>NC_054835.1:17709929-18320679 GCF_018345385.1 Vulpes lagopus | reverse complement strand
TATGAGACCCTTTATAGTTTCCAAAGCTCCTTCACACCCATTATCCTTTCAGATCTCACAAAATCTCACTAAGGGAGGCAGAGCAGAGTATATTTACTTCTACTCTATAGATAAGGGAACCTCGTAATCAGAAAAGTTGAGAGTTCCTCTTTGGGTCACACAGTAAATGTAAAACAAAGCCAGGATTCTGGACTCTGGACTCCAGATTCCTGGTCTAGTGCTTTGTCTTCAAGCAGTAGTATCCCAGGTCCTGCCCCCAAACTGGAAGAATTCCAGGTGAGTGTCTTAAAGGAGAAGGTAGGCTGAGCTGAGAAAAAGAATTGGGGTAGAGCCCCCCAACAATCCCCAACTGAGCTCCCTCTTTGGATTTGCCATACCTGGGCCAGTCTCCTGGGCCAGGGGAAAACCAGAGGCTCTTGAGTCCTGCAATCAAACCCAGTTCCATCACTGACTAGTTGAAAGGTCCTTGGGAAAGTCACATGACCTTTGTGAACCCTAGTTTTGTGTGTGAAATGGATGGTCATAGACAGTTGATAGGGTTGTGAGGATTAAGTCAGATCCCACCCATAAGGAGCTCAGCACAGAACAGGCACAGCTTAGCAGTCCTCTCCCCCTTTCTTGTGGAGATCTGGGCTCTACCTTGGTAAGACGGTGGCTTTTGCCACAGTGATAGCTCCACCTCAGGTGTGTCAGGGCTTTGCCTAGGAAGCACTCACTGTACCTGGGAGCCACCTTCTGGCCCAGGTCCTACAGCTGCCAGGAAGCAGGAAGGAGGGTCAAGAGCTTGAGGGGCCCTACCCAGTCTGGCCTATGAGGGGGCTTCCTGAACCCAGAAGAAAGACACAGGATCAGAAGGACTGGCTGGGAGGGCCTTTCGGCATCATATGGTTCATCTCCTTTTACAGAGAAGGAAACAGTTCCAGAGAAGGCTAGGGGCTTTGCCTGGTCACTGAGAGATGGGCTGCAGAGGCCCACATGACAGCCTCTGAGCTCTTATCTGAGCTGATGCCCATCCATATCAGACGGGCAGAGTCTGCTCTGAGGGTGGGGAGAGGGGCTGAAATCCACAGGGCAGACCTGCCTGCACTTCCATAATCCCTCTCAGATGAGCCTTCTAGGAGCCAGAACAGAGGAGGTTGCCTGGAAAACTCACCCCATTGACCCACCACCCTATAGGTGTGCACATGAGGCCTGGTCCTGGTTCTGGCTATCAGACTGGCAGTTGGCCTGGCATGAGAGAGCTGTGTTCCAATGAGGCCACCTGAGGTACTAGGGGAGAGACTATGGGCAGCTGTGCCCAGGCTCCAGATGGTACAGAGAGCAGCCAAGCCAAGATGGAGACTGGCAGTGGGAAGGTTCTTGGAATGCCAAGTGCAATGAGAGGCACATGCCAGGCCCAGAATGGTCTGGAACTCTCAGGGGAGACCAGCTGCCTGGAGAAGGGATGGGACCCACATGGGCTGGGGGGCTTGTGCTCACCCATCCTGAAGGGGCTTCTCTGGATCTCTTAAGACAGCCCAGTGCCTGACCCCAATAAAAACAGGCAAACCTCCCTTGATTACAGAGGGCCTGAGCTGGCCTCCTCCATGTGGGCAGCCCAGACCCTCTGAGGCCTGAAGGGAGGTGGGGGCAGAGGATAAAGCAGGTTAGGAGGGGCTGGAGTCCAGGACACAGAGAGCTGGGGAGTTAGGGGCTCTGGAAGCCCTGAACCTGATCCTCATGACTTGAGCCCCAGACTTGATCCCCAGACTTCAGCCAGAGCTGTGGTCACATGGCAGGGGCGCAGTGTGATATCAGGGATGTGATCTGTGGGTCCTTCACATGCTCCTCTCTTCCCATGGTTTCTCCTATCCCCCCTGCCTAGATTCCATCCCTCTACCTACCCTAACCATCCCTGTGAATTCATGGAGGGGCAGGTAGGGGCTTACTCACAATGGAGAGAAGCCACAAGTTTTTCCCAAAGTCTGAAGGAGCCTTGGACACCTTATAGAACTTCTGGCTGCCTCGCCCATTCCAACCCCCACTGCCTGGGCAGAAGGGCACAGCTTTCAGTCCTAGCCTCTGGCAGGAGTGCAATCCAGAAGGCCCTTAGCTCACCTCCCATTCTTGTGCAGTAAAAAGCACCTGTCCCAAACTACCTGGCAAACTTCAACGGCCCGTTTGCCATAGCCACCTGCCTCCCAGTCCAGGCCTGTCTGCTGACCTCTCATTTGTCAGGCGTCAGAGCAGGTATTATGGCCTTTGGAAGGCCTTCTCCAACGCTCCAGGCTGGTGAAGTGTGCCCCATCCTGGAATTCCTACCGTCCCCTGGGCTTCCCATTCCATCCCAACAGTGCTGAGCAATCTGGAGTCACGACTTATGATGTCTGTGTCCCTTGGGAACTGTGTCCAGCATCCAGCACAGAGCCTGGCACACTGGAATTGCTCAATTCATATTTGCAGGACAAATTCATTCATCAAAAAACGGTAGCTAGTGTTTAATGGAGTGACCTTAGGCAGTTCCCTTTCCTTGCTGGCCTCAGTTTACCCAGCTCTCCATAGGTATTGGTCTGCAGTATTGGTAATTCTTCCGGTCCCCAAGTGACCTGAGTGGTATGGCCTGGAGGCCCAGCTAGGAGCAGAGGTTGTGGAACTGGCCCTGGAAGAAGACAAACTTTTAACTCTTGCTTTGGCCCTGGCTAATTCTATCCTTTCCGCCAGGCCCTTCCCACCATGGCCTCAGACTCTAATTCAGGCTATCAGGGCCAACAAAATCCCCAAGGACTCTGCCCCACGGTCATAGAGGCAGAAAGTGGCACCAGCATCTGCTTGCCACGTTTCCAAACAGCAATCCGGGGCTGTGGCAGGTCTTCATCTCAAGGTTGCCTGGTAACAGCTTTGGCATTCTGATGGAAAAAAAAAGTGGCAGCACCAGACAGCAGTCATAGGGTTTAGATGAGGGGGGTGGGCCTCTAGAGTGGGGCCTGTGGCCGGGGCCAGGGCTGGTGCAGGCAGAGCCAGCCCCTTTGCCCCATTGTGGAGTGCCAGCAATGGGCTCAGCCTGGCCCAGTGGACCTCAGTGGGAATGGTAGGCTTGGGAGGCAGGTGCAGCAAGCTCAGGCCTGCAGGAGGGCACCCAACCTGGCATCTGCCCCTTCCCACCCCCTTCCCTACACCTGCAGCTGGCGCCTTCCACCCAGTGAACCACAGCCAGTGCTGCCTCTCATTAGGTGATGATTTTACATTAATTACCTTAATTAAGCGGCACTGAGTGCTAATGGCTGGGGGGGGAGGGGTTTGTGTGTGGCTGCTCCTAATTACCCAGAGCGAGGGGCACAAGGCTTGGCAGAGCAGGAGTAAATGGTTACAGAAAGAAGGGAAGGGGCCCACCGGTGGTGGAAGAGGGTCCCCCTCTTCTGGATCTGGCTCAGAGACCTGGACCTGACATCCCCAGGACAGGTATAGTTGGCTCCAGGCCCAGATCCAGGGGCTTTGGGATGGATGGGGCAGGCCTAGAGCTGGGAAGAGGGAGCACAGCCCTGTTTCTTGGGCTCCTCCTCTGCCCCCTTCCCTGTGCTCCTCAGTCACCTGTCCAATTCCCTCCTTCACCTCCATTCCGTCTCCAGACTCAGGCCACTGTAACCTCCTTCCTTCCTTCCTCCATCCATTTGTGCATTGTCCCTGGAGCCAGTCCATGGAGACCCCATGCTGGGCCCTGTCCTCCAAGGTACCCCTCAAGGAGCTCACAGTCCAGCTGGGCATGTGGCCAGCTATTAACAGACTCATAGGACGAGGCATGAGAAGAGAAGTCACAGAGAAAGTGACACCAAGCGCGAGTCCTGGGAAGGGATAGTAGGATGACTCTTTTGGGCAGAGGGATGAGCACGCACAACTGGGGTTTGTGGGGAGGGCAGGCTCATCCCATCCAGTTAGCTGCAAGCTTCTCAGTGCGAAGGGGGCTAGACAACAAGGAAGGGAGTGGCTAGACACTGGTTAGAGGGACTGGCCTTGATTCAGAGGCCTCTGGGAAGGTGTGGAGGGAAGAATTGATTTCATATGGGAAAAATGACTGCAATTGGAGGGGTGCCCAGCTGGCTTAGTCAGTAGAACGTGTGACTCTTGATCCCTGGGTCATGAGTTCAAGTCCCATCTTGGGTGTAAGAACTTACTTAAGTAAAATAAAATAAGGGGCACCTGGGTGGCTCAGCTGGTTAAGCGTCTAGCTCTTGATTTCGGTTCAGGTCATGATCTCGGGATCATGAAACGGAGGCCTGCATTTGGCTCCATGTTCAGCGGGGAGTCTGCATGTGGAGTCTCTCTCCTGTCTGATCCTCTCCCTGCCCGGCTTGTGCTCTCTCTCTCTCTCTCAAATAAATAAATCTTTAAAAATAAAATAAAATAGGGCAGCCCATGTGGCTCAGCGGTTTAGCGCCACCTTCAGCCCAGGGTGTGATCCTGGAAACCCCAGATCAAGCTGGGCTCCCTGCATACAGTCTGCTTCTCCCTCTGTCTGTGTCTCTGCCTCTCTCTCTGTGCGCGTCTCTTGTGAATAAATAAATAAAATCTTTTAAAAAAATAAAATAGCAAAGTGACTGCAGTGGAGGTGGAGGGCAGTGGGGGCAAGCATGAGTGGGGTGACTAGTGAGGCAACCACGGCATCACTGGGGGAGGGATGATGGAGGCTGGAATATGTGGTGGTTGTGGGATGGAGGGGAGAAGCAGGCAGATCTGAGTTTTGGAGAGTGCCATGATAGTACATAGGCATGAGCTGACAGGACGCAGGGAAGAGGGAGAAAGAAGGCCCAAGTCGACCTCCCCATGCATGCTCCAGGCACCATCCACATTGCACAGCGGTGGCCCTGTTCTATGTCTCTGATGGGTTAGGGTCCATCTCTGAGGTCAGGAGTGGTGTGGCAAGCAGGTTTGGGGGAACAAAAGGTGAGAGTTGGCTTTGAGATATGCGAAGGTGGAAGAGCCTATGTTATATCCATGAGGACCTACAGGCTCTCAGGTTTGAGGATTAAGAGACAGTCTTAATCCCAAGGGAGAGATGAGATGGCCCAGGGAGGCAGGGGGCAGGAGGTTAGGGCTGTGGGCCTGACTTGCCCACTAGCTAGTTCTCTCTGCTGGTGCACCGTGTCTATCTTCCCCACCTTTGCACCCCAGGAGCCAGCATGAGGCCTGGCCCAGGGGAGTATTTGCTGAAGGAATGAGTGAGTGGATAAGTCAGCCAATGAGGCCCCATGGCCTTTTCAGGCCCAACCATGCAGCCCTGCATTCTCATTCCTCAGCCACATAAATTCAGACACTCCCCTACTCCCCTACTCAACCAAGAGTAGAGCCCCTCCTCAAGCTCTCCTGAGCTCCTGGTGGAAAGAGCATGGGCTCGCCTGGCCCTCTTGCAGCCCCTCTCAGCTGAGGGCATGGAGGGGTAGGAACAGTAGCTTTTCACTCTCTGGTATGGACGGCAGAGGCTGGCCAAGTTTTAGGTCCAGCCCTGGTTCTAGGCCGACTGATGCCCCTAAGCATCCCCACCTCCCCCAGTAGCCAGCATCCTTCTGGAAAAATAACATATTAGCCCCAGCTTTGTCCCTGTGGGATCCAGGTCACTTACCCTGATTTCTACACCGTAGCCAGGGTAGACGGAAATGTAGTAGAAACAGTCCAGGCCGACATCAGTAGGTGAGCTGGGGGCCACGGGGGAGTCCAGAGAGCCCTCTGGGCCAGAGAAATTCCAGCTACAAGGGCCTGGGAGGCAGGAGGAAAGACAAGGCTAAGCCCAGCTCTGGTGCTGTTGGTTCAACCAACGCTGACCCGTGTATGCATGCATGTGCATGAATGCATGTGTGTGTGTGTATGTGTAGTGAAGCCTTGCTCTTGGGGAGTCTACTTCCCTGTTGAAAGAAGGGGACCACCTTTTCTCGAGTACCTATGTGTAATCTTATCTAAGTCCTCACAATGGCTCAATGAGGTGTGTCTTATCACCATTTTCCAGATGAGGCTCAGGGTGGTTCAGCAAAATTTCTAGGGTCTGTTGTAGTTATTTCCAATGAGAATTTTAACCTAGGCTATCTGGTTCCCATCCCATGCCTCCTGCAGGCTGGCCCTTGGTGCCAAAAGGCAAGGCAGGCTGACACAGTAACAGAGACAGAGTATTTTAGGGGCCCGCAGTTCCCCCATCCCCATTTGTAGATCTGCAAGCCAGCAAGTAGCTGACCTGGTGGCTGGACCGTGGTGATGGTGGTGGTGATGATGGTGGTGGTGGTCTCCTCGTCATCCCCCGAAGCTGTAGAGGTGGTGATGGTTCCCTCCATCCCAAGCCCCATGATCTGAGACTTGACCTCTGGAGCCCATGGCCTGCCCATATCTCCAGGACCCTCTTGGGTTGGAGTCCATGCTCTGGTAGGGGGTGTGGTACTGGGCCTTTCCCCTGGGCCCAGGGTAGGCACTGGAGGTAAGGGAGCTGTGCTATGAAGCACAGGGGGCTCTGACTCTAAGCTCCAGGGTCTTTCTCTGGACTGGGGCTGAGTGGGTGCTGCTGCCATGGCTGGTGTGGGGCTGGTGAAGACAGGGCGGCTGTCCTGGTTGGCCAGGCGGGGAAGGGGACTTGGGGTGAGTGGTGTAGGTGGGTCAGGCTGAAAGGGCAGTGCTGGCCTCAGCCCCTCCTCGCTGCCCTCTAGCCCTTCTTGTAGGAATTCCTCGAGCAGTGGGTGGTGGTTGAGCAGCTTCAGGGTAGGGGCTGTTGTGACGAAGTGGACACCTCGTTCTGGCTGCTCAGGTGTGGGGGCCACTGTCAGCTCCCCATCCGTCTCTTCCATTCCTGGGGCCTGCCCTTCCCCCATGGTTGGGGCCTCTGAGGAGAGTCCTGAAATAATAACGAATGATCAGAGATTCTCCCCCTGCCCTACAGTGAGCAGCATCACACCCAGTCCAGATAGTAGGAGATCTATCTCTGTTGACAGAGAGGCTTGGGGAGTGTGCTCACTGTTGAGAATCAGGAGCTATAGAACCTCAGAGCTGGAAATGAGAGGATATCACATATTTTCGGGATATCATGTGAGAGATCATTTCTGCACCAGCACCAGATATGGACACTACTAACTTATCTTTCCATTATTTCCTGCTTTTCACAGATTTGGCCTCAGAGTCCTTCTAAACACAACACTCCAGGCAGCCATGCTTGTTACCTTAGACCGACATGAGAAATAAATATTTGCCATTTCTAATTGGGGCCTTATTTTATACGTGAGGAAACAGGAATTGGCTTCAACCAGTGACTTGAAGACCTGAGGTAAGACTCTTGGCAAGAATGCCATCCCCCACCATGGAGACTTTCCTGCCTGAGGTTATAGGGCATTCAAATTCATTTTCTGTTCTCAGTGAAGCTGCAGTGAAGTCTCAGGAAATGCTTCATATATTTGGGGTTTTGTTTTAGATTCCCCAATGGGTACATGACATCTTTGTTAGGGTCCCATTATGTCCCATTTCTCTCACTTATCAGAAAATCATCTCTTTTATCCATTTGTTTTTGTTTTTGTTTTGTTTTTGTTTTTGTTTTAAATCCTTTTAGAACAGTGATGTGAAGAGAGGGGGAAGAGCCAAGCTCTAGAGTAAAGCATGTGTGGCTTCAAATCCCAAATCCATTCCACTCTGGGGCTGTGTGACCTCAGGCAAATAACCTAAACTCTGAAACTTAGTCTACTCATCTATAAAATGGGGTTTCTTTTTTAGGATTAACTGAGATGATATTTCTTTTCCTCATTTGATCCAATCTCTCTGAATTCCCATTAGTTTTCTCTTGTTTCCCTCCCATTATCTTTCTTGTGATACTAGCCAAGGTCCATCTAGGGCAGGGTCTAAAGCAGGGATTAGTTAGGCCCAACTCATGGCAGACATTGTTAATCAGTTTTGGGTATTTCTTGCTGAGCCACATGGGACTTCAGAATCCTTCTCAACACAGTTATCCAGGCAGCCACTACTAATCAGTTAGATAGGCTATGGAAGATAAAACTTATTGCTTTTGCTGGTTTGAGATACAAATTGTTTGCTATTGATTATTTTCACTTTTTCAACCACATAGCTGACAGATGATGCATATTCTGCTTGTGGCCCACTAGGCTCTTCAGATCCTTAACTGCCAGGAAAAGGTCAATGAATTCTGGCTCCAGATTCAACTCATACAGAATTTTGCCAGCTTCGAGAAGGATGGGAGGATATTCTAATTCTAACAGCTCTCAAAATGGCTGCATGAGCACTTGACAGGAAACACAGCCAGGGCGAGTTAACAGTTTGCAAGAAGAAGGTTGGTTCCTCTGAATGTCTGATGGTGGGGCTGTCATTCCACAGGCTCACACCCACCCCATGGATTGGCAGGCATGGGGAAGTGGCAGATGGCCTACATTCTGTTCAGGAGCCCATAGCAACTCTGATGTGTCAGACAAATGGGAGGAGGGAGGAGATAGGACAGGAGAAGTGGGTGCAGGTAAGAGGGCTGGCTCTCCATTACTCTGGGTCAGAGGGGCCTTGGTGTCCCAAAGCCCTGAGAAAACAGGACAAACCCTTATCTCCTGAGATGCCCACTAAAGCAGCCCATCTGTGCCTTGGCATTCTGTGCCAGTCACTGACGATACAATGCCCAAACTAGATGCCCAGCCAGGCCCATACCCCCTGGAGCAGATGGTCTGCCAGTGCCCTGTGTCTTTTATTTGAGTCAGTAATGGAGGGTCCAGGCAGTGCCTATGTCATGCCAGGACAGGGCTACTCTCTTTGCCCACCTCCCAGATGTCACACAGTCTTTGCCAGGTGAGCTGAAACTGATCTTAGCATAGCACAAGGAAGAAGAGCCTTTCTCATCACATAGACTAAAGACTGACTCCCCTTCCTGGATTGCCCAATAAGAGATGTGGCCCGTGGCTTCCAGGCTAGGGAACTGTGGGATTCTTCACTGGGGGATGAAGGGCAAAGAGATCTTCTGTCTCAGGAAGGGACCATAGTGGGCACAGCTCCTCCCTCCGGCTGCCAGGTAGGTGCTGGGCAATGGAGCAGAGCTAATGGGCACCTCCCGTCACTGTCGATTGCACTGATTGTGTTATCTTGGGGGACTGAGCACTTGGTTAAATGGGATCAAGACAGCATATCAAACAAGCAAATTGATTCCGTAATCAGCTGCCACTTGGTCCCAGAGGATGCTACCCACTGTCAGAGAGGGTAAGACAATTTCCGGGAGACAAGCCATTTCTGGGGAGAGGGCATCTCCAGATCTCCTGGATGACTCTGATGGAAGCCTGAGGCCTTGTGACCTACCCTCCCTACCACCAGATTTCTCAGGGTCTCTGCCTGGGCTGAGTTCAAAGGTGCAGAGATTGACAGAAGGGAGTGTGTGATGCAGGGCATAGGGAACAGGGGTGTCAGGGACCCACATGCTCAGTCTCATCAGGTACCTACTGTTTGCCAGACACTGAGTCAGGCTGTTCCCAGATCTTGTATTATTAAATTGATGCTACAATTCTGAGAGATGGGAATTACAAAGAAGCCAAAGCCTAGAGAGCTGGGGTGAGGACTCGCTCAGTCACACAGTGATGGAGCTGGGATTTGAACTTATGCCCATCTGGCTTCAAAGCCTTAGTCTTCCCAGGATACTAGCCTGCCTCACAGGAGAGTGGAGCTATCCAGTAAAGAAGTCTCTAGATAGCCAAGGAGACTAAGGCTCAGAGAGAGAATGGACTTGTCCAAGGTCTCATGCAGTTTGGAAGTAGAGCTGGCATCTGGAACCTGAGTTGAGCCTGAGCTGCTCTGGACCTTCAGGAAGCCTTCTGGGTGGGACCGAGAGAGCACCCACCTCATGCCCAAAGCATATCTGAGTCTGGACCCCAAACCAGAAATCAATAACACTGGTTTCTCTGGACAGGGGCACTGTGTCCCACATACCTGGGTTCAAGTGTTAGTTCCGCCTCTTAAATCTCACTTGAGCCCAGCAAATTGCCTCTCAGAATTTTTGTGTTCGCTGCTGTAAAATGGGCACATTGGATGGGTTTTCAGAGAATCTTACTGCTCTAAATTTTAGTTTTGAGGGAAGCATTGAGGGAGAGGCCACAGAGTGGAGGCCAGGCAGCCCCCACCCACTCCTGGCAGGGCAACACTGAGGAGAGGCTGGACCAGGACCAGGCTTCTCCTCTCTGAGGGAACATGTTCCCTAGTGGGTGGCAGTGTGTGTGACCCTGAGAATGTCAGCATCCTCATCTGTTAAATGAGGATATTACTACACTAGTCATGCAAAGGGCAGCTGCCTCCAAGGTCTGCCTGGAGGAGGTGGACAGGTCCCCCAAATCCCCACCTGTCTCCTCCAACTGGTGCCAGACTGCAGGAATGCACTCTCCTGGCTGCCCCTCTCTCCTCTCCTCGGGAAAGGACGCAGGGCCCAGGGCTTCTTCCCTGTAGAGGGCTGGGTCCGGGAAACCCCCCTCTCCTCCCCTCACCCGCCATCCCCTCCTCCTCGGAGCCCCGGAGCTCCCCAGCAGCACCCCCGCCCTGGTGTGGCCCTGCCTCCGCCTAGGCCCTCCCCCCGCATTAGCTCTTAAGCTATGCAAATAGACATCGGAGGGAGCCCTGTTTAAAGTATTTAGACGAAATGAAAAAAGGCTTTCATCGGCACTAATGAGCCATTCAGGATGCCTCCCCGGTGGATTCTCTCCCGCTCCTGCCTCCCAGCCCGAGCGTCCCTCTTCTCCTCTTCCCCCACCCCCCACCATGGCCCCTCTAGGGATTGGAGGCCCCTCCCCACCAGGCCCAGACGAGGCCTCCCGGGGAAGGCCACCTGCCCTGCCCTCTCCTCCCCAGGGCCCAGCTTGGTAAGGGTAGAGATGAGAGTCCTCTGCTCCACCCTGAACGCCCCGGATTGGATGGGGGTAGGGGGTGGATGGGGGTCAGGGAGTCCTCTAGCCTCTGTTTAGCGGAAGCCTGAACACTGGGGACTTTTCTTCATAACATCCAACTAGGTAAGTGTTATCATTCCTGTCTTATAGATGGGAAAACTGAGGCTCACTGAGACCCAAGAGGCAGCTGGTGGACTGTGGAGCTGGAATTGGTCTGTGGAGGCAGTGATGAAGGACTGGGGTCATTATGAAGTGGCCCTGCCTGGGGAGACCTGCTGCACTGGGCAATAGACTCCAGATGCCACCTCAGGGCCAGCTGGGCTGCCCTATTTGGTGCTATTGTTTCTGCAAATCATCCTGCACCAGACAGCCAGAAAAACTCAGGTTTGAATCCCAAATCTACACCTCACGGGTTCTGTGACTGGGGCAGGGGACTGCCCACTTGGGCCTCTGTTTCTCCATCTGTGGAGTGGGGACATTTGGGTTTGGTGAGGGCCATCTAGAGACTGGCCTATGCTCACATCTGCCAGCCCCACCCCATCCTCTGTGAAGGCAGAAGGGCCTCTGTCACTCTGATAACTATCTTCCTGCAGAGGTGCCAGGCATTCCCACTCCAGGGCCACAGCTGCTAGCCTCCTAAGGATGAAGCCAAAGCCAGCACAGGGAGGGGTGCCCAAAGTTCTGAGATGAGGCCAGCCTTGATCCCTACCTTGTAGTAGCACCAGCTCTCAGCTGGGGTTGTGAGGGGGCAGGGAGGAGGACAGCAGGTGGGTATAGGGGGAGTCTGGGGATACAGTGGGCTGGGAGCCCACCCCTCTGGGTTCTGGAGGTTAAGCTGGCCCAGCATAAGAATGAGAATTTAATGCGATACATTTATTATCCCATAAAAGTTAATGAGTTTATTCTGGAGGTTTCCTGGCCCCTTTCAAGTTTTAATAGGGGATTAGTGAGGGCCTGGCCCCTGCAGGCCCTCATTATCCCAGAGCCCAAGGGAGGGAAGAGAGGTCCTGGGAGTGAGAGTGCTTGAGCTCCCCAGAGCCAGAGACTGGTCTCCATAGTTACAGTACCCTGGGCCCAAGTCTGCCCCTGAAATAAGAGGCCCTAGCTAGAGGCTAGCAGGGCCACCTAGGGCCCCTGAGGCCTGAGGTCCAATTCTAGAGGCTTCTGATTCCATGTGCTACTGTAGTAATTACCACACAGTATCCCTGCATCTGAGGTAGGTTTCCTGTTATCTGACTACTTGTACCAACAGGAAAGGCAACATACTCCCTGTATGACAAATGGGGAAACTGAGGCCCAAAGCTGGGGTGTGGCTTCTCTAAGGTCACCCAGAATATATGGCAGAGCCTGAATGAACACATTCTACCTTTTGTGGTCTGGAGCCAAGGCAACTGGGGCAGGTGTCAGCTGCCAGTACTCAGTGCTCACTGTGTGCCCAGCATGTGCTCTATGCCTTCACATGCCACTCTTATCCCCTCCCTTACTCTACCAAGCTTTGGGTCATTATCCCCAAAGATAAAGACATTTGGGGCCAGAACAGCTAAGTAACTTATCCAAGGTCTCATGGCTGAAGAATGGCAAGCCTGGGACTAGAACCCAGAGCTGGATAGCTCCATCGCTCAGCTCTGTCCACTGCCTTCACTGGGGCCTCCTGACTGTCCCTCCAGCAGCCTGGCCACACTATGCTAGGGCACTTATACTGGGAACCCTGGCAGCTTGGGGTGATGGGGAAGGAAGTCTTGGTGGTGTCTTGCAGGGGCATGGTTGGAGTGGGCATAGAGATACACTCAAAGGGATCTTCTCTGCCAGAACAAATGCTTTCCTCCTCCTGCCCCATTTACTCAGTGTTCCTTTATCTCTTTAAACCCTCCCCATCCTACTAGCCCCAGCTCCTATACCCCTTCTGGGGAGCCATCACTGCTGGCCCAATGAGTGACAATAGCTCCCTCCTCTGACCTCCTGGGGACACCTCCTGGTGGGCCCTCAGGACATGTACTACTTGTGTCTGTGGGCAAGGATCCAGCATGAGGCACCTCTCTTTCCACGTCTCTGCCCACAAATACTGACCCCTGGTACTTGGCACAGTGAAGGGTGGGCTCAAGGATTCTGCCTATCTGCACACTTGGAAGGCTCCCTTCTCCCCAAAGTGCCTGGCCCTTGTCCAGTAGGGGTGGGCAGGGGAGGGCAGAGGCGGGCAGGGGCGGGTTCTACAGGGAAAGGATGGGCAGCCAGCCCTTGGCAGTTCCCCAGCACAGCCTCAACTGGCAATCCATGAAGAGTATCTGTCAGCACAGATAGTGCTCTGGGTCCCTGACCCCAGACTACCCTCTTTTTCTCTGCAACTGACCACCCTCCCCATCACACCCTTCTACTATCCTTTCTTGGTCAACTCCAAGACTTGACTGCAGTCCAGTCAAGTCCGGAGGACAGATATGAATGAGGGCACTTCCTCCTGGCTAGGCTCCAGGCAAGGAAGTTGCTGATCCCTAGAATCTGAGCCCATGTGAACTACTCACTCCCCCTCTTATGCAGGAGGAAACTGAGTCAAAAAGGCTTTCCAGGGACGCCTGTGTAGCTTAATGGTTGAGCACCTGCCTTCAGCCCAGGGCATGATCCTAGGGTCCCAGGATGGAGTCCCACATTGGGCTCCCTGCATGGAGCCTGCCTCTCTCTCTCTCAGTGTGTCTTTCATGAATAAATAAATGAAATAAAAACAAAAAACACAAAACAAAACAAAACAAAACAAACAAAACAAAAAGGCTTTCCAGGTCACACAGCAGACTTGGGGCAGGGCCGGGACTCAGGATGTTGGGACTCAGAGAACATCTTGCCCAATTGCTCTGAAGAGTAAACTCTCTAAAACTTACAGGGCTGTATACCATCTGTGGCAAACCTCCAGGGACAGAGAGTTCACTTTTCCTGAGCTGCTGGGGGCAGCTTTGTCCCTCACTATCCTGGGTTGGGGTGGTGGATAATCCTGAGCTTTGGCAACTCAGGGTTGGGGTCTTCTTGTCAGATGGAGAGAGCCGGGGTGGGGATAGGTAGTGGCCCCCTGCCAGGAGTCAGCCCGCCTGGTCCTGGTCCAGCCCCTCACAGGCTGGGTTTCCTTACACAAATCACTTCCTGAACCTGAGCCTCCAATTCCTCACTGGTAAAATGGGAAAAGTATCTGAGGGCCCTGCCAGCTCTCACCTTCCAGGATCCAGTGAGTCACAAAGGACCTTGTGAATAAAACTATGGAATGCTACTGTTGACTGAGAACTTATCACCTGCACAGCACCACTCGAAGCACTTTACTGGAATTAACTCATTGAATTCTCATTATAACTCTATGAGATATGAACTTTTATTATTCTATTTATAGATGGAGAAACTGGGACCCAGGGAGTGCAGTTTCCAAGACTACTAATTTGAATGTATCAGATTCAAACCCGGGGGTGGTCCAGCCCGGAGCAGTGCTCTTGATAGAACTTTTTATGATGAGGGAAACATTTTATATCTGCATGTCCAATATGATAGCCAGTAGCCACTCATGGATATTGAGCACTTGAAATGAAGACTGAGAAACTGAGTTTTAAATTTTAATTCATGTTAATGAATTTACATTTAAATGGCCACATGTGGTTAAGGCTACCATAATGGAAGTGTAGCTCACACCTGACCTCTTGTAGTATTCACTGCCTCTCAGCAGGAAAGAGCCTAAAGCAGGGGTCTCAGAGAAGAGTTAAGATGGCATGGCAGTATTTGTTTCCCTCCTTTGAGTCTGGAAAACTGGGGACTGGGGTTGGGCAGGAGAAATGACAAGGAACCCTGGTACTCTTTAGATTTTTCATAAGGGTCTTATGAGAACTGGGCCTATCACCACTCACCCCCTTGGGAAGGATGAGTGCTGCCCACCGATGATGTTGGCTTCCCAACCTTGACTGAGCACTGGTGTTCTGAGGGGATGGGCAATTTGGGGAGTTGAGGTAGAGGCAGTTTAGGAGGACTTTGTGGGTGGCAGACAGCTAGGAAGGCTTGGCCTCCTGTGATTTGGCCCAGGATGGGGCCAGACTATGTGAATGTCCCATGACAATGCCCATTGTGATTGGTTGATTTGCTGCAACCTCAGTGCCCATTCAGGAGCACAGGGGGGCAGGGAGCCTGGCCTGCCACTCCCCGGGGCTCCTAGGGCAGCCCCAGAGCAGCTGCCTGGCCTGAAGGTCATGGCAGGGCACTCACAGTTATTGAGCACTCTCTATGGGTCAGGCGTGGGCCTCCCAGAGAGTTGTCTTCCACTCAGATCAGCAGCTCTCCATGCTTGGAATCAGTATTTTCCACTTTACATGGGAAGGAACCAAGACTGAGAAGCAAAGTAAATTATCCTAGTTCATACTGGAAGAAAATGGCAAATAAGGGGTTTGAATCGGGTTTGCATGGTCCATAGCCTGGGCTCAAAATTTCTGCCACACTGAGCTGCTGCTTTCTGTGAGCATGTGTGTGTGCATGTGTGAGTATGTGGATCCATGGGTATATGTGAGCATGTGCACACAGGTCCAAACACATGCATGGGCCACAAGTCGCTACCATTTGTCCTTGCCCATGGATGCCACACCCTGCAACCTGACTTCATACAGTCCTCAAGCCCAAAAAAGGCACTGCTCCCAGAAGGGCTGTACTTTTCTCCAAGGGCGCTGCTGTGCTCCCTCCTTTTCACTCTGCCCCCTTCTTGGACCCTTACTTGACCCTTCCCAGGGCCCTGTGGCCTGGACAGTCTCTCAGGCCCTGGGTACACAGGGGAGGGGGGGTGGGAATAGGGCTCTGGAACGCGGTGGGGCCAACTCCCTTCTCTTCTCCCCACTGCACCCTACCTCCTTTGAGGCTATATGACCAGGGGCCCAGGGTAGAGGGAGCTCCCAGCTAACTGCCATGTTCTCTGCTTTCCAATTTAAAATCTAATATGGTCTCACCACTGCAGAGCTGGGGGCTGGAGAAGTGATTAATGAGGCCTCTGCTACAGCATCACCTGCTGCGTGCTCCACCTTCCCCTGCAGCCCTGCGTTCCCCTCTCCTGCTTGCCTGCTGGCCCTGGGAACCTGGGGGCCCTAGCTCTGCCTGCCCACAGTTCCTGGAGCTTGGGCAAGTGGCACAGGACTGGGGTCCCCAAGGGAAAGGGTAGGAGTGGCTTTGGAGTGGGGGCAGTAGAATTGACCCTTACCCCTGGAGCAGACTGGAGGAGTGGGAGGAACAGCAGGGGTCCCTGTGGCATCACCTCCCTCACCAGCCTGTTAACCAGTCAATCTGTCATGCTCCACCCCAATTACACCAACTCAAAGTAGTGTGGCCAGGGCAGGGAAGGGACTTGGCACTGAGCTGGGTGCTCAGGTCAGCCCTCCCCCAGCACTAATTCTCCAATCACCACCTTGTCAGCAGCAGGAATATATTTCTCTGAATGAAAAACTTTAAGAATGTTAGGTGGGACAAGGAAGGCTGTAAGGGCAGGGATTGGATTCTCCCTGGTGCCAGGATCAGGACCAACTCAGGCAGCCCAGTGCTGAAGTTGGGCAACTGGAGTTGATCTAGGGAGGAGCAACCATCCCCTCCATTCTCTGCCCTTGCCTTACTCCAGGTACCTACCATGGACAGTTCCTCCCAGCCATCCCACCCTGCAAGACAGGGCCACAGGGTGCCAGGGCCCCAGAGTAGGTAGCTTCCAAGTCCCAGACTGGCATCTCTGGGCTGCTGCCCCCTCCTAGCCCGCATCCTGAAGTTCAAAAACCAATACAATTGGGATTACTCCCAGTGCTTGTGTTTGCTGCTGAGCTGAATTAACAGCAGGGTAGCCCTAAGATTCTGGGGCCTCTAAGTCACATGAAGGGGCTTCTTCTGTGTACCAGGGCCAAAGTCCCCTCCCAGACCTGTGATTTTTGCCCTGTGGCTGCTTTTGTCAGCTGCATCTGAGAGGAGATGGATTGGGGGATTTGGCTAGGGATGGAGGGTGCTGAACCCAGATCCCTGGGCTGCCCTGGTTGGTGTATGCTGTGGCCACTCTCTGCCTATGGAGTCACTAGAGTATTTGTTCTTAGCTGTGAGGCAGAGGAGCCTGGTGATGCCTTGTCAGAACCCTGATCCCAGCATGAAAGTAGCTCTCCACTGACAGGCTGTGTGACCTTGAACTTGTCTTGCCTTCTCTGGATATGGCTGGTTTTTCATACAGTATTCAGGTTCTGGCTTCTTAGAGTCTTTGGGTAGGTTTGGTGGAGAGTCACAGTCCTGTCTTTATGGGTGGTACCCAAACTCAGGAGCTGTTGGAGCCCCTTGGTTGGTGGTAAAGGTGAAGGTGGGGGACTGGCAGTGTGGAGCACTGTGCTCTTTTGACTTATCACTTTCCTTTGGTATGGCAGTGGACCCTGGTCTCCTCACATCTATCTGTTGGCCAGTATTTGCTAAGCACTTGGAAGGCTAGGCTGTATGTATGTATGTACATGTGTGAGTACATATAATGTATCTATATGTGCATGTATGTGCATGCATGTGTGTGTGTGGGAACAACCAGGGAGGTGGAGGACGGAAGTGTGAGAAGAGAACCTAGGGAGGGATTGAATATTTTTGAGCACTTATGGTGTGCCAGGGTCTGCTGGCCTATTCAGCTGCACTACTTGATTAATCCTCCCCATCCCATAGTTAGAGAACAAGACAGCTGTGGGAAGTGGTCTAGCTGGGCCCCGAAGCTGACCTGGGGCTACATCTGCCCTGATAAACTCAAGAGACAGATGAAAACAGATATAGGAACAAAGGGCCTCAGAAAGCAAGGGTATCCAGAGCCTAGAGGGCATCCACTCTGAGGAAGCCAGAACTGCCTACCTGCTCAGTCCTCCAGATCATACCCTTTGGACTGCTGTAGCCTACCCCCTTCCAGCTGGTGCCAGTTTCCAGAGCATCTGGGGCAGTGGTGGGGAGGGACCCAGGCGTCCCAAGAGTCTAGGGCTGAAACCTCTTTGGGAAGTGCCATGATAGTACCAGAGGTACCTAGAGGTGGAGTGTCATCTCATCCAGGTGTGCTCCCTCCATTGAACTTCCTGATACTTTGAGCCCTTCTGACTCTCCAGCTTCTATGGGGAAGACCTAGGAGCTCCTGCCTTACTTCCAAACAGCTTCAGGAAGAGTCACTGGGGCCTGGACTCTCAGAAACTTGGGGAGAAGGTATGAAGAGAACAGCCTGGGACCTTCTTCCAGGCCCAAGCAGGTGGGATGGAGCCTGATCTGCCCCAGAGTATAGGCCCTGCACCTATGGACAAGTCCACGCTCCCCTTGCCTCCACAGCCTTGTAGGACTGAGGAGAGAGGGCTTTACCCACCCAGCATTCTACACTGTGAGGCTCCTCAGGCTCTGCCTATCCTCCCCACTTCCCCAGCAAGCCTGAGTGGGGGAGGGGAGGGGTGCAGAGCTGCCAAAAATAGCAGCAGCAGTTCCAGCTATAAGTCTCCTCGAGGGGTCAATGGAGCCCAAAGTTGGGGAGGAAAAGGATGGAGGGAGCTACAGGGAGGGGGAAACACCACCCTCAGCTGAGACCTGCTATGCCTACACTCAGGGCCACAGTCCCAAGGGTGCAGGGATAGAAGTACCCAGGTATGCAGGGACATACAAACGCCAAGGGAAAAATGGACAAGCCAGGTAGAGATGCACACAGACAGGGCTCTTTTCATATCTGGGACTTTTCTTCCCAAGACTCAGAAATACCAGATAGACCCAGGTGCACAGCCCCCATCCCTTCAGACTTCCCTCTTGTCCCAACCTTGTTTTGACCTCCAAGGACCCTACCAGGTTGGGTGTATGATTGCTTTGAATTGAGAGGGCTAAGTCCTCCTTCCCTATCCCCTCTAGTCTTGTCTGTTTGAGGCCCTTCCCTACCCTGGGGATACAGGTGCATCAAGGATACAGGTGCAGTAGAGACCAGACTCAGGGTACCACCCAGGTGGCTAGAGTCTCAGGAACACCACGTCAATCTAAGCAGCAGTTCTCTTCCCTGACCTGACTGGCAGGCCAAAGGGAAGATGGGATGGAGGTGGCTGGACCCAGCTGGGCACAGCTAGGGCTCTAGTAGGGGATGGGCAAGAAGTGAATGGGAAATGAGGGAAGGGGACAAGGGGAGGCTAGATAAATAAATGCTCTAATGACCTCTCTCAGGCATGCCTTGTTTCATCCCACCTTCATGCATTTGCCTGGAGATGCCAGAGGCTCTTCTGTCCTCAAAAGAAGGTGACTCTCTTTCCCCCATTTCCTCTAACCAGCCAGAAAATAGGGCCTCATGACAGAAGGAGACCTGCCAGCTGCCAGACCAGATGTTTCAAATCACTAACACATCCCCTTGCTAAATGTAAATGATGTCTAAGACAGTGTCCATGGGAGCAACAAGCAAGGGTCAAAGGCCCTTAGAAGCACCCTGAATCCAACCGTCATACCTCTGTACTGCTAACCTTCATACCTACTGTACAGCTGGTGCTCACTCTCCATCCCTGCCTTTGACAGTTCAGCACTGGGCTCTTCCACTGACAATCTGAAAATCAGCCCCTCTTGGTACTAGACAGCTCTGGCTATTGAAGGACCACCACCCCAAGTGAGGCTTTTGGTTTCCTTCCATCACCACCCCCTCTGATTTCCTTTGATCTCGATGCTGTTCAATGAAAGAGGTAGGATGGGCAGCATGAATCCCCAAGGAGACTGAGGCACAGGAAAGGGACATGATTTGCACAAGCTCAGCCAGCCAGCAAGAGCCAGGACTGGGTTTAAGTCCTGGAGGTCCTGGTTCCCTGATGAACACTCTTCTATTCTTCCTTAGCTGATGCCCCTTCTTCCCTGAGGCACGAGTTGGCTCTCCACACTGCCCGATAGCCCCCCTCTCAGGCTCTGGGACTCCCTAGGCACCTGCTGGTTGATGGGACCCAGGCCAGACACTCAGCAGGTGGCTGCCTGGGGGACAAAGGAGCTGGTGCTCAGCTGCTGGGCTGGCAGGGAGGGAAAGCTGTGGGGGGTGGGGTGGAGGGATCTGGTCTAGGAGTGGGGAGAGGCAGGGTCTGCTTCTGTGACGTTAATAAGGAGCAAGAATGCAAAGGGGGATAAAACAACATGCAAATGAGCATCTGTGTAGGAGTGCTTAGTGGTTTAGGCAATTTTCATAGGGGCTATCCTCTCTGTCCTTCCAGCCCAATGACCAGCAGGGAGGAGGGTCCTGGGGGTAGAGAGAGGAGCCTGTGGGGAGAGAATGAGTGGGGGACCAAGGAGATGGTGAGGTTGATGCCAGGGTGTCAAGATTCTGGCTGGGACCCTAGAGACTGCATGAGGTGGGGCCCGGGCAGGAAGAGACCCACCGCTTGCATTCTGCAGCACAGAACTGGACTTGTTGCCAGGAGCGGCCCTGCAACTGCTCTGTTTGGGGGTTAGGGACACCTAGTCACAGCAAAGATGGGAAAAGTTATGATGGAGGGTACCACAATGGCCTGGCCCAGGGATTCCATTTTTTTTAAAGATTTTTTATTTATTCATTCATAGAGACACAGAGAGAGAGGCACAGAGAGAAGCAGGCTCCATGAAGAGAGCCCGGCATGGGACTCGATCCTGGGTCTCCAGGATCACGCCCTGGACTGCAGGCAGCGCTAAACTGCTGCGCCACCGGAGCTGCCCTGGCCCAGGGATTCCAGAGGCTTACTGGACCCCCAAAGACCAAAAAGGTGAGCCCTCTAGCCTCAGACAAGAAACTGACCCAGAGCAATCCCTGGCTAGGAATCTCCTGTGCTTTCAAAGACCAAGTGGTTGGATCACATACATAGATGCTGTTTGGCATCTCATTTGTATCTCATTTAATTAAAATCAGAGGGTCCAGGTCTAACTTTGGAGGCAGTCAGAATTGAGCTTATTAGAAGGCATCTCCCTCTCCAAACTGGGTTCCTTTAGGATGATGATTATGTTGTATTCTTGCCTATCAAAGCACCTGATAGGGGCTGAATAGAGGGTTGTTGAATGGAGAATGGATGAGTGGATGAAGGATTGTCAGGCTAAGTTCCTAAGGGGAGGCATTTAGCTTTTAGAGAACAGAGAGCCCTCTGGGCTGATCAGGAAAAGAGAGGGTGAGAGAACTGAAATAAGGAGAGGGACACAGGATGGCATTCCAGAAATGGAAAAATGGCTGAGCAAATACTCAGAGGTTGGTCCAAACAACGCATGCGTGGATTTAAGGTTCACCCTAGCATCTTGGCCTGGTCTCTCTGTTGCCTCCCTTCCCATGACCACTCAGTTTCTTCTCATCTCCTGGCAGAGTCCCTTATCCCTGCTGGGCCCAGCCAGGACCTCTCACCCCCTCCCCTTCCCGCCAGCCTGCCTGCCAGCAAGGCTGCAGACTCTGTAGCTGGAGACCAGGATTGTTGTTGAAGAAGCGGCAGGTTTGTTTGCTCCAGAGCCTGCTGAGAAATCTCAACAATCGATGACCAACAACACTGCTGGCGGCTGCAGCATCGATCTTCCCTCCCAGGGCTGGCAGCTGGGTGGCAGGTAGGCAGGTGGAGGGAAGCTGGGGCAGGCTTGGCACCTGGCCCTGTCTAGGAGATGAGTTGAGCTTCAGGCAAGTTTGGGCTTTCCTGCCTGGGGGTTGTGGGATGGTGGTGGTACTGGGCCTCAGCAGGGGGTACTTGGGGGTAGGGTGGGGCAGCCCAGAGGCTAAGACAGGATTGACTGGTCTTCTCATCCAACAAGGAATGACAAGGTCTTCTCATTCCCAAATGCTGGAAGAATGAGTCACTCAAGGTCACGGACTTCTGAGCCAAGACCAAGATTCACTTGACTCCCAGCTTCATACTCTGTCCTGGTCTCCCAGTGTCAGAGAATGTTTTATTCCTTGCCACTAAGAACTGAGCAAGATAAAATGTCCCTAATCTACAGCAGTGAGGACTGAGGGTAGATATCAGGAAGATAAGTCACTGTCATCATCAGAAATGGGCCAGAAGAAAGGTGCCATTTATGGGTCTCCGTGACAACATGGGCTTCAACTTGACCTATAAAATGCAGATAGTAGCTGCTATCTAGAGTATGGAAAGCGGGGATCCCTGGGTGGCTCAGCAGTTTAGTGCCTGCCTTCAGCCCAGGGCGTGATCCTGGAGTCCCAGGATTGAGTCCTGCATCAGGCTCCCTGCATGGAGCCTGCTTCTCCCTCTGCCTGTGTCTCTGCCTCTCTCTCTCTCTCTCTGTGTGTGTCTCTCATGAATAAACAAATAAAAATCTTAAAAAAAAATAGAGTATGGAAAGCATTTAGCACAGTGCCTGGCACGTAGTTGGTACCTAACAAATGCTTGCTAGTATTGTTATTATAGTGATGATAATAGTGATAGTATCCTGGGTTCACATGTGCCTGTACTAAAGCTCTGCCTCTGGCTGGGGGAGCAGACACAGTGCTGTCTGTAGACAGGCTTTGCAAAATAGGCAGGCATTTTGGAGTAGCCTGCCTACTTATTGGCTGTGAAGTCCAGGGTCCGTGACTTAATCTCTCTGAAGCTCAGTTTTCCCATCTGTAAAGTGGGGATAGCTAGTCTCTTGTATTAAATAGAAAAAGCATGTGAAGGGCTTGGTCTGAGGGTTCTGGGCTAGGCCTCATACCTCAGTACATGTTTGTGAAGTGAATGAGTGAATTGTGAATACAGGTACTCCAGGGACTGTTGTTTCAGGAGATGTGAAGGCTTTGTGGACATGAATTATTATGATCTTGGATGATGCCCAGGGTCCCCACTTTTCCATTCAAGGGTATGTTAAACTCAGGGCTGCTCCCAAGGCTTCATGTTGGTCCCTCTAAGCTTTATAAAGATGGCTGAAGCTGAGATGGAGGAGGGGGCTATGATGAGAAGCCAGATGAAATGGGTTTGTCCCTCCCTTACTTCCGTCCTTAATTTCAAATAGGGCTCCTCTCTCAGCCAGCAGACGTGGTAGGCAGGTGCCATGGGAGGGAGTCCAGAAGACTGGGCTCCGGGCTTAACTCCACCACTGTCCACACGTGCAACTCTCATGAATCTATTCAATATACATTTAATATCTGTCGTGTGCTAGGCTCTGTGCCACTGGGGACACAAGCAGTAATGGCACTAAGGGGTGGCTGGAGAGAGGCTTTAGCTTTCTCAGAATGGCCATCAGCATCCCACCCTCAAGCCACCTCACGCTGACGATGTGACAGCATAATTTGTGGAAGGAAAAGACGAAGTAAAGGCTATAATTTACAGTGGGGATAATTGGCCAACTCTTAGGAAAAGGAAAAAATCCTAACATACAATCTATGTAAAAATAGTGTGCTTGCTACGCAAACTCAGCCTCAAGACACAGTCTCAGCTGCCATGCACCAATCTCTCCTTTCTGACCCTAAACTTCTTCCAGATAGGAATTCTGGAATTGCCCCAACATAGAGGGGCTCAGCAAAACAGACTTGGCTGTCTCCTTTCTCAGTTCAGTTTTGCTCCTGGAGAGAAGCATCAAGCAGCCAGGCACTCGTGACTCAACAAGATAGATACCTTAATGAGGGAAACCAGGGGATAGTGGGAGGCCAAGAGTCCCCTGACACGGGCTGGAGGTCAGGTGAAGCTTCCCCTGAAGAATCATAAATATATACTGAAGAATTGCATGAAGTGTCAACCACAGCTAGACCCAAAGCATGAGATGGAATGAGATTGGCCCAGGAGGGGAAAAGAATTTCAGGCAGAAGGAATGGTAAGAGCCCAGGAGCTGTTGAGGACATGGATAGTTTGGCAAATTGAATGGCCTGGCTGGGCGAGTGGGCTTCCTGGATCAGGTGCTTCCTGCTGGAATTAGTCTGGGACGGGCCTTTCCCTTACCTCCCAGCTGCTGACCATGGCTAGCAGCATCGTCTCCCCGACGCTCTACTCTTACATATAGATCTTGGCTCTTTCTCCTTCAGAGCAAGCCAGAAAGCTGGGGACCCAGAAATCTGCCTGACTTGACAAGCCCTTGGAGGCCACAACCAGGCTTGGCAACCATCAGTTTGGTGCAACTTTACATTGAATGCTTCAGAAAGTAGAGACTTAGAGAGGGCAGAGGCATGCCTGAGGCCACACAGGGGAACCTGGGCTCTTAGCCTTCAGGGCCAAGAGGTTCCTTCACAAAAGTAATCCTTACCTCTAGGCCTTTCCTCACATCTTTCTTGTTTGGGGGCGGGGTACACAGCTCTGACATTTCTGCCCAGGCGGGGGCGCAACATCCCTGAGCTGAGACCAGCCAGCACCTGCTGGCCCCCAGAGGAGGGATGGGGACATAGTGGAGGCAGGCTGAAGGGCTTGGTCGCCCCTGTCTGGGTGGAAGGAGGGGCTCACAAAAGCCGACTTTCTGAAGCCCTCCCACCATTCGGGCAGCCAAGGTGGGGGGGGGGGGCATGAAAGATCTAATTAAGCCCAGTTTCTAATTAAGCCCAGCCCCTGTGTCGCCTCACTCCCTATTATTGTCCCCAAGGCATTTTAAGCTGCCACCCTGCTGAGGAGGCTGGGATGGCCGCCAAGGCCTGCCAAGCCTGATGAGCTTAGACCCATGAGGGGCAAGAAGCCAACCTGGACTTCCCCTTCCATCCATGGCAATCTCTGGGTCCTCTAGTCTCCTCAGAAGCCTAGGGGAGCCTCTTGTCTGCCAAGTCTACCTCTGGGGTTCTGAGTGAAATCTAGACTGCCTCCCAAGGGGCCTTATCCCCAGTGGCCACTTCCTGACCCCCAAGTGCCAGACTTCGAGGCAGGGAGGAGGACCTGGCTTGCGCTGCTTCGCTGCAGCCCCCTGACTCTGAAATGTTCTGTTAGAATCCCGCACCTCCCACTGAGTCTGCGGGAAGCAGCAATTACCATTTTAGGTTAAGGCAGCCCTGGTTTGTTAACCCTTTCAGCACTGGGACTCCTGGAGGCCAAGCCCCCATTCTCTTCTTCCTCCTACAAGCCTTGCCTCCCAGACACCATCCCCTAATTCTTGGCAGACTGAGCAGCCCCTACTTGCAGTCCCCTCCCTCCTTTTTCCTGCCACACACTCCATCAGAATTTAGAGACTGGAAGCATTGGGTCCAAGGTCACAGGGCCAGGGAGGCAGCCTCTGCCCCAGGAAACTCAACCCCACCCCAGTCTCCACCTTCACAATCTCCCCAGGCCACATTCACACACACAGAGTTTAATTAACTTTATTGATATTCAGAAATTAGGAGAATGACTAAAGGTAATTGCTCATTAAAAATCATTAAACTGACACAGCAGGCCTAGACACATGCCACCCCAATGGCTTTCCTCCCCCACTGTGGCAGGATTGCTGGGGCACCGCCCTCTGGTCTGGAGGATCACAGTGGCCCAAAGCGCCCCTCAAGCCAGAGACCAATCTCGACACATCCTCCCCACCCCGCAGTTGGATAGGGGTTGAGCCAGGCCCAGGGTGATCTCACCCTTATCCCCCTTCCAAGGCCTCCGACCTCTGGGGCCCTTCAGCTACTTCTGGGTGCACCCAGGAACATCTCACGGGCTGCCTAGAGCTGTGTCCCTCAATCTATGTGTGAGCCAAGCTTTGGGTGGGTGGGGAGCAGTTTCAAGGCCACAAGGCCTCGTGCTCAGCCACCTGGGCTTCAAAGTCTGGCTCGAGGCCTGCCTTCTCATGGCTGGAGCCCCCAGGAGTGCCAAGATGGCTGAATGCACTGCCTCTCAATGAGGAAACTCATTACCCCAACTAGGACCTTGAATCTCCACTGAGATAGAAGGACATGCTAGGGCTTGCCCTGGTCCAGGTCCTCTTTCCTCATGCCTGGCACTGCAGGGCTGCTTCCTCTTCTCCCTTGGGGAGAGAAAATAAAGGTCTTGCCCAGCAGGTGAACTACTACAACATATACCCCTTGGGCAAGTGGCCCCATGGACATTAGAGAGGTCTAGGTGTGTCAGGGAGGGACCCTGACTGGCGGCACACAGGCTCTTGGCCGCAGAATGGACAGATTCCTCCCAACTGTTGCACCCATACCTCCAGTGGGGATCCTCCAACTCATCCACACCAGCCATCCTCCTGGAGACCCGCAGTCTCACTTCAGCCCTGCAGGGAGCTCTCTGGCAGAGGCTGTGCGGCACACTCTCGGCCTTACACACTCCTCACACTGGCTCACTGCTGAGCTCTCACCCAACATCCAGATCTCCTGAGTGCAGACACACTTGGATCTGTTAATCCAGACACACTGGGCCTGATTCACACATTCACACTCAGACCCACACACCCACACACCGAGTCTTCAGACATAGGCAGTGAGCCCCAGGGGAGGTGTCCAGAGCAAGACATGGCCAGACTGCAAGACAGGTGCCGAACTCCCAGGGACATCCTTGGATGGTTGGGCCAAGATACAGGCTTCTCCCCTCCTCTCCCTGCCCTCAGCAGGGTGGGGTTTTTGCGACAACCCCCCACCCCCCTGCTGCCCCTGAACGTGAACACTAGGTTCTGAGTTCTGGGAGCCAAGGGAGGACCAGTCATGGGCAGCCAGGGGGCGGGGAAGGACACTGGGCCCCGAGCGACAAGAGCCAGAGGCTCAGAGAGCAGCTTCCGTGTCCCTGGGAACGCAGAAAACTGCCGTCCAGGGGCCCAGCCTGGTCCTGGCCCCGCTGCCCTGACCTCCGACGTGGCCTGAAAAGATCCGAGGAGGTTAGAAACTTCCACCTTCTCCCCACTCCACATCAGAAGCTATGAACCATATACTTTGAGGGCCGGTGGGTCCCAACTCCAAGCAAGATCCCCGTGAACCCACAAGTCCGGCTGGCTGCTGTGGAAGAAAGACCTGGGCGCGTCCGTAGCTTTGACGAATGCTTGTTTGAGCCTGGGCGGCAGGTCCCGTCGAGACTTGGAAACCTTCCTTCCCCCGAGGCACAGAGCCCTCATCCTCTCCCCAACACTCCCTGGCTGCTCACTCCATGGCCAAGCTTCCCTCGACCCGGGACCAATGAAGTTGGAGTCCCGGACTGTGAACGGAGGACCAGGGGCAGCAGGGGTGGGTGCCAGTCCTCCCGCGGTGAGTCTGCTGCCGTGGGGTGGGCTGGGGCTGGGCAGGACGGCAGGCCCGGAGGGAGAAGAGCTCTGGCAGAGTGCAAGGAGAGGACTTTGGGGTGGGGTGGGGTGGGGGACAGAGTTCCTAGCCTAGGACCTCAGTTGCTGCGGTCAGAGCGAGCAGCCGAATATGGGTCCCCGGGTCCCCGAATTTCTCCCTGGAATTGTATTCCAGGTTCCGACTCCGGCGTGGCAGCGCGAAGCGGAGGGAGGTGAACGACGTCCCAGTCCCGGGTCCGGCCGCCATCCGGCTCGATCCCTCCGCAGCGAGGGACCGAGGCGCCCGGGAACCGGCAGCAAAGTCAAACGAAGTTTGCCGGCAGCAGGGAAGGCGGGACCGCGGGCGGCCAGCAGGACCATCCTGACTGACTGCCCCTTGCCCTCTCCTCGCTCCTGCACGCGCCCCGGCGCTGCTAGACGCCTGGAGTGTGGCGAGGTAGCGCGCGGGTGAGCGCGTGAGTGTGTGCGGGGAGGGGGTGGCGTGATGAATTGCAGCAGAGAAATACCATTAGATCCGGGGAGATGATTAAAGGCGAGGTCTTGGCCGGGCGCGAATGGCGGGATCCGCGGCAGCTTCCCGCCGGTGGAGCCCGCGCCCCGCCCGGCTCGGCTCGGCCGGCGCGGGGGCCAGCGCAGCCGGCGGAGCGCGGTGCTTGCGCGGGGCAGCCAGATGCACGGGGCTGCGCGGCGGTACTGCCCTCTCTTCCCACCCCCGGGACCCCGCCCCGCCCCCGCCCCCGCCCCCGCCCCCGCTCCCGTCCTGCCGCCGGACGCCGGGGTCCCTTACCGTGAGCCAGGAGCTCCAGCAGCGAGGGCAGGAGCAGCAGGGCTACCGAGCGCATGGTGCCGGTTGTGGCCGCGCCCCGGGTCGGAGCTACGGCGGGGACGCGGGGGGCACAGCGGGGCGTAGGCGCGGGGGACGGAGCGGGGTCTTGCCGGGTAGAGGGAGCGGGGCCGCCGCCGCCGCCGCCGCCGCCGCCGCCGCCGCCGCCAGCGCCTGACAGAATCAGCACCACGGCCAGCGCCTGGCGTCGGCGCCGGGGATCGCCGCGCGGGGCTGGGGGCGGGGGCGCGGGAGGAGCGGTTTACCGTAAAGTCTCAAGCAAAGGCGCAGAAGACCCAGCGGCGGGAGCCCAGGCTCCCGCGCCGCCGCCGCCAGCTCCGGGGAAGAACTGCCCTGCTAGTGTGGGCACACGGCCCCCTCCCTTCCCGGCTGCCCACGCCCAGCCAAGCCTGCCACCCTCTCCCCTATTAGCAGCCTGTCAAGGAGGTGAGGTTCTCACCTGATTCTCCAGGAGAGCAACCCTCTCGCCACCTCACTCCACCCCATCCTGGTACCTGAGGGCATCAAGGGTGACCTGGGAAGACATTCTCCAGTGAGGCAGCTGGCGAGGCCCGCGTGCCCTTGTGGCAGCTCCGTCTTGGGCTGATAATGAAGATGGCTTTTGTGCGTACAAAGGACAATAAATTATTACTTTGCGCTCAATAAATGCCAGGGCTCCAGGCAGCTGCATCAGCAGCAAACTGTGCTCACAGAAAAGCTTAATTATCCTGATATTATAGTTAAAAGCCAGTGGTATTCACGTCCTGGGAAGACAGTCTTCGCAGGAGGCAACTTGGGCCAATCTGTGGGCAGTTGAAGGTAGTATCCTGGATCCCCTTGCAGCCCAGGGTCACTAGGACTCTGTCTTGGCAATACTCCCCACCCCGGGCAGCCCCGCAGCACACATACAGGACCAGAAAAATCAAAGTGATAGCCAGTGAGACCAGACCCTTCATGCCTATCTCTACCCAGGTTCCTGGAACTGGTGGAGAAAAGGGGACAGGTATGGAGGATGGGAGCATTTCCCTAGGATATTTTAGATGGACACTTGAAGGAGGACCAGGGGAATAGCCAGGGAGGCTGTACCATTTCAAGGACATGGAAAAATAAACGTCCATGGCTCTACTTGGGCTCAGGAACTCCAATGATTCATAGGGCAGCAGAAAGGGCACTCATAGTTGTGTCATCCCTGAGACTGATGTTTAGACCTAGGAGATTCTGGCTTCATAGATAGACTCACTTGAAAAGCCTCAGTGGACACAATGGGACATGACCCTGTGACTGATGATATTTCCTATAGAGGAAGAAGAGGGTTGAACTCCCTGTGGCACCTAGGGAGAAGGACAGCTTTTTGATTAGTGCTTCTCACATGAACTTGGCTCTTCCTCAAAGCTTTCAGACCCTAGTTATTGTCCAGTGCCCTTCCTGACTTCATCCTGGAAGCAGGTGGCAAGACTTCTACTCTTAAGTCTTATTCCTCAGAGGGTCTTTTGATCCTTACTGCCTCCACAGTCTTCCAGCTCAGCTCCTCATATTCTTTCCAGATCCTCTTCCTGTGAGCTCTGGGGAGTCTCCTTGAACTGAATCACCACCCTAAAGAATCCCAGGCATCAGGCAGGTGGAATTATCTGAGGGAGTCACTGGGAGAGGATTGCTGGACAGTCCTTTCAAGAAGCTGAGAAAAAAGAGGGCAGTAGTAGAAGACTGGCAGAAGAAGGGGAGTTGACAAAAGAATCAGAGATGAGGAGAGGAAGCCAGGAAAGGTGCAGAGGGGAGAAAAAGTTGTCAGCAGAGGAGGGAAGTGGTAGGTTCTATGGCAGAGAGAAGTTTGGGGAAATGCTGGCAAGTGGTATGAGAGTCCTCCTTTCCTTTTTAAAGGTATTCCTGACCTCCTTGATTTCTAGTTCCTCTGGACTCAGCTTGGCAAAAGGAGGGTGAATCATGACCCAGGGATGAACGTTGTATGACAGGATGATTCATGGGGTTTTGGAGGCTGGTGGCAGGCTTGTCTCCTGGAAGCTGGGCTGGGCACTACTCACATGAGGGAGGGTAAATGGAGCCACTCAAGAACTTGCTATGTTTCCTTCCCTATTGTCTGAACTAAGGTAGGCATTCAGGAGGGTGGGGGTGGGTCCAATGGAGACTACAAGTCCCAGAATGCAGCACTCTGCCTTGAGCTCAGAGGATGGGTTTGTAGTGCATGATGGGAATAATAATATTCCAGGGTTGTCTCTCCCTCCTGAAGATGGTCAACGTGGCCTCTGTGTAATGGGTTCCCAGTTAGGGAACTGGGCCAGACTGGGAAGCAGTAGAGTGTTTGTCAAGCACCCTGTCTATGTCCTCTAAGCGACTCAGTCTACCCAGAGCTCAGCATCACCCACAAACTGAGGACAATAAGATGCCCGAGGGGGTATTCAGCTCTATGCTGTAGGCTTATAGTGTACTTAAGTCATATACACATTTGGAAGTGGCAGCCTTGCAAGTCTCCCTTCACTTGTCTCATTTCTCCCATTTTCTGTGCCCTCCACCTGGCTCTTTAGATCCAGATGACCCTTGTCTACATAATTGCCTAATTGTTTTCCTCATTATCTGTCAACTCTGTGAAGGTGCTTAATAAATATTTGTGAATAAATGATGCGGCAGTAGTGGAGGTAGAGGGGTGAGGAAGGAATGTCTAAAGCCCAAGGCAGGTTACTGGTGCCAAAATAGTGCTGTGAGATAGCGGAGAAGGGGATAATTGCTCCTTTTGGGGGCACAAGGGGGGGGGTGTCACTGAATGCTTCACACAGCAGGCAAATGGATTGAAACAAAGTCTTAAATAATTTTTAGGTTTCAGTCAGTGGAAAGGAGGAGGGAAGGCATCCAAAGTTGGGGGAGTGGCATATGCAAAGGTAAAGTGGTGGAAAAGGCAAGATAGTTTTGGGTCAGTGAGAAGACTGGCTCTGGTGGAACAGGAAGTCCTTACAGAGGTTTAAGAGGAAGGATGGGAGTAGACTTGTGGCTGGACTTTGTGGTCATTTGAGCTGCAGTACATCCTTGGTAACTATACAGAAGGATTTATCCCATCACAAAGATATCTCACCTAAACAAGGGAGTCTGGAATTGTTAAGGTGGGTTTTCAAACACTATAGCAAGTGGTAGTAACTGAGAAGAGTTCTCTGCTGACTCAGAAGGTTGGTGGGTGGGGTCTGGGTTACAATGGCTGCATTAGGATTGAGGGCCAGAGGGAGGGAAGTGGGGCTTTCCAAACCCAAGGACCTTTGCAGCCTCTGCCCAGGCAGTGCCAGACAACCAGCCCATATCCCTGGAGAAGCCAGCTTCACTTTCCCGCTTCCAAACAGCCCATCAATTTGCAGGATCACAGGCACACTGGTGACTTATTTTGAAGTCTCTGCCTTCAAACTGGATGACACTTGCTTTCTGAGCAAGAGAAGAAGAAAATGAGCCTCCTCCAAGATAGCTCTCAAACCAGAGCTACATCTTCTGTGGAGCCAAGGGAGTTTTGGAGTTCTAGGGAAGCAGGGGCAAAAGACTGCCACCTGACTCTAGAGATTCCCAGGGACACAGAGCTGCCTATTCACTTCCCCCACTCCGCAGAGGGATTCCGGACCTGGCATCAGCTTGAACAATCTGGGATACTATGCTTCAGTCAGGCTTCCTGGAGTACTCAAAGTCAACTCTTTGAATTTAGGGGTAGGAGGAGGTCCCTACCCTGGTAAATGGGGAGTCCTGGCATCTAGGCATTTGCATCCGCACCAGGGGCAGGAGCACATCAGCTGTAGCAAGACCCCAGGGTGGATGGAGACAGTAGCATAAAGAGGCTTGATGTGAGCTGCTTTCCATCTCTAAACCAAGGCCTCTAGCCTGTCCATCACCCCCAGCCAAGGCCTTTGATCCTCTACAGCTCCATAAATGTTTAATGGCACCGGCTGGACAGAAATGAGGCAGGTGCTGGGACGGAGAGACTGGGAATAGGACTTAAAATCCACAATGTTGGCTAGATTATTTTCATGCAGGAGCCCTGGGATGAGTGGGAGGAAGCCTCCCCACTCCATGTGACAGGAGAAGTCCCAGGGTTCAAGTTTGTGGGACTAATAAAGGAAACTCTTTGAAAACCCACCAAGGGGCTGAAAATAAAATGAATAATCAATTGCAAAAGCCCAACCCCGATTTTGATTGAAGGAGAAAGATGGAAAGTTAAATGACAATCAAATGCAAATACAGCTCAACAAACACCATGGCAATTACCAGGCGTAGGAACCACATGGTGCTTGCAGGCAGCAGGGGTTGGCAATTTGGAAGCCTGGGCCTGTGCAGAGGTGATGGGCGTGGGGCCGTTTTAATGGACAATTAAATAGATGCAAAAAAAAAAAAAACCCACAAAAACCCCCACAAAACCCTGCATCTATTTTGCATATACTGCTCCAGAATCCTGGTATTCAGGGGGAGGCTATGCCAAGTTCTCTAGCTGCTTCTGCACCATTTCAGAATAGAGGCGGCCCTGAGTGCTTGAGAGGTGATACCAGGGGAGGCACATGAATCAGAGGACCTTGAGAGGGTCACGGAAGTCTCTTTGGAATCTTCACACCAGCTGGTGCTGAAGGGATGAAGGCTGAGGTTGAAGGCAGTCTGTGGGGTCCTCCAGGAAAGGGCTTAAAGTGTTGGTCTTCCAACAGCCCAAAGGCCCGATGAGAGCAGCCTTCTCCTCTAGATTTGCATAATGTTTTGTATCTCATTTGAATGCTATTAATTTGGTGTCAGGCTAGGTTGGCACAGTGTAGAAAAGAGAACAGCTGGCCTTCTCCCTCCCCTACGTACCCTGAGGCTCACCCTGAGCATTGTCCTCCCTAACTCGGGGAGAAGGCCTCCCCTTCCACCATCACCTCAGTGTTCCCTGGCACTTGGAGAGTCCCTTGGTGAAGCCAGCTCCCAAAAGCCAAGGCTGCCTGGGCAGAGTGGCCACCTGCAGACTTATACTGAAGGAAGAAGAAAGGGTCCCTTGAGGTCACTCTTACCAGACCCACAGATACTGTGGGAGGATGCTGGCGGCCTTCTCCCCAAGCAATCAAGGTGGCTTGACTTGGAAAGGGTCCAAAGATAATAACCAGGAGAGGGAGGGAACAAAGACAGGTGATAATCCCAGAGAAATATAGAGGGCTCTAGAAATAAAATTCCCTGAACTCAATATTTCTAGTGCTTGAACTTACATAAAATACATCTGTCCAGAGGCATTGGGTTAATGGTGGTGTGGCCATAGAGCGGGGGTCCTGGTCCCAGGATGATGGCCATGTGATGAGGGAGTGGGTCATCAGAGAGGCTGAGCCCCTGAGAAAGGAGGAGAAAGCCTAATGTGTATCCTGAGGCTGCCCCGGGCAGCTGGGCCTCAGGAAGCTATAGTCAGCTGGAGTGTGGGGGTGGGAAGAACAAAGCTTCCCAGGTGTCCTCAAAGGCATCTTAGTTCTTTGCTATGTGGAACCAATTAGGATGTTCAACTGGCTTCTTGCCTGGGTGGTCTGCCCTGGAATCTTGGTCAATAGATGCGAGACTACTTATGCACAGGACAAAGAAGGAGGAGGTGCCACTGACCAAAAGGTGGTCTTTTGTCAGGAAGAGTCCCTCTACCCAACAGAATCCTGGGCCGCTCCTCCCACTTCTGAGGACTAGGGCAGGATGAGGGTGGTGGAAGCATGAACAAATATCCACCCAGATTGACCTCATACCCCTGTCCCAAACAGTACTCACTCTGGGTCAAGCCATAGCTGGGGGACAAAAGAATGCTCCATACCTTTTTTTTTTAATGACTGAGACAAATTGGGGGGTTGCTTTGAATAATGTGAGAGGATAATTGAGTAGGCAGTGCCATTGTTCCTATTGTACAGAGGAGGACACTGAGGCCCTGGGTGGCTGAATGATTTGCAGGTAGTTCATGGTGATACCAAGATATATTAACAAGGCAGAGCTGGTAGGCATAGGTGCTGGTGGGCCTTGGCAGGGGTAGGTTGTGGGGGGACCTCAGGCTCCCTGAACCTCTGGCCTGTGTCCTGGGTTCACCTGCAGGGGACCTGTGCCTACATTCTCTCCCCTGGCTCAGTCTGTGGAGGATATGCTGCTTGGAATAAGTGAGGGCAGGGCTGGTCACTTATTAACTAATTCACTAGACAAATATTTATGAAGTATCCACTGTCCTAAGTGCTAGGGGTACAGAGGTGAGTGAAACAGACACTGCCCTTGCTGGCTCAGAGCTCAGAGTCTAGAATGGGAGATCTTACTCTGAATGAGTAAACAAACTGTAGCATATCAGGTGCTCAGGAGAGGTTCATAGGCTGTAGCAACTTCACTGGGGGTTTGACCTAATTAGGGAAGGCTACCTTGAAAAGGTGTTGATGAAGTAGAAAGCCACAGGACAAGTAGGTGTTACATGATTGAAGAGGGACAGGAAGTGCATTCCATGCAGAGGGAACAGCATGTGCAAAGTCCTGGAATCAGCAGGACTAAGAGGTGATTAATGTGGCTGGATTGTAGAAAAGAAGTATGTGGTGGGATGCAGTAGAGACATAGGCAGGTGTGGAGCTCCAAAGCTTAGTGGGGCTGTACATGATCTAGGCTCCCTACCTGCCCGTTATGTCCATCCAGTCATCTGTCCATGCCCTCCCTCATTCTACCCAATTACCTACCTAGTTTGTTCAACGCCCTCTCCCTTGTTTGTTTCCTTGTTTGTTTGCTGAATGAGGGAATGTTTCTTGGTGCTGGGGAATATAGAGGGGAATATAGAGAGGCAGAGCTCTCAAGGAGCTCCCAGACCAGGGAGAGGAGATAGAGTCTCAACTCACTGTAATGTGGCATATCTATCTCTACAAGGTGCTTAAACAGGATAATAAAAGCCCTAGAGGCCATCTCCCATGGTTCAAGTTTTCTAAGACAAGGCATCATCATCCCCTCCATGGGGATCTTTCAGCTACATGGTTCCTCCTGATGTGCAATCTCATTCCTTTCTGCTACAAAAGTAGCCCATTTCTTACCACTCCAAGGTGGAGTGTGTTTCTGATGCTTGTATTCACTGACCCTTCTTTTGGGTCTCAGGGGTCTCATACTTTCAGGAGAACACAGGGAAACATGGCCAGGTCTCCCTGAGACATCAGAATCCAGCTCCAGACATTTTCTTTTCTGGGTGTGAAAATAGGACAGAAACCCTGGATGTCCCTCAATTCCAGCCATGCATTTCCACCCTCCACTCCTCCTTGAACTACTTGTCCTCTGCTTGTGACATCACAATGGTCTCTATGGCAACTGATTGTGAGGTCACTAATCCTTAAAGCAACAGAATCTGTGGATCCGGACAATGGCCTGAAGGAGAGAGGGTGAATTCAAAATGGGGCTCCGAGAAGAAAACCCTCTTCTACTAGGAAAGGGCCACCCAAGTCCTACGGAAGGGAGGAGGGCTCCACTTCGACCCCCTTTGCAGAGAGGGGTAAAAACAATTTATTGGTCTTGTCTTCAATGGAAAGCTTCTACACTGACACTGAGCCCCTCCCAAATTGCCCTTGAAGGTAGAACTTCATATAATCTGACTCAGATGGACTGCAGAAATTGATGGGGTAGCTGAGCAGCATCCTTGGGTCACTGACTTCACCCAGGTATCACTGGGAAGTAGAGGCGGGAGTGTGGTTCTGCTCTCAGCCCCACTGACTCAGAAAGTCTGGCCAAGACCTGGTGTAAGTTTGAGCTTTGATTTCCCCATCAGGGAAAGAGGGAAGGCACTAAGGAGCCTTGTTTCCTGACTTATAGGATAAATAACAAATTGGCTTAAGGCTGTGGGCCTGCCCTCTGTCTTCTGTGAGTGAGTAGGGGGTTGGAGGGGGGAGTGACAGTGAGTGGAGAAGGGTGGAGGTGGGCACACTAGGGGTGTTTTTAGATTGGCCACTGGTTTTTCTGAAGCCATGTTAGTGGTTTGGGAGAGTAGGACCCACTGGAGAGGGAGACTGCTTATCAAAGGGCTAAGGGGCTAGTGCCCGGGCTTGGAAGTCAGGTCCAGGTTTAAATCGTCCCAATCTCATGCTTGCCGTGGGCAAGTTTCTGGGCCTCTTTGGGCCTCTGCTTCCTTACTTAGAAAGGGAAAACAGGGGTGCCTAGGTGGCTCAGTGGATTAAGCATCTGCTCAGGTCAGGATCCCAGGGTCCTGGGATAGAGCCCTGCAGGGAATCTGTTTTTCCTTCTCCTTCTGCCTGCCACTCCCCCTGCTTGTGCTCTCTTTCTCTCTGTGTCAAATAAATAAATAAAATTTAAAAAAAAAGAAAAAGAAAAAGAAAGGTGAAACAGTACCATTTGCCTTTCAGAAAGGTATTCAGGGAGATAAACTGTAGGAAGGCTGGGTACAGAGTAGGTAGTCAATAAATGCTTATTATATTCACTTATCTGTGCCCTTAGCTTTTAGCTTGGGTTTTGCATCTTTTATGTGCTTTATTAATGCTTGTGACTGAAAGTATAGCATAGGAATCGAGGACAGTGCTTAGAGCAGGGGAAGTCAATTGAACCTGGGTTCAAATCCCTGTCCTTACAGCCTGGCATATGGTAAATGCTTGATGGATGGTGGCAATGTGCTCAGGCTCGAGCAGGGCTGTTTTGACACATGGCTCCCAGTTTCTGTTCACTGTCAGCTTTAAGAAACGGAAGTTAATCCGTGGTGTGTCCGGAACTGGAGAGTGGTTGAGCCTTGAGACAGGGGCATAAGAATGGCAGCCTGCTCAGGAAGGGGTGACCACTTGCTCATGCCAGTCACAGGCCCCGGGGCCCCGGCTGGCCTGGTGCTCCTTGAAGTCAGGGCCGGGCAGTGTCTCAGTCATCAGTGAAGCCCAGGCCAGGGCCTAGCACATGGCAGAGGCTCAGGAGCAGTTAAAGTCCATGGAGTTAGATGATGTCTTATTGACCGTATATTGGCTAACATGTTGTATGTACACTTCATGCCAGGCTCTGTTCTAAGCTCTTTACATGTTGTCAAGCCCCACAGCAACTTATGGAATTGATGATATTATCTGTCTTTAAAATGAGAAAAGAGAGAGGCTAGGAACATAGCCCAAGGTCACACAGTTGGTAAGCAGCGATGGGGTTGGGATTTGAACTCAGGCCCCCGGCTCTAGAACCTGTGCTCTTCACCCCCATGGTATGTCCAGCCTCACGGGCCCTATCCATCCATTTTGCCACAGTCACCACCATGAAGTCCCTCCTCCACCTCTCCCTCCTGCTCCTGTCTTCTTCCAGCTGAGCCTGGATCCAGTGCAGCCCAGTGCAGAATGCAAATTCTGCCCCCACCAGCCTCAACAATCTGCCTCCCCCTCTGCTGAAATAAAGCTGTGACTGCCACTGCCACCACCACAGCCAAAGCCACCACCGGATCCCTTGCTTATTTCAAGTCCTTCTAAAGCTTGTTGAGTTCTTAACTTATTAAAGATAAGCACATGGAAATAGGGAGCAAATCTCTTTATTTATGACATAATCTCCAGCCCAGAAAAGCGGCAGGAACAGTGTTGCCTATATTAGGGAACCAATAGGAAAAAAATCAATTAGATCCGCCAGAGCGTTTCGCTATTAACTTTCTTCTGATGTTTCTCTTAAGGCTGGCCGTGGGGGTCCCTGCCAGCCACAGGCTGCAAGAGAGAGGAGAGCTTTGCGGCAACAGAGCAAGGAATGTCACAAGAAAGGCAGCAGACCAGGCTACCAGACGGGCCTGTGAGTCTCTCCATCCAGGGTCTCCTTCTCGGCCCTTCAAACCTCAGCTGAGAAGTCCTATGTGGGTTAAACCTCCGTGCTCCTTCCTGCATGTCAGCTGGTGTCATCAGGGGCAGCTTGTTATTCTTTGCTTCTTGCAGACCTGAACTCCAAGGCTGATCACATCTCTGCCACATCCTTAGAGGGAAGGATCCTCTTCTTCCTGGGAGAACATTATTCTGGAGGGGCTCTCGTTGGCTGATCTTTAGCAGAGTTGCTTTCTGCAGGGTGACACTGCCTGGGACTGGCAGCCACCTCATGAGGTCCTCATGCTCACCCGCCTGCCTCCTGGAGCAACTTCCAAGCTGTCTCCCATGCATAGGACGCTCCCTGGTTCCTGAGATGCTGCAGCAAGGGGGATGTCCTGGCTCCCATAGTAACCAAGGCTTCATCTCCTCAAAGGCAGGGCATCGTGGCTCGTTCACTTGTGTTTCCTTGGGGCCAAGTAGGTAGCAGGCGCTCAGTAAATAGTCATTGAATCAATAATTATGGTAATAATAACTCCATTATGTTTACTCTGTGCCAAAGCTGAGAAAGGCAGATGCTTTTTTATACCTAAAGCAGAACGCTTCTGCTTCTCCCTGAACCAGAAGAGGCTTCCAGTGTTTTGTTTTGTCTTATTTTTTTAGCCAGAAGCAGAGGTGGCAGCAAGTAGGAGAAGTATCATAATCCCCACTTTACAAGGGAAACTGACGCAGTAAGAAATAACTTGTCCAGGCTAACAAGTGAATGATACGCTCTTTTAGCTCCATCCACTTTTAGTCATTAGGAAGTCCTTCTTGAGGTCTAATCTAAACCTTTCTTGTTTCTTTTTTCTTTTTTTTTTTTTTCCTTTCTTGTTTCAACAGCACCAGTCCCTTCTCTGTCCCATGCAAACTTTCACCAGTTGAGGAGCATCCGCCAGCTCTTTGCACGGGTTGGCCTGCAATGAATATTAAACAGGAAACCTCACAGAGGCCAGCCCTGCAGGGCAGGCAATGAAACAACCCTCCTCATGCCTGTTCATTATTATAATTAATATTGAGCTGGGGTTGGTGGCGACCTCGCCCTCACCAGGTATTGGGGCTATTTTAGAAGCTTATTCAGATCAATGACAGACAGCTCCAAATAGATAAACTCCCTGCCATCCAGACGAATCAATTGTAACACTGCCGTCACAACAAGCCCAAGAAATCAATCTGATTTCAGGCGACATGGTAACTCAGCATTGGGCAAGCTGGTTTTAATTTCCGTGTGGCTGAGACCCAGCTTCCTCTGCGCACTGGAACACCCCTCTCTCCCAGCCAGTGTGCCCAGCTCACAGGTGTCCAGGCAGGCCCTCAGAGGACTCAGGCCAAGAGGGCAGTCACATGGAGACAGGATGACTGGGAGGTCATGTGACCTTGAGGAAGGCTCTGGAACCCCCAGACCCAGGAGGAGCTGAGTCAGACCTGCTGCTGGGATCCTTGTTTTGCTGGCTTCAGCTCCGATTTTTCCGCTGCCCTCTGCAAAAGCCGGGCCTGGAGGCCTTTCTGGGCTGCCTCCCAAGTCAGGGAGCTGCAGAGGTGATCTGCTTACCTGAGGCAGCGGGACAACTGCCCTTCTTGGGCTTGGAGATGGAATTTGTCTAGCAGGAGAGCAAAAAAGCTCTCCAGAGCAGATACAGCCATTTATGGGGTGCTTACTTTATGCCCGGGCACTATGCTAAGTATTTCACACCTCATCTTAATCCTCATAACAGCCCAAAGAGATAGAGAAATTCTCTACATTTTTGTAGAAGAGGAAACCAAAGCTTAGAGAAGTTAAGTAACTTGTCCTGAGTCACACAGCTGATAGGAAATGAAGACTGGATTTGAACCCAGATCTGTTAGACTCTCTTCCCTAAGCCTTAGCCACCAACACTGTCTTAAAGATGACATGCATTCTCCCCCTCCTGGATCCTATCAGGTTAAATGAAGCCATGCTTTTCCACCACGGTGCCAGGGAAGGGAGACTCTCAGGAATTCTCACAACCGGCACAATGAATTTCCTGAACTTTCACCCTGATGTTCTGGGGGTGTTGAGGAAACAAGAGGGTCAGGAGTCCACACTGGTCATCTCACATTTCAGCACGTACTCCCTTTCCCTCCCCCAATCCTGTTAATACATCTAGGTGGTAAGGAGTGGGGCCTGGGCCAGGCAGCAGGGTGTTCTAAATGGCCAAGATCAGGGCTTTTCAAATATATTTTAGCTAAGAAACTCTCTAATTAGGAGACAAGGATACAAACAGATGAAAATGGATCTGGTCCGGGCAGCCCTGGTGGCTCAGTGGTTTAGCGCCGCCTTCAGCCCTGGGCGTGATCCTGGAGACCCGGGATCAAGTTCCATGTCAGGCTCCCTGAATGGAGCCTGCTTCTCCCTCTGCTTGTGTCTTGGCCTCTCTCTCTGTGTCTCTCATGAATAAATAAATAAAATCTTGAAAAAAAAAAAAGAAAATGGATTTGGTCAGCTGGCAATAGGGGGTTGGGAGCCCTCCTACTAAATCATTCTCTCACCTCCAGAGCAGTGGTCCCCCAACCCCCCACCCCTGGCCTTCTAGTGCTTCAGTTAAGCCCTGGGCCTGGTTGATTTTCTGGCTCCAACACTATCTTTCAGCCACCAGCTACCTTGAGTCTGTTCTGGACTTACAGCATGGTAATTTAGGTGCTAAGTGGGCAAAGCTGCTCCTAGTTCCCCAGGGAGGCCACATATCCATCTCCTTTGGGGATTAGTGTTGGGCATTTCAGGGAGGCATAGATCTGGGGACCAGATGGCCCTGGATTGTGAAAGGGCTCTTCCGTCTGTCCTGGGCAGCAAAAGGCCTGGGCTGGCCCTTGTGGGAGGTGGATGCCTGTTCATCATGCTCAGCACCTTGTGTCCTCCCTGAGGGAAGCAGGGACGTCTGGATCCTGAAGCCTAGCAGTGGAGAATGACACACAGTACCACACAGGCAGCAAGCAACTGAAGCAGATTCACATTCAGACCTGTGTGGCTCCAGAAGGTGGTGGGTGATTGCCTGCATTCTCTCCTCTCCAGACCATGGCTGCCCCTCCTGCACCCCCCCACTTCTGCATTCTGCATGAAATCATCAGTCCTTCCACCCACCAAATACAGAATATAGAGATAAACTCAAATTGTAGCGAGAGGGAATGGGATTAGATACTGGCAAGGAGGTCCTGATTCATGAGCTAGTGCTGTAGGAGGGGTCAGGGGGCAGGCAGTGTGCTCTCTTCCTGGGGGGCAGGGGCTTCAAGATGGGTCTCAGTTCATCTGTCCCCTGTGGCTCCCACTTCCTGAAAGCCACCGAGAGACAAGATGACCTCTGCTGTGAGAGGCTTTGTCTTTTATTTTTTGAATACAGAAATAGGGGATCCCTGGGTGGTGCAGCGGTTTGGCGCCTGCCTTTGGCCCAGGGCGTGATCCTGGAGACCCGGGATCGAATCCCACATCAGGCTCCCGGTGCATGGAGCCTGCTTCTCCCTCTGCCTGTGTCTCTGCCTCTCTCTCTCTCTCTCTCTCTCTGTATGACTATCATAAAAAAAAAAAAAATTTGAATACAGAAATAACTGCACATGGTTCCACAACTAAGGGGTCCGAAGCCCATCCAGCGAAAGCCTTCCTCCCACCCAGTCTCCCGGTTCTCCCCAGAGGCAAGCACACTGGATCCGTTTCCTGTCTAGACATACACAAATAGGGACACATATTCTCTTTCTTTAGTCCTATTTTTAATACACAAGATATAGCATACCCTACACACTGTTCTGTGCCGCGTTTTGTCACCTGACAATATATCTTGGAGATTACTCCGAATCAGTACATAAAGAGCTGCCTTACTCTTAGGTGTCTTTTTATGGTCACAGGCTTCTGGGGAGCTCAGAAGTAATCAGATCTGGTTTGATTAGCTTCACATTTCCATTTACGACGTCGCCCGCCCAGAGAGGGCAGGAAAGCTCTCCAAGGTCACGCAGCAAGGACTGGGGAGGCGCGCCGGCTTCTCCCCCTCCCCTGTCCCCAGCCCCTGCCCCCAGCCACCTCGGGGCCGAGCGGGGCGAGGAAGGCAGGGGAGACGGGCGTCTCTAATTGAAATGCTGGCCGCGCGCTCGTTTGCAATCGGCACCTGGAGGTGCGCGGTGCGGCTGCGGTGCGGGTGCGGGTGCCGAGCGTGGCCAGGCCTGGGGTGCCGGGCGGGGCGGGGCGGGGGTGGGGGTTCGCGGGGAGGACGGGCGGCGGCCGATTCCCGGGAAACCCGCGGCGGCGCGGGCTCGGCGGTAATGAGCTCCCGGGCCGAGGTGAGCTTCCCCCGCTGCTCACCCGGCAGCCGCGTGGCACCGAAGGAAACGGTACTTTTTTTCTTCCGTGCCTGACAGCTCATTAGAAGAATTAATTTACTCCAGCGTTTGCAGTTTAAAGGACATTATTTACTGGTTAATTGTTGTTATTACAAAATGTTAAATATCATTATTTATTTCCCAGGCCCTGACAGCGTCGCTGACGGGAATTTATTAGGTGAGACCGTATCACCCTGGTGGGCGCCCCTGTGCGGGGCAGGGCGAGGCGGCAAGCTGGTTTGCCCCTGGGCCGGGACCTCTGCGCAGGGCAGGCCCTTGGAAGGGCAGAAAGCCGGCGGCTGCCCTCTGGCCCATCCTAGGACGAGTGGCCATTGACCCCTCATCCCCCATCTCTGCCTGTTTCGTGGGGGCGGTTGGTGGCAGACAGGGGACAACACTTGCATAAACCAGCAGTTTGGGCATCAGGGTGGCAGTTGCCAGAATGAGACCTGGACTTTGGGTCTTGCCCTTTAAAGGTTACCCCCCAAACATAAGTATTCAGGCGACTTTCTTGAAATTTGGCAAATTCAAGAGCTGGAAAGGAGGTGAGTGGTCGCCTGGTGTTGGGATCCCAAACTGGTGGCCTCCAGCCCGCCAAGGGTTTATAGATTTGAGCTTGACCTGTTCACAGGAGACTTCACATAAAAATCTAGATTTTGGGCAGCCCCAGTGGCTCAGCGGTTTACACCGCCGGCAGCCGGGGGCGTGATCCTGGAGTCCCAGGATCCAGTCCCGTGTTGGGCTCCCTGCATGGTGCCTGCTTCTCTCTCTGCCTATGTCTGCCTCTTCTCTCTCTGTCTCTATGAAAAAATAAGTAAAAAATCTTTTTAAAAAAATCTAGATTTCTGGCTTGCCTTGAAAAATGAGAAACTCTCGCCACACTTAACTCACGGTTTTTATTTTTGTTTTAAAGATTCTATTTATTCATGAGAGACACACAGAGTGAGAGAGACAGAGACACAGACAGAGGGAGAAGCAGGTTCCTCACAGGGAGCCTGGTGCAGGACTGGATCCCTGGATCTGGGATCACACCCTGAGCTGAAGGCAGATGCTGGAGGCAACTGCTGAGTCACTCAGGTGTCCCGTAACTCACTGGTTTTGTATCAACTGACAATAACCAGCTGGCTGTGAAGGGCAGTGTTCAGGGTACATACCTGCTACCTGACTATCCTGTCTTCCACCCTTTGCTTCTCTCTCAACATTACTTTCCTCTGTAGGTATCTGAGTTTTCAACTTCCAATCTGACTTAATGATCATGTAAAAAAAAGAAGCTGAATCCAGAGCAGTCAAGTCTCCCTCTGCCAGGACCACAGCCCAGCCCACTTTTTGCCACACCTGGCTGCCCCCCCCATCTCCCTGTCCCTACCTCCTCTGGGTCAGGTTTGGCATGAGTTGCAACAGGGAGCCTCAGGTCTTAGGGTAGCCTCTGGGCTAGGAGTGAGATAGCTTAGATTTACAGGAATCATGGGTTCAAAAATTTGCATCTATTTGTTTATTTGGGAAGTGGCTTCTGAGGACCTACTATGTGACATATAAAAATGATTTGGATACAAATCTTGTCCTCAAGGAATTCACTCTAGTGAGACTGTGTGTGAAACACGCATCCAGTTACAGTCCTGGGAGGTATATGAGTGGAGAGGCATGGGGCAGCCAAGAGGAGAAAAGGGTGACTGGAAGTGCTGGAGGGGACCCAGGGAGGAGGCTTTCCAGGGAAGGGAATGAATACTTCATGGAGCACATTCTAGGCTGGGTGGGCCGCCCGTGTCCTCATACACAGACACACATCATTTGTACCTCTCATAACATGGTCGATTAAAACTGTCTGTCACTAGTTGGTGAATAGTGGTTATCCCAGGCCTCAGAGAGCCCCCACCTTGCCAACTATATCCTCCCCCACAGTGGATGCTGGATGCCACTCTGGCTTTGGGGGCCCTCTGCTCTGACTGGGCAGCCACCTTGCTGTACAGTCAGTCCATCAACCAACCATCCCCTACATCTGACAGCCGGTCTATGAGGCAAGGCTGATTACCCTCCTTTGACAAGTTAGGAACCCGAGGCCAGAGATAGGAGACAGAGCTGGGGACTGAGGGAGCAGATGAGCCCTGGGAAGGAGGAAGAGGGGACTCTTGTCTGAGACCTCACACCCAGCCCTGGGAAATATGGATCTTTTGGGCAGACTTCAAACAAGGGCCCTTTAGACAGGTCTTCGGCCCCATCCTTTCCTGGCAGGAACCTGATGGCAGCAGAGAACCTCAAGGAAACTAGGAAGAACTACAGGGAGATGAAAAATACTTTGAAAAAGAATGAAAAGGGCCTCAACTGAGCCATTACTGTTGCTGTGCTGTAAATTATTACAAAGTTATTTCTGACTGGCAGCCTGGTTTATTTTAGACCCCACCTCACTTCTTCCAGGTTATAGGACCTAATTCCTTGCCTAGTGAGTCAGAAAGAGACTAGTGCTACGGGAGTGAATCCTGAGCAGATTCAGAAACTGTTACTACAGCTCGAAGGATTTTACTGATTCCTGGAATATCAGGGCATGCTGCCCTTTGGAGGTCTTCTCCTCCAGTCCCTTCATTTTATTTTATTACCATATTAAATTTTAAAAAATTTTATTCATTTTTTGAGTAGGTAATCTGTCCATGGTGCAAAATTCAAAAGACATAAAAGAGTACCTGGTGAACAGTATCCCTCATTCCTCAGAGAGAGCCAATGGTATCAATTCCTTGTGTTTTACTATATTTAAAGATAGAATTGTTTTGGGTTGTCTGGGTGGCTCCGTTGGTTAAGCATCTGCCATCGACTCAGGTTATGATCCTGGGGTCTTGGGATTGAGCCTGGTATTGAGTTCCCTGCCTACCTGGGAGCCTGCTTCTCCCTCTCCCTTTGATCCTCTCCCCTGCTCTCTCTGGAATGAACAAATTAAAAAACCGTTGAAAAAATAAATAAAATATCTAAATAAAATAAAATAAAATAAAATAAAATAAAATAAAATAAAATGTTTCTCTTTTTTGTTTATGTAGAAAACACAGTAATTACTGCAGGGGGAAGTAAAAATCATATACAGTGCCACTATTTAGGGCTGAATATTCTTAAGGTTCTGGTGTACAAGCAGCAAGACTTTTATCTTTGCATGGACACATCTCTGGCTACAAACTTGCATAACCTGAGTTTATTATTTGTTTACATTAAATACATTATTCAAAATAACCCTCTGAGAGGATACATACTAAACTGCTAATAATGAATACTTTGAGGGGAGGAATGCGACTAGGTTAGGATTAAGGGAAAGAGTGTGCTTTACTTTTATTATTTGGCATTTTTTTTTAGAATGCAAATATGTTCATTACTTCCCCCATATTGCATCTGATTATAAGTGACTACACTGGAAGGCAACTATTTAGCCAACCCTTTATGATTGTGGTTTTAAGATGTTTGCAGATTTTGCCATTATCAACAAAGCTGGGGTGAATGTTTTTGTATGGTTCTGCACACTTGTCCAGTGTTTCCTTAGAGCAGTTTTTAAGAGATGGAATTGCTGGGTCAAAGGGAATGTACACTCTAAGGCTTTTTGATACGTCATGTCAAAATTCTTTGCTTCTGGGTTCTTCTAATTGCACCAGCAGTGCCCACACTCTATTCCCACTTCCGATATGCTTAGCACTGCACAAGTGTGAGGTTTGTTAGATAGTGGGGAAAAACATGGGAGGCTGGGATGGTTTCTTCTCCAGCCTTAAGAAGGAGGCAGTGTGTGATTTGGGGAAGCTTGCCCAGTGCCTCAGAATCCTGGGATGCTAGCAGGAGCCCACAGGGGAATTCAGTGGCTAAAGGGAAAAGGAAGAGGGGGCAGTGAATGAATGTAGAACCCTTAGGGGCCTCCACCTGTCCCAATCACAAGGCCTAAGGGTTGTGTCTGGATCCAGAACCTTCCTCCAGATGTCCAACTATAGGATGAGTGCGGCACCCCACCCTCTCCATCTACAGGACAAATTAGACCTAATGGCATGGCTAAGATGCCTTCTCTTAGAGCTCTTCCAGCCCATGAGAGTCCATCCCTCAAGTTCAAGTGGCACATGGAGGATCTTCCGGGGTCTGGGTCTCCAGCTCCTGCCTTCCGAGTGTCATAGTCACTTTTTGGTTCCAAGTGTAAGCACTTGGAATTGTGCCCAATTCCATGGGTCTCACCCGTAGCCTTTGTACCTTTAGATGTTCTGGCAAGTTGACTCATGCCATTTGGAAAGCTTCAAGAGGAGAAAGAAGGATTGGAGACAGACTTACTGATTTAATATTGAAAAGATATTGTTCTGAGGGTGCCCTCTCCTCTCTGGAGCCCACCATCTCCACAGTGGCTGAGGTTCCTCTTGATGGGGTGACAGGAGAAAGCCCAAGACTGCATATCATTGGTGAGATGAATAATACATTTGAAGCATCTCACAAACTGTGTTTGATCCACCTAAAGCTTCAGCAGTTAACGCATTTCTCTTTATTCCCAGCAAGGGAGGGCTGGGAGCTGTCAACATTTTCCTTTCTGCCTAATTTGTACATTCTCCATCAAGAGAAAAGCAGGGACAAGGGAAGGGAAAGAGGCAAGGAAAGAGGGCAACACACTCCCTGAGTGATGCACTGAGCCCACTGGGGCTGGGGGTTACTCTCACAGCCTGGGAATCCCTGGGATCACCAGGTCAAAGAAAGAGGAGGCTCTGGGGTGAGGGGCTGTGCCGTGGGGGTAGGGCTTTTTGGGGGCCTATTTGCAGGACTGCGTGCCCCTGAGAAGCTGATCCCTGGGAGGGCCCATCTCCAGTGTTCCAGTGGGAGGTTAGAGGGGGGAAACTGAGGCTTGCCAGCTGCCAAGCATGGAAGCTTCTCTCCTATTCTCATGGGTGGTGGGGGTAATGGCATTAAGCACTGCCACTGATGAGCTGGGGGCCAGGAAATATGCCATGTTTAACCAACATGCATTTGGTACTCTTCATGTTGCTCTGAGGATCTCACCCAAGGTCCCACTGCTAGTCCATGTCAGGTTATCTGGCCCAAAAGTTCACATTCTTTTTTTTTTTTTTTTAAGATTTTATTTATTTATTCATGAGAGACACAGAAAGAGAGGCAGAGACACAGGCAGAAGGAGAAGCAGGCTCCCTATGGGGAGCCCAATGTGGGACTCAATCCCAGGACCCGGGGATCATGACCTGAGCCATCCAGGCGTCCCAATCTTCACATTCTTAACCACAGTGCTGTTCTCCCTCCTTTTTTTTTTTTTTTTTAATTTTTATTTATTTATTTATTTATTTATTTTATTTTTGCTGTTCTCCCTCCTGACTCATCTCTGATACTTTGTTCAACTTGTCTCCTGTTCTGGAGGGGGAACAGAGAGACGTAGCCAACCCTCTCACCATGCCTTTATATCTCAGGTATAAAACGGAGATGTTAACAATCGTACCAACCTCACAGGATTATATAAATCAATACCCCAGGTTCTCAGAGCCTGGAGCGTAGGAAGCACCATGTGCATTTGTTCTTATTCCCAGCTTATTTTATGCCATGGTCAAGTTGCAATCACCTTCCTCCCACTGACCTTGAACCATCCTCCCTCTTGGGACTGCCTGTCTCTGTCCCCTTCCACCTTCTCTGTCCAGCCAGCTTAGGGCCCCACTGCTGGACTCCCCACGCCCTCTTCTGATCAGTCCTCTAATTCCCACAGACCTTGCCTGTTTTCATGGCTCTTTTCTCTTCTGCATGGCCAGCAGAGGAAATGCCCATCCCCTAGGTCACCGACAGCCGACTTTTGCTGGAGGCAGGGCACAGAGAGAAAGTCTTCCTGGGAGGAAGTGGAGCAGATGGTCCCCACTGAGGCAGGAACAAGGGATGGAAGAGCGAGAGAGATTTTCCTAATAACTGACAACATGTCTCCACCCTGAGCCATTCATTCCTGTACTTTCACAGGCTCCTCCTCCCCATGGGGAAGCTATTCATCGTGTCCACTCTCAAGCTCTCCAACTGCAGCGTGAACTGGGATTTATGCAGAGGAGCAAAGGAACTCCTCTGAATTCCCAAGTGTGGAACCGGAGGAAGGGGTCTGCCAAAGCTAATGCCCAAACCGGATTTGGGAGAGAACCTCCTCAGAGCCTGGGTGGTGACAGGGGGGTCCTGGGGAGGCAGGCCCTGTGGACCCTGGCAGCCTGGCCTGTGTGCCTGCCCTGTGCCCCAGAGCCCTTCTGTTCAGGTCTGGCATCCCACGGAGGTGGCATTCTGCTCAGCAGCTCAGAGCACAGACGGGAGGGCGGGCATTGCCGAGAATCGATTTGCGGGAGCAGCGGGGGCTTTCTCTTCCCTCCTTACTTCTCTGGTCTTTGATCTCCTGTCCTTCCTCTGCAGCCCTATTCTTCTCCTCCTTCTTCTCTTGATCTCTCCCTCTTTCTCTTCCTTCAGCCAAATCACAGCAGCTCCCTAGAAGGGGGGTGGGGAGCTGCAGTCCTTTGTCCTCTTGCTCCTTCTGACTGGGTGGGACTCGCTGCCCAAGGTGCCAGCTTCCTGCCCAACTCCTGAGGGTCAGGTTTGGCCATGGTGAAGGGACACACACACACACACACACACACACACATGCACGCACATGCACGCTCAAAGAGCAAGAGCTGAAACTGAGAGAGCAGCTGTGGGAGAGAGGGCAAGGCAAAGATGGAAAGACAGGGACAAGATTCAGAGCATCAGAAAGCCAGGGAAAGAGGTGGGGAGAGTCAGAGACAACGAAAAAAAGAGAATTCAGCAAATTAAAAATTTTACAACCATCCAGCAAGTCTGCAAAAATGATCTTCCCTGCGGTCTTTCATTTATCTCATTATCTGACTCCTAATGTGCTTTCCCCCCCCCTTTCTTTTCTCGCCACACTTGGTACAAAATCTTATTAGTTTTTTTTTTTTTCTTTCTGGCAGGGGCTTCATATAGTCTTTTTCATTACATTTCCTAATAAAAGCAATCACTAGGAAGGCACGGCTGGAGGATTAAAAAGCCACCTCAGCAGACGCCTGGCCAGCAGAGCCATGACTTGCTCTAGCCTCGTTCATGCTGCCAGGGGAGCCGGCCAGTGCCCACAGGCTAGGTCAGGGTGGCCCAGGCTGTGCTGTGGAACATTCCAGGGCTGGGAGAGTGGCTTCGCAGCTGCAGGTGCACAACGTTGTAGGAGGTGTAGGAAAAGAAGACCTGGAGGAGGTGTAGCTTGTCCTGGGAGTGGCTTCAGAGCAGGAGTGAAGGCTACCTGCCTGACACCAATGCTCTGATTTTGATCCAGAAAGACTATTTTGGGCCTTTGCCCTCCCTGTAGCACATTCTTTTGAATAACACCAGTAATGTCAAATCCTCACCTTTTGAGAATACATTTGATTTTGTTCTCCACACTTTTTCTTTTTGTGGTGATAAAATTCACTTACCTTAAAATTTACTGTTTTAACCATTTTTGAAGAGTATAGTTCAGTGACATTAAGTACATTCACATTGGTGCTTTTTAAAAAAGATTTTATTGGGGATCCCTGGGTGGCTCAGCGGTTTAGCACCTGCCTTTGGCCCAGGGCATGATCATGGAGTCCCGGGATCGAGTCCTGCATCAGGCTCCTGCATGGGGCCTGCTTCTCCCTCTGCCGGTGTCTCTGCCTCTCTCTCTTTGTGTCTCTCATGAATAAATAAATAAAATCTTTAAAATATATATTTAATTTATTTATTAGAGAGAGAGCGCAGAGTGAGAAGAAAGAATGGAGGGAGAGGGAGAAGGAGAGGGAGAGGGAGAGGGAGAAGCAGACTCCCTGCTGAACAGGGAGCCTGATATGGGGCTCAATCCAGGACCCTGGGATCATGACCCAAGCCAAAAGCAGATGCCCAACTGACTGAGCCACCCAAGTACCCCTAAGTACATTCACATAGTTGTGTAAACGTTACCATCAACCATCAGCCACCAGCCATCTCTAAAACTTTTCATTTCCAAACTGAAACTCTGTGCCATTACTAACTCCCGTTCTTGCCTCTCCCAGCCCCTCATAACCACCAACCTGTCTTCTGTCTCTGTGAACTTGACTGCTCTGGGTACCTCGTATCAGTGGAATACTACAGTATTTGTTCTTTTCTTAAAGATTTTATTATTTATTTATTTATTTATTTATTTATTTATGAGAGAGAGAGAAAGAGGCAGAGACACAGGCAGAGGGAGAAGCAGGCTCCATGCAAGGAACCCGATTCAGACTTGATCCCAGGACCCCAGGATCATGCCCAGGGCTGAAAGCAGGCACTAAACCGCCGAGCCACCCAGGGATCCCAGTATTTGTCCTTTTCGCAATTGGCTTTTTCATTTAGCATAATGTTTTCAAGGTTCACCTGTGTTGTAGCCTGTGTCAGAATTCCCTGTGTTTTTAAGGCTGAATGATATCCATTGTGTAAATATACCACATTTTGTTTGCACCACACTTTAAAAAAAACCAGAGACATTTCTATCCATATAAGAAAGTGAAAAGAAGCAAAAACCCACCCAGATACTCATCACATCAATGTAACGGTTCTTCTCTCTGCTGTGTGTTTTTCTCTTATGCTAATAATTATATCTCCACCCCGTCACTGAGTAATCCTGTCCTCTAAGGGCCTGTTCAAACCACTGTGAGCTAGCAGCAAGACAGAGGATACTACTTGGAAAGGGCCAGAAGTTACAGGAAACAAGTGTGATAAACAAGTTAAGGCAAAGGAAGGAACCTCTAAAGCAATAAGACATTTTATTTCCTGCGTTATAAACCAGCCCTGAAGTATTAACATATTGCCCTCCAGGATGATTTAGGTCACACAGTGAGTGCCACTGGGTTAACTACAAAACCTCTCAAGGGGGTGACTTTGAAGAGAACAATAGTCATTTGGAAATATTTGGCTTATGTTTTAAAATAAAGGTACAAAAATAAATCAAAGTGGCTTTTAAATGTCTTGTTGCTTTGGGGATCATCATAGGTGCTCAACTAGCACTGTGTGCATTGGTCCCAACCAGCGTTTCTCAAAGACCAGAGAGCATTGTGGATTTAGGAGACATGCAAAAGGAGGCACTATTGCAGGGGTGTGTGCATCAGTATCTACCTGGTACCACGGGCAACACCATAGCCCATTCCCCACAGGGAGGTTTCCATCTCAGCGGCTCGTTCAGTTAATAATGGCAATGCCTTGGATCTCTGTGGTCCTTTGGGAAGCTTTTATCTTTCATTTCTTGCCACTCTCTTCTAGGACTCTCTTGCTCTTGGTCTCTGCCAGTCTCTGTTCCTGGCTCAGACCCTAGAAGATAGCAGATTTTGCTCAAGGAGAGTAGAAACCCAGAGGTTAAGAAGACAACCACACAGATCCCCTTTCCTCCCTTCATCTTGTGTCAGAGCTCCTGAAACAGATCATGGATTTCACTACATTTCCTCTTGTCATGGCCATGCAGAAGGCATTTATTTTCCATGTGGCCTTAAAAACTGGATCTTTTCCTTACACACACACATACACACCCTCTCTGTTTCCACTAGTATCAGCCTAAGCCTAGAAAAGATCACCCCCTTTCTCTTCCCGAGAAGCTGTCCCCTCCCTTCTATCAGTGCTCCAGGGGGCTTTTATTTTTATTTTATTTTCAGCTCTCTATCAATCAAGGGGAGGGGGAGACACTTTATTTGAACCCTTAGTGAGCAACAGCAGCAACTAGCAGCTGCCAGGGCAGTGGGAACTTCATTTCCGGCACTGACGTTTATAAATGTGGCACAGAATACCAGTAGGGACTGAAATAAATCAAACAGCTTCTCCAGAGGTCCCTAGAGGCTGCTTTAGAATTTCTTTCCATTGGGGTTCATGTTCCTTCTCTTTCTTTACAGGGGAGGGGTGGAAAATGCTGTGACTTGCAATATGGACAAAGCCCCCTTCTTGCTCCTTCTTCATAAAAGCACTCACTGAGCTCAAGACCCAGGATGGTCTGGAGTGAGAGCCCTGGGTCTGTCTCTGGATGCCGAGAAAGCCTTGGAACTTGAAGTCCTGGAGAGAGGGGGTGGAATGCTGGCTCTGTCACTTACTGGTTATCAGTTTCCTTGTCTGCAAAATGGAGTTAAAAATGTTTGCCCTGCCCACCTCACAGGACTGTCATGCAGATTGAATGAGATGTCTATAAAGTGAGTGCCCTGAAGTTTTTGATGAGCTCATGCAATGCGATGTGGGTTCTTATGGGGCAATGATCAGGATCAGTGTTGTCCAGGAAGCTTTTGGAATGGGCTCCAGGCAGACCTTCTCCAGCGCATTCCACAAACCTTGGCTGTCTCCTTTCCTTTCAGAATTCTGGACAAGGAGCATAGATAGTCTGTTCCAAACACAGCTGGACTTTTCCCAATGTGTTTTCTAAGCCTTCCTTCTTCTGCCCCTCTAAATACTGAGAAAATACTGAGAAAGGTGGACAACTATGATAGGTAGAGAGATAGAGTGAGAAAGGCTGAGAAAGAGAGAGAGAGAGAGAGAGAGAGAGAGAGAGAGAGGGAGAGGGGTGGGAGTGGAGAGAGACACGGAAAGAGGGAGAGACAAAAAGAGGGCTGCCAAGGACGGAGGCAGGAAGAGGGGAGCATTTGGCTAATACCATGGTACTGTGAGCTTGGCATGGATCCTTTCAAAGTTCTATACAAAAACCCTGCTCAATGAGATGAGACCCAGGGTGGGCTCCACAATCTTGCCCCTTTTATATATCTTACATTTCCAGATGCTGCACACCACCATTCACCTGTTTTCATGTCTTTCTGTGGATTTGGATCCCATCCAGGCCAAACCCTGGCTGTGGTTGGGAGCTTCAGTGCAGGCAGGATGCTGACGATGCCCTGAGCCCCCTCAGGACAGCAATTACCTGTACAGCATTTTCTTCTAAGCCTTTTTCTGTAACAAGATTCCACCTACCTTCACTCCCCAGAGGCAACTTGTGTTGCCAGTTTCTTGCTATACTTATAGAGAGAAAACTGATTTTCTTTAAATATTTGTTCAACACTTTATTTAAGGAGGTTAGGTACTGAAAAGAAGAAGGGTGAACAGAGGACCATGCTTCTCTATTGTTCTCAGCAACGCAGCCCTGGTGGGCAATTGCATGACCCAGTCTTTAAAACAAAAGCTGTCCATAATCAGGACCCACTTTCAGCTGAAGGCAGTTAACCTTGGAGGTCACAGCCTATACTTGCATCTTATCAAAACAGTCCTCTTTTTTTTTAAGATTTTATTTATTTATTAATGAGAGACACACACAGAGAGAGGCAGAGACATAGGCAGAGGGAGAAGCAGGCTCCGTGGGGAGCCCAATGGGAACTTGATCCCAGGGTCCTGAGCCAAAGGCAGATGATCAACCACTGAGCCACCCAGGTGCACCTAGATCTTATTTTTTTTAAGTGATCTTTATCTCCAGTGTTCCCAGTAATCTGATTGCAACTGAGGTTGGAACCTGGTAATGTCAGACAGAATTATTTGGACTGACCATCCCAGTAAAAACAACTAGAAGTGCTAGATAAAATATTTTTTAAAATACCTTAAAAGCGGGGATCCCTGGGTGGCGCAGCGGTTTGGCGCCTGCCTTTGGCCCAGGGCGCGATCCTGGAGACCCGGGATCGAATCCCACGTCGGGCTCCCGGTGCATGGAGCCTGCTTCTCCCTCTGCCTATGTCTCTGCCTCTCTCTCTCTCTCTGTATGACTATCATAAATAAATAATAAAAAAAAATTAAAAAAAAATACCTTAAAAGCTCCAAAGAATTGATAAAATACCAAGGAACCAACAGGTCAATATGGAGGAGAAAACCAAACAAAGCACAGAAACCACTTTTCCCTGAAAAAGCATCTGTCAATTCTAGCAAATCTGAAGTTTCATTTTGATCACTTGGGATAATGTATGGGTTAGAAATCCATGCTCAGTGCCTGTACATGGTGGGAAGCTTAATACAATGTCCTCCCTTCAATACACTGAGATCCCAAAGGACTCCTGCATGATCCAGAGAACCTCAGATCTGGGGGTCTCGGTTTTGATAGCTCAGGACTGGTGATGCCCCTAGTGTCTGGCAGAAGTCAGCACAATACTCTCCAGAGAAAGCCCCTTCATATTTAGATTGTTCCTATATATGTGGAATAACGTGTAATAAATTAATGTGTAATAAACAATAATTTGTTCAAGTGCAGATATTTACATGGAGTAAGACATTATGTAAAGGGACAAAACAGACTTTAAAGAAACCAAATACAGGGGCACTTGGGTGGCTCAGTGGTTGAGCATCTGCCTTTGGCTAAGGTTGTGATCCTAGAATCCTGGGATTGAGTCCCATATCAGGCTCCCCATGGGGATCCTGCTTCTCCCTCTGCCTATGTCTCTGTCTCTCTCATGAATAAATAAATAAAATCTTAAAAAAAAACCAAATGCAAATTCTGAAAAATTAAAAAATATAATAGTAATTGCAATTAAAATTATTTTAAAAAATATTTTATTTATTTATTCATGATAGACATAGAAAGAGAGGGAAGCAGAGACACAGGCAGAGGGAGAAGCAGGCTCCATGCAGGGAGCCCAATGTGGGACTCGATCCCAGGACTCCAGGATCACACCCTGGGCCAAAGGCAGGCGCTAAATGATTGAGCCACCCAGGGATCCCCTGCAATTTAAATTCAACTCATTAATTTAAAAGCAGCTGAGGGATCCCTGGGTGGTGCAGCGGTTTAACACCTGCCTTTGGCTCAGAGCGTGATCCTGGAGACCCGGGATCGAATCCCACGTCGGGCTCCCGGTGCATGGAGCCTGCTTCTCCCTCTGCCTATGTCTCTGCCTCTCTCTCTCTCTCTGTATGACTATCGTAAATAAATAAAAAAATAATAATAAAAAAATAAATAAAAGCAGCTGAGATGCAGTAGAACAGAAAATTGGCAAAGTGGAAGATAATAGTGGGAAATTACCCAGTATGAAACATGGAGAGACAAAAAGAGGAGAAGGATGGAAAAGATAGTAGATACAGTGGCTTAGAGCCTTAATATATGTTTAATTAGCATCCCAGAAAAACAGAAAAGAACGAATAGGGCAGAAGCAAATATTTGAGAAGAGAAATGGTTGAGAGCTTTCCAGGACTGATGGAAGATACTAGTCTACAGATTCAAGAAGCCAATGAATCTTAAGCATGAATGTCCTGTCTAAACCAGCAGCCAAATGAGAGAGGAGGGAGGGATATAGGAGGGAGGGTTGTCTTTCCAGCCCCAGGGGACTTAAATGTTATGTAAAATACTCAATTAGTAGAAAGAGCACTAAGCAGCAGAGCTTTGTAGCTTTGGTGCCTGAGATTCTCTGCTCCCTTAGGCTCCCCTCCCTCTTCCATTGCCTCAAGCCCTCTCCCCCAGCCAGGCCCTGGTATCCTACCACTTCTCTGCGAATACCCTCCCTCAGACCTCTCTTTCTTTCTTGGCCTCAAGGAAAGGAAGGAGGCCCAAGGAAGAAAGAGAAAAAAGAACAGAAGAATAAGAATCAGAGAGAAATCAGAGTAAGGGAGATGAGTCTTACAGGTATTATGACTCAGGAGATGGGCCAGATTGGCTTTGGGAGTCAGCCAGGAGGCAACAATTAGAAGATGGAAATTGAAGATGACTTAGGAGTTGCTATCCCAAATTCTGCTTTCCTTCAGGCTTCCCTCTATTCTCTGCCTCCATGACCCTACGTTTGGTAGCATTACGTCAGGAGGACCTGAGCTCCCATGTCCACCTATGTTCCCTAACAAGCAGCAACATCAGCAGTCAGGCTGCAGAGGTAGGAGAATGGAAGACCATATCTCCTTGTAAACTGGGGAATACCAGAGCACCAAATCCCTGGAGTTGGTCTTCCTGCATGCTACTAAAGTTTAGTTGCTATTGTCACCTGTTAAGCCAGCCTGATCCATGTGAAAACCACTTGACTTTTCCTACCCCTGGTTCTCACTTCTTGCTGCAAATCTTGGTTGCAGAGTGTCCTGATAGCCAGGCTATGAAGTATGGGAAAGCCATGGAAGAGTGTCTCCTACAAAGGGGGATAATATATTATTTCGGTCCCAAACACACCCTCACCTCCAAGCGGCAGAATTTGGGATACCTATTCTCATCACTGTTTGATTTGCTATTTTCTCCAATGTCTTCTGAGCTTTAATGGGACCTCTCCAAAAGCCTAGTGGTGGAAATAGACCCATTCAGATACACATAGGTGTAAAGAGACCTACTTAATGAACACCTGAGTATATCTTTGAGCACCACAGTTAGATGGGTGTGCAGATGTGCACACAGATTTGTGCAGAGCTGGGATAGAAAGACTTAAGACAAGACTGAGATTCCAGTGTTTGATTTTTGTCTGACATCTTAGCGAGGCTAAGGCAGGCGTGGCTGCTACTCTCTGAGCTTTGCAATGTTGCCCAGGGATGACAAGAAGAAAAATTCTGAAAAGTCCTCAAAAAAAAAAAAAAAAAAAGACTCAGTGAACAAATCTGGGGGCAAGGCCAGAGAGGAGAAATGGTCTAAAGGAATAGTTCAGGACAGGCTCAATAACCTGATCTCGTTTGACAAAGTGACATACGACAAACTCTGTAAGGAAGTTCCCAGCTATAAGCTTGTAACTCCACCTGTTGTGTCTGAGAGACTGAAGGTTCTGGATTCCCTGGCCAGGGCAACCCTTCAGGAGCTCCTCAGTAAAGGATTTTTTTTTAAAGATTGTATTCATTTATTCATAAGAGATACACAGAGAGAGGCAGAGACACAGGCAGAGGGAGAAGCAGGCTCCATGCAGGGAGCCCGACATGGGACTCAATCCAGGAACTCCAGGACCATGCCCCGAGCCAAAGGCAGATGCTCAACCACTGAGCCACTCAGGTGTTCTGGAAAATAAAACTCTTAAGTCAAGAAGAAGAAGAAGGGGGAGGAGGAGGAGCAGGAGAAGGAGAAGAAGAAGAAGGGGATTCTAGTGTTCATCTTCAAGGAAGTTTTCCCTTAAGACAATGAAAATGTCTCCTTCCTCATTTTTACCAAATTTTCTTCTGTCCTAGTGAGGTCTGAGGTGGATGCTCCCTTCCCAAGCTACATGGTGATTTAATTTTTTTCTCAGAGGTTTCAGCCCCAATTCCCAGGACTTTCCTTATTTTCTTCCCTCCCCTGGAGACTGCCTAGGAATGGAACTCTTATATCTTGAGGGAGCAGGGTTTCGGTAATATCTGCCACTTAACAAATGCAAACACAAAGACACAGCAGGAAGCAGAAGCCAGGTTCTCTGGGTGTTCTATCCCCACTACCTCCAGGCCTGAAAATGGGCACCGTCCTCAGCAGCTCACAGAGGACACTGCCAGCCTTTGATAAACCTTGCCAGGCTGGCCTGGATAAGAACCCCCGAATTCCCAACACCGGATGGCTAGAGAACTCTGTGGGTGAGGGTGCCTCTGGCAGCCAGAGAAACCCAGCATACATTCAGCAAACATGTCTGGGTGCCTTCTCTGTCCCAAATGCCTTCGCCATGCAAGGAAAACTACACAGCCATCAGGAAGAACGGGCCAGCTCCATAGGACTCATGCGGGAGCCACGAGATAAGAAATGGAAACAGCAAAGTGCTGTGCAGTGTGCTACTTCTGAGACTTAAAACAAAGACTAGGCAGTTTAAATATTTTTGTAGCCTCATAGAACATCTCTGAAAGGAGACAAATGAAAATGGTAACAGTAGTGCATGTGAGGAGAGCAAAGTGGCTGAGGACAGGGTGGGAGGGAGACATCCTTTTCGCCATGTTCTAGACTCCTTCCCCTTAAGGAGCTGGGGGCGGAGGGAGGCAGACACGCAAACTACTGCATTACCCTCTGTTCATTGTTGTCCCTGAGATGCAGACGGCGTGAGAAGGGAGCACAGGACAGAGGATATCCAAGTTGGCTTGGGGGTGTTGGGGAGTTTGGAATCATCGCAGCGACGTGGGGACCTCTCTCTGCTCAGCCTTGCCAGGGCCTAAAGAAAGCAGTGAGAAGGGACCAGCTGCAGAGCCGCAAGAGCCGGTGGAGGTCAGAAGCAAACTGCCTCGCGTGCCAGGCTAAGGCGCTGTGATTTTCATTGTAATAGGAAATGGGCGACTGTTACAGAGTTTTCAGTAGGGAGTGACCTGTTCCATTCACCGTTTAGAGAGAGGACTCCGGCAGAGGCATGGAAGGATAGGTACAGAGTGGGCATGGAGGGGCCGGGAGCCCCGTTATGAGGTTACTGCAGGAATCGGGGTGAGTGAAGGCAGATGGATGACCTGGGGCAAAGGCAGCGGAAGGAGCCAGGCTGGAGGGGTGGGCGGTGGGAGGGTGAAACCCGAGACATGCACCGGGTGGACAGTGTGTGTGGAGACCACGTTCAGATCCAGCTGTGCAGCTCTCGGTTTTCTCACTCTGGCATCTTCTACACATCAGGGACCCAAAGACCCCTGGCAGCTGGCAGGATGGGTCTGGAGGGGCCACTTCCTGGTCTGCCAGCCTGCCTCCTTACCCCAGGCTCCAGCTCCCTGGGAACAGAAGATTCCCCCTCGCCTTTCGACTCTGAGGTCTCTCTTATTTATTCCACGCTCTCTCCCGATTCGAGTCCTCTCATTATTTCGAGCCGTACAGCTTGCTGCTTCCCTGGCTGGGCTCGCCCGCCCCCGTCTGCGAAGTGTCAATCAAGCCATCAGATGAGCAGTTCAGCCTCACATCCTTGGTGGCTCGGCCCCAGGACACGAGCTGCAATTGCTGACACACAGCAGCGTGGTGTAGGGCTGCTGGCTTTTTCTTTAATAGTCTTCCGATGCAAAATGGGTGTTAAAATGGAATTTGAGGGGATCGCTTCTCTCTGCCTGCCCCTGTCAGGACAGCCACAAGGACGGGCAACCCTGAGAGAGAGGGGAAGCCTTCAGAAGTCTATTTCCTTTTCATTTCAAGGTTGGGCCGAGGCCAGTGTCTGCTTTCGGAGGAGCTGTTTGAAATTCTTAACAAGAAGCAGAATGCTTGAGTCTAGGAATCCAGGGCAGGCTTGTGAAGTAGGGATGGGGAAATGGAAGTGTCGTCTTATTTCTGGAGGGATATTATATTAAACAAAGGAGAGGGGGATGTAGAGCCGCTTTGTAGCTTCCCTGGAGAACGAACAATAAGAAATGGCCCAGGAGGGGTGGGTGGGGGGACAGCAGGAAGCACGGAGGTTAGAACAAAGAAAGAACTTCCCCCGGCCCTGGAACCAGTGACCAGCAGAGATCTGAAGAATCTGCTTCCCCAGGGAATTCCTCCTTCCCCTGTTACAAATTGTGAATGAAAGCACGGTTTTGAGAGAATATGGAAACTAATGAGCATTAAGCTCAATTACTGTGCCAGATTCTCTTTAGATCTTTGATCACACACACACACATAACTCATGGTTGGGATCTGAGTGTGTCTATTTGTGTTCTGTTCTTTTTCTCAGGATGATTTCATATATATACACATTTTTATGTAGCCCACAGACCTCAGCTTGTCATTTTGAATTGCTACATAGTATTCCGTTGTGTCAACGTGCCAGAATTTGCTCAGCTGATTCCCTGTGGCTGGGTTGTTTCCAGTTCTCTAGATTGTAAAAGCATGGCTATGAATGTCTTCATACAAATGTCTTTTTCTTCCCTTGGATATTTCCTGGGGGTATAGTTCCCCAAGTCAGATTTCTAGATCAGAAGGTTCACCATTCTACTGTGCCTGCACGTTGCCCAGTACTCTCCAGAAGGCCCAGACCATCTGAGTCGCCCCTTCATTCTCTCTCCTTCCCCACAGCACTGACAACACCCAATTTTATAATTTTTATTTATTTTTGCTCATTTAATAGGCACATAATCGTACCTTGAGGTTATTTCATTCCCATTTCTTTCATTGCTAGTGAGGCTGGGCACACTTCCATGTGAGGATTTATTACCTGTTTCCCTTGTATATAAACTGTTCATCTTCTCTGACATCTTACCAAGACAAATCTGGGGGCTGACCTTACCTATTTCTATCAAGCCTTTGCATACTTAAATAGTACACTTTTCCCATCATGTCTACCATTTTTTAAGGGGACTGTCCAGTTGTGAGGCAGATGCTACCCCATTCATGTGGGATAGGGGTGAGGTGGAGTTGAAATGACTTCTGGATTCTAGAGTGATTTTTTTTTTCTAGAAGAAAAAAAAGCCAGTCATAGGTACCCCTTCTCTGGACCCCCATTTTCCTAGTAAAAGAGGGTCTGGGCCAAGAGGACAACTAGTTGCCCTCCTTTGCTGGGGGCGGGGCGGGGGGTCACTTCACTGAGGCTGGGCAGCCGCAATGGGATCATATGGATTTTCTGATCCAGTATTTTTTTTCCCCACACAGTATGGCCATGAAAGAAACAGCAAACTATTTAAATCAGAATCATCAGTATGAGTTCGGATGGATCCCCAGCATGGCACAGTGGTTAAGGGAACAGGATCGGGAGCAGATGACCCTAGGTTCATATCTCAGTGCCTATGCTTACTAGGTGTGTGGCTTTGTAAACTTTAATGTCTTTGGCTGTAAAGAGGCATTTCAGTTTTGGCTGCATAAAAAGCTAGCCCAAAACTTCGTGGTTAAAGTAACAACTGGTTTTATTCTATCTCACGATTTCGTCGATCAGGAATTCAGGTGAGGCTTGGCTGGGTGATTCTGCTCTGTGTGGCATTAGTTGGGTCACTCAGTGGTATAGAGCTGGTGGCTGGGCTGGGCTGGAGGCCCAAGGTGGCTTCACTCTTATGTCTGGCTCTCCATGCAGTCTCAGGGCCTCCCCACATGGTCTTTCCCACAGAGTGGTTGGATCTCTAACATGGTGACTCAGATCAAGTGCTCCAGGACAAGAAGAAGCTCTCAGTGTCTTAAGGCGGGGGCCAGAAAGTGTCCCAGTGTCACTTTGCCATAGTCTTTTTTTTTTTTTTTTAAGATTTTATTTATTTATTCATAGAGATGCAGAGAGAGAGAGAGGCAGAGTCACAGGCAGAGGGAGAAGCAGGCTCCATGAAGCGAGCCTGACGTGGGACTCCATCCAGGGTCTCCAGGATCATGCCCTGGGCTGCAGGCGGTGCTAAACCGCTACGCCACCGGGGCTGCCCACTTTGCCATAGTTTATTGGTCATGCAGTCACAGAGCCTGTGACGGGAGGAGTGACAAAGAATTTGGGGCCATCTTTAATGTGCCCAAAGTGGAGATAAATATATGTTCTCCTAGGGCTGCAGGGATTAAACGAGGTGATGTGTACAGAGGCAGATGTACCATGAAGCTAACAAAACTTCATCCACAGTGCTCCTTAATTGGACAGTCTCTTCCTAGTCCTAGCACCTAATTTTGTATTCATAATTTTTCTTTTTCTTTTTTAAAGATTTTATTTATTTATTTATTTATTTATTTATTTATTTATTTATTTAAGAGAGAGAGAGAGAGAGAGAGAGGAAGGGAGCACGAGCAGGGTGAAGGGCAGAGAGAGTAGCAGACTCCTTACTGAGCAGGGAGCCTAATTCAGGGGCTCGATCCTGGGACTCTGGGATCATGACCCCAAAATGGTACAAGAACCAGGTCCTACAAATTCTAGCTCTGACCTGAATGCATGTAGTGGTATTTTTTTAGCACACTGCTTGGCACAGAGGGCGTGCTCACATCGGGGACCCTGTGTGCCCGGGGTTGGTGCCTGGTCCCCACTCTGTGCCTCAGGAGAAGGCTCCTCTTCTCACTCTGTCCTTCCCATTTATTCCGGATAATTTCTTCTCCTTTGTAAAAAAATGAAAGCAACACACTGAGAATAATTTCATACTCACAAAACTGCCCTCCGGATTGTTCCCTGCATCTACCCCCTGACCTCACCATCCACCAGGGAGGTGAGCCTTACCCTGGGCGGAGTGCCAAGTTCTTAGCTTGGCCCTTAGAATCTCCAAAGAAAATCAGGCTGCAGGGAGGGAAGCCAGCAGGGGGAGGCAGCATTCCTGGTGCCCAGCTTGGTCTAGGAGGCATTGAAATTCCAAGGCCGAAGTCCCGAGACAAAGATCATAATGAGACAGGAAGGTGGCATAGGAAGGAGCCATTTGCATGACAATAATTGAGCCAAGAATAGAAAGCTAGAGGGATACAAGGGTGAGGCTGGCAGCTGAGCTGGGCTAAACTTCAGGAATCAGACTACCCTGTTCTGCTCTGCAGGGGAGGTGGGGGCTGGGCACTATGCCAGGCTTTGCTAGGAGGGAGGAGTGGAGGGAAGGACACAGCTCAGGGGATTGTGGGAGTGTTGGCCAGGCTGGACTTTGCCCTACTCCTCCCCCTTCAGCCCAGAGCCTACTTTTGTTTGGTTTCTCCTTTGTGTGTGAGCTTTGTGGCTGTAAGGCTGAGTGGGCATCATGGCTGCTCAGAAAGTTCTCTGTGATGCCATTGTGATAGGGGCAGGCATCCAGGGCTGCTTCACGGCATACCACCTGGCCAAACACAAGAAGAAGGTCATCCTGCTGGAGCAGGTACTGTGTCTCCTCCACACTCCTGACTTTAGGGACTGTCCTTCTCTCCTCTTCCAGAGAGAAGTTTCCAGAGCCAGCACACTTTGAGCCTTTTTTACCCAAAGGATACAAAAATACAGATTTGAAGAGATACATGCATTCTGGTGTTTATAGCAGCATTATCAACAGTAGCCAAACTATGGAAAGAGCCCAAGTGTCCATTGACTGATGAATGGATAAAGAAGGGGATGCCTCGGTGGCTTAGTTGGTTAAGTGTCTGTTTTTGGCTAGGTCATAATCCCCTGGGATCAAGCCCCACATTGGGCTCCCTGCTCAGTGGGAAGCCTGCTTCTCCCTCTCCCTCTGCCTGCAGCTCCCCCTGCTTGTGCTCTCTTGCTCTCGCTCTCTCTCTCTGTCAAATAAGTAAATAAAATCTTTAAAAAAAAAAAAGGGTAGAGAAGATGTGGTGTATATATACAATGGAATATTACTCAGTCATTAGAAAAAATGAAATCTTGCCATTGACAATAATGGGGATGGAGCTAGAGTGTATTATGCTAAGTGTGATAAATCAGTCAGTGAAGGATAAATACCATGTAATTTCACTCATATGTGGAATTTAAGAAACAAAACAGAAGAATATATGGGAAAGGGCTAAAAAGATGGAGTCAAACCCTAAGAGACTCTTAAAGATAGAGAACAAACAGAGTTGATGGAGGGAGGTGAGTGGGGGATGGGCTAAATGGGGGATGGGGATTGAGGGCACTTGTGATGAGCACTGGGTATTGTATGTGATGACTCACTAAGTTCTCCTTCTGAAACTAATGTTACACTATATGCCAACTAGTGACTTGAACTTGAATTTAAATAAAAATTTGAAAAAAAATGAAGGGGGCTAGATGGGAATGATCTCAAAGGTGCTTTCTAATTATGCTTCTCTATGAGACTATGAGTTAAGTGGGCTGGGCTTGCAGCAAGATGACCAAAGACTAACTAACAAAGGGACTTTGGGGTGTGAGGTAATGTTGCCAAACAGGAAGCAGAGTTCTTTTTTTTTTTTTTTTTTTAAGATTTTCTTTATTTATTCATGAGAGACACACACAGAGAGAGAGGCAGAAACAAAGGGAGAAGGAGAAGCAGGCTCCATGCAGGGAGCCTGATGTGGGACTCGATCCCAGGACCCCAGGATCACACCCTGGGCCTAAGGCAGGTGCTAACCCACTGAGCCACCCAGGCGTCCCAGGAAGCAGAGTTAGTACTCCTAAAGAACTTCTATGCTGGTAGTCAAATCAGTAACTTGACCATAAAGGGAGAACTATGAAAATATTTGAAGAGGAAATGCTCCTGATTGACAACACATGCTGAGCAATTTCCTAAGGGGTGGAAGAGACAGCACAAGGGGTAACAGCTTCAGTTGTCTCTCTTGTTTTCTGTTTCCAGTTTTTTCTACCACACTCCCGAGGAAGCTCGCATGGGCAGAGCCGGATAATCCGAAGGGCATACCTTGAAGACTTTTATACCCAGATGATGGATGAGTGCTACCAGATATGGGGCCAGCTGGAGCACGAGGCTGAAACTCAATTACACAGGTTGACGGATGGGGGAATTCCTTGAATTCTGGGGCCCAGTGCCTGGAGGTGCTTTGAGTATGTGAGGGTACAGTGCCGTGAACATGTGAAATGCCGTGGAGGGACACAGGGCCTAGGGAAGTGCCAGACACATAGGAGCATTCTGCTCCCTGTTAGGATTGCCCCATAGGTCAGCTGGCTCCTGTCACACTGAGTTCTAGGACTGGGTTCAGAGCACATGTCCAAGGCCAGCAGAGGGTATATTGTGAAGACTGCTGAAAAGACACTGGGAGCTGATACCCAGAGCTGGTTCTTTATGTTCATACTAATATCATAACTTTTCACACTGGGTCCTCTCCCCCAGGAGCCACCCCTATAAATCCATTCATTCTCTCTGAATGCCTCTTCCTATAGGTCTCCTCTTTAGGCCTTATTGCTCACTGGGGATCTCTGCTGCCCCCATGGCTCTCTAACCTTTAAAGCTCCTCTGTACCCCTTCACCTCCATTGACCTTTCAAACAGTCATGGGGAAGAAGGCAGACAAGCCATGGTGCATAGAGAACTTTAATCACCCACCACACATCCCTTCCCACCTTCTCTGTGGCTCTTAACTGAACTCTCTACAAAACCACGACTCTATCCTACAGGGTGGCAGTTATTTTAATGGCCGAGAACCAAGAGGTTACTGTTCTGTTGCAAAAACACCATTAACTTAAGAACAAAGTGAAATCCATTATGCAAATACAGCTAGGACAGCTAATTACAGATTTATTCCAGAGGTAGCTAATGCACACAGCACCCAAATAAAGGAGCATGTCTTGCTGAGGGGTGGCCTGGCAAAGGGACCCCTCTCTGTCAGCCATCTGTGAATACTGCTGAGTATCTGGTACTAAGAGAAGTGCTGAGGCCTTGGAGGGCACACTTCCTCCCAGCAGATAAGGAGGTAACTAAGAGATGTTAGGAGAGTGTCTGGAATCTTTCAGAAAGGACGTGATTCTGAGACAGGCTTGAACTTGACTTTGTGTCTACCTCTTACTGGCTGTATAACACTGGAAAAGTTTTTGTACCTCTCTGTGTCTCATTTTTTCCTCACAGGACTTTGTGGGGGATTAAAGGAGACTTTTTTTTTTTTAAAGAGAGGAAGAGGGACAGAAAGACAGAGAATCTTAAACAGACTCCATGCCCAGTGTGGAGCCTGATGTGGGATTCAATCTCATGGCCCTGACCTGAGCTGAAATCAAGAGTCAGATGCTTAACCGACTGAGCCACCCTGGGTGCCCCTTAAATGAGACTCTCATGAAGTACTTGGTATAGTACATAGCATCTTTGGATAAGTGGCAGTTCCTTCTACCCATTTTGGGTCAGCTGTATCCTATCTCGGCTGCATAGGGAAGAAGAAGGCCAAGAGGAGACAGGTGGGAGGTAGCAGCCATGGACATCAAGGAGAATGGCTGCTGGAGCAAGGGAAAGGAACCCTTGGATAGGAGATTCTCATAATCTCACAGTCCTCATGGCAGGAGGATAGGAATTTGGAAAGGCCTTGGGACCAGGCAGGCCTGGCTCTACATGTCAGCTCTGACACATTTAGCTGTGTGGTCTGGAGCAAGCTGTTTAACCTCTGGGAGACTCAGTTTTCTTACCTATAAAGTAGGGCTATTTCAGGGGTCTGTTGTGAGGATGAGTATGTGAAGGGTTTGGAGTGGTGGTACCTGACAAGTCCATCATCATCACTATCATCACCATCATCATGTTATTTAGTGCTCATGATAAGAAACTTAGGCTGTTTTAAAAGTACCCAATATATGCTAAAGCATTGAATCCACCCCACAACCTTATGAGAGGGTTGCTGAGTAGTCAGGCTCTTAACCTATTAGTGCAGATTGCGAGATCACTACACTCTTAGTCTAGAATAGGGCTTGGTGAACTTTTTCCAGAATTGGCCACATAGTATTTTAGACTTTGCAGGCCATATGGTCTCTGTTGTAACTATTCAACTCTGCCAATTACTCAACTCTGCCATTGTAGTGTGAAAGCAGCCACAGATGATATGTAAATAAATGAGCGTGGCTGTATGCCAATAAAACTTTATTCATGGATGCTGACATTTCATGCACTTTTCACGTCCTGAAATATTCTTTTGTTCTTTATCAACTATTTAAAAATGTAAAAATCATCTTGGCTTGTATGACAGACAAAAATAGGTGGTAGATCTGATCTGATTCTTGGGTCATAGTTTGCTGGCCCCCGGCTTAGAAGATACCACAGAGTGGTGACCTTGTCCATCCCCTCTGTCCAAACAAATTTATGCCTAAATCATCTCGGGTCGAAAGACTGCTAATATATATATATTTAAAGACAGGAAGATATCATAGTCCATCTTAAAAGACCATTCTGAGGGCAGCCTGGTGGCTCAGTGGTTTAGCGCCGCCTTCAGCCCAGGATGTGATCCTGGAGACCCGGGATCGAGTCTCACGACAGGCTCCCTGCCTGGAGCCTGCTTCTCTTCTCCCTCTGCCTATGTCTCTGCCTCTCTCTCTCAATCTGTGTCTCTCATGAATAAATAAATAAATAATTTTAAAAATAAAGAAAATAAATTAAAAAAATAAAAGACCATTCCGACACTTTAATCCCCACTTATGAAAAATGAATAGTGGAGTGAATGTGCTTTGGAAAGCCTTTCAAGTTCTACAGAGTGCTAGGTGTTGCCATTATTATTATTATTAATTATTATTATTATTATTATCATAATCATTACCAAGTTCTTTCTTGTGGCTAATCTGATTCACTCGAGCACACTATTTGATTCTTTTACTTAGGGATACAGAATAGATACTTCCCATTGCCATTCTTTTTGCTTTGGCTCTTAATTCTGATTTTCTACGTGCGTTATCATCTTTGTGGTTCTCATTCTCCTAGGTTCTTCTGGGAGAACCAGTGCAACGTCATCATGTAACTGATAGATCCGAATGTATGTACTTAATGCTATTCGATGGTGATAAAAAAACAACAAAAAAACAACAACCAAACAAACATCTTCAGGAGTTGGTAGTGAAGGTGGTTGTCCAATTCTTTTCCTCCTGTTCCGCTTCTTCCTGTGACAGTGGCATACTAAACATGGGTGGGCTCCGGATATTTGCATACATTCTGGGTACAGACAATGACACGTGTCAGATCACAAGGTCTGAATCTTTTGTGATGCATACAGCTGGGATGCTGATACCACCAGCAAATCCCAGCTCTGTGGCTCACCTCTTGCTTGCCGCCCCCCTTCTCCCTTTGAGTCCTAATATCTAGCTCCTGACCCAGGCTGCCCCTGCTTAGCTGACAATATCAGACAAGATCACAGCCGTAGGCAGTACAGCTGCTGGCAGAACCTGGTGGCCCCCTCTGCAGCTGCTGCTTCCTGTGTCTCTGTGAAATGTCTGGCTTGTCAGCCACATCCCCTCCCTGGAGCAGTCTTTGTTAACCAATTCCACCTCGGCCCACTGAGCGGAAGATAAAAGCCAAGAGCTCCTCCAAAACCAACAAAGACAGCAACCATGGCTGAGTCCCTTCCCCAAGGTGCTCCACTGGCACTTTTCACCCTGGGAAGGGAAAGAGGGAGCCCGGGCTGGCAGGTGGCTGACCAAGGAGGGCTATCTGTCCCTCCTAGTTCCTCCCTGCTCCATTGGGCCGGTGGCCTCCTGTCCTGCTTTAGTAACAGATGGAAGGCCCCGATCACCAGCTCCTTACATCAGGTCTGAGGCTTTAGTTGGCTAGAGGAGTCAACAAGGCCCTCAGGAGGATTCTTGGATTACCTCTTCCCGGTGCTGGAGCCAACTCTGGTTGGGGGGAAGTCACAGTTCCTACCCCATGCTCTGCACTCAGCTGGTCGTATGCTGGGAGCTGGGAGCTGGGAGCTGGGAGCCACACTTTCCAGGGTCCCCTGACAATCCAGCCTCACTTTAAGATGCTTTCTTTCTAGGCCAGCCCTGAGCCGGCATTTCCTGGACATTTTTTTTTTCTCCCTTGCGATGGCCTTGTCTCTTCTCATTCCTCTCCTCTCCAAACTTTGTCACTAGGGTCTGAGCAGGAAAAGAGCAGAGGGAGGCCCAGAGCACAGGGGTGAGAAATTGATGCAGAACGAGTGGTCTGTTTATTGGGATCTAGGAAAAGCCATTAAGAAAATAAGCACTTAAATGATTTTCAATCTGCCCATGGAAGTCATCTATCTTCATCCTGGGTGGAAAAGGCCCATTCTCTGATCCCGGTTTTGACTGACTGATTTCCAATTCTGTAAGCATTTCCCACAGGAGCCTCTCACCTATCTCCCATAATGACAGACCTTTGCATTTGCAGGCAGTGTTTTACATTTATTTCCGATTTGCTCATAATGGTCAAAAATCTCTCTCCAATCGGAGGCATTTCTCCAGCAGTGCACGGTTTCCCTCAGGCCAAATAGCTCAGCTGTGATCCACGGAAAATGAGAATTTCCCAAACGCATCTTCGGACGAGGGGAGGGTCCACCATCACAAATTCAGATGGAAAATTTCCCACTGTTAGATCAATATCTGGGCTAAGAAATAAATGCCACAGGGGCAGAGAGCTGGAGCAAAATGATTACAATTGGCACAATTACATTCACCGGCAGAATCAGCTCACTGATTGCTCCTAGGGATGGGAGCTCCCGCTTCATCCACCACAGGATGGCTTGGGAATTAGAATATCACTCAGCATTTCATAATTTGACAGATTTGCCTGTTGTCTTGGCATGGGTTTTGTTTTCCCCATACAGTACATTCCTGTAAGAGGAGTTCTTACCTCAAGGAAGGAAGGAAGGAAGGAAGAAAGGGTGGAAAGGAAGTAGCTAAATCTCAGGGTGTATGGGACACTGCGGTTGGGATACAGCAGGCAGGGGTTAGAAAATGCTGCTCTGCAATTGCTGAGCCAGGGGTCTGACATAACCACTGAGGTGAGAGGTAAGCCAGGTCTTTCCCAGAATTGTACCCAGCCCACATCGGCAAACGAGGGCTCTAGGACATATACTTGCATGACTTTTTAATTATCCTCTTGACCAAGAAGTCTATTGGGCAAGTTTTCATTACCTGCGAACCAAACGAAGCCCTTTTTGGGGCCATGGGAAAGGGGCCCTGCTGGCTAATGGGGATGCTACAGCATCCTTCCTCTGCTAAGCTTTGAGGAGGCGGAGGCGCTCATCCTCGCTCACCAGTGCTGAATGCTGGGTAGGCGGGGGCCATGGCGAATGGATTGGGCACGCTTCGCGGCTCTGTGTACTGACACCGGCCCTGGGGCCTGCTGTGTCCCTACCCCCTCCCAATCTTCTCTTTAATCCCCCCAACCAGATAATGTGGGATTTGGAAGCATGTAATATCCATGAGACTCCATTATAGGCTATTACGAGCTTTATACACAGTACCTGGGGGATGTACCAGGCTGGTGCTGGTCACTGCAGCTGCTGAAAGGGAGAGGGACTGTAGCAGTGGTCCCAGGGCCAAAGTGACCCTTCCATTGTTTAGATCCGTTCCCATCAAAAGGGAGCTCTGATGTCTTGTGACAGAGAGACGGAAAGTATTAAAGAGAAACAACTTTTACTCCCCTGGAGAGTAAGAAGCATAAAGGGAAGTATAGGGAGAAATAGAACCACAGAATCACTGAATTAATTGCCGGAACCCCAAGAAACCATCTAATGGTGTTTCTGTGTGAGGGTGCTCTCAGCATTTGGGTGGGATTTTCTGGAGCATTGCAGGTTCAGCATCCCCGGGCCCTGCCCACTAAACACGAGAGGGGCAACCCCCAGGTATTGTGACAACTAAAAAAAAAAAAATGGCCCATGCCATGTCCATAAGCCCTGGGGTCGGGGCGATACCACCCTGGTGTGGCACCACCAATATATTGTCCAGCAGGCTTGCATTACAGAGAAATCTGGGGTCTGGAGTGGTGTGCAACCAGGGCAAGGTCACAAAGGGTCTGCCAGGACTGGACCCAGAGCCAGGTCTCCCCATTTAGGATCCTTTCCATAAAATGGGCAGCCTCTGAGGAGGAACCAGAGAAATGCACAGCAAGGGACAAAACATTATATGTGAAGAAAAGGAACAAAGGAAAAGAAACAGCAGGACCATAGAGTAGCGGGGGAGAGGATAAAGAATGGAGATCAGGATAGTGAAGGGGTCAGGGGATGGAGGAAGAGGAAGAGACACTTACCACTTTCTAGGTGTGGCATTAAGAGGATTTCTGATAACTGCCCTCAAGGCGGGGATGGATCCCAAGAGGATAGAGGGACAAGTAAACCAATAGTGAGAGCCAAGGGCAGACTTAGGAATGGGCTGGCAGCCAGCTTAGTAATACTGAGTGTGACCCTGATGACAGTACTGAGATGACTTTACAGTTTTTTTTAACCTTTTTTTTTTTTTTTTTTAAGATTTATTTATTTATCTGAGACAGAGAGAACGCATGTGGGCATTGGAGCCCCAGCTGGGCTCGATCAGGACCCATGAGATCATGACCTGGCCTAAACCAACAGTTAGACACCCAACCGACTGAGCCATCCAGGCACCCTAATTTTTTTTTTTTTAAATCTTTTTAAGTAGGCTCTATGCCCACCCAGTGTGGGGCTTGAACTCATGACCCTGAGATCAAGAGTCACATGCTCTACTGACTCAGCCAGTCAGACGCCCCTGACTTGATCAGTTTTTTTTTTTAAGATTTTATTTATTTATTCATGAGAGACACGGAGAGAGAGAGAGAGAGACAGAGATACAGGCAGAAGGAGAAGCAGGCTCCATGCAGGGAGCCCGATGCGGGACTTGATCCAGGGTCTCCAGGATCACACCCTGGGCTGCAGGGGGCGCTAAACCGCTGCACCACCGGGGCTGCCCTTGATCAGTTTTTTGAACATGAGGCTGGGACCCTCCTTCCCTCCTTGATGGGACCTTTGCTGAAGAATGAGAGAGAATGGCCCAGGGCCCTGACTCATACCATCATCCATGTGCCTTTCTTTTCTTTCTTTCTTTTTCTTTTTTTACAGGCAGACTGGGCTACTGATGCTGGGAATGAAGGAGAATTCAGAATTAAAAACAATCCAGGCTACTTTGTCTAGACACAGGGTGGAACATCAGTATCTCTCAGCTGAGGAACTGAAGCAACATTTCCCCAATGTTCAGTTGGCCAGGGGAGAAGTGGGGCTCTTGGAAAAGTCTGGAGGAGTTCTCTATGCAGACAGGGCCCTCAGAGCCCTCCAGGTAGTATGCATAGCCCTTGGGGATAATGCAGTTCCTGTTGTGGTTCCAGTATGCCGTCCCCAGCCTCCCTGGCTGGAAGGGAGCCATTGCCCTGCTGGCTTTATTCTTGATCTCGTTGATATGGGACGGGAGGTCTGGAGTCTGTGCTCTCTTTTCTGCCCTAAGTGAAAGACTCTGTTCACCAGGGTGAACCGTATAGCTATATAACTAATTTGCTCTTCCCTGCCATTGCCCTTCCAGGATGCAATTCGACGTCTTGGAGGCCAAGTCCATGATGGAGAGAAGGTGATGGAGATAAAGCCAGGGCTACCAGTCATGGTGAAAAGTACCTCCAGGAGCTACCAAGCCAAGAGCTTGATCATCACAGTAGGTCCCTGGACCAACCGGCTCCTCCGTCCCCTGGGGATCGAGCTGCCTCTCCAGGTCAGGCGGGCTGAAAGCCTCAGAGTTGATGTTTAAGAGAAGAAACCTGGGAGTCAGATGGACTTGAGTTTGAGTCTCAGATCTGTCACTTGCTAGTGGACGAACTTGGGCAAATGAGTTCACTTCATGAGCCTCAGTTTTATAACATGTAAAATGGGGACAGGGCTGTTGGAGTATTAAATTATATAATAAACATAAAGCCCTCAGGAACTGGCTTGGCCGGTAGTAATGCCTCACATCTGAGGCCTTATTAACTGCTGAAAGAGAGAGAGAGAGAGAGAGAGAGAGAGAGAGAGAAGTAGGCCTGGGTGCAGTATGGGAGACTAAGACAGAGGGAAGAGACAGAGATGCAGAAATTTTTATGCCTCGTATAAAAATAGAACAGATCGATGACGAGAGAATTGGGTGAAACAAGGATGGACAAGTTAAGGGGGGGATCCAGGCTTGTATTTAAGAGCTACAGGACCTCTGGAGAGGCTGTTCTTGCTGTCTGTAGTTTCCTGGCTTTCCCCCTTCATCTCTCACTTCTCTTTCTCCTTTAAGACTCTGCGGACCAATGTGTGTTACTGGCCAGAGAAAGTTCCTGGAAGCTATGGCATGTCCCAGGCCTTTCCCTGCTTCCTGGGCCTGGACCTCAGCCTGACTCCCCACCACATCTATGGGCTGCCTTCCGGAGAGTATCCTGGGTTGATGAAGGTGAACAGAAAGGCCTAGAGAGGGTTGGTAGGGCACCCCGCCCTTGCAGATTTGGGGCAGTGCTCTAACTTCCCTTTCAACAGATTCCCCAGATCCCCCCAGGGAGCAGTAGGAGCAGGAGAATACTTCTCTATTCACCATTTGCAATGCATGACCCCCAGCTGTCCCAAGCCCCCCTCCCCAAAGGGAGCCCTTTGCAAACATGGGGCTGGTGGGGGGAGGAACAGCTAAGGCAACCTCATGTGGCAGCAAACAGCATCTGTCAGGGCCAGGGAGAGGTTGTGATGATGGATGGGGGCACTCTGCGTCTGAGCCTGCCCCCTGGGCTGGGTGGGTGTGCAGGAGGGCCGGCCTCGAAGCTCACACTGCTCTGATTGGGAGCTAGGTCTGCTATCACCACGGCAACAATGCAGATCCTGAGGAGCGGGACTGCCCGGAAGCCTTCTCAGACATCCAAGACGTCCAGATCCTGAGCCGCTTCATCAGAGATCACTTACCCGACCTAGAGCCCAAGCCTGCCATTCTGGAGCACTGCCTGTACACGGTAAGGGTGTGGGCAGCCGGGCCAGGCCTGGCCCTCTCGTAGCCCCAGAGAACAGGGGAAGGACACAGAGAGACCTTGCACTGCTCCAGCTGGCCTCTCTTTGACCCCTGACCTGGTATGTGACTTGAAACAAATGAGCTTATTCCTGTGGGCTGGTCCACCTCTACTGGAGAGGGCCCCGTTGGAGGTTATTCATATTCCTTTTCATTAGCAAACTAGGTTTCTGCCTGGCAGCCCCTCACTATGTTTCCCAGAAGAGCTCTAAAAGATTTTTTGGCAAGATGTTCTCGTTGAACAGGCCTTAGGGACAAAGAGATGAGACAGATGTCACCAGGGCCTGAGGCATCTTGGCTAAAGTCAGTTTACACGCATTAACTGAGCACCTACTGTGTTCATAGCGTTGTATGAGAAGAGAGGGCAGATGGACAAATGAGAAAGACTGTCGTACCCGGAGGGGGCGCTGGCATGCAGAAAGCATTCCTGTGCCCCATTCCCATTCTTTCTGGAAAGCAATCCAGCCTAGTCCCCTCCCATTGGAGCCTGCAGTTCTTCCTCCTTCTGTTCTCAAAAGACGCAAGTGTGATTGTTTCTTTCTAGAACACCCCCGATGGGCACTGCATTCTTGATCGACACCCAAAGTATGACAACATTGTCATTGGTGCTGGATTCTCTGGTGAGCCTGAGGAGGGAAAGATGTGCCTTAAAGCCGACCTTTCTCAGTGCCAGGCAAAATGGTGTTTCTAGGCTCGCAGCTGGCCAGAGCTTAGACTTGAGTGTATGAAGGGGCTGGGCAGGCAAATAGAGAAGAAGTACTCTGGTGGGAGACAACCTCCAGCTTTGGGATGTTAGCTCTATTTGGGGACAGGGTAGTGGACATTCAGGGACCCCAGCTGCTTTCCCTGAGAATCCTTGACAGCCTGCTTTCCTTTCCCCAGGACATGGATTCAAGCTCGCCCCTGTTGTGGGCAAGATCCTGTGTGAATTAAGTATGAAATTAACCCCATCCTATGACCTGACGCCTTTTCGAATGAGCCGCTTCCCTGGCCTGGGCAAAGCCCACCTTTGACCCCTGGCCAGCAGCTTCCCTTGTGCATATGTATAGGAGCTGGGAATAAAGCCCTCTGGCTATTAAATGTCATCCTGTTCTCCTGCCTCTCTGGAGTCCCCAGTCAATACCAGATGATTGAATCAACTTTCTTTTCCCTGGCCAGCTCCCCAGTCCCACTATGTTTTTGCTTCCAGAAGGTCAACCAGATATTCTAAATCACCAAGTAGCAAGGACCTTTGAGATGGATGTCTCAATAAGGAAGATGCATAAGGATTGGCTCAGGGGATCCAAGCAGTTGTTAAAAAATTCTCTTTGCTGAGACATTTCATAAACTTGGGGTGGATTTGACTAGAGCTGCCTAGGGGAGGGTAAACAAGATGATTTGTAGATCACGACTTACAGGAACTTGGAGTTCCTTTTCCTAAAACATGAGCCATCCTCCATCACAGACTCCCATAAAATCTGGCTCACCTTGGTGCACAAAAAGTGTTTGTTGAAAAAAATGTGTTGAGCAAGCAAAGAAATGAATAGCTGCATTGCATTAGAGTCTGTGGTGGGCTTTATTCTCCATGTGACCTTATTTCTTCATGACTTTGTCTAAATCAGCGCCACAGAGCCCATGACCCCAGGAATCCTTGGGGTCTTTATCCCCTCAATGCCCTGCACCCTCTTTCCCTGGATTCTTTGTCTGGTTCTTGGCCTCCCTTTGGCTCTGTAAGGACGCTTAGTTCTCCCCAGTCTCTCATTAGGGTGTATTGTCAGGTCCTTATGAAGATGGAGCTGTTATACCAGAAAGGAAGAGAGAGACACACTCGCTTAGAAACCCTGTTCAATGTTTGAATGTTAAATGTGCCATTTTATTATCATTAGGATTGCTCCCACTTAATGAAACGGCATTAGCACCAAGTCGGCTGGCCTCCTTGCACTAATTGCTTTGGAAGGAAACAGGCTTATAACTACCCCAGGGCGGGTGAAGGGGTGAGGGGTGTAAACAGGGACTCAAGCAGGGCTGATTGTGCTCTGCTGAAATCCCAGCCGGAGCATCTCCAGACCAGGCCAGTTTGACCTGAGAACTCCTGCTCCTGGGGGAGAAAAATTGGGACTAACTGGGGTGAAAATGTTAGAAGGAAGTGCTGAACAGAAACAGGAAATGGAGATAAGAATAAAAATATTCCCAAAGGAAGGACAACACAAAGAATATAGCCTCATAAGCCTAGACACACGGTTCAGCACTGATTTCTCCAGGGGATCCTAAAGCCAGCCAGTCTCTCAAGTCCCGTGCCATGTCTGCTTCTTGGGTGCTCTCAGAGGATCCCTCGAACCTCAGCCTCCGTAAAGTGGGAATAATTACATCTGTATAGTAGGAATAATGGACTACAACCAGGATGAGACTTGAAGATGTGATGCTAAGTGAAATAAGCTTGACACAAAAGGACAAACACTGGAGGATTCCACTCACATGAGGTACTGAGAGCAGTCAGATTCACAGGGACCAGAAATGGAATGGTTGCTTCCAGGGGCTGGGGAGGTAGGGGGAAGAGGGTGTTAGTCTTTCATGGACACAGGGTCTCCGTTTGAGAAGATAAAAAAATTCTGTGGATGGATGGTGGTGATGGTTTCACAACACCATGGTTTAACCACATCACAAACACAAACATGGTTTAAGAGAATGTACTTAGGGATGCCTGGGTGGTGTAGTTAAGCTTCCAACTCTTGATTTCGGCTCAGGTCATGATCTCAGGGTTGTGAGATCCAGCTTAGTTTCTGGCTCCATGTTCAGTGGGGAGTCTGCTTAAGACTCTCTTTCCCTTGCCCTCTGTCCCCTACCCCCTCCTAAATAAATAAATAAATAAATAAATAAATAAATAAATAAATAAGGTACGTACTGCCATGGAATTGTTACACTTAAAAATTATTAGAATGGTACATTTTATGTTATGTATATTTTATATTTTACCGCAATAAAAAGAGTGGGGATAGTAATACCGACCAAATTTACAAGAGCGTGCAAGGATCAAATGAGATCATTCATCAAATACACAAAGATTGATCGAAATTCTGCCATGTGCCTGGGACTGTGCTAGGCTTTGTGGGTGTACCTGGACACAAAACAGATGAAAATCTCTGCTTTTGGGGTGTTCACCCAGTTCAGAGAGAAGACATATAAGAAATATGTATAAGTAAATTATATCCTGGCTTGGAAGGAGACAAGTGCACGGAGAAAAAGAGCAGGGCAGGGAGGACAGAGAATACAGGGGGAAGGGCTGCCCTCTGCCACGGTTGTGATACAGCACCCCCCCCACTCCTACCCCCCCACCCCACCCCCACTCAGAGGGAAGTGGCATCTGAACAGCCCAGAGAAGGAGTGCACCATGCAGATACCAGGAAATGTGTGGGAGGATGTGGTAAACTGTAAAGCGAGATATTGTGTTATTTCTGAGAGAGAAAAAAAATGGGGTACCGAGACAGAGATCAGTGTAGGATCCTGCCATCTCCCAAGCTGGCAAAGTTGGGGAGAAAGGGCACTGGGAACCTCTCCCTCTCATTCAACGGCTGCCTGCCCGTAGTTCCCTCTGCCTCTGCTTCTCCCAGTACTGCCCTCCTCCCCCAGCCAGCTGCAGCTCCCCTTCCAAAATATCCAGTCTTATTCAGCTTGCTGGTGACAGTAAAGGAGGGGACCAATGTCTAGAAGAGGCTGAGAAAGGACAAGTGGGGGATGCTGACAAGCTCTGCCTGAACTCGTGTGTCCTAGAAACCAAGGGGGAGGGCAGCAGGGGCGGGGGCAAGTGCGAGTAGGAAGGGGCGTTGGGGGGAGGATGAGGTCAGGGAGGAGCAGAGAAAAAAAGGAATTGAAGAAGAGACTGGTAATGTGCAGGCCAAGAAGGCAGTTGAAGACCTCCAGGGCTGCTGCTCACCCCCAAAGCCAAAGGAAACTGCTCCGGAATGCCCCAGAGCACCTCTTCTTGGGCTGGGCTGGGGTCCTAGAAGAGAAGAGGGGGTGTAGGCCATGAGGAGTCTCTGGGCACAGAGGAGAGGAAACACCATTGTAGAAGGCCAGGGTTGGGGTGGCGTGGGTAGTGGAGGGGAGACAACTTAAGGGTTCTAGAAACACTGAAGGATTTGCTGAAACAGACCTATCAACATTGTCTCCCCGCTTCCCTTGTGCTTGAGCAAAGCCAGACATCCCCTTTAGGACAGACTCTACCTATCTTCAAGATGAGGGAAAATCACAGTCAGCAGGGCAGGCAATGAGAGACCTCTGGAAGGGCAGCAGGGGTCTGTATAGGCTGCAGGGGAGAGATAAGGGCAGCAAGAGAAAGAGGCCAGTGCTGATGCCAACCAGACTAAGGAAAACAGAGGCAGGCTAAAAATAGGCTGGGGTGGGGGGGAGGGAAGAAAGCCAGTCCAGAAAAGAAGGGAAAGCAGAGGCAATCGATGCCATTGAGACTCTGACCCAATTCTTATTCTCTCAGCCTCACCAAACTGAAAAGCTAGAGAGGGATGAGGTGGGAAGGAAAGGGAGGGAAAGATTGGCTCAGGGAGTGGAGAGTCAGAGGAAGGGACACGAGTCCTGGCACCCAGGAGGTTGTGGAGCATGAGTCAGTCCTTAGGACGCAGGCAAGAGGTGGTGATGTGATGTTGGTACGGGTTCAGCCCTCATGGGAGTCTGGCACCCCAGGACAGGCCGAAAAGCTTCAGGAGTGTGAGTATGACTTGGAAGAGGAGGTTCAACTGTCTAAAAAGGTAAAAGGAGTGAACAAAGTTGAATTAGTGTGGAGACAGTAAGCAGGGGTGACGATACTTGAGTTTTACTTCTCAGGTGACGAAAGAGAATTTGCTTATTGGATATTTTATTTCAGTGGTGGGATTCGGGGCAACAAGAAGGATTTAGGTTAGACCTCAGGAAATCTATCCCACTAAGTAGATTTGTGAGATATTAAAACATGCACATAAACACTCTTATGGTATCCTTTCCTTGGAAATCTGTAACAGCCAGAAGTCCATCTATTTGGGCCTATATAGACTTTCCTGAAGGCCAGGGCCTTTCTTTCATAAGCTCCTGGAAGACTTCTGGTGAGAGAGGAGATCTAGGATTTTTAAAAAAATATATTTTATTTTTTCATGAGAGATATATATAGAGAGAGGCAGAGACATAGGCAGAGGGAGAAGCAGGCTCCTCACAGGGAGCCCAATGCAGGACTTGATCCTGGAACCCAGGGATCACACCCTGAGCCAAACACAGACACTCAACCGCTGAGCCACCCAGGCATCCCAGATCTAGGATTTTTTATTATCGTTGAGGTAGGGTCTGAAATGGGTTTCTGGACTGGGGCCTATGGCAGGGCAAATGGAAGCATCTGGGGGTGGGGAAAGGGGAGGCACAAGGTGAGCTGGATCTGTCAGGCTGGGAGAAGCATCAGAGGCAAGGGGGCAGGATTCTAACGTGCAAGACCCAGTGGCATTTACATAACTTTGAATAATGAATAAGCCCAGCTCTGGGGCTTCTAGTCAGCATGCTCATCTGCATCTTTATTAAGCCTTATAAATGATTCAGCTCCCTACCCCTTCCCCCCCAGCCCCTGCCCAGCCTGCCCCAAGCATCAGGGTAGTTGATTGCTCATTATTTTAGACTAGATTTGTTTCACCAACATTCAGTGAGGCATGGAGTGGGGGACACAGGAGGGAGGAATGAGTCCAAAAGGCAGGCGAAATAGAGGCATAGGGGAAGAACAGAAGCCCCAGCCTCAGGAAGGCAGCAGATGGCTGTGAGCTAGGGATCTGGGCAGCATTCTCTAAAAGGCTCCTGGGGCCAACATCTTCAGGAAAGAAAAGTTTTTTTTTTGTTTTTTGTTTTTTGTTTTTTTTTTTTGAAAGAAAAGTTTCTTAGATTTCCCGAGATGTGCTGGGTTCAAGTCCCATTCAATCTCTGGTTTTCCTTACATCTGCTGCCAATCCCCTGACAGGCCCCTGGCTCAGCCCATTGCAGCATTGAGCCACTTGAGCAGCCAAATGAGTACAGCCCCCAGGGAAGTTCTCACTTTTTTCCTAGGCAGGAATTTTGCTATTTTCATGAAAAAAAAAAAAAAAAAAGTCTCCTATGCTTGCAAGGTAAGAACAGACACAAGCATATTAAGGGAGAACGAGATAGACACGGGCACACGTGGTATGTGAATTTGTAGGGAAAAGGAAGGCTTGTGCCCACAGAGAGTTTAAGCCCCTCTGAAGGAGAAGGTTGGAGAAGCTGGGCAGCCCTCAACGCGTCTGGGTAGGCATGATAGTGCCAACTGCTCTGGGAGCTGCCCGGTCTACTGGCTAGAGTCAGGGAGAAGTATTAAAAGCCTAGATGAGGAGGAGTTGGCAGGAAACCAGTAGGGGGAAAGGTAGAGCATTTCTCAACCCTGACTGCACATTAAAACTACCCAGGAAGCTTTAAAAAATATGATGCTTGGGACCCACCCAAGACCAATTAAATTGGAATCTCTGAGTAAGAAGGCCCTTAAGCATAGTATTTTTTTAAAAAAGCTCCTCAGTGTTGTTTAGATCCTAATTTGGACAAACTTTTAAAATTACATATATGTGTATATATAATAAAAATATGTATATACATATGTAGTCTATTAAATTATTAATATGTGAAATAAAATCAGAGAAATCTAAACATTGACTGGATATTTGGTATTAAGAAGTTATTGATGATTTTTTTTAGGTATGATAAGAGTATCATGACATTTTTTAAAGAGTCATTTTCTTTTTTTTTTTTTTAAGATTTATTTGAGAGAGAGAGAGAAAGAGGGAGAGAGAAAGTGCGAGCCAGGGAAGAGGCAGAGGGAGAGAGGGAAAATACTCAAGCAGACTCTGCTGAGCACAGAGCCTGATGTGAGGCCTAATCCCAGGACCCTGAGATCATGACCTGAACTGAAATCAAGAGTTGGCTGCCCAACTGACTGAGCTACCCAGGTGCCCCTAGAGTCATTTTCTTTTCTTTGAGGGATAGACACTAAAGTATTTCTTAACAAAGTAATATCGTATCTGGGATCTACTTCAAAATAATCCACTGAAGGGGATGGGAAAGTGGGTGGGGAGGGGGGTAGATGAAGCAAGATTTGCTCAGTGTTGATAATTGTTGAAGCTGCTTGATGGACAAAGATGTTCATTAATGATTCTTTTTACTTCTTGTATACAAAACATAATAAAGGGGGGCTCCTTAAGTCAGTTCTTTCTTTCTTTCGAGAGAATGAGAGAGAGAGAGAGAGGAGGGGGGCAGAGGGAGAGGGAGAGAGAGAATCCTAAGCAGGCTCCACACCCAGCACATAGCCCAGCATGGGACTGGATCTCTTCACCCTGAGATCACCCATCTGAGCAGAAATTAAGTCTGAGGCTTAACTGACTCAGTCACCCAGGTGCTCCATCCTTGAGTGTTTCTAATATGCAACAGGGTGAGAACTACAGAGCCTGGCACTCCACAGGAAAGGGGCTGCCATGGCACCTCTGTGAGTACAGCTGGCTTCAGGAAGAAGAGGTTTGTGGGACCCTAAATGATAGATACGGGTCCTGACTGCAGGCAGAGCCACAGAAACCACTTGGGGAACATGGTACCTGGCAGTTAGAGATGCAGTTAGAGGTGTGGGGTGTCCAAGGGCTCTCAGGCTTCTTCCCTCAGCCAGCCAGTCTGGAGACTCAGAGTCCCCATGTCCGTGCCCCAAGGTGCAGGAGGTTGGGGTTGGTTGCTGGACCAAGGGGAGCCGCCTGCCTGAGGCACCCAGAGCAAGAAGTCAGCCTAGTCCCAGTCTCTCAATCCCGCCCTCTCCTGACTGACTCCACTGGAGCTGGACCCCCATCTCAGATGGCACTCCCCCCTTTCCCAACTGCTGTCACCACTGCTTGCCTGAGCTGTCACCCCTCCCCCCAAATGCTCATCTGCCTCTGCCAGGGAACATTAGCCTAGCTGACTTCATCAAGGAGGTGAGGGGAGGCAACACAAACCCAAAGAAGTAGGGGCACCCAGGCACCCACTCCCAGCGGCTGCTGGCAGAGCTGTCTGACTGCTGAGAGATTCGCTGGAGCTTGGTCTCATTTGCATATCACTCCTTTAATGAACAATTCGAATGAATCCCATTTTTTCAGTTTTCAACTTTCCGTGACTGGTGGGATCTCCTCACATTTGTCCCTGACCTGGACCGACCATTCCCATTGTTTTCCACGTGCTCCTGCGCAATAACTTCCTGCCCGGAGCAGGTGAAATGAGGCCCCCACCCGACCTGCGCCCCTCCCACGCAGAACCAGCCCAGCCCCCACCCCAGGCCTCCATCCCCATCCCCTTCCCCACCCCGCGGCACCACCAGTTCGGCATCAGGCTCAGTTTGGGGTTCGATCTGTCTTCTCCGCTCCATTACCTTTCCCTGATGGCCTCTAGGGCTGGGAAGAGGAGAGACTTGGAGGGGGTCTATTTAAGAGATTTTTGGAATCTGTGCTTTCGCATCACCCGCTGCCATGAGTTATTTCAGCGCCGATGTTTGTCTCTAGCTGATTATTCCAGCCCGAGAACAGGTGGAGCAGCCTGCGGTGGCTTATTCGTCAGCCAAGGCCATCTGTTCCCAACAAGCTGAGATTTGTAGCTGATTTCTACTGGGGAGCAAGGAGTGGGGGCGAGGAGGGAGATGAAGCCCACCCCCAGCCCCAGGGGACTTACTCCGGACCTTCTGCCAAGCCTGAACCCCCAGGCGTCCCCTTCTCATACCTACACCTTCTCATTTTCTCAGAGACTTACTAGCTTGACTCTTTGAAACAGCAAAAATAGTTTTTCCTTAAGGGGCTAAACCTACTTGGATGGAGTCAGGTATGAGAAGCACAAACCCATCAGCCAGGCACAAAGTCTGGCCATTAAACCGTGTCTACCCACAGAGATCTTTAAAAAAAGAAAGAAAGAAAAGAAGTACATAATAACCATGACACAAATATCCTAAATGACCTTTTGATTCTCGGCTTCTCCTTACCCCACTCCACCAGTCCCTCAACAAGAGTACAAGAGTTTCTTTGCCTAAACTTGTCACCTGCAGGGCTCCAGGCTGCACGGAGGGCCCGTCTAGATGCTCCCCCGCGTTCCTCTCCCTTAAATACCCCGTTCAGGTTCCACCCTCCAATCTGCTCCTCTTCCAGCTTCTACTCTGAGCCGTGCCAAGAGATGCCTGCTGCTTTAAAAACAGCTCCCCCCGCCCAGCAAGGGATCTAAGCAGTTTAAGCAGCTTTGCCACATTGGTTCTCCCCCCCCCCCCCCACACTGCACTACTATTTCTATCTACGAAATGCCAGGAAAGAAGCTACTCTTTAAAATCACACTAATATGACAATTTGGGCCCTTCTTTGGTGTTTGGCACAGACATACATCTGTACTGACTTTAAAAAAGCCGTCTGCAAACTTTATAAGCAGAGATACTTCATCTATAACCCACATCCTCAAATAAACCTATTTCTAATTTTTAAGGTCCCTTTTTCTAACACTTATCTATTTATCTGTGTTTTCACGTGCACTTTTGTTGTGTGTACACATTCTGGTAAGAACCCATTCACAGAGCTATAAGAGTGCCTCCCTTTCTAGTTGGTTCTCCAGGCTTATTTTGCCAGTTCCTGGGAGCAGAAGCCCCTTTTCTACTATTAAATTTTGCTCTGTTGGCTCAGTATGTGGTGCACTGGAAAGAACAGCCTCCACAGATGAGCTCTAGGACTCTCAAAGGCAGGCCACGAGTTCCATGCTTCTAGTGCAGAAACTTCAGGGCAGTGCAACTCTCTAGGGTAACTCTTCCTTGCTCTCCCAAGGATAGTACTCCTGTGGGGGCCAGAAGCAGCTCTCCAAGCAAAGGTACCAAGCTGCCAGTCCCCAGGACTAAATATGAGCCCTGAGGCCTATTTCACTGCATACAATCTTGTATTTGCCTGATTACCAGTCATTGACCTGTCTTTCAAAGATATAATGTTTCCAAGGCTATTGGCTACATCTTCTTATACCAGAATGTGTTTTAAAAAAGAAAGAAAAAAAAAAAAACCCACCTCAAAAAACCTCCAAAACCTCCTTTTTAGATTCTCTGCTTTCAAATCCCTAGTGTCCTCTTTTCCCAAAATCCATTTGCTTCTTTTCCTAATCTAGTCAGATCATAGATATGGTGCAAAACATATAAAAATTTATTAAAATGTGGAAACTCTTTGACTCTTAATCCACCTCAAATATAATTTGCCTGGATGGTGTTGAACCTTAATATCCTTTTTGAGTTTTTTGGTGTTTTTTTTTTTAAACTGTCATAGCTGACTTTTGATATCTAAAACAAATTCTATCTGCACATTTAAGTATTCCACTGGGAGATTTATGTCACTGACTTCAATTGCAAAGCACACATCCTTTTTTGGAATCTCCCTCATGTATATGACCCATCACTAGGGTTTATACTACAAAAGACTCAATTTCTCTGTGAAATTCCTTCTAAACAATCTAGCCTCCTTGTTAACTCCAAAATGACTATTGCTCTGGAAATCACTCCTCCCAGATCAAATCCCAGAGAACGGGGTCTGGATTTTTCCGTTATACTGTAATGAAATTAGACTGAGGTGAATATAGCTTAATGTATGCATTCCGGGCCATGTGGAGCTGTTACTCATAGTGTTGGCACCATATGCATGAAGCACAAATGTGATAATGTATGGAGGATGTTCTGAAAATTGTAAGGAGCAACACAAATGTAAGGTTGACATTTCCCCCCAAAATGCCAAGAAGCGTTTCCTTACTTAGGCCAAGCTTTGGTGAATACCATGCACACAGCCATCAGAGAGGAGGATCGTGACAGTGATTCTTGGCACTCTTTCAACTCCCTTTATCCCCTGACAAGGCCAGAGCAGCTGGGAGATGCTTGGCCCTTTGCTAGAACCAAGCTGAGGATCCTTTTAGGATACACATCACCTCTTGGAGCCTCAGGGAGAGGACACTGCATGGTTGTGATAAAGGTTAGAGGACATAGTAAATGCTCAGCAAATGGGAACATAGTAGGTGTTCAGCAAATGGGAACTATTGTTGATTTCATCTTCCTCCCCATCCCCGGGGTCACTACTGACAGGCGACAGGTGGGAAAAGGTACCCCTCATTGGGAGCTTCTGCCAAGGACCTCCAAGAGCCCTCAAAAAGGCAGGAAACAGTAAGGTCGAGTGGCTGACGGAGACCGGTCCTCACGCAGAGGGAATCCTCGAAGGGCAAGGCTGATGGGCTCGGTCCAGTCAACCGCTTAGGAACCTTCCGAGCGATGGCAGTGGCTTCCCGGCTTCGCGGAGCTGCGGGAAGACCCTTCAGGCGGGGGCGGGAGGGTAGGTGCTCTGCAGGCCCAAGGAGGGCAAATACTATATGAACATGTTAATACAGGGCTCCGGGCGGATGGGAGGGCGCCTGCCCGGACTGGCCGAGCCCCCGGGGAAAACCCAGAGGGCGCGGAGAGAAGGCGGAGGAGCAGCCGAGCCGCTGGACAGGACCAACCCCAGACAGACAGACTCGCCCTGGGAGAGGACCGCCTCCCCCAGCGCCTGCCGCCCTCCGCTCCCGCTTCCTCTGGCTCGTTACCGAGGGGGATGAAGGGGTGGAGGGGGGAGGGTCTGCAGGCAGCAGGGAGGGGCTCCCCCGAATTTAGGAGCCAGGAGGTTCTTGCCAGCACGACCACCTTGTTTTACAGTTGAGGACACTGAACCCGAGAGATTAAGCCCCTTCTCCAAGGTCTCAGTGCTAGCGTCAGGAGCGCTCCTGTAAGCAGGTTTTGGCCACTTTTGTATTTTGTTTTTACCACGGCACGTGGCCACGACTTCTGCAAGTGAAAAAGCAGCAGCTCCAAATGCAGCAAAACTTGGTGCATTATCAAGCAGGTCCTGGGTGGCCCAGCAGGCTGGGGGATTTAGAATGGACTACTTCCTGGGGAAGGATGAAAGGAGTTGGGGAGGCAGCCAGTAGCAGCAGCAGGCAAGGACAAATTACCATAGGTTGGTCTGGAATGTGTTGCTATGTAGAAGGTGGGGATGAGTTCCAGCTTCCCTGAGAACCAGCTCAGAGGAAATGAAAGGGGAGCGGGAGGATTATGGTCAGATTTCAGGCAGTCGTTTCTCTGAGGGATGACAATGGGCCCTTTGTTCAGGGGCCAAGGGAGGCTGTGGACTCGCCCCCCCCCCCCCCCCCGCCCCCGTGGGAGGCCTTTGGGAACCCATTTTCCTCTAGTCCCACAGAGCCCAGCAATCGGAGGACAGGGATTCATGATTCACTTTGAAAAGTTCCCACCATTCAGGTAGGAGATCCTTCTCCAATGGGCCTCCTGGGCTCTTTGCTGAGGATGAGGACAGCAGAAGCGTAGGCTCGGGGACCCTGAGGGGAAAACAGCAGTCATGGCATCTCTTGCTACACGCTCACTGCCAAATTGATTCAAATTGGCTTGGATATGAACATATGATTAAAGGAGCTGCGCGATTCATTTATCAGGAGAGATTAAAGAGCTGCATCTGCGCAGCCTAGCCGGGGGACAATTAAGGAGCAAATCGCTAAGTGTCTGTGCCACCAGGCATGGGGGTGGGGCATGAGGGGGCACAGCTGGGATAATCTGCCAAGAGGACACAGGACAAAGGAGGGAGTTCAGGAGTCCCTGTGGGCCGCTCTTGTCTCTGGGCATAGCCTGCACCACCATGAGCCTTTGGTCCTCACCTGCACCTTTCACCCAGGAGTTAGAGCAGTCCTGAGGGTCTGAGATGACAGAGGAGACACTATCAAGGCAGCTTTGAGCCTGGCACAGGGGCAGATTTGCTGCCTATTTTTTGAGAATCATTTACATCTTAGTGACCAAAGCTGCCATGAGTGTACAGTGTACAGGGGAGGGCTCTGAAGGCGCACACAAATAAAGTTGGGCTTTGACAGCCCTGTAGGCCCCTGGACTCCCCTGGGGAGTTGGTGCTGAGGGCATTGCCTCCTTCCCAGCCTGGAGCCTAGCACCCTGGCCGAGGGGCTTTGTGGCAACCTGAAGTGTTGGTCATGTGAGGCTAAGTCCGGCTTCCTTAGAAGATCCCTGCGTGTGGAGATCCCTACCGTCTTTTCCTGCCTCAGGTCCTTTGCTTAAGCTCTTCTTTTTTTCCAGTAGCCCTGTGGAAGTGCTATCCTTTCTTTAAGCCCCAGTTCAAAATACCAGCTCCTTTTAGAAGCCTTCCCATCCTCCTCCACCTGAACCCCACACCCCACTCTCCCCATAATATGCCCAAAGCAACTTTTTTCTCCTTCTGTTTTCTCATGTAATTATTTCCACATGGGTCTGCCCATGTCCACAAACCCCTAGATGACAAACACTATGATTTACTCCTCTCTACTCACCCAAAGCCTGCACATATTATATTAGTAGGTGCAGTACCTACCTATTTTGTATGTCAGCATCTCCACTAGAATATCTGCTTTATAAAAGAAGGAAACTCATTGGTCCCCAGTACTTAGAACAGTGCCTAGGTCATAGCAGGCAGTTATGAAATATTTGTCAAGTGAATGAATAAATTAGTAATATAAATTCTCTGACTTGAATAATAATAATAAGCCTTCTGCCCCTAGACTACTAGATAATGATGATGGACTTTCCAGTTAGCTAGAGGCCTGAGTCAGTGTGGGTCAACAGAATTGGGATCTTGTCTGAAGGTGGGAGGTACTTTGTCATACTAGTTCCTGCAAGAAACAGAAAACACACCCATCTAACTTGAGAGGACAAGTAAAAGATGAATGCGAGGAGCCAGCAGTAAAAAAAAAAAAAAAAAAAGTTACTTTTACTACCTTCTCTATTCAACTGGGGCAGTGGAGGGGGAAGTCTCTTTCATTCAAGATGGATCCATTTGACACTCCTCTCCCACTCATTCTGGGGGACTTTCCTCCCTCCTTCCCTTTCTTGATCCTTTCTGGGTGGCTGACATCACCAGAGCCTTGGCATTAGTGCTGTCTGATACCCTTTCCTGACTATCTGTACAAACCAGGGGAGCCTGACTGACCAGCTGTAAAAGAAACTTTATGAGTGCAGGGATTATATCTGGTCACATTACAGAAGGTAGAGGAGAAGGAGGAGAAGGAGGAGGAGGAGAGGGAGTCATTTGTTTTTGCCTTTCTGCAAGAGCTGCCTCTTAGCTGTCAGTGAGCAGAGCAAGGGTGGACTGAGGCATGAAGGCAGGGACTGAGCAGGGCAGAGAAGCCAGAACTCCCAGCCTACTCGAGTTGCCCTATGGCCAATGGGGTTGGAGGCCAAGGAGAGTTCTGCCATGTTTTGAGCAAAAAATCATAGTTGGAATGATTAAAAATAAATCTAAAATTTTTGCCTAGTAAGGACTTGCATCCAAAAAAAAAAAAAAAAAAAAAAGACAGGATCTCTGATTTAATAACCAGAGGGACGTCCACATTTCTGAGTGGAGGCCAGGGTAGGATGTGGTGTGGATGGCTCTGATTACAATCCACAGGCTCTTAAAATAAAAGGAGGGGTTTGTCCTCCTTGATCAACCTTTTCATCCTTCTACCTTTGCCTGCCCCAAATGACCTGCCAAAGCTGAGTGGCACTGGTCTGGTGTGGGAGTAGGCTAGAGACCCAGGCACTTCCCCAAGTCCCCAGCAGAATCCTGATTCTGCTCTCCAGTGAGCACCCAGGACTTAACCTGAGCCTGAAGGAACAGGAGGGAAAATTGGCAGAGCCGGGAGGGAAAGGGCATTTATTTCCATACATCAGGTAAACAGGGAAGAGAGAGCACAGCCCAATGAGTACAAACCAATTGCAGGAGAGAAGGGGGGACAGCAGATGGGAGAGGCACCAGGCACTGCCCTTGGGCCCCCAAGCCTGGTGGTTGGTGGGATGACCTGTAGGGTGGGGGCTGGGACTTTTGGGCCTCATGTTGTCATGTCTAGAGTGAGCGTGTGGGGGCAGGGCAACTGGAAGAAGAAAAATGACTTGGGCTCAGGACACATGTGAGGACTGGTGTCTAATACACACCAGTACTGACCCAAACCCCCATCGTCAGTTTTTCTGATCACAAGCCCTCAACTCAAGGCCTTCCCTCTCAAGTTGGGCCTATGGTGCAGGAAACTTGGACAGAATGGCAGGGAGGCAATGCTTGGATAAGCCCTGAATCGGTATAGGTGGAATAGGTTTAGTCTTAAATAAATCATTGCACGTAACACACTGATGAGACGATGGGGGGTGGGGGCTGGAACTGCTGGATAGTACATATGCACCCCTGTCTGTGTAGGCATGCTCAACCCAAATCCAGAAACACCTGAGAGCCCCACCTCGTGCTGACTTAAGAATCTGGACCCAGCTCCATTTACTGGTCTCTCCAGCTGCACAGAGAAAGGACTGCTCTCTGAGGAGTGAAGATGGAGATGAGATTCCCCTAGTCATTCCCGCAAACCCCAGCTGCTACCACAGCCCCCTCCCACTCTTTCAGGGATGCAGCTGTGATGGAGAGGTTGGCTATTTAAATTAAAAGGAAAAAGACAGCAGGCACTGAGAAGAGAAAGCCCTCAACCCAGGGGGGGGGGGGGGTAGAGAATTGCTGTTCCTGCCCCATCCCCTGACTCTTCCCCATGGACCCAGCAACCTAGAGTGTCCCATCAGGCCATCTGTCCATTGTCCCTGAGCAGGGGGCTGAGATGGAGGTCAGCTTGCTGGCTCCATGCAGTGCCAAGCCACCTGCCACTGCCCACAGTGGCCCAAGGTAGAAGCCAAGAGTGTGGCATTCTGGAGGCAGAAGGAGCAAAAAGTTCTCTTTTCGAAAACTCCTCTCCTCCCCCCCCCCCCCCACCTCTTCCATGTGGAGACATCAGACACCCACAGCTTGGAAAGCCCCCTGACCCAACGGGGCTGGGTGTTTCCCATGCAGATCAGCAGTCAGGTGGGGGAGACCTGTGCCCCGCCGTTTCCTGGGAGAGGCGCCGTGGCTGCAGTAGCCATTGGGTGCAAGGGGTACAGACCACTCCCCTGGGCTATGCGTTGGTCTCTGTTGGTTTGGCCTCTGTGTCGCTGTCACTCAGATAGTTATGGGAGTATCGCAGCCTGGAGGTGTTGTCCAGAGGGTCGTGCTCATCATCTGACCGGTCAGGGGCAAGGGACTTCCAGTAGCTGGTAGGGCTGCAGGGAGAGAGGCACAAGGTCACTGGAAAGATGATCTTTACCTTCAGCACCAAAGCCTTTGGATCTGGGGAGGCTCCCAAGGCCCTGTCACAGCATTTTCCAAAAGCCACAAATTGAAAAGCAAATTCAATCCCTCACACTCAGAGTAGTGAGAGAAAGGAGCATATTGTCTTGATTCTGAAAACTTTTGAAACTCCCAAGAAAGCAGTGCTATAGGGTATGCGTAAGAACTGGCTACAGACTCCTGTGTTCTTCCCCAGAGAAATTCTGATTTGCTGGCTTCTGTGTGGGACTGAGGAATTCTGCTTTTTCAATTCCTCCCCAGAAGATTCTGATGCAGGTGGTCCATGGACCATGCTGACAGGTCTCGTAGATTACAGGGCACCAGCCTGCCTAAGGTAAATTTATCCCTAAACAGAATTCCTTCCCTACTGGATACTCCCAGACCTGAACCCTTTCCCCTCAAGTTTTCCTGAGGTCTCTGAGACTTTCTGCCCTTGACCATGGCATCATCCACTCATCACAAGGAATGGAGGCTCAGGTTGTAGGGACTGGCAAGACCTCTGTTTTGGAGTAGCACAGGCATCCCTTCCTTGGCACCATAACCCAACCCTGGAGAGTTTTCATCAGGTCGCTGGGAGCCTCCAACTTCCCCTCACCAGGAGGTGAAGAAGCATTATCCCTGGAAAAAGCAGGCTCATGGCATTGAGCAAGGATGGAAACCTCTTGCTCCACTCTCTTTTTTCTTTCTTTCCCAAAGCCTCAGGGCTGCCTGCCCCTGCCCCTCCCACCTCTGCTGCCTTTGCAGGTTCAAGTGCACCATAATTTCAGCACTCTTGAATAAAATGCAGCTCAGAGGCGCTCCACCCCTACCAGTGCCCTGCACTCAGAATCCCTGCCCACTCCGCTCCCGAGGACACCACTCTGCTTCCAGATCCTAGAGAGCTTCTGCCAGGATAAACAGGAGTTTGGTAACTCTTCTGCTCACAACTCTGCTTAAAGAATCTGAGCGGGGACCTTGTTTACTGGCCCCTTCGAAGTTCTTCTATCCTCAAACCAAAAGAAGAGGAAACAGGGTTCTGCAAGAAAGAATCACATTCTTAGCTTTTCCAACTGTGTCTGAAGAAAGGGTTTGGCTATTGAGTACTTCCTGTGTGTGAGACTGTCCCAGGCACTCTGGATATGTGTCTTACTCTTCAGGACAACTCTATGAAATGTCAGCGGGAAGTTGGTTCAAAGAGAGGAAACATCTCACTCAAGGTCACACAGTCAGTAAGTAAACTTGAACTTGGACTCTTAAACCTCAAGGCCTTTTGCTGACTCCACCCTGCTGCTAGATTAGGTGACCTGAAGAGAAAAAATGAACAAATCTGAATGCTCCTCGCTGACCTGGGTGAGAGCCCAGGGGGTTTGTAAAGATAGGTCTCTCTCTCTCTCTCTCTTTCTCTCTCTGTCTCCCTGGGGAGAAGGAAGAGCCTGATAGAATACATGTTCAATTATGCAGAATGGTTCAGGAATGGGGCAGTCTGGTTAATAGTTATCATATTTCTCATGAATGAATTACCATTTTTAAAGGAATCAGAATAGCACAAAACACATTTAATACCAACTAGACTGAACATAAATGAGTCTTACTTTGATGGGCCAAAGGCACTTAAGGACTCTAGGGTATCTCAGGGACAAAATTATAAAGCTCAATGATGACTGTGCAACATAGAAAAAAATTGGGGTTATTTTAGCTTTTGGGTTGTTTGAATTCTAAATTAGTGGGAGCCTGGTTTTATTTTCAATTTTTGGACAGAGTTTCTGGGCACCCAAGTGCAAAGTTCTGCTGTTGGGCAAGAGGACTTTGTGGAAAAACAGTAGGGTTATTTTGGGGGCAGACAGGGGGGCAAGGTGGATGCCAGGGCTGCGATCCAGATGTAAACAGGGCACCGCAGGGTAGGGCTGGTCTGAGATCTTTTCCATTCTCATGCTTCTCCTGAGTGGGGCAGCAGCCCCCACTCCCATATTCCTGTGCCTGCCAAGCAGATACCTGGATAGATGATAGCCAGGTTCTAGCACTGCCCCAGATGTGGGACAAATAACAGAGGTGGCTGGAGAGGGGGCCAACTCCATGCTCCTCTCTGGAGCTCCAGGGAGCTACAAAATACCTTGCTCCTCACTGGGTATGCTTCAGCCAGGCTCCTTGGTGGATTCACAGTGCCACAGCTGAAGAGCCAACAGCAGGCAGCTAGCCTCCTCCCCAGGGCAAGAGTCAGGGCTGGCAATTTGAACATTTTAACCAAATTGTTCAAAAAGCTTTCCTCCCCACAAGCCAGCCGTTTCCTGCACATTGCTGTCACAAACAATTTGGTGTATAAGCTAATTCATGCTGGGTGAGCCCAGGGTGGCAGCCCCCTCCCCTTGCCTTTGCTATGGATGAGTTCGCCTTCTGAATTCTCACCGGTCCTGCATTGCCAGATGGGAAGCTAAGCCACCACTCCGCCCCTGCCCCACACTTGGCAGTTTCTCTACCCACAGCCAGTTTGTGCAGAGCCCGGCCAGGTCCTCCCTTCCCTGGCCCTCCTCTTGCCGGCTCTGTATTGGCCGGCTAGCTTCTTCTGGCTCAGTGCCCACTCTCCCTGCAGTGAATCCAGTCCTCCTTGGTGGTGGTGTGTAGGGTTTTGGGACTACTCCGGTTTTCTTGGTGGACAAGAGGAACTGTGCAGGTGGCTGGGGGAAGAAGCAGGCATCACATGTTTTTGACGTTGGGCTGAAAGCACTGGGTCTGAAATACACCAGTTGCTGGGTAGCTTGGGAGGGCCTGGCAAGGCCGGAGGCTCCCTCTTCAGGCAGGGGTGCAGTGCTCAGAAGGGCCTGGCCTATCAACTCACTTCCTGCACTGGGGGAGCAGGGCACTTGGCAGGGCTGCTGAGGGGAAGGCTGATGTGGTAGACACAATATTGTGACTCCTGTCTTTTCTCACTGTGGGGTTGAAAACAGCTCCCTAGTGCAACTGAGATGTTTCCGCTCTTCCCAGAGCACCCTGCAACCATCTGCCACACAGGGGAAGCAACAGAGGTGTGCTGAGCCCAAAGACTTGGTTTCAGAGCAGCTCAGGGTTTGAGGAATCCAAGATGGCCATGAGCCTGGTCTAGGTTTAAATTCTACCCTCTCCCCACCATCCCCTCACCCATTTCCAAGGAGTGCAGATGACATTCACTTCTACTTGTCCGTTTCTTAGATCATAACTGGTCCCTTTCGGTAGAACTCCACCAACTCACTGTTACTTGCTCAGAGGCTCCAGGGCACTAGAGGCCCAAAGGCATGCAACAGGTGTGTGTTAATTCATGCACCTGGGAAGCAGTGCCCATGCCCCAGGTGGGGGGCTGCACTCTGGGGTCATACCTCCTGGGAAGCAGCAAGCTTGCTCTGGGAGGTACCATGCCAAAAACAGCTTCACATAACCAGGGTGATCCAAGTGTCACCACCCACCAGGGAAACTGGCAACAATGGGATTCCAGTGAGTCAGTCTTTGCCTTTCTTCTGAGGTGGGGGTGTGGGCATAAAGGGCCTAACTGCTAGATCTCCCTTCCCACAGAGAAAAGGCTGGGGGAGGCAGGAGAGCCAGGAGGGGGCTGTCACTCAAGCAGCTGCTAATTTCTATTCATTATAACTTTTTAAGATGAGCTGAGACTAGGTGACGCCCATGTGTGGGCTTCAGGTGGGAGGGATGGGGAGGGAGTCAGGCATCTCCGGGTTTGATGGAGGGTGTGGTACTGTGGGGGCTGCAGCCCTGTTAGCCTTGCACTCTGAGGCTTGAGCTCTGTGCCAGGGAGGAAGGTGGTTTTGCAGGGCAGGGAAGAGCTGAGCCAAAGGCCTCATAATAGATGATAGCCACTAACGCACCGACTCACACCCAGGAGGTCTGCTAGAGCCCTCTCCCAAGACCAGCCTGTTGGGGCCATGGATAAAAAGCTCCCATATTGGTGCTGCCAGGCACACACAGCAAACATCTCACCCATGTGCTCTGCCTTGGGCCATACAGAAGAGCAGTCAAGGGTAAGTTGAATAGACTCCATTCTGATCCCAGCAACATCACTTCCCAACTATGTGACCTTGGCAAGTGACTTCGCCTCCCTGAGCCTCAGCTTTCTCTCCTAGAAGATGGAGCTAGTCAGACGTTTGTTATGGAGTTAGTATGAGGATTAGGTGAACAAAGTGTGGCAAATATCTAGGAGGGCCCCTGGCCTGTTATTAGGGACTTAATAAGTGTGACCGATCATCCTAAGCACCATCAGGTGACTGGGCTCGGAGCTCAGATGGACTACCTGGCCCCACTCTCCACGGTAGCCAGAAAGCTCTCTGAGGCCAGGCTGGCTCATCTGGATGGGTTGGACGGAGAGGCCCAAGAGGTGAGAGGTGAGGTGGGAGCACATCAGTTAGTTCACACCAAGCGGGACACTCCATGCCGCACTCCATGCCGGGTGCCACCTACTGCACTAGTCGCTCTCGGGTCGGTACAGGTACCGCATCATCAGGCTGTCCACCTCCTTCTTGCGCTTCTTCTCCTCCTTCCGAGATTGCCGGCGTGCCTGCCCGGCCTCCTCCTCTTCCACAGCTGGGCCCTTCTTCACGCTTGAGCGGCTGTGGCCTGACATGGTAGAGCCACTGGATGTTGATGAGGACTCTGACTCTGTCTCTGTTCTCTTTCTTCTCGATTTGGACTTCTTCTTGCTCTTTCGAGAGCGCCCCTTCTTCCGCCGCTTGTGCTCCGAGGAATCCTCGGAGCTGGAGCTGGAGCTGGAGCTGCTCCTCCTCCTGCTGCGGCCCTTGCGGCCGCCCTGGGCCCGGGACACGTCAGCGGCAGAGGCCGAGCGGCGGATACTGGTGGCCTGCGCTGGGAGGTCCAGCTGGACGCTGCGGACGCTTTGGATGCTCTTGCGGTCGTCCTCCTCAGAGTCGGGCTCCAGGCTGCTCCTCTGGAACGGGGCGGGTTTGTAGCTCAAGACTTCGTTGATGGCGGCCTCCAGGTCTGGGTCCAGGTAGGAGCGACGGCTAGCAGGGCGGATGCCAGAGCCTAGAGGCTCATCGGTGACAGAGGCTGAGATGCGGGGCCGCGGAGGCACCGACAGACTGCGGGCCAGTGACGGGTGGCTGTACTGGGAGTGGGCCTCGCTCAAGGCCACGCTGGCCGTGTCATCCCACGCATCCAGGCAACTCTGGCCCAGGGACAGGTGGGAATCAGGGCTGTCCCGGCCTAGGCCTGAGGCCCGGCTCAAGGAAGGGCTGAGGGTCCTGGACACGGACAGGGTATCGAGCCGGGAGGTGCTGCGCCGGGAACTGGGGGAGCCCGAGAGCGAGAAGCTCATGGAGGAGCGGGCCCCGTCCTCACCAGAGCCCCGGGAGCCACGCCGGGTGGCCGAAGAGGCCCGGCTGGTGGGGGCAGAGACCGTGGAGGCCCGGTCAAAGTCTGAGCCCCACCTCTTCTCCAGCCCCCGGCCAGTGCGGCGGCTGGGGGCCTCGGAGAAGGTGGAGCCGCGTTCATCCAGCTCATCCCTGGGCCCCGGGCAGGTCTTCCGGGGGGGCCTCTCGGGGGAGGCCGCCCGCTCGCTCAGGGTGGTGAAGAGCGAGTCCTCGTCCCCGGTGCCCCCGATGGAGTCCTTCAGGGTGAGCCGTTTCCGGTAGCTCAGGGAGCTCAGTGCTGAGGCTGGCCTCTCCTCCACCCCCTTGCCCTCTTTCCCAGAGGTGTTGAGGGCCGTCCTAGGGGAGGGAGGTGAGGCCAGGAAGAGAGAACCAGTAGTGGGTTAGAGGCAGCACAGACAGAATGAGAGAGGGAGAGAGAAAGAGAAAGAGAGGAGCCAGCATTAAACCCAGAGAATAAAGACACAGGGGGAGGGAGGAGACAGGAGGCAAAGGGAGCACCCGGCAGCACCCTGGCAAAGTGGCAGTGAGAGCATTGGAGGAAATGAAGCAAAATAATTTGCGTCAGTGAAAATAGCTTCATGGAGAATGTCATGTAAATTAGACCATTGTTCTATTTCATCACTTTTCCCCCTCTAAAACGTTTAGTTCAATTTATTTCATTGTCAACTACCTGGAGCCTTGTGCCATGCCATGGTGAACGGCAGTGGGGCGGGGAAGGCGGCATTATCTGCGGTAACAAAACGTTGTTTGGCTGAATAAATTAAGCCAATTAGAGGGGGTGGCTGGGTGCTTATGGTGTGGGGGCTGGACTTGGGAAGGGGCCTCAGGGGAGCTGGAGGAGGAGGGGGATTACTTTGTTCATCCAGCCTGCCAGCAGCCTCTGGGAGGGGGTGGGGAAGCAGGGATGGGGTGGGGGGAATCAGGATGGCTCTGAGTTGGGGAGAAGCTGGGAGGCTGGGGAGCCAGCAGGAGGCACTGGAGCAGAGGACAGAGGATCTCCCTCCCTGCTGCCATGCTGGCTGGGGAAGTGCAGGATGGGGAATGTGGAGCTGGATTTCAGGGGTAGGGTCTGCATGATGGGAAGACTGACTTGGCTGGACAAGAGGGGAATGAGTTCCTCCAGTGGATGGGTGCAAGCAGAAAGCATGGGGTTGCGGGGAGGGTGAGGGGACATGGTGAAAAGATCAGAGGAAGGAGAGAATGGGCAGAGAAAGAGGAATGTAGCTGTGTCAAGGGAGTCAGGGGGAACCAGTGCTTTTTCTGGTGCTATTCCCCTTAAGATTTCAGAGGTCCAGAACCGGCCCAAGCCAGCCCTGTCCAGGGTTGTGGGATCCAGAGTCTCCTTATGCCCCATTCCAGCCTTGATTCCAGTGCTCAAACTTGCAAGTGGTTCAACCAACATTTGTTGATGCATAAGCAGGGATGAATTCAAACCTACAGTAAACCAAAGCCCCAAGCCTGGTAGGAAAACATTTCCTGGGAAGAACAAGGGTGCCACAGACCCTAAGAAGACGCTGAGCCTCCTGTGCTCATTCCACATGTCAGGCAACAGATGCTGGGAGCATGAAGCCTGGTCTTTTTGGGATCAAGGCCCTACTCCATTATTCCTGGTGCATGAGGTGGCTTTTCTTCCCAGCTCAAGGCCACATGCTCACCTGGAACTCTTCAAGCTGCCATCATCGGAAGCTGCCTTGGAAGGCCCCTTGTTTTTTGACAACCATGACTTGACTCCGTCGACGCGGTCCTCCAGCTCTGAGTCCACATCTGAGTCCCCCTCGCTGTGGGATGAGGAGCAGAAAGGTAGGCAAGGCAGGGGAGGAAGAGATCACCCACTGCCCAGCAGGGAACGCAGAAGTGATGGCAGGTTTGTCTTGGGTGGGTGTGGGGGTAGGATGCGGGGTGGCATGCACATCAGTGAGTCAGGGAGAACAAGAGAGGTTAGATGGGGCACACAGTTCACAAGGACCCGGCCCCACTCAGCAGGCCACACTGTACAATAGCCACCCCCAGGACCCTGAGGAACATGGAGGTGCCTCCTATTCTATTTCCTGGGACAGGCTGGCTGTTCGGTCAAACAGAACCAATGAGGACGACAGGGAAACCATCCATTGATGAGTTATGGCTAAATGGCCGTCGGTTAAAAAGAGGAGTCCTAGGCCCTACAGTTACACCCTGAGGTTGACTCCATCTCGTCTGCCCACTCCCAGAAATGGGGCCACAGCAGTGGCCATTTCCCACACCTTTGCTGCGAGAGCTAGACTGCCAGCCACAGGTTGGAAAAGGGCATCGTTATGCCTTCAGGTCAGCTTGGACTGGAGGCTCATCAGCCAATGATGGCGCTAACCTGAGCATGACAGACCAGATCCCAGATCCACCCTGATACTTCCCTGGCCCCTAAGAAACAGAGGAGGATGAGGATGGCGCATCAGCACTTCCTGAGGTAGTGGCAACAACTCTGGGATTCAAACTGGGCCCTGGAGATCCACTTGAGCCCGGAAAGTCCCAGACAACAGGATGGCTCCATCTCTCCAAGTCTCCTCTTCCCTCCCTCAGGCAGCTGCCAGCTCTTGCTCCCAGTTGCACATCTGGTCTGGCCAAGCCAGCCTGAGCCCTCTCTACTTGCAGAAAAGCCCAAAGAAGTCAGATTCTGAGGCTGGAGTCATGGTGACTCCTTTACAAAGCAGTGAGGGCTTAGAGAGGGCTTCTGAATGAGAATGCTTTTAGAATTCTGCAAAATGTCTGCTCCCACATTCCTCTGCTATGGACATGCTAGGATTTCTCCTTGATACAAATCTCCTTTCATCTGTGTCAACAGGAGCAGCCCCATTCCTGAATTATGTTCTTGAATAAATAGCTGCACAGGCATGTGCGTGTGTGTGCATGCATGCATGTGTGTGTGTGTGTACACACATGCGCACACACACACAGAGGAAACCACCAGACACTGTACTGAGGACTGTAGGGAGCATGACCTGTTGGGAAGGGAACAAAGCCCATATTTTATGGGTTTCCTTCAAATACAGAATTAGAACAAAGACAAGGCTAGCTGATGCCCGGGGTAAACAGGATTTTAGCAGACAGTCCAAAACCACTAATGCAAGCCCTGTGCCTGTCCAAGCCTGGCAGATTTACTATGGTACACAGGCCCCATGGAACGCCAATACCACCTGATTTATACACTTGTGCAAAAAACCTCCTTCTCTAGCTTCAGAGCCTGTAATTTATCACCACCGTTCATAACCATATTGATTGCCTTTAGAAAGGAGGTGCTGTATGCATCACAAAATCTATGTCTACATGTTAAAAGTGTTTCTGTATAAATCTCCCTTAATACTGCACTGTTTACTGCTTTCATTAAGGTTATGGCAATAACAACTGTATCTCTAAGTAAATCGAAACATTATTTTTCTGCCCACCTTAGCACACTTACGCGCTCGCTCGCTCAATAACTTGGACCTGAAACCCAGCTGCTGAGGATGGAGCCACGGCCACCTCTGGCATCAGCAGGACTGTGGTGAGGACCACATGCCCCAGCACACCTGTGTGAGTGCACGCGCATGTGTGTGTGCACACATGCATGTGCGCACATGCCCTTGCCTTGCAGTGGTCTAGAATATGATCTTAAATGTGCATTTTATCAGCCCTCGGAGCTCTCTACAGCCCAAGGATGGCAGGGCTAGAACGCACAGGGGACACATAGTAGCGTACCCAGAATACGAATTTTCCTCCTTACATTCAGGGCAGCGAATGGGTTGAGAAGCTGGCCTCCCTGCCCTCGCCTTCCTTTTAGTTTCAAGCCTATAGATGATGTTTAGGTTCTTTTCCTTAAATAATCAGGCCCGTAAACAAACTCCAGGGGCAGGCAGGCTCAGGGGGCAGTTGAAATTTTAAATGGTCGGAATTAAACCTCGAGTCAAATACAATTTATGTCCAGGCTCATGTGCTATTAGTTAACTGGGAGCCGAATCGCGGGGGAACAAACAAACGGAGACAGAATGGCGGGGGATATTAATTGTGTGTGACAACCGGGCTCCAGCGGCCCTCTATCACTGTTACACACTATTACATTTATCATTAGCTCTCACGGAGTCCTCTGCGCTGCCGCCAGCCCATCCTGGCCAGGGGAGGAGGCCTGCCAGGCGAGAGAGAGCAGGAGGAGGAAATCCAATGCCACACTAAAAAAACAACCTCCAAACAAACAGTCCTGGCGAACCTGACGGAGGATCACTCTGATCTGCCCGAAGGCCTGTGCATCTGCACCGCCGTCCAGCTCCCGCCCAGAAAGAAGTAACCGAAGAGCGGGTGGGTTTCCTGGGCTCGCTGCCACCTGACAAGACAGCACCAGCACGAACGCCTGGGCCCCCGCCTCTGCCCAAAGTGCCCACAGGGGGTAAACACATCTGGCTGTGTTCCCTTCCCGGGCCACTGCCGGGCAGCCTGTGACTAGCTGGCTGGATGCCTTCTCCAAACAAGGAACTGCTAGGTGGCAGTTCCTCACCTCGCACCTTTGTCTGCCATGAGAAGGTGGGGGTCCTTTCAAAATGAAACGTACCTGCTTCTTTCCGGCAGCTCAGGCTCCAAAGGAGCCCTACAGTATGGACAACTCCAACCCAATCAGACTTTTCCCCCTAGAGAAAGAGGCCGGCAGAGGCAGCTCCTCTGGCTTTGTGAGGGAGGACAGGGCTGGAGCTCAGGAGGGCAGACTGTGGTGCTCCAGACTGAGGCTGAGCTCTTTTTTCTGCTGGAGGGCCGCTCTTCCCCCTGGTCCTGCCCACCCAGGGCGTGAAGGGCCAGCAGCCTGAGCCTCCCTGGGGGAGCATGCCTCGCTGCCCGCCCTCTACCTCTGAGGCAGGGCCCAGCCCCTCGCCTGGCCTCCCCTCAGGACAGAGTCAGCAGTGTTAGCATGAGACCAGCTGGGAGGAGGTGTGAGAGGCTGTGTCCATGTGCAGCATGCGGCAAGGGCCCTGGGGGTGGGGGGGAGCCAGAGTTAGGGGTGGTTAGACACCATGGGGAGAGGCAGAGAGCGCATGCGCTCCAGTCCTCACGGTTTATTCTTTCTTTTCTGATACTTTGTCACCATGTCCTGCAAACTGGAAACAGAAAGAAAATGGTAGGCAAGGGGGCCAGAAAGAAGGGGGGCAAACCAAAGAGGATGACCTCTCAGCTCAGGACCCCTTTTTCTTCAGCAAGAGATGGCTCTGACTGGCTGAGGCCAGCAGCAGTGGGGCCAAGTGACAGTGCTGTCCTCAGAGGGAGGTCTGGGTTGCCCTGGGGCACCTTTTTCCTGCCCCAAAGGCGCAGGCACCCTGTGTGGGCCAGGACCCAGCCTGCAGGATGGGGCACCCGCGCTCACACAGGAAGGGGGCAGGTCTACGGGACCTTGGGAGCTTCTCCAGGGCCCGACCCTCAGCCCCCTAGAGCCGATGGTCGACCTGCCTTGGGACTTCTTCCTCAGCCTGAGACTACAAATCTCTCTCTCCCTTTCCTGAACCATTCCCTGAGTGGGTTTTATGAGAGAAAATCTCTGGCACGGTAACAAGGCACCACAGGCCTTAAATCTCTGCCTTCCCCAGAGTGGGGCAGGTGCCATCGGAAATGCAGCTAAACAGGAGAAATAACTCACTGTGAACAGGCAGAGCTGGAGAGGCAGGTTCCTGGGAGGCCCAGGGGAGGGAGGACAGGGAGGAAGAGGGCAGGCCCTAAGTTTTGTGTGTGACAGGACAGGGTCCAGTCTGTGCTGGGGTCTGGTGGTGAGGGAAAGGTGGGCTGCTGGCTCAGTGGCAGGGGGACAGAGGTCACAGCTGTTCTACCTCGTGGCCTGCTCCGGAGGTGGTCAGAAGGCCTCGGTGTGGCCACTGTGGCCACAGAGGCTGCCTCACCTGGTGATGAGGTCCTCATTCTCATCGCTCTCCATTTCATCCTCGATGGCAGCCTGCAGGTCCCCAATGCGCTTGAATGCCAGTTTTAGATCGGCCTGTAGGCTCTGGTTAGCAGCCTCCAGGCTTTCCAGATCCATCTCCTAGGAGGCAGAGTGGGCAGTCCAGTTCACAGGAGGGCTAGTCTCTCACCCAGATGCTCTAGAAAAATCCCGGTTCACGTCTCTCCCAGCCAGGCAGGAGCTCCATGGAGGCTACTGCAAGCCTGGGCTCATCCTTGGGTACCACCCTTGGCCCTCTGGCCTGCCTTTGGGACTTCCTGGACTGCCTCCTTGACATGTTCCTCTTCCTTCCAATGATCTAAACTGTGGTTTCTCGGTGGCCCACCCCCCACCAGCCCAGGGGGTAGGTGTGTGCATAGCAGCGACTCAGCCAGCTGCCTGCTTGGGGCCCTGGGGGTCAGGGTGCATTACCAGTTCATGCTTCTTGCGGCTTGCCTCAGCCTCCTTCCTGGCAAGCTCGCCCATCTCCTCCTTGGTGTCCCGAAGCTGCCGCTGTAGCCTCTTGTTCTGCTCCTTCTCCCGGTTCTCAGCTGCAGTGCGCTGATCCCGCTCCTCCGTCAGCTTCTCCATGTTTTCCTTGAGCCGGCTGGCCAGGCTCTGTGCAAGGAGGCAGGGAGGTGGGGGAAGAGAGGCCCATCAGCTAGGCCCAGACAGGGGTGTGGCTCTGACTCTGAGCTCTAGAGTCAGGAGGCGTGGGGTCCAACTTTGGCACCACCACTCACTGGTAGGTGGGCAAGAACTAGAGCCCTCTGAAGAGGCGTCCTTTGCCTTTCTATAAAATGGAAGAGTAACACCTACTCCCTCAGGGTCTATTAAAGATTGAATAAGGTCATGTACATGAAGGCAATTTGATGATGAAAGGTGCTATTGTCATCATCATCATTACCACCACCACTACCAAGGTTGGAGGAGTGCTCTGGCTACAGCTTGGGCCTACCCATACTGACACCACATGTGGCGCCTCCATGGTCAGCAGGGCTTCCCTCAGAGACCCTGAACCCAGCAGCCCCAAAAGCTAGATCCTGTGCTCAGAGGTAAGTGGTTCATTGAGCATTTCTGGATCAGGAGGCTAAACAGTCATCAGATTATAAGCACAAAGCCATCCCTCTAAGCCTGATGAATTTCTCTTCTGGAAACTTGAACAAATTTTCTCCTAGCAGGCCAGAGGATGCTGGGCAAGAAATGACCTGGAGGTTTGGGACAGAGTGTGACGGAAAGACCTGCTTCTGGTTTGACCTCCAACTGGCCACAGGGTCTCCACTTCTTGGCCTCCCAACCTCTGTGTCTCTAAAATAACAGCACGAGGCTATCCGATCTCTAAGGGCCATTTGTGTTGAACATTCTGTGCATCTAAATGACAATACTGCCTTTCTGAGCAGAAGGGATACAGAGACAGGGCTGAGGAAAGGGATTGAGGCCCAGAAGAAAAAGAGACCTGTGCACTGATCTGCCCTGGGGCCACCAGCCCAATGGCTTCTTCTGCCCCTTGACAGCTCTGTGACTTAGCCAACCTCCTTAACCCTGCCCACGTGCAACAATGGGATCAAAATATTACCAACCGTTATGGGGTTGTGGTGGGCAGAACAGGAACATTACTAAGTCTCCCCTAACTCTCCCCGGCTTTCTTGAGGACTGGCACCTTGTCCTGGGGGGGTTTAGCCATATTCTCTTCCTAGGCCACAGGGACTAATGCCCTCTCGATGCCCACTGCCAGCCCCACGGTTACCTGTTCCCATCCCTACTCGGGTCCCTGCTTTGCGGCTTCAGGGGCTGCTGGGGAGGCAGTGGGGATGCTCCCCAGTTCGTGCACCTGTGAACACAGTTCTCACGGAAAATGGCCAGTGCTTAGACACGTGTAAAAGCTCGAGTGGGAGGAGGAGAACTTAAAAATAGGACGAGAGGGGTGTTCACCCTGAGATAGTTCTGTCTGCTTCTTTCTTCCTACCTGCTCCACGGGAGAGGGCAGGGCTGCGCACACTGGCTTTGGGAAGCCAAAGGGAATGGGCTGCATGCACTTGGAGTATGGAGGTTATGGGTGGAAGGGAGAATGAGAGAGAGCAGAAGGGGGGGAGGAGGAGAAGAAGGAGCGACGGGAGAGCAGGGATGGCATGGGGAGAAAGAGAGAGGCTGGGAGCAGCTGAGGAGGAGAAATGCAAAGGGACAGGAAAGAAGGGAGCAGACATGGAGACCGCAAAGAGAGAGGAGGCAAAGCAGCGACAGGAGGGGTGGGAAGAACTGAGGAAAAAAAGGCAATAAAGGGAAGGGAGAGAGCGAGTGAGCAGTGAGATGAGAGAACAGACTTCAGCCCTCACAGAAGTGGCGCCATCCGCTGCATATTTATGACCCTGCCAGAGAGCGAGTGAGGGGACCAGCGGGGGGAGCCCATGGTGGAGGAAAATATGAAGACAAAAAGCTAAGCTGCTCTGGTCCCTTGGCAGAAAGCAAGCACGGAAACAGAATGTAAAGCAGGCAGGCTCCACGGTGCCCAGAGAGCAGGAGGGGCGGGCGGGGGCGGGGGAGGCACCCGCCCCCGTCAGCTGGCCTGGCAGCTTGGCAGGGGCCTCTGAGGAGTGGCCAGGGCCTGCCCGGTGCTGCTGAGCATGCGCAGCTCCTGCTGCCAGAGCAGCTCTGCCCTGCTCTCGGCTGCGGACCAGGACAAGTGTGTGCCCACCTCCAGCCTCTTCACTTGGGTCCTTTCGAACTCCAGGCGGGTCTCCAGCTCCCGGATCTTAGCTTCCTGCCTGCTCACCAGGGACTTGTCCACCATGGACTGCTCCAGGAACTCCACTTGGCTCTGGAGGGCTTGGAGCTGGGGGCCAGGAAAAGAAAGAACTGAGCCCAGGAGAGAGGGGGCAGATGACCGGAAGGCTGAGGGAGCAGGGATGCACAGGGGAGCTGGAAGGATGGGGCCCCGAGCCAGAGGCATTCCCCACCTGTGCTCTTGATGCTGGCACAGATTTTGCCCTTTGTAGAGAAAGGTAAAAGCCAAGGACCAGAGAGGGAATAGAAATGTGAAATGAGGCAGCTGAAGCCAAAATGTCTACTATGGTGATATGGCTCAAAGCCTAGGCCTTCACAGCTTTGATGCTGCTCTGGATTACTAATGACTGAGAGGAGCGCCTACTATCCCATGAGCTTGGGGGTTCATTCCCACATAGTGGCCCCGCACCCTCTTTCTACCACGGAAGACCCTGGTCCCCACCTTCTCCTGCAGCTCTTGCTTCTCCTTATTGGCTTCTTCTAGCTGAGCCTGGAGATCATTCATCTGTGCTAAGTCCCGCGAGGCCTGGGGAAGGAGTGAGCGCTGCAGCAGGATCCACCATGAACACAAACCCCAGCCTGCCACACTGCACACCGAGTGCTGTGCCGGGGCATGGAGGCTTGCCACTCCCAAAAGAAGTGGCGTGTGAGGGCCTGTGAGGAGGGCCACAGGGACAGCGGGGTGTGGAGGAGCACCTGAGCCACAGCTGCCTTGTGCTTCTTCATCAGCTCATTCATGTCCTCCTGATCCTCTTCCAGCCGGCTTTGGATCTCATTCTTCTCACGCTGAAGACGGCTCAGCTGCTCCTCCAGCTGGACGGAGGCAAGACAGAGCAAAGGGCATCAGGCCTCAAGCGCCTGATGGCACGAGGTGGCAAATCTGAACCTCCCCATGCCACCTCCAATGGGAAGGGGGTGATGTCGGAGCCGGGCCCAGCCACTAGAGTGGGGTCCAGACCGGAGGCGCACAGGGAGCTGAGGGAAAGCTGTCTTTGCAGCAGAGGCAGACCCTGGGCTAAATGACAGCTGCTTCCTGGCAGCTCTTTGAAGGCTAATGAGAAGGCAGAAAAGGTCTACCCAGAACAGAGCAGCCCGGGTGGCTCAGCAGTTTAGTGCCGCCTTCCGCCAGGGCGTGAACCTGGAGACCCAGGATTGAGTCCCATGTAAGGCTCCCTGCATGGAGCCTGCTTCTGCCTCTGCCTGTGTCTCTGCCTCTCTCTCTGTGTCTCTCATGAATAAAATATTAAGAAAAAAAAAGGGTCTACCCAGAACAAATGACCTATCATCCTGGCACCAGCAATCTAGGCCCAACCTGCATGCACTCTGCCCCCTTTAGGCCTTGGGGAAGGACCCCTCGAATGTGCAAGGCTCTCTTGGCTTGGATTCTCATCTCCCATGGGACAGCCTGCTCTCTGGCCACTGGGCCCCCCAGTCAGTTCTCTCCTGGGGGGAGGGGAGGAGACAGCCAACAGCAGCTTCAGGAAATGAATGAATCTATTAGCCTGTAATTCCAAACCAAAATGACTGTGTTGGCTCCTTCTCGGCCCCATCCATCTTGTTACCGGGCTGTGGGGAGCTGGGGAAGCCTCTGCCAAGAAATTTATTAACTCGGATTTAAATAAAATGGTAATTTTATAACAGCCTTTTTTAACACAATTAAAGAATTTGAGTTACTCACCTGAAAACTGCTGAGGAGCACAAATGTCACAGGGATAAATCAGGCCTGTGAGATTGGCATCTCTCCACAGACAGGTGACCGGCTGAGGGGGCCACAGAGCCCGGAGCCAAGCCCAGCCTCACTCCCCATCCCCACCCCCCACCCCCACTTCCCCTGCCCAAGGAGGTACTGGTGTCTGCATCCCAGTAATGAATTCTGGGCCAATGGATGGGCTGTGGGAGAGGTAGGGAATTAAAAGGGAAGCATTAAATAAAAGGTCTAATTAGCTGCCGCTTGGGCTTGTCAGTGGGCTGGCCAGGGGAAGGGGAGGGAACTGGAGCCATCCCATTCTCTTATCGGTGCTTCGGCTAATCTCTAGGCACCTGTTTACATCCCTCAGCCATATTAGCTGCCTTTATTTATGGTGTCGGGGCCTGTGGCCAAGCTCCCACAGGCAGGTGGTTAAATAGGGAGCCAGGCTCTTGCTGGCTCCCTCTTCCACCTTGCCCCCCATCCTATGCTTCTGCTCTGGGTGGGGAGAGGCCAAGGAGGGGTGGCCTGCTCTCCCTGCCAAAAGCCCTGGCCTGAAGGGAGTGGACCAGGGAAGGGCCCATATCTGGGGGGATGGGAGCTACAGTCATGGCTCTATCCCCCCTCGGCTCTATCCTCCCTTGGCCCATCAAGCCCGACCTGCACACCCCAGCTCCTCACCGCTGTCTTGGCTTTGGCAATGTCATCAATCTGCAGGTGCAGGTCTTCCATCTCCACCTCCATTGCTTTCCGTGCTTTCACGGCTGCTGCACAGGTGAACTCTGACTCCTCCAGCTGGGCACAGAGCCACCCCCACCCCAGGGAGGGGCGTCAGCCAGTCCCTGGGGGTGGGAGGGCCGGACAGGGGGCTCACAGGGGAGAGGGAGCCCAGGCGCTCTGGTCACTTCAGACCCCGGGGGCTGTGGCCTGCTGTGATGTATGCAGGCATCTCCTGTGGCAGGGTTGGCAGATGCAGGGACCCATCCCCACCATCCTGGGGCTTGGCATTCAGGCTGTACGGCATGCACAGATCCTAGGGATCTGCTGGCTATGAGTGGTCTCTCTCCCTCCCCGGTTACCTTCCTTCTCAAGGACTCCAGAATCCCTGAGAGGAGGAGGCAGGGAGAGAAAGCACTGAAAAAATAAGCTTTGTTGCCCCTTGGAGCTGATGACTTCCTCTCTGGAAAGATACCTGGTTCTTCAGCTGGGCGATCTCCCTCTTGCTGGGTGCATTGTTCTTCAGGTGATCCAGCATGATCTGGGCGTCTGCCAGCAGGGCCTTGGTACGCTTCAGGTCTTTCCGGAGCCGCTTCTCAGACTCCAGGTCCCGCTGGCTCACCTGGATGGACAGCAGAAGGTGGGGCTCTGGGCTCTACCGCACAGCCTCTTCCTATCTTCCCCAAGCCTGTGGCTCACCCTTGCCCTCATCCTCAGGGTCCCCTGACAAGCAACAACAGAGGAAATGCCGGGGTCATCATGCCCGCCAGTGAGAAAAGCCTGGTGTGCCACGTGTGGTGACACCCCCCATTCTACATGTGAGGATGGTGGGCTCTACAGACCCTCCCCCCCACCCCCAGACCCCACTCATGGGCCCAGCTTTGCATCGCTGAGATTCCCCTCTCAAAGGCCGAATGGCATGGGCCATGGGCCAGGCCCCATAGGCCAGGCCCCACCAGCAGGCTCTGCTCACCTGTTCACTCAGCGTGGTGAGTTTGCTTTCCAGTTCCCGCTTCTCTCGCAGCACCTTCTGCTTATCCTCGTACTCCTCCTCAAGCTGCACTTCCATTTGTTTCAACTGGAGTGCCGTGGGAATAGAGGCCCATCAGTCCCTTCAATGCCTGGTGCCAGCTGGTCCCCTTCCCTGGGGGATCCTATCCCCCCCCACCACCACCACCCTGGGCAAACTGGGGGCAGGCTGAGCCTGGGTGACCCAGAGGGGTCAGACTGAATTCAAAGTTCCCAGGGTTTCAAAGCAGCCTGGGAGGGAGAGCAGGTATTGTAGGCCATGCACAGCAGCCCCAAGCAAGACCTAGAGCTTTGCGGGAGAATGGGCAGGCCCTGCTGGGCTGGCCCAGCTGACTGCAAAGAAAGCAGGGAGTATTCACTCCTCAGAGGACTGAGCTTTCTCTAGTCCCTGAAAGCACACATCCCAGTCAATGGCAGGAGCTTGAGCAGAGGTTGTTGGTCCAGAAGGGCAATGGATGGATGGATGGATCATGTAGCTAAGGTAGGGCAACAGAAAAGCCCTTACTTTAAAGCTGTGATGAGGGAACCAGGGTTTGTACTGGACATGCTAAGTGCCCACTGCCCTACCTTCTTCTGACATGACTGCCGAGCCTCCTCCACCTCCTCATCCCGACTTTCCACCTCCTTGGAATGGGTCTGCCTCATCCTCTCCATCTCCATCTCTAGACGTAGCTTGGCCTGTAGGTGGTTGGGAGTATGGACTGGGTTCCTTTCTCAGCAGCACCCTGACCCCTGCCCACTGGACCCTGATGGCCAGTTCTCCCTAGGCTCAGGAGCAGAGAAGAGCTCTGCCTTGCTTGTGGCAGCCAGCTCCTCCAGAGAAGCCAAATTCCCTCACTAGATGTCTGACACAGGCCCAGAGAAAGCTGCCAGACATGGGGACAGTTCTGCAGACTTTCCATTTGCCCTTTAGGCTCTAGCTCTCTGAATTGACATGGTGGCTCAGTTGCAGGCTCGGTAGGCTCGTGGCCTTCTGGCTGCCACGCGTCCCGAGCCCCTCACCACTAGAGCTCAATCGAGGTTTGTTTTTGTGGAAGCTGCATGAAAGCTTAATTATTTTCACACTGGGGCTGGCACAGATCAGGTGCTCACTCAACACAACTGCATGTGGGAATGTGCCCTTCTCTGGCTACCCCCGGGTTAGCTGTGGGGACAGTGGTGCCCTCCCTTGGCCAGACCCTGTGGCACCTGCTCCAGCATCTGAATGGTCCCCGCCTGCTCATCCAGCTCCTCTTCCTGATCCTTGACTTTGGCCTCCAGGTCTCGAAGCTGTTTCTTGACCTTGGCTAGAGAGGCCTCATCCTTAGACTCTTGGGAAGAAATGTCCTGGAGCTCAGCCTCCAGCGAGACAACCTTCTGGGTGAATCCGGCAATGTCCATGTCTTTTTCCTGGAGTAAAAGAAAAGATGTTGGTCCCATGTTGGTTTGGAACCAGCTGTTGCCCGTGAGGAGGATGGGGCATGGGTGGTGGGTGGCTCACGCACTTCCAGTTGCTGCTTCAGGCTGAAGGCCTCAGCAAGGAGCGTGTCCTTCTCCCGCTGCAGCTTCTCCCGCTGCAGCTTCTCCCGTTGGGCCTCCTCATGCGCCTGTGAGAGCTCGCTGTCAAACCTATGAGGGAGCCAGGACCACCAAGGTGACTCCGTCAGGGGAGGGAAGAGTCTGGGTTTCCGGCACCCAGAGGCTTCCAGAAAGCAGGGCCATGGACAGGGACAGGATGCAAGCAGAGGGGGACTCACACAGCCCAGAAGTGAGGGATAGCCCAGAAGTGGGGGATATCCAGGATCCCAGGCCATTGAGGCCCTGCTGGCAACCTGGTCTAGGATGGGGAGGGGGGCATCTCACTGAGTGGGTCTAAGGAACCCTTATACCAGGTGAGCCTAGGAGGGACCTGCAGACTGCTTTCAGGGAACAGGTAGACAGGCTCTCCTCAGTTTTTTCATTTCAAAAGATCAAAGAATGTAGGACCAGGGTGAGGGTAGAGAGGGCACTGGAATATGCAGAAATGGATGTCCTGCCTCATCTAACTCACTTTCCACAGTTCAATTTGGCAACTCCAGATAAGCAGCTGGCTCCAGCCCCCACCTCTGGGTGCCAGCCCCCGGGCAGGCCCATGTGTCCCAGCAATACCCGTTTCACCACCAGGACCCCTTCCCGCCACCCCCTCAACCAGGCCAGAAGCCAGCAGTCCCACTGTGCCCAGCTGGCAGTGTGCGTCGGCAGGTGCATGGTCCACAGCCATGGTTGGGGCCTCTTCCTTGGCTCCTCTACCTCCCAGCCTATTTCCCTGGCCCAGTGACTCTAAATAAGGAGCAAATTGCTGAAATGCCTCTTAACATCTTTTCTGAATAACTAATAAGGTTCATGTTGGAAAATTGGAAGGCTCCCCCCAACCCAATCCCACATCAAAAAAAAGGGAAGGAAACTCTGGGCAGCAGAAATGAAACCCAATAAGTTGCCCAGCAGGGAATGTAGTGAGATGGTAACTAGGCCAGGCTGGCACTGCCATGGGTGGGGGGGCTTGAGAGAGGGGTCCCACTAAGGGTGCCCCCCTCTACGTGAAAGGGAGGATGGGGATAAAGACAAGAAGTAGGGTGGTGGAGAGGCATAGCCGTCTCCCCTCACCTTCTTCAAGTGGCACCCAGCTGGCAGGACAGCAGAGTACCAAGGAGGCCCAGGGTCACCGGAAGGACTCAGCTCTGCCCTGCTCACCCTCAGGGGTGGGGCTGTCCCTTCACGAAGGCACCTGGGACCTCTGCTGAGAAGCCCTCCCCTGCAGAGAGGAACCAGGAGCTCTTCCCACTCCCTGGGGCACCCTGCTGTTCCCAGGGTGTGTGGGTTCCCCGGTGTTGCTAATAAAGGCAGCCCATTCCCATCCCCAGCCAGGGAAATTAATTTAGATTGGATCTGATCCTGTGAGGGCTGCTTCCCCCCACCCCCACCCCATGTCATTACCATAATGAGATGGAAGTGGCACAGTAGTTCAACAACATTAGTCAGGAGAGTGTGTTTGTGTGGCTGAGGCAAGTAAGATATGGGGGCAGGGGGCAAGGGGCAGGGGCACAGGTGCTTTCTGCACAGGGCTTGGTTGAAGCTCATCCTCACTGGGCCCAGGCAGGGGTGATGGGCACACACTGTGGGGAGCATGTCCAAGAGCAGAGGCATGAGCAGGCCTTCCGAGGGGGTGTGGCCAGAGTGCTCCTCAGAGGTCAGGGGTGAGACCTGTTCACATTCTGGGACAACAGGCCATGCAGGCAAGGCCTCTGGCCAAATTCAAGCCCTCTTTCCTTCTCTCTTCCCTGGCAGGGGAGGCAGGGAGCCTTGTTTGGGGTTGTGCTAGGAAGTCTTCTATGTCCAGGGCAGGGGATCCACCCACCTCCTCTGCTTCTTCTCCAGCTCGTGGTTGCGGACCTGCTGGCCCTCCAGGTGCAGCTTAGTGTCCTGCAGCTCTGCCGTTAGCCGCTGGCACTTCTTCTTGAGCTGCTGCAGGGCCCGCTGGCTCTCATCGATGTCTGCCTGCAGGTCCCCAAGCTAGGGCCGAGATGTGGTACAGGGCCAGCAGCCAATGAGGGGCCAGGAAGTATGGGGGGAGAAGGTGAGGAGAAGAAGGGGGTGGTTAGCGAGGGAGAGATCCAGGGTTGAGGGATGGAAGTCGGGGACATCCAGGGAACCACACCTCTCTAACAATGCTTTGCCCTTGGGCATCCCCAGTGAGAGGCTAAGGCATCAACCCTACCCCAGTGCTCCCAGGGCTCGCCTGGCCCTTCACGGCAGCAAGCCCCTCCCGGGCATAGGCCTCCCTCCTTTCAACAGCCTCACCCGCCTCTCCAGCTGCCTCTTGTTCTGCTGCTCCACCTCCAGCTTGTCTTCAAACTCCTGCTGGAGCCGCTTCTTGGTGAAGTCCACCTCCCGCATGGCTCGCTCGTACTTCAGGCGCCACTCACCACCTGGAGGGTCAGGGGCAGACAAGGGATGGCTAAGCTGCTGAGGGCCTCTGAGAAGGGGCAGCAGGGGGAGACAGCCAGAGAAGGGACAAAGGTCTCTGGAATGATGGCTTCCTCCCAAGCCAGGAAAGGACTAGAGAGGGTGCATGGCTATGTGTGCTATCTTCTCCCCGGGGACCATCACACCCTGGCCCCCAGACCCTGTCCTTATCACGGCTGTCATGGCTCTCCACGACAACCCCCTGCATTCACTGCCACCTCTACTTCCTCATCTATTTCTGTCACTAAAGCCTTCTGCCAGCCTACAGAAGAGAGACAGGTCCAGGCCAGGGGTGTGGCTGCCCAGGGTGGGGAGGCCGAGCACCTCTGGCCTCAGACCCACCTGTGTCATCATCGTCCACCTCCCCATTGATCTCAGCTGCCCGGATGAGGCGGGCCTCCATCACCTCCATCTCCATTACCTCCATCTGCTTCTTCAGTGCATCGTACTGGGTCTGCAGGAGGGAGGCTTATGAGGTTACCATCCCTCTCCCTTGCTCAGTATCCACCATGGCCCTGAGCCATGCAGACCCTGGGCGCGTGCTTACCCCAGGTGGACAGGGGTGCAGGGCCATCTGTCCTTGGGGGGCAGCAGATGGACACTGGAGCGTGGTGGTCACCAGCACGGCTGTCTCCACCCTGGCCCTGCCCTCACCTGCAGCTCTTTCATCTCCTTCTCGGCTCGGAGCCTCTCCGCGGCCTCTGCGTCCAGCAGCTGGGAGGCGGACTCTCCCGTGTTACGTTCATCAGTCAGCTCCGATGTCAGCTCTGAGATCTGGGGTTGGTGGGGGAGGGAGTCGCCACCAGTTGAAATTCCTGCCTTACTCAGCTGGAACCCCCAGGGGACCTCCTGGGCCTGGCACTCTGCACAGGTGGGCCAGTCAGCCTGGTGCGGGGAGTCACTCACCCGGGTTTCCAGCCGGTCATTGCTGAGGCGAAGCTCGTTCCGCTCCTTCTCCACCTTCTCAAGCTTGCTCCGCAGCTGCTGGATCTCCTCCTAGGGTGCCGTTAAGAGGACAAAGTGAACTGGAGGCTCTGAGAGGCTGGGGCCTGGAATCTCCACCATTGTGGGTGAATGAAGCTGGGGAAGCTCAGGCCAGGACACAGGGGATAGGAAGCCACTGTCTCCCAGGGGCTCCTATCCCAAGACTCTTCCCTAGATGCTGGGGATGCCTGAAATTTTAGACTGAGAGGCTACCCAGGAGCTTGGCCAGCACCCCACAGGGAAGCCTTCTGTTTGATGGGCATCATTCAAGGCTCTCTGAACTATAAATGAAGAACACTTGGGAGCCCAAGACGAGCTGGCAAGAATTTTGCCCACATAGAGGAACTCCTCCTTTTCCATTGATGTGGCCCTTCTGGAGCTGTTACGTACGTCTTTGCTCCGGATCTGCTCCTCAGACAGCTGTACCTCGATGAGGGGCCGCACAGTGGTAAAGAGTTTCCACCAGGCCCAGTCCTTCACCCCTTTGTTCTTTTTGATGTTCTTCTGCACACAGCGAATGGCCAGGTCCTGGATCTAGATTGGGGTGAGGGTGGTGCACAGCAGGGCTCTCAGTCCTAAGCCCTGCCCCTGGCCCTGCCTCCCCCAGCACAAAGGCCAGGCTGCTTCTCTGGCAACCTAACCCATGGTTCAAACATTCCCTGTGCCACCCCTTGCTTCCAGCTTCTCCCATCCCTCAGAGAGCGGGCGGCAGAGAGCCTGGCCCTGGGAGCACTGCACTGGGCACTAACCGCTCTGCCGTCATTAGGAATAATTTCATCTGCTTTATTTGCTGCCTGATTATTTCCAGCACCCTGGCCTAGATGTGCTATAAAACCTAATCTTGCTGAAACACAAGAGGCGGCGGTGCTGGCTGTTTTATGGACTTGCTAATAAGAAAAGGAGTCGCTGACACAGCTCCTTAATCTTCATGGAGCAGCCTATGATCCAGAGCCCACCTTTGCCTAGGCGCTGCCCCCCCATCCCCACCCCAGGCCCAGGCCCCATGGCCCCACTGCTAGGTATTCCAGCACACTCATAGGCACCAAGGAGCTCAGAACACTTCCCTGCCCTGGCCCAGGGCATGGTGGCCCCAGGAAGATCCTGCTTCTCCCCCAGGTGACAATAACTCATAGTCCCAAAGCCTCCTGCCCCAGCATGTTCCCTTGGACTGCCCCCCACCCCCACCCCAGGAACTCTGCATCTAGGCTGGGGACTGGGATGGAGATACCCCTGGAACAGCACCTTTTTCTTCTTGAAGTGCTGGCGGGCCAGGTAGCCTCTGCAGGCTGCCTGGAACAGGGTTAGGTTCCTGCTGGTTTGTTCATCCCGCTGTTCCTCTAGCCGGGCCAATGTGCCAGCCCGGAAGAACACCTGTGGAGAGGCAGTCCTGATGAAGGCAGGAGATGTGCTGAGGGGAGCCCAGCAGAGAAACAAGCAGCTGGCACAGGAAACTAGCCAGCTTGGGAGGTGGCCCTGGGAAGAACTTGAAAATCCAAGGGAACAAGGGAGGAGGGAGGGAGCAAGGAGAGGCCCCAAGAAGGCTGAGAGGGGAGGGCTAGGCTGGTGGCTGGGGAGGGTTTTTGGGAGAGGAGGAGTAAGGTGGGAAATCTAACTTCAAAGAGAGATAAAAGGAGAAGGAAGTCAAAGGGAAGGTATCTGGGACAAGAAGGAAATACAGCAGCTACAGTCAAATGGGGACAGGACACCCCTCGGCAATATCTAGGGCGGTTTCTTCCCCGAGGACGGCCAGCAGCACTATCTGTGCCCCCATGCCCACAGCCCACTGGAGCACCCAAACACAGGGGCCAGCTGCTTGGGTCAGGTGGAGTGGATGTGGTGAAATTGTGTAAGGAGAGAAAGGTCCAGAAGCCATGCACAGAGAAAGGGTGGGGCCCCCTCCCCACTCAGTCTCCTCTTTAGACAGCCTCCTCTTTCATTTGCCAGCATCCCGCCCCCACACACACACCCAGGTTTCAGCTCATGAAAAAGCCAGGGGATGGGTGGGGGTTGGCCCAATCAAGAGACCTGTCCTACAGGTTTGGGGGCTGGAGGGCAGATGGGAGAGGAACCAGCTGGGCGCCCCCACATCCAGCATTTCCTCTCTCTCTTTGGTGCTCCAAACTGGGACTGGGTAAAGTTTTCCCTGCTAAGGGAAGAAGAGGGGGGAATTTACAGATGAGAAGACTCCAGGATCCTCACAGAGGGCAAAGGGATACCTAGGTATATGCCCACCTCCACCTTGCCCAGGACACAGAAAGTTCCCTTCTGTGGGGCAGAGAGAAGATGTGAACTCTGTGGGAAACACTCAGAACCAATACGTACAGTATCCCTAAGGCTCCCTTCAGGGAAGAAGTGGGGAGAGGGCCTACACTTTCTGCTGAGAAAGCTTTGCCTCTGGCGACTCCACAGAAACCTAGTTCCCTGGGGATGGCCTAGGAGAAAGCCAGCTCCGGTCCTCAGCAACACTTCCTCAGATCCCACACTGGCACTGAGTGCCTGGGTTCTCCCATGGGCCTCAAGCCCTACCCGAGCCTCAATATCTCACAATGCATGAGCCTGAGATTCCTCCAGGGGTGGGGAATATCTGAGTCCCCCCAGGACTGCTCCATCTCCCCCAGGTGACAATAACTCATAGTCCCAAAACCTCTTGCCCCAGCACATTCCCTTGGACCCCCCGCCCCAACCCCACCCCAGGAACTCTGCTTTGCTGTCTAAGCTGGGGACTGGGATGGAGATACCCTTGGAACAGCACCTTTTTCTTCTTGAAGGTAGACATAGGTGCTAGTGGTCAGCACACACAGCTGTCTAACTAGGGCAGAAGGGAGGTGGCCAAGGGGATGGAGAGCGGTCCCTAGATGGCCTAGGGACTGGAGCAGGGAGCCTGAGACCTCTCTTGTGCAGCTATGCATTAGTGGGGGTGAGTGGGGGTAATACTCCTTTTGAGTATTAGGTGAAAGCTCAGGACCTCTCTTCCCAGCATACCCATCCATACAATTTTACAAACAGAATCAGGAGGCTCTCAAGATCCTCTAACACCCTGCCTGAAACCCCCAGAGTTCTGTGGGCTCAGACAGCGACCCCCTCCTTGAAGCAATGCCACAAATATGCAGAATCTTTGCTCACCAGCCATCCAACCACAGCCTAGAAGCCCTGAAATTTCTCTCCCAAAATCAGATGTGAGAAAACATCCAACTTTGCCTCTAATTTCTGAGTGTGAATGGGCCCTGGGGCTCGCCTGCCTCAGCCAAGCACCTGGGATGAAGCAGAGGGTCTGAGCTGCAGCTGGGAAGAGGACCAGCCTGTACAGGCCCTCTCCTGACCAGGACATGCCTTGGAGGAGGTGCCACCCCAGTGCCAGCCAGCAGCAGCCCAGCCTGCCGGAGGGGCAGGAGCCCGCCCAGGAGCCGGAGAGGCTGAAGTGAAACTTTGGCTGCGGGTTTCCCAGGGAGGAAGTTTGGCTGGCAGCCCCTGAGCAGACAGATAGTTGGGGAAGGGGAGAGGTTGAGTCAGATACAGTAAGAGACCAAAGCCAGAAAAATAAACGGAAAGAGTGAGGCCACAGAAGACCCAGAGAACAAGGAAAGAAACAGAAAATGACAGAGCCAGAAACCAAGGACTAGATACCAGCAGGAACTGCCAGGGCCACAAGGAAAAGGGAAAAGCAGCAGAGACAAAGATACAGCCAGGGGATGGGAAAGAGAAGGGCCAGGCTGGTGACTCAGGATACAGAACAGAGAGAAAAGAGTGGACAAGCAACACCAAGCCTTCTTTGCGAGCATCTCCATGAAGCCCTGGCACCCACAGTTCCCTCCGTCCCTGCTGACAGGTAGACAGGCTTAGAACCCCTCCCTGGCTTCCACATGGCCTCCCTCCCAGTACAGCCCTTGGAGCACATACGTGGACGCCACCTGTCAAGCCTCCCAGTCTCAGGAGAGAATGGCGAGCAGGGCTCCTGCCTGTGGGAGGGACGCTCGCCTGACCCACTGGCGCAGAGTGATGCGGCACACTGGCACCCGAGGCCGGGCGGGCCTGCCTCTCATACACCACGTTCCATTCAGGTGAGGAATTGGACTTGTGGGCAGGTGGCGGCGGCACAGCCTCGCTGCATCCTGCTTGCTCTGCTGGGACCCTGGCAGCCCTCGGGGGGCCTCTAGAGCACTCTGCCTACTGCCTTCCTGCTTTGTCCAGCTCTCCTCCCTGCTGTCTTGTCCTCCCCGCTCCCCACACCAGGACTCAGGCCAAGTTCAGGGCCACCTTCCAACCCACTCCCTCTCCCCGACGTTACAGAGGTTCATGGTCCTGAACGAGTCATTCCTTCAGAGGGTGGGAAGTCAGGTTTGCTGCAGAAGGGGAGGGCCAGCCGTTTGGACACGGGTGACCAGAGTGGGTGCCGGGCCTGGCCATCCTCACCCAGCTGGGACTGCTCACCCGGCTCAGGCCCATGCAGCAGCTGCTCTTCTCCAGATCCAAGGACTCCAGCAGCTCCTCCACTGCCTGCAGAGAGAGGCCTCTGTCAGGAAGGCCAGGGGCTGCTCCCCCGACCCCGGTCTCTATGCAGGGTTTTGCCTAGGCACGAGTCCCTCCCCAGCCTCTACTGAGGCAGTCCATTACTTATTCAACAAGTGCTCTTGGGTGGGCTTCCACTGCGTCAGGCACTAGGTTAGATTCTGGGGACGTAAAGATGACTATGAGGGCAGTAAGTTATCTTGTTGGCGAGAGAGGCAAGTGAATTAGTGAAGTATACAAAGGAGACGGCACCTAAGTCAGACAAGAGATCACGGAAGGTGTCCTGGAGGATGGGAGGTGTTGTTTGTGCTGAGTTTTTGGTTCTAAGGAAGAATTAGGCAAAGTAAGGGAGAGGGCATTTCAGGCAGAGGGACAAGCACAAGCAAAGGCATGGAAACACGAGACAAGGGAATGTACTGAGGAAACCAGGCAGCTTGGGAGTGAAGGGTGTGGGGTGGTTAAGGTACTGCTAGAAAGGTGGGCAGTAGCCAAAAGGGGTGGCGCCTATATGGAGACTGGATGGAGGCCCCCTCAGGCAGCTACTGCAGGCGTTCACAGGAGAGGAGGCTGAAGCCTGACCCAAAGGGAAGAAAGAGGCGGAAATGCCGATATGAAGAGATAGAACCTTGCACCTGCAGGTGTGCAGAGGCAGGGTGGGTGACAAGGAGGAACCTAGGGATACACCCAGGTTTCTGACTTAGGAAGCTAAACAGAAAATGGTGCTGCTCTCCACGGTAGGAAACAGAAAAGTGAGACTAAGTTTAGGAGGGAATGGAATCTGTTTGGTCTGAACATGCTGAATTTGAGGTGTTACAAGGCATGTAGGTGGAAAAGTCCAGAAAAAAGCAGCCAGATAGAAACACACGTCTGAGGTTCAGGAGAGAGGCCTGGACTACAGGTATTGATGAGAGTCGTCAATACATACGTGGTGATGGAAGTGACGGGTGTGAATGAGATTGCCCAGGAAGAGGCTGTAGAATAGAAAGCACAGATGGCCAAGGGCAGTGTCTGAACGGAGAGAGAGACCTTTCCTGCAGGGGCAAGTGGAAGAAGGGAAGCTCAGCAGGATGAGAGCATGGCCAGGTGTGGCAGCAAGGAAGCTGAGCAGAGAATGTTTCCATAAGAATGGAGTTGTCAATGGAGTCACATGTAGCCAAGAAGCACAGTAAAGGGCACCACGGAGGGCAACGGACAACAGATCAGTCCCAGGGTGTTAGGGCAGGGATCTGGGCACTGGAGGGTGGAGGAACGGGTTGGGGCAGGCAAGAAACAGACAAGGGTCCCATGTGAGAGAGGGTTGATGGGAGGCTCCTTTCCCAGCACAGGATCTGCAGAATGTTTATCCCCTGAGAGAAAAGAGAGCCTGCAGCAGAGTAGAGGCTGCAGCACTGATGAAGTAGGACTCCAGGGAGCCACAGGAAGTGGATTCCAAAGCACAGGAGGAAGGCCTCTCCCACCCAGACAGGAGGGCTGAGGAAGAAGGCACCAGAAGAGAACTGAAGAGAACATACAGAAGGCAGAGAAGGAAGCCAGAGCCTCAGTTTTATTACCATTCAGAAGCAAGGTCAACTGTTGGGCAGATGACCTGGGGAGGTACAGCAGGGGGGAATTCAAGGAGAAAGACTGAATGGCAGGGAAGGAGCTTGGAACAGGGGCCAGGGAAGGATGCGCCATATGAAAACCTTGCCAGGACACATCAAGGGCAGTTGAGGCTGGAGGCCATGAACCCATAGGACTTCCAGTCCGCCTGGTTGTATAATTTTCTCCATAGCCCTTGGGAACCCCAAATGGAGGAGTGCAGATACCTGAAGGCTGGCCCTTCACTGTGGGGGGTGGGGGACATGGGCAGGTATAGGGAGGCTCAGGAGAGCTGAGGGGCATGGAGGCCAAGTGACCAGAGGGCTGGACCATGGCATCAAGGCGGAGCAGAAAAGAAAGTCAGAAGGGAATGGACACAGCAAAGAAAATGGAGTGGGGTACAGAAAGGAGAGGTCTCAACAGAGTCAAAGAGCAGGTGTCCTGAAAGGAGGAGAGAAGTGAAGTGCGCAGGTAGGAGGCTGTGGTCAGAGAAGGCCATGTTGGAATTTATGATTTCTCAGGTGAAGCATTTCCAGGGCTGACAAGGTCCTGGGTGCAGCCATGAGTGGGAGGCTGGAATAAAGGTCTGGGGTGAGAGAGAAGGGGGTTGTGGGTGGCTCATCTACACGCACACCAAGGTTGCTCAGGACATTGGCAGGTCCTGGATGGAGAGAAGTTTTTGAGGTCTCTGTGAATGTGGGTCTGTGACTTGGGGGGCAAGGGGAGAGGGGCTTTCTGCCCCATTTTGCACAGCATTCTCCCTTTGGGGGAAGCCATCCTAAGGTCTGAGATACCTTCAGAGTCAGGCTGGGTGCCTGAGGCCAGAAAACAGTGAAGGAGGCTTCCTCTGCTCAAGGAGCCCTCTGGCTCTCTGAGGGGCTGCCTCTGGGGGTTACAGCCATGAGTTTCTGAAGCCATGAGTTCACCAACCTGTGCTGACAAGAGGCCGGAGCCTTTGGCTTACCCTGGCGCTGTATCAATCTTGCCCCTAGGAAGGATGCTTGCCCCACCTCTGGACAGCTTTGCTTGCTGCAGGAACCCGAGTCCCTGATGTGGAAGTGAAGGCTGAAGGGCCCAGGTGCTACCAGTGGTAACACCCCAAACACTAGTTCTTATCTGCATCCTGAAGGCTCTTAGATGACTGGCTGACCAGAGAGCAGAGACCCCCAACTCTGGCCTCCAAAGGAGGTGACTCTTCTCTGATTCCTATGGGCCATGCCCCAGGCTGCCTTCTCCCCACTGGCATAGCTGGGCTACTACATGTCCCTGTCCTGGCCCCTGGGTGGCCAAATCCAGGAGCCTGAGCAAGGGCCAGCCCAGCTCTCTCCAGGGGAGGGAGGGTAGCTGCTCGGAGGGATCTGCGCAGAAGGAAGGGGGTCTGGTAGGGCTCTGGGGCCCAGACCTACCCGCCTTTCATCCATCACAATGTAGTTGCGCCCATGCTTCTTGGTCAGGTGTGGGGCCAGGACGTCGAAGCGGCGACGAAACTCGGAAAACACCATGTGGTCTGGGTAACCTAGAGAGAGGGCAGCCCCGAGCCACGTCTGTTGGCCCCTTGCCTGCTCCTGGCACACCAGATGGCCACTGGTGCCCCAGGTTGCACACAGGGACAGTCCCTGAAAGGGGAAGAAGCTACAGGGGGAGGAGAGCCTGAGTGTGGGGCAGGCCTGGGAAGGGAGGGTGGAGAGGGAAGAGGCAGGGGTGTGGGACAGGAGACTGCAGGACACTTAGGGCTGCCCTCCAGGGGGATTGTAAGGTTACAACGGGTACAGGTTCCTTTAGAAGGAAGCAAGCTCCCCGTCAGTGAGGTGTGTGAACAGAGGACGGCTGACCACCTGGGGATAATACTATGGCTAAGAAAGATGCTTTCTAGCCTCTGTGTCTATGACTCTGTTAAACCCAGAGAGAACAATGGCTTCAGGACTTAACAATGAAAAAGAAAATAGGGTAACAGACCGTAGCAAGAGGAAAAGGGCACAGACTTGGGGTCAGAATCCTGGCCCTGGCTCATGGCACCATGTGACTTTGGACAAGTCACTGGACTCTCAATTTCCTCATCTTTATTATTTATTTTTAAAAAGGATTTCATTTATTTATTCATGAGAAACACACAGAGAGAGGCAGAGACATAGGCAGAGGGAGAAGCAGGCTCCTTGCGGGGAGCCCAATGAGGGGCTTGATCCTAGGACCCTGGGATCATGACCTGAGCCGAATGCAGATGCTCAACCACTGAGCCACCCAGGTGTCCCTCAGTTTCCTCATCTTTAAATGGGGGACCTACCACTTATCTTGTATGATAGTCCTGCGGTTTGAATGAGAAAATATGTAGAAAGCACGTTTGGCTCACATGGTGGGTGTTCAATAAAATGCTCCCTTCCTTTCTTCAGTTCCCAGAAACAGGATACAAAAAGGGTGGCCCTTCCTGCTCCCATCCTGACCTTGGGCCCCAGACTGCATGAGCAAAAGAATTCTAGATTCTCTTTCCCTGCGGAGCGTTACCTCTAGCAGAGACGTCCCTACTGTTTAGGCTTGAGGCCAGGGCAAGTGGTCAGACGGCTTCTGGCTTGGAGCGAGGTCGGGATGGAGGCTGGTAGGAGGTCACCTTGAGCCCATGGTAGAGGACACAGTCACAGAATTTCAAACCGAAAAGGGGTCTTAGGCCAGATACAACTCATCTCCCAGGCATAGGAACCGAGGCCAAAGCAGTGGCCCAACTGGCTGACTCAAGGTCACAGGGTTGCCGCCAGAGGCAGAACTGGACTCCAAACCCGGGCTCTTGAGAGCCTGTCGGGGGCCTGCTACGCTATGCCGGCTTCATGAGCTCCGGGAAACCCTCCAACTGGGAGATGAGGCTGATGCATGTGCCCGATAATTGAAACAGGAGGCGGGGGCCGCTGAGGGGCCAAGACAAAGTGAGCTATTGATTGTATCTGAATTGCAATTAAATTGATGGGCCAGAATAGCAGGTCTGGACGCCTGGCATCTTAATTAATCATCAGCGCTATCGATGGTGGCTGGGGGCTGGGCCAGGGGAGGGGGGCCTGCTGCTGCTGGCCTCATCGATCTGCTTGTTTGAGTAAAGCACATTGATTTTGGTTCAGAGCGGTAACAATCTGGTTTTGAAATAATAAACACCAACTCCATATCAAGACGTGGGGACAGATCGATGATTTATTTGGAGCAGGGCAGGGAGCCTGCTTTGTGGCTTTGGCTGCTAAGGAAAAGTGATGGTGTCTATGGGGATGCCTCAAAGGGACCTGGCTATGGGTGGGTGGGACCCTGCTGGCTCTCCTATCAAAGGAAAAAAGGGCAGAAATCTGGCAGCCCATAACTTCTCAGGCAAACGAACCCCCTACTTGAGAGGCACGAACTCAGAAGCTGGTCTGCCTGGGTCCCATCTTGCTCTGCCACTCGTGAGCTGTGTGACCTTGGGCAAGCTACTTAACCACCCTGAGCCTCAGTCTCCTCATCTGGGGATGGTCATAGTATCAATACCTCATGAGGCTGTTGTGAGCCTTAAGTGAGTGACGTTGTATGGTGAGTTCAGAACAGTGCCTGGTACACCATAACTGCTCTAATAATGTTAACTACAGTTGATCCTTGAACAGCATGACATGAGTTAAAGGTGCTGGCCCCCTGTGCAGTTGAAAATCCAAATGTAAATTTAACTCCCCCCAAAACTTAATGACTAATAACGTATGGTTAACTGGACATAACAGCAGGTTAACACAATGTTGTGTGTTACATGGAGTACATACCGTATCATTACAGTAAAGCTCAAGGAAGGCAAATGTTATTAAGGAAGTCAGAAAGAAGAGAAAATACGTTTATCAGAGTGTATTACAAAAAGTCCACATGTAAGTGGACCCACACGGTTCAAAGCCATGTTGGTCAAGGGTCAGCTGTGCTATGACTCTCACCCTTTCCAATCCCTCCTCCAGATGGGTCTATAAAAAGGATCTGTCTGACCTTTCTTGGGAAATTTAAGTACCTCAGAAAGATTTAGCACCTCATCTCTCATTCAGGGGTATGGCCCCGCCACCTGGCTACTCTCAGAGGTAGTTAGCACCACTGAACAGATGGCTCTATATGGGCATGGGTCTGCTGCCACGGCCAGGCCAGAGCAGAGCAGGGAACAGCGGAGGGGGAGTTGTGTGAACGGGGCCTGTGGGGCAGGGCGAGGAGGGGATGAAGAGGACTGGATGCCGGAGGGAGAGGGGGAAGAAGGGAGTCCTGGGTGGGAAGGAAAAAAGAGAGGACCAGACTGCGCTGGAAAACCACCACCAGAGCAGGTACCAGAGCAGAAAAGAGATCTAGAGCCAGTCCAGAGACAGGAAGGGAGTAGTACCCCTCTAGCCCCATGGGTCACACTTAGAAGGTAGAGAGGAGTAGGAACAGCCCGAGAAAACAGAAGCAGGAATTGAGTGGGAAGGAGGCCCCACCTTGGCGGTACATGCGCATGGCATCAAGCAGGCGAGAGCCACGGAGCTGGGCACGCAGTAGGGGCACGTCCAGCTGCAGGAGCCCAGCCTCACAGTGGTCTCCTGAGGGCAGGTCCAGCTCACTGCTGCTGCTGACTCGGCGGGAGGATGCAGACCGGGGCTCCCCGGCCCAGCCCTCTGCTACGGGCAGGAAGCAGTGCACGAAGTGCAGCTTTGACTTCTTGATGGTGTCAATGAGGGCGTCCTGCCAAAAGGAAAGAGATGCGCCTCAGTGGGTTCTGATGGCCCAGCCAGTGTCCAGGAGAGCCGGAACCAATGGCAGCCACTTGGCTCCTCCCAGGATGGCAGGTGTCCTGCCACTGGCCAAGACATGCCAAGCCTGGACAAAGCCACCCTCACTAGGCCTGAGTGGTCTCTGAAAAGAGGACCCACCAGCAGCAATCACATGTGAGAGTGGGATGCTGAGTGGGTACTGGGTCAGTAGGGTGTGCCCAAAGCAGCCAGAGAAGCCCCAAGAGGGCCCTAGGGCCTAGGCAGGCACACTCACCACCTGCAGCTTAATTTGGATGCACAGTGACTTCTTCTTGACAGCCGCCATGCCCGTGGTGAAGGTCTTCCGCATGCTGGTGGCCCGGCGCAGCGCCAGCTGTGAGCCACCCTCCAAGCCTGCAATGGAGCCTGACAGCACTGTGGTGCCGCCTGCCCGGCCCAGAAACAGGTTGCTAATGATTTTCCTACCAGAGGTGGAAGGGCAGAGGAGGAGAAGAAGTAATTTTGAGAGAGTAGCAGAGGGTGTCTTCCCAGTTTCTGGGACACCCCCAAAATCCCCATATTGCCATGGCTGGAGGCCTGGATATTATCTGGCCTGGGGCTGCATGTCCCAAATCCTGGAGAGAAACTGGAGGGAAATCTTTGAATGGGAAGAAGAGAAAACTAGTGGGGGGCAGGACAGAGGTCTAGAGTAGGCAGGGATTGAACACGGCAGAGTGATCTGCTCTTGGTCATCACTGGGGAGGGCAGAGGTCCAGTGTGGCAGGAGGGATTAGAGCCCAACACTCTACCACGCCATATAATCTGTGTATATTTACTGGTTGTTCTCTGCCTCTCCCCTTGCCCCCAGTTGGGCAGGGAGTTTTCTTTTATTCACTGCCATCTGCCAGGCACCTAAAAGAGTAGATGCCCAATAATTATCTGCTAAATAAATAAACGGATGACAGGCCTTATGTGACTGACGGGTTTCTAAAGCTACTCTTGCCTTCTTTTAAGTTTTTTATTTGTATCTTCTTCTTATTATTATTATTATTTGTTAATTCTTATTATTTTTTAAAAGTAATCTCTATACTGAATGTGGGGCTCAAACTCATGACCTGGAGATCAAGAGTTGCACATTATTCCCACTAAACCAATCAGGTGCCCCATTTTTTAAAGTTTTGCTTTTTGTTTTTTGCTACTCTTGCCTTCTGTGAAGAATGTGGAAGTGCTATTCAAATTTCAAGGTGCCTCCAACCATATCCATAATTGGATAACCATATCCAATTTATAGGTGCCTCCAACCATATCCATCCCACTTCTACTCCAGGAGGCTGCCCCCAGGCCCTCAAGACCAAACTGGGCTTGGCTGTCACCTCTCAGGAACCAGAGGCTATCAAGCCTGCTGGCGAGGGGGCCTCTGAGACCAGGAAGCCCAAAACCGGCCCTGGGGATTGGACATGGCAGAGTGAGTGGTGTTCTTACTTCTGGGAGTCCTGCAGGAGCCGGGGGGCATTCTGGGTGGCTGGGTTCTGTTTGGTGTAGCTCAGCCAGCCAGATACATTGTACTCAACCCAGTTGGTGCCGTGACTGTGGCCCAGGAGAAAATGGTGTGGTTTGCTGCTGCGTAGGAGGGGGCTTTGGCCTGAGGGTGGGAGAAGTAAGGTTCAGATCATCAGGGCACAGGCCCAGAAAAAGCCCAGGCACTCTGGGCTTTCTAGGCAGTACCATCTCAGGAGAGGAGGAAAAGGAGCCCTCCAGGGGTATGACTCACTTTTTTTGTCACCTTCCTGAGGGCCATAGTAGGAGAAAAGGCGCTCCAGGAGGGCATCCTCAGTGGCCCCTGGCACTAGTGCCTCCTCTTCCAATAGCCATAGTAGGCCCCTTGCCTCATCGGTGCGTGCCAGCGAGCGGACCTATGGAGAAGTGAAGAAATGCCACCATGTCACATGGAACCCCTGGCCCAACCACACACTATAAATATGCTACACATATGCACATGCACTACAGCCCATGACACTCACGGCTGACAGCCTGTGGAGCAGCTGGGCAGCAAGGAGAAAAAGACTAGAGAGAAAAGCCCACAGCAAAATCTATTTCCTAGGAATTGTGTCCAAAGCCACCAAAGCCTGAAGGGCTCTTGTTAGCCATCCTCATCCTCTTGGAAGTCAGCAGGGCCTTGGGTGAACCCACATTGCCCTCACTCTCTGGGCATCACATCCCAGGCAGATTAAAGGAGATGAAGTCTGGAAGGCCTGGGGCAGGGTGCATGGTCCAAAGGAAGCTCTCAACCAGCAATGGCTATGGGGTTAATCCTGGTCCCCCTGACAGTGGAGAGCCAGAAATGGCTTCGAGCCCTGCAGGTGGAATCCCTGCAGGGTCAGAAACTCAAAGGTCAAAATGTAAGGCTGGTGATTTAATAGATATAAATAATAATAGGTGGAGCCAAGGTGACTGAATCACACCTGTCCCCATCTAAAGGAAAGAGCCACCAGTTGGTGGCCAGCTGCTTTCCTGGAAGAACACTGGCCTAGCATTGGTAAATGCTCCAGCTTTTCAAGAGAAGGTGGAAACACAAAATTCTGATTTCTAACACCCTGTGTGGATCACACAAATGAGGCCTGTGGTTGCATCTGGTCTCAAGGTGCCTTTTCCAAAGCATTTCCAAGTCTTCCTTGAGCAAGGACAGAATCTTCTCCACACCCCATGCTTGCCTGGCCTTTCAGGAGTGGGGGGCAAGAGAAGTAAGAAAAGTGCCATCTTCCCTCTCTTTGAACCCCGCTGCTTGCATCTCCACCCACCCCACGGCTGCCCAGGGGAGTCAGTGTGACAACCAGGAAGAAGCAGAAGGTGGCCAAGAACTGGTGGCAGCTAAGGTCTCAGAGTGGCTACAGCTACCTGGCGTGAGTGGGCAGTGCAGCCATTGGACAGTGAGCAGCAGGCTCAGCACTGAGGGGCCCCTGTCCCCAGAGGGGCCAAGGACTATCAGATAAGAGAGCAAAGGGGAGGGATAGCCAAGTCCCATCCGGACACTATCTGACATGCCCCCCCTCCTAAGCCACATGCACTGTCTTCCCCACACCTCCTGGGAATGGCAAAGGCTCTCCAGGAGGCTGGCACGGAGACCCAGATGTCAGGAATAAGAAGACAGCTTCCCAGGGGAGACACAGAAGTTGCGCACTTTAAATACTTGTCCCAGAGGGACAGTCTCCCTGCCCCCCACCCCGGCTGCCCACAGGAGGAGGGGGGGGGACAGGGCTCAAAGCAGAAGAGGGCAAATATGCCAGAAGAACCTTATGCAACTTGTCTGAGGATGATCAGTAAATGCCAAGTGCTCATCAGGTCAGCCAGGCCCCCAGGGAGCAAATTGCCTGAGATACAAGTCCAAAGTGTGACAAAGCCTGTCCCTAAGGTTGAGGTGCCAGGGCTCACATTCAGAGCTAGGTGTGGATTCCCTATTTGCACAGACTCCTTGCCCACTCTGCTCAGCAGCATCAGTCTCTTGGGGACAGCGGGAGGGATTACTATGTACTCGGGACCCAGCCCAGCCCTTGTGGCCCAGGAGGAGGAAACACCAGGGCTCCTGGCAGACATACACAAGGCTCAGCTAGTCACGGGACAGGGCCCGTGTAGGAGCAGGTATGCCTCCCCAACCCGGTCAGACATCCTGGGGCTAAGGCTCTCACTGTACCAGGGCAGAAGGAAGTGCCACTTCCTGGCCAGAGCAGTGAGAGCAGCAGCAGTTCACACGGTGAGGGCTCCACCGAGGGAAAGGCCCAGACAAGGGGAGAAAAGGAGAGCCCGGGCCCTGGCTGGAATTCCTACCAGGGACTGATGGGAGGCTTGGTCCACAGCTGCCACAGAATCATCCGTGGCTGGCTCCAAGTCGTCAAACGCCAGCTCAATGTTCTCCTAGGAGGGAAGGGTGAGTGGTGATGAGCACAGGCCACTTGAGGGGTACAGCCCTATGTGAAGGCCAGGAGGGGGTGCTGGGTCAGCAAGTCTAACCTTCCATCCCTCTCAGGATCTCCCCTCCAGCAGCCCCACTGACAAGTGTTCACAACCTCCCAAGGCACCACATGGCATTTTGGGACAGTAAAATTTGTTTCACCTTCTTGAATACTGAGCTAAAGTCACATAGTACTGTTACTTGGGCCAGGTGATGAGACTACACCAAATAAGTCTACTCTCGATTTCACACAATCATCCTTGAAACACTTGAAGATAGCTGTTTGCTTCCTGAATCTTCTCTCCAGGATAAATATCCTCCCCAGTTCATTCATCTCACCTGCACATGAAGTAGGATTTCTAGATCTTGTCCCATCCGAGACACCCTTTTACAAAGGAGCCCTACATAATCAGTCAGCATTGTAACAGGTCAGGAGCCAGGGGGAGGCCAGCAGAGGCCAGGCCTGACACACACGGAGGCCGGAACTGCATGGTGGCAATTTGGGTCCTATGTGGGTGCCTTGAGGGTGGGCAAGGAGGGGCTCTCAGTGGCCCTGAATGCATCTGCAGCTCCTTGGAGAGCAAACTCTCTGCAAAGTAAGAATATAGCCTGGGGCAGGACAAGACTACTAGTCTGGAGAGCATGGGGAAACAGAAATGACAAACAGCAGAAGTGGGGAAGGGAGCCACCAGCCAGGAAGCAGGAGCCTTCCCACTCCCCAGAAGTCCTCCCTGTGGGTGCCAGGAAGCTGAGGCTGGGGGCAGGGGCTAGGGGGTAGGCAGGCAGAGGCAAGGTCAAGTGCTACCTCCTTGTATCTTTCTAACTCCTGCACAAAGGTGCGCTCGTGGAAGAGTCTCTGCAGCCGGTCCTGGGCGTAGTTGTGGCACAGCTCCTCAAAGGAGGCTCCGCGGGCCGACCCACCCTGTTCAGGGTTCTGGAAGCCCGGAGTGTCCACAATCATCATAGAGCAGAGTGAGTGCTGGCTGGACTTGAGAGCCCTTCACAGGGAGAGCCTGGGTCAGAGCTGGCCCCACTGGTCTGCCCGTGGTGCCCGGGCAGCCCTGTTCTGCCACAAGCCAAATCTCCATCCCGGCCCAGGCGCCCAGAACCCTGGTGGGGAGGCTGTGCCGTTCCTCGCCCGCAAGGACAGTGAGCCCTCTGCTGGTGGAGAACAGCTCTGCCTCAGCAATCACACCAGCTGAGAGAGGCATCTACTCCCCCTTTGTCAAGGCAGGAAGCTGATCAGCTTCTGGGTCCTGCCAGGCACTCACCTGTTCACCAGGGAGACGAGAAGGGTGAAGAGCTCACTGTAGAGGCCAGACGCCATGCCCTCTAAGCACTCCAGCGCACTCAGTTTGGGGCCTGTGGGGCAAGAGCCTCAGCTCTACCTCCTGCCCACCCTAGGGGATCCCTACAGGGTATGCTCTCTAGCCACCCAGGGTCAAGTCAGCATGGGGCACTGGGGCTGGGCCTCTCCCTCTGAAAGAAGTATTTATTCACTCCAAGAGTCTCCCCAAACCAGAGAAGAGAGCAATGAGCCCTGGGTGAGGTCTCCCAATCACAGCCACCAGCCAAGGGGCTCAGTGTACCTGTGCCATCTCCCAGGCTGCTCTCCTCAGGGCCCTGGCGGAAGGAGGTGGAGCGCTGCAGGGTGCAACCCTTGTGCTGATGCTTGAAAATGGCTGAGGACAACTCTTCCAGGCTGCAGCCCAACAGGTACGCGGCCTTCTGGGCCCACTCGTGGCGGGCAAACTGCTTGCGCCCAGCTATGGGGTAGAGAAAAGGATCTGGCATCTTGGGTCTTTCTCCTTAGTCCGTTTGATGACCGCTCTGCCCTTTGGCTCCCATGGCCAAGGACTAGGGAGTGAACATGTTGAGTTAAAAATAGTCCTGATGATGCCAAAAGGGCTTTAGGCAAACCAGGGACAGCCAGGAGCTGCCAGCACTTCCGGGGTCCCCTGCGGTTGGAGAGAATGAACAGGTCCTAAAAGAGGGGGGAATGCCACAGTGCTGCCACCGGAGGGCACCCAGGCAGCTTGGAACAGCCCTGTTAGAGGGCTTAGCCTCAGGAGTCCCAACTTGGGGAAAGACAGTCAGAGGAGGTGCAAGCCCACCTGGGATGAGCATGAGAACCACTGTGCCCATGGGGGACACATCACAAGAGAATCCTAGTGCCTCCCTCTCCATGAATACATGAGGATCCTCTCCCTTACCTCCAGGCGTCTGCCAGGGGAGACCACGAACACCCACCCATGGCCCAGCAGCAGGGAACGTGGAAAAAGCCTCAGGGGAAAGGGAATAGCCCACGCAGACAGACGTGCCTCAGCCAACATGTGTCTAATCACAGCAATTAGGGAGAGCTAACAAGAAACAAGGTTTTACCTTCAGCAGCTTCTGTAAGGCAAAGGACCAGCATGCAGCATGCAAAGAAAAACAGTGTGTTAGCAAACAGTCATCAACTGAAACTGCCAGGCCCACGGGAAGGGACTGTAGGGGGTGGGGGTTTGTGAGGATGAGCAGGCGAAAGAATGGAGCCACATTCTCACAGACTCAAAAATACACACAAGCACACGCACACAATCTCAAAGGAGTATGTTTATGGATGTAATCACATTGACACACACACACACACACACAGACCTATGAAGACACTATACATGCATGCACACACATGTGCGCATGTACACACATACTCTGGAAAATATTGGAAGCTCTGAGGAGGTAACAGACCCTGCTCAACCAGGTCCATGTGTTGACCACCCAGAGCTGTCTGCCTGCGGTCAGTGCTGGGACAGGGTTAGAGGAAACCTGCTTTTGTCACCTCCTCAGAGTGAAAGAACTTCCTCAAGACACAGCCAACACGCCTACCCGCCTGCCCACCTACAAAGTCTGGAGACTTCTTTAGCTTGGAGCTTGCTTCCTCTTTGGCAGGGATGCCACCTGCTGGGATTGTAAGGAACCTGACACCTAACCGTCTGTTCCTCCAGGCACCCACCCACCCACCCACCAGTGCCTTTCTCCCTCCTGCTAAGCTGTCTGGGGCCCTTCACGTCCCAGAGGAGGAGGAAGCCAAAGCCCAAGGTGCTGTTCAGAGTCAGCATCCCTCTGAGAAAGGGGAGAAAGGGGTGAAGAGGTGCTCAAAGTGCCCGCCCATCAACGTCACCTCAGGGGAAGACAGCAGTGCTCTTCCAGCCACACCAAGCTCTAGCCATTCACAAGCCCCCAGTGCAAGTGCTGAAGCTGCAGCCCCTTTGTTACCACGGTGCCTGCTGCCCCCTAGTGGTCTCCACCTTACCATGCAAGAGGAAGAGACACCTGCTACCAAACCGGTAAAGAGAAAGCAAGACTGGGGGGTGGGGGGTTACTGGCCTCAGAAAGCCCCAAGAAGTAAACCCCCCCACTCCATCTAAGCCCCATTGGCGGGGGGTGGGCATCCCAAGATGCAAAACAAGTCGAAGCAGCTATCCCTGGGATGCTGAGAAGCCTCATGGCCAGCAGACCCCCTCTCCACCCTCAACCAGGAGCTTCTCCCAGGCCAGTCCCCTCCATTATGGCAGAACAAGTCCATTCCCCAGAGAGAGAGCCCCAGCACCAAGATGGGACAAGGTGGCCTCTATACCCCAGGGAGGGGCTGAGGTCAGTTACCCGCTTGCTCCTCAGGGGCCTCTGTCAGGAAGGGAATAAGAAGAAGAGTTATTTCAGGAGGACTGCTCTGAGTTAGAACCCTTTATCCCCTCAGCCTCTGAACCGCCGCCCCCTTGTTCTTCGTAATGCTCTGCATCACTGCCATCCAGGTCCAGTGGTAGAGATGCTCCTCTGCGTGCTTGGAGCCTTCTGCTCTGATGTGGGGGATGGGGAAGAGGCACAAGCAACAGAGGGGTGTCTGATAACAGAGCTGTGCTGGGTGAGGACAGAGTGGCAGGGCCTCCACAAGCTCTCCCAGGAGATAAGCCAGGCTGTTGGGACCCACGGTGGGTTACCTTTGGTGGCACCTGCAGCCCCTAAGTGGTAGATGGCAGCCAGGATGAGCCAGCAGGCTTTCTGTTCATCTAGGGAGATGCCCAACACCTTCATGGCGGTCTGGAGCTTACTGAACTGCTGAGCTGCCTTCTGCTTCTCCTCAGGCTGTACAGACAGACAGGCATGCTGAGACCACATCTCCGAGGGGCAGTCCCTCTCGGCATACCCCCATGCTGCTGAACCCTCAGAAAGGGCAAGGCTAGGGAGAGCCATCCAGCTGGAACTGAGGTCCTGCTCCACCCACATGGCACTCCAGGCTACTGGAGGCGTCCTCTGCTCTCAAGGCCCAGGACTGCCAACCCAGGCCCCATAGGCCCCTCACCTTGGCCAGTGGCACAATCCCAAACACATTGTTCTCTGCCAAGTGGTTCAAGTGGAGCTCTGTCCTAGGGGTACAATAGAGGCATCAGCACAGTGCTTGGCCCCCATGCCAAGGGCCCTCTCTCTACCAGGGTGGACACAGATCAGCTTCCAGACTCTGAGTTCTGTCCGCCCATCATGCCCTACTATCAGGCCAGCTGCTGCCACCTTCCCTAATTGGCCTGGATGCCTGATCAGAGCACTAGCCTCCCTAGGACAGGTCACCAGAGATGCTCTGGTGAGAGTGTCCAGTCAGACCCTTGAAAGAGAGCAAGGAATCTGCTTGTGGAGTGAGTCCAGACAGGACAGACATGCTCTCAGTTACAAGAAGAGCTAAGGAGGATAATGTCCTGGGGCTGCTACTCAGCCTTATCATTTAACAAAGACAGGAAGTCAAGATGCCTGGATGGCTCAGTGGTTGAGTGTTTGCCTTTGGCTCAGGGCGTGGTCTTGGAGCACAGGATCAAGTCTTGCATCTGGCTCCCTGCAGGGAGCCTGCTTCTCCCTCTACCTATGTCTCTACCTCTCTTTCCATGTCTCTCATGAATAAATAAACAAAATCTTAAAACAACAACAACAAAGACAGCAAGACTAAAGGTCTAAAGGGAAGAACCTGGCAGATGAGCCAACATGGGGACTGTGGGGGGTAGCCCAGCTTAGAGGGCACTTCAAAAAGGCCCAGGCATTCAGCTCCAGTGTGGACTCAAACAACAGCTCTGCCCCACACTAGCCGTGTGACTCCAGGCAAGCCCCTGACCACCTGCATCTTGGTGTGCTTTCCTCTGCAGCCCTGGTTTCAGGGGTAGCAGAGGTCCTGGTGAGGCCCTGGGAACATAGAAGGGCCAATTTTGCCTCTCATACATAGCCAGATCTCCATGCCCAGAGCTCGGGAGCTGCTGTGGGGTAGAGCCTATGGCTCATTCAGCAAACTGGTTTGTTACCTCCGAGCCTCAAAGGTAGCAAGCACACAATATAAACAACCAGGTGACAAGACCAGGAGCTATCAGTGAGCTGGAGTCCAGAGCAGCGTTCCCATTTCCTTTGTCCCATCTCACCTGAGCGTGCCATCCGCACAGGCCAGCAGGTAGTAGAAGACATTGAACGTGGCCTCACTGGCTGGGCGTCGAGCCACGCGCAGCTTCTCCAGAAGCATTGTCTGTGGCACAGCATGGAGGGTATGGGCAAAGAGGGCGATGCCGAGTCAAGCTTCCCCCATCCCGTACCAGGAAGAACCCGGCCCAGGGGAAAAGCGGCTACAGCTTGCTCTCAACCAGAGGCCAGATGACCCCAGGGTCAGACCTGGGGCAGATATAGGAGCCAGGGGAAGACAGCCCAGCTCCTGGAGGGGTCCTCCTGCCCTTTGCCTGGGCCCCCAGGCAGAGTCTTCATAGGGAGCCAGGCACCCGGTGGTGAGATGTTTCATTTAGCATGGACGGAGATCAGCGTCAGCTGGACCTTACTGTATTGACAAGCCAGTCTCACCTGGGTGAAACGAGCCTGAGAGAAGCCCCCAGACACAGGGCCAGGGCCCCAGGAGTAGGGCGCAGCCAACCCCAGGAAAGGAGGCAAGGGGGTGGTGGTGGAGCAGAATGGTGAAGGCTTGAAGAGGAGCAAACCAGCCCTGCTGGAGCCAGGGTCCATTCTGTTGGGGTAGGATCCCAGGAAAACGAGGCGCAGGAGAGAGCTGAGTGCCAGGGCGTGGAACCAGGCAGCCAGTCTCTAACCACCCTGCATGTCCCTCACCTGGATGGAGGCTGAGGCCACCTGGCCCGCTTGGTCAAAGTCCAGGGAGATGATCTGGGAGAAGCGGGTGGCATTGCCGTTCATGATGGTGGGGCTGTTCCCAAAGGCTTCCAGAAGGCTGTACAGAGCCTGCCACTTCTCAACTGCAGGAGACAGCCCAGAGCCATGAGGAAAGCCTCCAGAGGCCCAGCCCAGGCCTACTCCCCCGGCACACAGAGGCTCTGAGTTACTCAGACCCAGGGGTAGAGGGGTTTTGAGGGCACAGAGAAGGCAGGGAGAAAAAAAGATGACACCTACAGGGCACTTCCGTTCCCGCCCCCTCTCAGTTTTTCCAGGTGTCCTGTCTCACCAGAAAACACCTTGTTCCCACTGGTGCCTGCAATGGTAGCCAGGTACTGCACCAGATGCTGGCAGCTGGTGGTCTTGCCACTGCCGCTGCTGCCCAGGAGGATGACAGACTGGTCCTGGCGGCTCATCAGCATTGCCCTGTATGCGGTCTGGGCCACGGCATAGATGTGGGGTGCCATGTCCTCCCGCCGACACCCCTTAAACATGTGCATCACCTTGGGTGGGAGGGGGATGGAGGGAAGAAGAAGGCTCCTAGCTGGTCCCACTCAGACACCCCTTGCTCCACCTTTCTGGGCCTTTCACTGCAGGTGGGGAGCAAGGGATTTTGAGGCTAAGGCCATGTGTTGGAATGCAGATTCTAGCCCAATCCTGGTTTCTGTTAGAGTTTAGGGGGAGGGCCTATGTCCCCACCCCCTGAAGCAACTCCTCTTCCCAAGTTCAACTTTGAGAGTGGACCAGAACCCAGTGGGATGCCAAGGGAAAGGGGCAGAGCCAGGGAAGATGGGGTAGGTAGTACATGGGTGGGTCCCTGAGGCAGCATGGTAGCCTAGGGGTCACCATACCTTCTCAGAGTACACAGCGGGGGCCCCACGGGGGCTGAGGACGAGCAGGCTGGGGCCAGCGTACGTGTGTAGCAGGCTAGCACCATAGCGCTGGCGCAGTGTGTGAAGGACACTGGACTCGTTGAGGTATACCAGCGAAGCCAGATCTTCTAGACGGTCGCAGGAGGGAGCATTAGCCTGTGTGATAGGACAGGTGGGCAGGCACTGAAGAAGCAGAACCTGTCTGTATTGCCAATCGACAGGCCTGCCCTGCCCAGCCCACTTCCTGTGCCCTCCACCTGCAAACCTTCTCCACATCATCCTCATCCACATCCAAGATGGCGCCATCATGGTCTAGCTTCACACGCACCTTCCCTTCTGGCAAGCTGAGCTCCTCGGATTTGAGCTGACTGCCTACAGAGCGGGGACAGACAGTCAGACACAGGCCTGGGAAGCCTCTGCTACTGTCTTTGGGCCCTCTGTGGTCTTGTCTCCTCCCCACTATATCACTAGCCTCTCCTCACTCGCCACCCAGGCTTACCAGACCCAGAAGGCACACTCAGCCCCGAAACCTGAGAGGCCCAGGCATCTCTCCCCTGGGCCTCCCCAGACTCACCCAGTGAGAAGCCATCCTTATGGACCAGCCACACCTTCTCTGTCTCATACCAGGCCTCCTCAGCTGCAATCTGTTCTTCTGTCTTCACCTATCAGAGGGAGGGGGGAATAAATAGTCAGACCTTGCTCTAGAAAACAGAGTCAGGACAGCAGGAGAGAGGAGAAATGTGAGGGGAAGTGCTTCCAGGTGAGCCACTTGGGAAGGGGACAGTTGGATAGCAGATACAGAACAGGGGATGTCGGAGGTTCAGAGGAAGAAGGTGGGGAAGCCGGGGAATGGTGGTGGTCCTGAGGAGCCCTGAGAACAAGGACACAGAGTTAGGGACCATGCTAACCTTGAATGTCAGGAAGGACAGGGACACTCAGAACTCGAGTCCAGAAGAGAGTAGACCACAGGAAAACAAACCTGGTTCTACCTTCGGCCACCCTCTTCCCCACCTCCCTATGAAGCCTGTAGGATCAGTGTCCTGAGCCCGTACAACTCTGCCTGGGCCACTGTCCACTGCTACTGTGACCTCTCATGCCCAGCTTCTTCCCTCAGCCAACTAACAACAGGCCCTCCTTCACCAAGCTGGGAAAGGGTACTTCCTCAAGACCTGAGAAGAGAAGTGTCTACTGAGAACTCTGTACTGCAAAGTGACATGTGGGTCCTGAGTCCAGCCTCAGCCTAGCCTTCCCTCCAGAGGATGCTCCACTGGATGCACAGGCCAGCCTTTCCACTCCTCCTTCATGCCTCCCCAGGACAGGCTAAGGCCATGCAAGAGCATGAAACAGCACAGACAGATATATAAGGAGGGGGCAGAGTGCTGTGTCAGACACAGGAGAAGACTACATGCCACATGGATAGACATTGGACTAACTGTGAGCTACAATCAGTCTCTGAGTCCTCTGCCCTCAGGAGACCTGAGGCAGAGGCGCAGATGCTGTTTTGTGATCTTGACCTCCTGGGTGAAGGATAGGAAAGGACAAGAAAACATAGTAAGTCTTTTCTTTGTCGCTGAAAGAAAAAGAAATCTGTGTTCTACTCCCAGGTTGGATTCCAGCTTCAGATAACTTCCTCTCCCTTGCAGACTGCCCTTCCCTGTTTGAGAGACAAGCATGGACTATACGTGGCCCCCAGGCTCTGGGAATCATGATCAGTGAAATCGCCCTTCAAACAGGAGGACCAGGGATCCCTGGGTGGCTCAGCGGTTTAGCGCCTGCGTTCGGCCCAGGGTGTGATCCTGGAGGCTCAGGACTCGAGTCCCACATTGGGCTCCCTGCATGGAGACTGCTTCTCCTGCCTGTCTCTCTCTGTCTCTCATGAATAAATAAATAAAATCTTAAAAACAAAAAGCCCAGGAAGACCACTATTGGGCTGGCAACATTTTAAATTGTTAAATGACATTTAAAAAAAAAAAAAGACTAATTCTTTATTATTTGAAGAAATCTAACTTCGTAAAAAAAAAAATCACAATGTTTTATTTTTTTTTTCCCAAATCACATGATACAGGTGAAAACCTCTGTCTCAAATGGTTATGTTTTATGGGTCAGGTGTTTGGAACCTGACAAACAAGGAGACATCAAAGGGTCATAGAACTAATCCTTCCCATACTGGCCAGCAGGTGGAGCCAGAGAATGTCAAATCTTGAAGTTTGGGCCTGAGGGTGGGGAGGTAGGAGGGGCTCAGCCTTTCAGCTTTCTCTACCCAGAGTGAGCAGAATTGAAACACCTAGAAACCATAACTCTAGCCAGGCCCTTGGGCTCCAGTGGTTAAAAATCATGTGCCATGGGACACTTGGGTGGCTCAGTGGCTGAGCAGCTGCCTTCGGTTCAGTGATCCTGAGGTCCTTGGATGAGTCCCACATAGGGCTCCCTGCAGGGAGCCTGCTTCTCCCTTTGCCTATGTCTCTGCCTCTCAATCTGTGTCTGTCATGAATAAATAAATACTAAAACAAAAACAAAAACAAAAACCAACCACACACACCAAAAAAAACATGTGCCACAAGGCCAAACTTGAGTGGTGACACCCAGTCTAGACAGTCCCTAAGGGCCTGACACAGAACTGCCATATCTCAAACTTCCAGCACTGCCTCCCCCAAAGATCCCCCCAGACACCGGGTGGAGCCAGAAGGGGGAAACGGCCTTACACTCCAGCACGAGGCCCGAGCACAGACGCCAGCCCAGGTATAGGCCAGGCGTGGAGGGTAGTCACCAGAGGAAGCGGAGGGCTCCAGAGGGGGACAGGAGAACCCTACCTGGCTGTGGGCAGGAGAGGTGGCCTCAGGATCCAGCTGCCAGCAGCAAACAAAGGAGAGAGAGAGAGAGAGAAAAAAAAAGAGAGAGAGAGAGAGAGAGGTGAAGACAAGCAGACCATTGGCATGTCCCCTTCAGCAAGCACTCTGGGCCAAGTGGGTGGGTGGGCACTCTGGCTGCCTGAGGTGCAGGCTGGAGGTTAGCAGGACGCAGTGCCAGGATGGGAAGCCGGCCTGGGCAGGTGGACCATGCCCAATCGAGGAGAGGCAAGAGTAGGAAGGAGAGGCCCAGCTTGGCAAAGAGACGCCTGTCTCTGCTAAGTCATGCACTATGGCCTGGGCAGGAGTATGCTACTCTGCCTCTGGCCACAGTCTCTGCTGGATGGGATATCCAGTGCACTTTGTTTTTGTTTTTTTTTAATGTTTATTTATTTATGATAGTCACAGAGAGAGAGAGAGAGAGAGAGGCAGAGACAGAAGCAGGCTCCATGCACCGGGAGCCCGACGTGGGATTCGATCCCGGGTCTCCAGGATCACGCCCTGGGCCAAAGGCAGGCGCTAAACCGCTGCGCCACCCAGGGATCCCCCTCCAGTGCACTTTGAATTAGGCTCCTCTTCTGTGTGCTTGCCAGGGCAGGCTACCACAGCACACCCAGGGCCTGGGCCCCTTGGGTGGCTCTGGCCTTAAATCTAGGCACTGGTCAGCCTCAGTCCCCTGCAGCTAGCAGACCCCAGAACAGGGCTGTCCCTGGCCTCCAAATACACATAAAGGTACAGGGCCCAGGACCAACCATCCTTCAGAGCCATCATCCCCCCTGTGCAGAACAAGACCACCAGCAGCTCCAAGGCCAAGACCCTTTCCTCACCCCTTACTCCCACCACACTCCTGTACCACTGACAGACAAGCATGCCACCCCATGGCAAGTGGAGGTACCACTGTACCAGGTCCAGCTGCCACCTGCCCACAAACTGAGGGGCTGCGGGCAGACCCTGTGGCCAGACCTGACCTGTCTGATGATTTGAAGACCTTTCTGAAGAGAAAGTGGAGTTGGCCTTGGACCTTGCCTCTAAGGAATAAGCAAGGAGTTAACAAGCCCCAGCTGGATCAAGAAAGCCAATACGTCAAAAAAGGGGAGAGTTAACTCCTTGCCTCACCACCCATCAGGCCCTGGCACCAAGACCTGTCCTCCGGGGCAAGAGAAAGGGGCTAGATCCTCAGCCAAGAGGGGTCCCCTTCCACAGGCACAGGGCTCTGGGTCCCCTAGAAGAACAGCCCTCACTGCTCAAGCCCTCGGCAGAGCCCTCAGGCCACCAGGGAGCCATCCTTCCATAGTCAGGTGCTGCTCCCACTGCCCCCCCGATACCCACAATCTGGCCAATAGCCTCGGGAAAGAGGAGCACCAGAGCCTGGGGAACCATACACGAGAGGTGGCATTACAGAAGCTGTGAAGATCCTCTCGAGCCGCTGCTGGGCCTCCTCTGCGGGGGTCAGCCGGACCTCAGGAATGGCTCCTGCCTAGAGGTTAAACCACTATTAGTCCTGGCCTGGGGCAGGAGGGGTGAGGTGGGGCACAGCATGCCAAGCTTCTAGCCTAGGAAGCCGCTGGGACCTCATGGACAAGTGGAGTAGGCTCAGGGAGGCAAGCCAGGCATGAACTTTAGTTTTTAAGCTATGATGAGAAAAAAAGAACAGGTGCCTGGAAAATCTGGGGTTCTTCCTTCTCATAGTCCTAACCACTTCGGCACCAGGGTGGCCCTATTCCCCCATCCCCCCTAGCCCCTACCCCAGGCCCAGGTGACAGGTGGGTGAACCTCAGGTCAGGGCACATCTCAGCCCCCCATTCTACCCTACTGAGAGGGACAGGCAGCCAGAGGGAGGGCAGCTAGGTCTGGGAACAGGCACATGACACTCTTTGGCTACTTAGAGGGTTCTACTCAGGGGCTGACAGTTCCCCTCACAGCCTGCCCATCAGGCCAAAATGCCCCTGCCAACTCCTGTGTGCCAGGAGGCGATTTCCCTGATTCAGAGCAGGCCAGCAGGGCCAGGAAGGCTGCAGCCATTATTTTCTCTAAGTTCTGTAAAACTCAAGAAGAATGATGTAGGTAATAAGGCAGGTTCTGGGACCCTAGGAATCCCAGGAGGTAGCAGGCAGGGAGGGCCTGTAGGCTGTGCTCTACCCCCACCCCTTCCACCCTGCCCTTCCAGCCAGAAGAGCATGCAACAGCCTGGGAGAAGCAGTGGTGAAATTTGACTCCTCCCCTCCCATACTTTATGAGGTCTCAGAAGGCTCCACAAAATGGGGAAGTTTGAAGAGCACTGACCCTGACCAAAGGATCAGCCATATAGGCACCACCTTCCAACGTTCTCCCCTCTACCTCTCAGCTTCCTGTCCCACCTAGACGGTACTTTGTGAACAGATGGGGCCCCAGATCCAAAGGGGGCCCGCTATGCCCATTTGCCAGCCAGGCATAGGGCTCCTCAAATCCTGCTGCCAGAGGGAACTGCTGGCCAGGCTTGAAGAAGATAGTGATGGCAATGATGGCATTAAAACCACTGTTATTAGCATCACTATCCATGCTACCATTCGTGGAGCACCCACTATGTCAGGGACTGGGCTCAGAATGTTCGTTATCTGTACCATTCCTCATCTTCACAGCAACCCTTCAAAGCTCGGATTATCCCTCATTTGTAATTCCAAAATCCAAAAGTTCCCCAAAACAAAAGATGTTTTTCTTAAGTATTTTATTGGTAAAACTTGTTTGTAGACTATCCCCTTGCTCCACCTATAGTGTGAGTGATCATAGATTTTGCTGTGAAAGTATTTATGTTTGGTTACAGGTTGCTGCTCATTATGTATGACATTCTAAAATACAAAAATTACTACCTTCCCAAACACTTCTGGTCCCAAGGGCTTCAGAGAAGGGATTGGAGACCTGTCCCATCCCCCACTTGGCAGATGAAGGCTCAGTGATGGGACCTTGCTGAGATCCCACACAGGGTGAGCAGCTGGGGAGGTAAACAAAGGTCACTGGACCCCAGAAATTCTTTTTCTATCCTAGCACTGATCTGCTAAGACTCTGAACCTCTACTTGGGATCTGGAGTCTCCAACCAACACCATGCAGCCTGGGAACAGACCCCATTCCCACGCAAGAGTGTCGAGTAACAGCAGCATGCTGGTTAGCGGTGCCCATCTCAGAGCAGAGGCCACCATGGGCTCTGGCACTCAGTTGAGGAAAGTCATGCAGCCCTGCCATTGGCACCTGGCCAGGCCTAGCTTCTCGGACATGCGGCCGTGTTGACGGAGCAGGGGGAAGCTGGCTGCGAGGGTGCCTGGCCCTCAGACAAGGGCGAGGGTGGGGGTTATTAGTGACACACTTGGGTACCTCCTGCTGCACGTCAGAGGCTGGTGACTTGGGCTGCTGTAATCCAGTGAGGTTCGACTTCAGGCCAGCAGAACCTGGGGCTGCCAGCTCTTTCGGTGGGGCCGGGAAACACTGCTTCTCTGGGGTTTCAGGCTTGGCTGGGGAGCCTGGCTTCCCTGAGGGGCCTGGCTCCTGGCTGGAGGGCTTCTCTCCCTTCCCAGGAGACTGCCTGCCACGGGCCTTGTGGTCCTTGCCCCTGCCCCGAGACATCAGGCTCCGCAGTCCCACAGAGAGCTCATCTTTGGCTGCCTCCTTCTTTGATTCAGGCTTAGGTGGAGCAGGGGGAGGTGGAGGAGGTGGTGGCTTGGGTCCAGGCACTGCCTTTTCTCCCCTCTTGCCTCTAGCTGGGTGCTCAGGGGATCTGACCCCTCTGCTTGAAGGCTCCTTGGCACTCCCAGGCTCCTCGCCAGGCAGTACCTTGCTCACCACCTTCCTAACTGCATTTGCCACTCTCTTCCGGGACAGGCCTTGGGCCTCCTCACTTGGGCTTTCTGCTGAGGCAGCCCCTGGGCCATTCATGGCGAGTGTGGGTGCAGGGCTCTTGGCTCTCTGGGAGGTCTCTGAGGGTACAGGGCTGGTGGGAGGCTGAGGACTCCTAGATGGGCCACTGCTGTCCTTTGAGCTGCCCTCTGGCTGCAGTCACACAAACACAGGTAGACATTAGCATCAGCCCTTGCATCCCTGCCCCACCCTGTGCAGAGGAAGTGAGAGGTGTGACCTCACACCTAGCCCTGGAACAGATCTCCTATATTCATCCATAGCTCAAAGAGGCTACACTAGGAAGCCCTTGGTCCATCTTCCAGATAGGATGATTGCCAACTAAAAGTTTGGCTTCTCTATCCCACAAAGCACAAGCAGGTACTGCTGTCACCCTCTCTCTATCCCCAGCCTTAGCACAAAGCTGTGAGGTACCAGCACATGGAGGTCCATGAGGTGGCCCCGAGTTACTGGTCTATGTCAGGGCAGCAACCATCCCTATCCAGGTAAGCCTACTCCCTCGGAGCCCAAACACAGCAGCTATGGAGCATGGAGAGGCCAAGCAGCCAATTCCTGCCATTGATCCTAGGCCTAATTCTGGTGTGTCCTGCCTTTGTGGCCCTGGTCTATCATTGTGCTTTCTGGGCAGCCAGACCCAAAACCTATCCATCCCAGTAAAAATAGTGGTCAGGGAACAACTTTCTGGCCCCAAGATGTGCCAATGTTTGTCCCTCCTGCTCCTCTGGTTTGTGGCCACTATCTCCCTATCACCTGCACTCCTAGGGGCTACAGAGACCCGGTGCTGGCCTAGGAAGCTTCAACCTCAACCTGCTTTCTGTCAGCCTCTTTGCAGTTTTTCTTCAGCAAACCTCTCAAGTGTATGTGTACAGAGTAATAGAATGAAAAGGAGGCAGCTGGGGCCCACAGAGGGTTAAGCACTAAGGTGACCACAGATCCACTCTGCCCTAGAGCTGGGGCCCTGGCTCAGCCAGCCTCCCAGCCTCTGGGTGCCTAGCTGGAAAATGCTGGCACACTTTGCCTGACATACTCACACTTCCCCCAACACTAGTGGGAACTGTCTGTGGTCCCAAGGGACAGTCACTTGGGCAAGCCAGGCTGGCTAATAGCAGGGCAGAATTTCCTGCAAAGCCAGCCACATTGCCCAGATAAGCAAGGTCAACCTCGGGACTCCTTGCTGGTCAGGCAATGCCCTGCCACTAATAGACCATGCTTGAGTCCCTGGTCCCCAAAACAACAGCATTAGTTCCAGGGTATACCTGGGCACCAGGACCTGGAAGTCTGGCTTTCATCTCTGCTTGGATGCAGGAAGACACTCAGAGTGGACAGACTTCTGGCTGCCACATGGAGAGATTGCCCCACATCCTGAGCAGAGCTGAGCCAAGTCACCTCAGCTGTTGGGGTGGGGAGAGGAGGACCTAAAGGTGCCTCTTCCTCTACCTCTTGGACCAAGAGTGCTCCATGGCATGCCAGGGCACTGTGGAGCTGGCTAGGGCCTCCTCCCCCTCCCCCTTCGGGCTTTCCTCCCATCCCCCCTGGCTGAAGATGGTAGCAATGAGGACAGTAACCTTTGACAGTCACACAGTGTTTACTGTGTGCCAGGAAGTCTTCCAAGCACTTCACCTGTGATTTTTCACAAACTATCTGGATACTCTGAGGACCCTCCCTCCACAGATATCTTAAACACACATCTTTGAAATCACAAACTAGCCTTGTAGGATTAACTACAGATCAGGTGGGAGCCACAATGTCTGGATGATCAAACCTCCATCTAAGGAAGTAGGGGAGTGGGGACAGGCACCATCTGGGATAGTGAAGCACGGATCTGCTTTGAGACCCAGCTCTGCCCCCAGAGCCCCTGGCACTCCCACCCCCTGCACTAATAGCAGTCCTCTACTAAACTACACATCTTCAGACCTGCTATTCTGGAACTGTCTCCCCTATCTTGCCTCAAAAGAGTCCAGCCTTACTCAGTGTCCCTATCTCAAGGCAGAATGACCTGGGGGAGAGGCTGGGGTCATCGGGCAGCTGGAGCCTGCCTCTGGGTCACCCACACCAAGCAGCTGACAGGGTCTTGGGAAGACAGAACAGCTGCAGTGAAATCCATCCCTGTGCTGGTCTTGTGCCACCCAGAGGGGAATGAGGAGTCCCAACAGCTGAGCTCTCCTTTGGTGCTCCCCAACCTAAGAGTTTGCCCACCTAGGCCTCTCTAGCACCTAAGAGTTCAGGAAGCAAGAACTAAAGGTAAGAACTAAAGAGAGGGGTTGGAGGAGGTCTCCAAAGCACCTTGGCTTTCCCATCTCCTCCATGCACCCCAAGTTGGCATCATACATGCTGCATTTTCTACCTCATTAATGGCATTCCCTCTGGCCACCCCAGACAGGAAGGGGCACCCCACCATGCCTGCTGCTCCATGGAACTGCCTTATGAACTAGACTAGTGCTGGCAGGCACACCCACCCAGGCACACGTACATGTGCACACATACACACGCACACAGGGCTCGGAGAAGCACTTACAGCCCCTTCCTCCTTGCCAGGAGGGCCAGGCTTCAGCAGAGTTTTGTCTTCCTCTTTAACCTGAGGGAGTAGACAAGGAAGTCAAATGGCAGGTCAGGGCAGAAACTCTGCATCAAAGGCACAGGAGGAAAACATCCAATGGGCCCTTCCCTCCCCAGAAGGCAGAGTTCCCGTGTGTTCAGGAATACCAGTGGTGAAGGACATGGGCAACTTATCCTGTGCCAGAGTCAAAACCATCCAGTGAATGAGTAGTCTCCACGGAGCGGGGAAACCAAGTACCCTTGCCGCCAGTCCCCATCACGTGTCCCACTGGGGCTGTTTAAGAGTATGCCATCATGGCCTTGGTTACAGGGTGGACAGAAAGATCCAGATAACTCAACTCCTGCTGAACTCCATGAGTCATTCCCAGCTCAGAGAAGAAGCATCTGAACAAGAGCCCCCTGACCCAATGAGTGTGGAGGAAGGCTTGACCCGGGTGTGGGGGCCCTGCCTGCTAGGCCAACGGAGGCTGAACAGGCGACCTCTAGCAGGCTGGCTCCAACTTACTTCTAGGCCCCTGTGACATCCCCCAGCCCACAGCCTGAATGCTTTCTCAGCCAGACAGCTGAGCAACGTCTGGAAGCAGGAAACGGGGCAGAGGTAGGAGAGGCCAGATGTTTTGCCAACCTCAGACCCACCAAACGGCTAACCATGCAGCTGAGGAAGGAACCCTAAGGTTATAGGGGCACAGTGTAGAGGAAGGAAAGATGCCTGAGCTCTAGCTGTTCTGGCCAGGGGGTTGCACTCAGCCTATGAGCTAGCTGGCCTATCAGAGGGGAGTTGCAGAGTCAGGAAAACAGCAGCCACCAGACTGTATCTGGAAAAAGAACAGACCATGTGGATGATGCTCTGAAGGTTCCTTCAGTTCTGAGACTGGCTCAGAACAGACCCAAAGGGGCCACGCCTGAATCCAAATGAGTCCTCTGCCCACCCCTCACTGGCATCTCTCCCTCCAAAAGCTCAGACAGTCTTAGTGGATTTTTCTCCTCTTTGCCCTGTCACTTAGGACTATGGGAAAAAGGCAGGTCTGTGAGCACCCCTACTCAGCTTCAGCATGCCCTCCCCAACCCCACCCCCAGACACAGTGGAGTAGTTGCACGGGAAGGTTTTCTTGATTCCTAATGGAAAAGATCCTTAGAAATTCGTCCAGGATCATGTTAATTACCCACCTCAGGGTGGGGGTGGGGACTCTCTATTTGTACCCAGAGTCCTTGGCTACTTTTGATCTCTAATTAGCAGCACCTAGGGCACTGACCAGCATGATGGCCGCTGAAGTTTTAAAGTTGCACCTTGTCTAGAGAGCTATTTTCAATGGGCCGAAGCTTCAAAGTTAGTTCACACTGTTACAGACAGAGGGAAATGGCAATTATTCATCAGAGTGGGCTCTACTACTTTAGAAACTGGGATTGGAGCAATTAAAAGGAAAGGAGGGGCTGGTAGAGAGGGAACGAGGACAAGTGGCAGAGTCTGGGTCTGTGCCTACTGCCCCCCACCAATGTCCAATAGTTGCACCCTCCCCACACGCCCAAGGATCACACCATGCATTAGCACCTGAGCACACAGGTCAGGGGAACATCAAGTGTTCACAAACCACACAGACTTGCTCATTACTGCACGCAGTGCTGTTAGCTCAGGCTCAGGGATGGCCCAGATTCCAAGTCCACTCCGTGTCCCTCACCAGCTCCAATTCTGTGCTCCCTCCAGGGATGTGAGCTTGGGACCCCAAGTGTCCTGCCCAAGTGGTGAAACACTGGGGATAACACTGACTGCCCCCCAAAATGCCTGGGACACTAGGCCCAGCTCTGAGCTCAGCTCTGGATTTAGCCTGAGGCTGACTCACTGCCACTCCTGCCCCCCTCCACACCCTCCCCCCACCCCAGCCAAAAGCTCTGTCTGTCATAGGTCATTGCCCAGCTGGGGACTATGCACAGCACAAAGGCACGCCCAGGTCTGCAGTCTGAATCACCCTCTGGAACCCAGGCAGCCAGCTAGCTGGCCTGGCTCCTGACTCTTGGCTCTTCTCCTTCTACCCACCACCATCCCCAGACACGGGGAGACCCAGTTCCAGAGACCTCAGAGCCAAAGCCATTCCCAGCGGCAACCGCCACAGCAGCCCAGGTTCCCAAGGGTGAGTCAGAGCAGCAGGGGGAAGGGAAGGGTGTGGAGGAGTTAACTTGGAGGGGCACCAGGGGGACAAAAGGCAGCTCAGCTTACCAGAAGTGGAGCTCAGAGGAGGAGCATGACTCAGCGCAGAAGCCCATCAGCCCACCGAGGAAGAAGAGTGAGTTCACCAGCCCCCCTGGTCATCCTCCCTGGCCCTCAGATCCACACACATGCGCCGTCTTTAGCTCCCAGAACCCCCTGGCCCACAAGCCAGACTCCTGCCTGCACAGACCATGCCAAGCACATCAGAAAAGCACAAGGATTTTGAGACCCAACTTTCCTTTTGCTCCCAGAAGGCGAACCTTGATGAAAAGGCCATTGCGCCGAAGGCAGCCTGCACTCTGGGTCAGAGAAGACACTGGGGTGGGCAGGGTCGCTCAGGGAATCGGAGTCTTCCTAAAGGTCACGACCTGCTGGGACAAACACTGTGGGCGACAGGTGACAGGAGGGAGGAACTGGGGAGGGAGGCAGATAGCAAAGCTCAAAAGGTCAGAGAAGGAGTAAGGAATAAAACATAGGAGGAAAGAGATGGCCAGGTGGGTTATAGAACATAGAACGTCCTGCCCTTGAAGCTGTGTGTCCTTGAATAAGCCACCTCACTTTTCTGGGCCTCCCTGTAGAATTAGGGGATGGATTAGTCTAGAAAATGGCTAAAGTCCTTTCCAGGTCTGCACCCTAGGGGTTTGGGTAGGAAGAGGCCCTCTAGCCCTCAACTGGGTGAACCAAAGTTATGGGCCTGTGAAGGCATTAACAAAGCTTCTCCAGGACTGTGGCGACATTGCCTTCTGCCTGCCACATGCCACTCCTGGCCAGGGGCAGGAGGGTGGGAAAATTGTAAAGCCACTCCAACTACGGGGGAGAAATTAGAACGGGTTCTCTTGAGAAGCAACAGGCCGAATCTGCCTCAACCCAGGGAAAGGCTTTGTGCAAAGAATCTGTTAAATCAGTGGAGTTTCAAAACTGGCCCGTCCTTCTTACTGCTTATCATGAATGACCAGTGAAAAATTAGAAATTGGGCAGCCCGGGTGGCTCAGTGGTTTAGCACTGCCTTCAGTCCAGGGCGTGATCCTGGAGACCCCAGATCTAGTCCCATGTCGGGCTCCCTGCATGGGGCCTGCTTCTCCTTCTGCCTGTGTCTCTGCCCCTCTCTCTCTCTCTCTCTCTCTCTCTCTGTGTGTGTGTGTGTGTTTCTCATGAATAAATAAATAAAATCTTTTAAAAAAAGAAAAATTAGAAAATTATTTTGTCTATTTTATTATTTGGGTCATATGCCAGATATAAATAATTTCACTCATTTGGTCTTAGATCTCCTGCTCAAGTTCCCTGGGAGCAGGGAGAGGTCCATTCATCTGAGGCCGTGAGGACACTTGGCCATTTGCACTTGGGCCTGTTCCTCTGCACCAGCTCCTCCTTAGGAACATCACTCTGAACACAAACGTGGGGTTCTCTCCAGAGGACATTATCTCTGTGGCTTTTGTGAGGAATTGCCTGGCTATTTCTGCTCTTGTCCTTATCACTGGCTTTTAAAGATTTTAAAGATTTGCTTAGGATGCAAAATAACCTAGCTTTAGCCGATGCAAAACAGGTAAGGAACTCAGCCCCAAAGATGGTAGTGACATCTTCACCACAGCCATTGCCAGAGCTGGGAATGACTTGCTTTGTGGAGCAAGGATACCAAGGCCTGTCTTCGCTGACCTGCTCTCTCTAGGGATTTCAGCCATTTCTGACAACATCATTAATTACTGTATATGGAACACCTGTAAAAGTATTTAACACATTTTTACTTATTTATTTTTAAAGATTTTTATTTATTTACTCATTAGAGACACACAGAGAGAGGCAGAGACATAAGCAGAGGGAGAAACAGGTTCCCTGTGGGGAGCCTGATGTGGGACTCAAACCCAGGACCCTGGAGTCACAACCTGAGCCAAAAGCAGATGCTCAACCACTGAGCCACTAAAGCGTCCCTAACACATATTTTTAAATCTGTCTTACAACAGCCTCAGGACACAGGAATTACTTTTATTCTCATCTTACTGATGAAGAAAAAGACTTGGAATGAGATTAGGTCACAAAGCTATTAAGTGGTGGACCTGGATTTGAACCCAGGTTGCTCTGACTGCAAAGCTCCCTTAGAGGCCCATCTTTTTTGCTAGTCACGTGTGGTCAGAGGGGCTAGGTCATCCTTAGTAGCCAACTCTGGCTAACATACTGTGTCACTGTCAATGTTTAGGAGGTCTGGAGAGGTCTGGATCAAGCTGAAGCATGGATTGACAGTGAGGTGTTTGTTCACTAGTGTTTACTAGTGACCCCACCACAATCCTGTCCCTCTGAAGCTCGAACTACCTCTCTGACCACCCTCCCTGGCACTTTTGGCGTCGTCTCCACCCCCCCTTTTTTTAAGATTTATTTATTTATTTTAGAGAGTGAGAGAGAGAGAGAGCATAAGGGGAGGGGCAGAGGGAGAGAGAAACTCAGGCAGACTCCATGCTGAGCCCTGGCATGGGGCTCAAACTCATGACCCTGAAATCAGGACCTGAGCCAAAATCAAGAGTCGGGACGCTTAATCGACTGTGCCACCCAGGTACCTCTCTGCCCTCTTCTTTGTGGGGGAAGGGAAGAGAAACTAATGTTCACTGAACCCTTACTATGAGCCAGTCACAGAGGCAGGCACTTTACACTGCTTCCTTATTTCATCCTCACAAAGCCCACTTTCTAGAGGGTATGGATCTCACTGAGGGCCCAGAGTTACTAAATGGCATACTGGGATTCACGAGCAAGCAGGATGTGAGCCGTTTGTGCATCCACAGCATTCCCTGGACTGTGGTTTCCTCATGCACAGGATGCTTTGTCACCCATCATACTGTGGGCCTTAATAAATAAACATTTACTGCATGACAGCACTGAAATGGGGGTTCTTTGGCAAACTCTTATTCCCATCTGGTCTCTTCTCTCAACTGTAAACTACAGAAAATAACACTTGCCAATCCTGATTCCCAGGGATGAGGGGGAAAAAAGGGGAGGTAATACTCGCTCTAAACTTAGCAACGATAAATAGATGGAACACTCAATGCTGTAGAGTGGAAAAGGAGGGCGGGACACTCTGAGATTGCTGAGTAGCTCTTAGGGAAGCAACAGTAGCCATAAAATGCATCATCTTCTGGCCCTAGCCCTTCCATCTTCAGAAACATATGAGCAATGGGCTGATTTAAAGAAAGGAAGAGAAAAAAAAAAGCCCACAAATCCATGCAGAGACTTTTAATGATGCACTCTATGCCCCAAACTGGAAACAACCCAAATGCCTAGCATTAGGGAAGTAGCTCAGCAGTTTAGTGCCGCCTTCAGCCCAGGGCAGGATCCTGGAGACCTGGGATCGAGTCCCACGTTGGGCTCCCTGCATGGAGCCTGCTTCTCCCTCTGCCTATGTCTCTACCTCTCTGTCTCTCTGTTTCTCATGAATAAATAAATAAAATCTTTAAAGAAAAAAAAAAGGGAAGGGGTAGGTAAACTATGGTACCTCGGTACATACAATGCACCATTATGTTGCCATTTAAACTAACAAATATGCAGGCAAAACTCCACCTAAAATAATATCCATCAAAGAAACCAAAACCTAAATAGTATGCAAACAGTGATCATCATAATCTTGTAAATTGTGTAAACTAGACACAATAGCGACATTTGGTATTTATTTTGTTATGTATTTGTTACTTACTGTTTATTTCTATTGTAAAGATAGCTAAATAGTCAATAAAAAAGAAAAAGCAGAGGAGATAATAGCTGCAAGCATTTGTTCTCAACAAGGAGAAATCCAAGAAATGTGCTGAGGGACCTTTTGATGCCCAGCCTGGGAAGGCTTCCAACACTCAGGGGACAGACCAGGCTGGGTTTTACCCACTGCATGGACCAGCAAGGACCAGCCACCCTTAACTTACCATCTTCCGTGCCCCTGCAAGAAGGAATGGGGGCACGAATGCCCCCAGGGCAAGCTTTCTACTCACTAGGCTCCCCGAAGGCACGGAATACCCAAACTGGGAAAAATGCCTCAAGGCTCAGGAATCCATGCAGATATCCACACACAGGGAGCCCCAAGGGCAGGGGGAAAAAAAGAGATCTTGCTGTCTGAATTAGGGAACTCACACCTGTTCCCTCTGCCAACACTCATGCACATTCAGAGGAGAGAGAGGCATGGCATCGTCCTCTCTCTCCTTTCCTGTTCTAAGGAGCAGAGAGTAGCTCCCAGGAGACCCTTTCCCTACCCCACTCCACCCCCGCCCCAGCACCTACTTGTCTAAGGAGGAGGGTGGGAAGAAGGAACTGCAATAGCAGTAATAACAGCTAACCCTTACTGAGCATGTCCTAATTGCCAGGCACCGTGCTGAATCCTCTGCACGCATGAGCTCATTTAATCCCCACATTTCTCTGAAGGAGATATTAGCATGATTCCCACTTTACAAATGAGCAAAAGGAAGCTCAGAAATGACCTGGCCGAGCCCTCAGCACAGCAAATCGCAAATTAGAACTCACACCCAGGTCTGTCCTCCAGCAAGAACCTTCCAGGCTCACTTTAAGGGATGGAAGCAAGCCCTGCCTCCACCTCCCCTGGTTCACCTCCACAGCTGAACTTGTATGATGTCATCCACCAGAATAACAGCTTGGGTAGAAACACAGGGGTTTCCAGAGATGACCTGCCCTTCCACCATGACCCGAATAAGCTTTGCACAGAGGTACTTGAAAGGAACAAGGCCTCTGCAGGGAGTGGCCTGAAGGCCATGCTGCCAGCCAGAGGAGGAGGGGAAGAGCTTGGCAGGGACACCCTGGCTCCTTTGGTCCAGCCTCCAGTGAGAGCCCTCCCCCACCGGGGGGGCGGAAGAGAAAGCGGCCGAGGGCCCACAGTCACTGCCGGCCAGCCCAGAGGAAGCAGGTGCACTGGAATGGCTTCCTGCTGCCACTGCGGTTGCAGACGGGCCTGGGGTTCCTCCTCCAATGGCTGGACCTGCTGGAGGCCTCCCTCCCCTGGGGACACTCGCTGCCCCACTGCGGGGCCCTTTGCCATCTGCCTTGCCATCATCACGCACACCCCCCCACCCCCCAAATCTGACCTAGTGCTGGTGGCCTGCGGGCTGGGGATCAGGCAGGGAGGAGGCTAGACCAGGAAGCAAGCACCTCTCACAGCGAGGAGATTCTCAGGCCCCACCCCTGGCTACCCACACACACCTCAGCATTGGCGCCAGTTCTGTGGCTGGGATGGGGCAGTCTTGGGGCCCAGGGAGATTCAAATGCTCACAAGCACGACTCAGGCTCTCAGTATACCTCCGTGCTGGGCCAGCCCACACGCTGCCAACTGCTGACATGATGAAAACCTGACCCTCAGTGGCCAGGAGGGGTTGACATGGGGGAGTAACGGAATGACTGGGAGGCAGCTATGTCTCTCCTCACTTGCTTTTTTAAGGAACTTACTTCTCTAGAGTAATCTCTGCTGAAAATGAGACCTACAGACAGTCAGGGTATCCCCAAGATGCCATCTGTGCTCCTTCCAAGTGTCTGAGCCACAGAAATGCAGGAGACCATGCTGAGTCCACTCCTGGCCACCCTGACAGCTATAGTGCCTTTTCTCATCTACCAGGAGGCAAAAGGGTGGAGGGCTACGCTGGTAATATGAGCCTTCCGAAGGTCCATGAGGTACTGGGCTTCCAGGCCTTGGAAGAAAAGAGTGTTCCAAGGAATGAGGGCCTCAGGCACCAATGGTCTGTGGGGAAGGCGTGTCACAGCCTGTGGGCAAGCTGATGCAGTCCCATGACACGGAGGTCTAGAAAATGGTGCCCCCTCCAAAACTCCCAAAGTCCTGAGTCAGGCCCAGGAGGTTTTGGGAGGTTGCCTGCACTGGATGATTCTCTCCCCACCAAGAAGCTCAGAGAGGGGCCCCAAGGCAGCGCCCCCTTCACCACCACCTCCTTCAGCCACATCTGGGGAAATAACAAAAAGGCCCCTCCTTTCATAAATGAGGAACCGGCATGAGGAGCCTGGGACATTTCCAGGGTGGGTGGGGGGTCACAGGGACACTCACCCGCATGGCCTGGCCTGGAGCAACCCAGAGCAAGGAGTCTCCTCTCCGATGCTGCTCCGTTAGTGGCTCAAAATAGCACTGGCTTCAGCCCCGCCCCTGGTCCCCTCCCTCTCCCCAGGCCCCTCCTGCTGGCAGCCTGAGCTGCCCAACCCTGGCCAGAGCCAGTCCCAGACAGTGAGTGGCCTCCAGGACTGCGGATACCAGGTATGCCGGGATGGAGAGGGTAACACAGCATGTGTAGAAGGGGAAGAGGAGGCACGGAGAGTGAGGGGGCAATGGGTGGGGGGCGGGCAGTGTTGGAGGGTCAGGGGCAAGGGACAGGGAGGGTGGGGCTTTCCTACTGACACACACCCCGGCTCCCAAACAGCTGAGCTGATATGGCCCCTAAAAATAGCAGAGGAATTTGAGACCTGCAGCCCCCGGCCCCACAGGCCAGGATTAAGACAAGCACATGCACGTTCTCTCTCTCTCTCTCTCTCTCTCTCTCACACACACACACACACACACACACACCATCATGCATGAACACTCAATCACAGCACAGTGTTCTTGAGAACACACAAATCATAAGCTCACCCCAGCCATCTAATTACTGCGGCAGAGGCCAAGGAAACCACTAACGTCACATCCAATCCAATATACAGGGCCCGCTGCACGCTGGGCCAGAACGACAGCCATGCAGCCATCCTGGAACGTCTGGCAGGAATAGAGTGAGACCCACACGATCAGTCTGTGGCTGCCTTGCCGGAAATACACTGGGGACATGCAAAGAATCAACTGCACTTTCTGTGTATACACCTCTTGCCCTACACAGCTAGAGACTGCACAGGCACACAGGAGGGTGTGGTGGGTGGGCCTTGGCCCTGGAGAGGAAATTGTGGGTGTCTGGTCAGTGAGCAAGGGTTGCCCATGAAAAGCCAGTGCTCCTCATGAAGAGAAGGCCTTGCCTTGCTCTTCAGTTAGTACCAGGGGATGCCCAGACTGGGGCTGGGGACCCCCAAGAGGCTGAAATGGGAGCTGGGGGCAGATGGGGAGGAGCCAAAAGACAGGCCTTTTGAAACTGTCTCAGAAGCTGTAAGCTCTGCAGAAAAAAGGAAGCTGGCCTGTTTTTTTCCTCTCCAGGAAAAAAAAAAAAAAAAAAAGAATGGGGTGAGGTGATGTTAGGAAGGCCTGAAAAAGAGCTGTCACCAAACCAGTGTCCAACCACGGTGGCTGGAGATCCCCCAGGCCTGTTACCCCAGATAGTCTTATGAGCCCAGTAGGTCTTGTAAACAGTATGACTTTCTCTGTTGAAAGGTTGATAAGCACTGCCTGGGAGGACCAAAGCCCAGCTCTGCCTCTTCCCTACCACTTCCCTACCACACAGGACCATTGGGACGTGGGTCCCGCCTCTGGTTTCTAGGGACTGGTGTGTCGTCCCAGGGAGATCGTCTGGCCCTTCGGGGGCATGTGCTGTGTCAGAGCTCTTCACATCCCCAGGGCTTTCTTGACTCGCTGGTGCCAACCTTGGCTGCAGCTGAAATCATGGGACTCCAGAAATACTGATGTCTAAATCCCACCCTTTCCCCCTAGTTTCTGATTTAATTGGTCCGGGAGGGAAGCCTGGGCAGTAGGATTTGTAAAAGCTCCCCCAGGTGATGCTTATAGGTAGCCAAGGCTGAAAACTGTTCAATATGAAGGCAGCAGAGGGGTCCCTTTGTTAAGTCACTGAGTGCCTGAAAGAATGAAGGGATGAAGGACGCAGCTGTATGATCCCTGGGCCTGTGCCTTAAACGGCCCTCATCTACAAAATGAGTGTTCTGCACCAGTAACTCTTCTCTATGGTCAGTATGAGACTGGTAAAATCTCAGTGAGTGAAAAGGTTTGGTTCTCAAAACGTGGTCCCCAAACCAGCAACCCCTCCCCCTTCCAGACCTACTGAATCAGAAATTCTGCATCAGGGCCCCAGCACCTGTGCTCTAACCAGCCCTTCAGGTGATTCTGAGAACCACTGCTTTGAAGGAATTATTCTTGGTGTCCCGTGGCTGACAGTGAGTCTCCCAGGTCCAGCCTACTGGGTTCAATCGTGGCTTGTCCATGTGGAAAGCTACACAACTGAACCCTGCGCTCTGAGTTCTTCACCTGTACAAGGAGGGCAATGAAAGTACCTACCCAGTAGGGTGATTGTAGGCATTAGAGGAATTAGTGCTTGCAAAGCTCTAGGAACAGTGTCTAACACAAAAATTTTCAATAAACTTATTGGAAAAAAAGTTTTCAATAGTTTTAATTATTATCATCTATCTGGGATCATTGTCGGGGGATGGGGGAGAAGAGAAAAGCAAAGCATCACAAGCAAAATTTCCAGGTAACTGAAGACTATCCCCTTTAAGGCACAACATATTTTCTATTTTAAGTGATTTTCTAAATTCTATTACTAACTTATAAATCATAAAAACACACATTTTGTTGGTTCTCTTCTATTTTTTTTTTTAAGATTTTATTTATTTATTCATGAGAGACACACAGAGAGGGAGGCAGAGACACAGGCAGAGCTAGAAGCAGGCTCCATGCAGGGAGCCCGATGTGGGACTCGATCCTGGGACTCCAGGATCACACCCTGGGCCAAAGGCAGGCACTCAACTGCTGAACCTCCCAGGCATCCCTGTTGGTTCTCTTCTTAAGTAAAACACTCAGAACCCATCTCAAACATCTCAAACTCCTGAGCTTCCTCTCTTGAATTCCCCTCATTTCCCTCCTCTACAGATGAAAATGAGGGCCCGTCATCCCCACTGTGATGACTTTGGACTTCCCAGCCTGGCTCCAGGCTACCCATGCCCCTCGCCATACTCAACAGGCACCAGCCCCGTCCTAGGCGCTGCAGCCAACCTCGCTCCATGCCCATGTTGGTAAGACCAGATGCCCTCTGTGTCCGGATTATCTGCTTTTTCATTCTTTTGTCCCCATCAGCTGTCACTCCACCTGTCAGCATGCCTGTCCCCAACAGTCTCACTTCCTTCTAATGAGCAGTTTCTGCCAAAGGCTAGAGAACCAGATAACTGAGCCTGATACAACAAAGTCCAGAGCAGAGCAAGTGGAATACCAGAGAGCTACTCTCCTGTAAGTAAAGGGCCTGGGTTTTCCCTCCAAGACTTGCTGCCCTCTATTTTGGTCACCTGAGGATCTTCTAGGCCCACCTTCCATTCAGCAGTGCTCTGGAAGATGACCAGGGACTGGTGTGTCATCCCAAGGAGATCGTCTGGCCCTTCGGGGGCATGTGCTGTGTCAGAGCTCTTCACATCCCCAGGGCTTTCTCGACACGCTGGTGCCAAGAAAAGTTACTGGTGCACCCCTTATGGGTGACCAAGGTGTCACTTTACTTTCAGAAGCTTGTTCTGAATTATTAGTAACCATGTGTCAATCTACTCTTTTCTATTCAGACAACTAGATCCTGTTCATTCTGTCTCTGAGTTGACTTGTGTTACTGATGGAGATCATCTCAAAGCACTTTCTTCCCTCAGTGACAAGGGCAGACCTCTTCATTCAGAGAAGAAACCTGAGACCTGACAACCCACTCAGTGTCACACAAAGCCACCACCAGTCCCCCTGCTGCCCAAAGGTTGGTGCTGCCTCAGGCCCCAGTAGGTCTTAAGTAAGCCCAACCTATAACCCCAGGGGACTGGGCAGTCACTCCCACAGCCAACCAGACCACCCCTAGGCCCCTGGGTCTGCCTCCTGACACTTCCCCTTCCCCTTCCTCCCTTCTTTTCCTCGTGCTCTCACATTCTCAGGCAGACATTCCCACAGTCCCCTGCCCTCATCACCACCAATGACTTAGAAATGCTTCTCTCTTCCCAGGGTCTGGGATTGAGACCCACATCGGGCTCTTTGTGGGGAGCCTGCTTTTCCTCTGCCTGTGTCTCTACCTCTCTCCCTCATGAACAAATAAAACCTTAAAAAAAAAAAAAAAAAGGAAAAGAAATGCCTCTCTCCCTTGCCCAACTTTCCCATCTGTCAAGGTCCACAAGTGTCACCTCCCTCATGAAGTCTTCCCCAAACCCCAAGGCCTGCACAGAGGCATACTGCAAAGAGCACACCTTCGCAGTCAGGCACCCCAGTCCTGGATCTCAGCTCTGCATCTATCTTGCTGCCTGACCTAAGGGAAAGTTACTCAGCTTCTTAGGGTGTCCATTTTTTTTTTGCCTTATAATACCTATTACTACCTTCTGGGGTTGTTGTGAGAATTTAAAAAAGACAGTATATGTAAAGTACCTGGCATTAGGCCTGGCAAATTGTAGGTAGTGATTAAATTATTATCAAAAACCACAGTCCTGGGCAGCCCCGATGGCCCAGCAGTTTGGCGCCGCCTTCAGCCTGGGGTATGATCCTGGAGACCCGGGATCGAGTCCCACGTCGGGCTCCCTGCATGGAGCCTGCTTCTCCCTCTGCCTGTGTCTCTGCCTCTCTCTTTCTCTCTGTGTCTGTCACGAATAAATAAAATCTTAAAAAAAAAGATTAAAAAAAAAACAACCAACCAACCACAGTCCTGTCTATACCCAGATATCACCATGTACACATGGTGGTTTTTTATACTCAATATGGCACTTTGCTAGATACAATGGAATGTGCATAGATACTAAATGGGATTAGATTCTAAAGTCAGCCTGTAAGGCAAATGTAAAATATAGCCAAAATTACTCTTGAAAATCCCTTAAATTGCTCACAAAGTATAGCACACATTGTTTTATATATTCTACGTATCTTCAGGAAAGCATAGCATGGATAGTCATGTACAGCCTACAATAAAAGAAATACACAAAATGCAATGTTTAAAATTTTTCTCACACAAACATAAGTGGAATTTATTGAATTTTGATGTGCATGTGCCACAACTACACAGCATAAACTAATGTTTTGAATGGTAATCTATTTGTGATATGTCTAAATCTTATCTCCCTGAACAGGAGGGACCATTTCCTATGTCTTTTAAATCTCATCCCCCTCCCCAGCATTAGACACACAGTAGGTGTTAAGTATCCACTGGTTTTAACTAACTGACCTAAAAGGTAACTGTTGCGAGATACATGGTGTTGAACAAAATAGGGAAAAAAGAGGTATCCAGATAGAGTAACAACCTCGACTACTCTGCGGTGGTGGTGTGTGTGGTTGTTGGTGGTGTGGGGTGAGTGAAAGGTCCTCTGTTACTGGCACTGGGCCAGGCAGAGTGGCTAAGCAGGGGGGCATGGGTGGGCTACACAGAAGGCTCTGAAGAGTGAAGCCATTCACATATTCAACTAGCAGTTACCTGTAATTCCTCAAGGTGAGCACCAGGGAGAAGCACAAGGCTGGCTCCTTTTTCTGGCACTTCACAACTGGACTGTGAGCTTCTCAAGGAAGAGGCTGTATGTCTGTGGTTCAGTCTGTGTGCTCTGCACCTACCGAGAGCATTGGGTCCTGCTCAGAGGCAGTGCTCCATAGATGGATGAGCGAGTGATTGAAACAAGATGATGCGGACACAGTTCTGACCTCAGCAAACATACAGACCGGAAGAAGAGAAACAAAGCTACCCAAGTAATTAGAATTGGTGTAGGATCTGCTCCATGCTCCAACAGGGTCACTGATAATGTTCTAGGGAAATTCAGAAGCAGAGATCTTTTCCTGCTGGGGAATAAAACAGAGAGCTTATGGGCAGCTTGGGGCTAGGGCCATGAAAAATGGAAGGAAGTGTAATGAGATGAGAGAAGAAGGGGATTCCAGGGTAAAGGAGTAAGATAATAGAAGCATGAAACATGAAGCACAAACAATAAGTCTGGATGAAGTGACACAGATAGGTAAACAATGAGAGGCAAAGCTGGGAAGGTAAGTGGGGCCAGATCAAGAATGCCCACGTGTCATAGTGGACAGGTGTGGTTTCAGCTGCCCACAATCCATTCCTCTATTCTCTGATTACAGCACCCCATTTTTTCCCTGGGGACCTACCCCAGCATGTGACTTGAATCTGGCCAACAAGTATGTCATGTCCCCAGGCTACAGGGACTAGTTCATGGAAGGCATATGATCCAATCAGTACCGAGGCCATTGAATGAAACTTTGGATTACTGAAAGAGTCACACTTCTCCCATAAGACCTGAACCTGGTGCTGTACCATTTTGTCATCAGTTGTCTGAGGACCAAGCCAGTATGGAAGATGAACTGAGGGACAGGAAAGGCCTGGGTTCTAGATGAGGCTGAACTTACAACCAGTTCTACCCCCTGAATGTTTCAGATGTTTGACCCCAAGCATTTCTTCTTTTTAAACCAGGTCAGGGATCCCTGGGTGGCGCAGCGGTTTGGCGCCTGCCTTTGGCCCAGGGCGCGATCCTGGAGACCCGGGATCGAATCCCACATCGGGCTCCCAGTGCATGGAGCCTGCTTCTCCCTCTGCCTGTGTCTCTGCCTCTCTCTCTCTCTCTGTGACCATCATAAATAAAAATTTAAAAAAATTAAAAAAAAAAAAAAAACAGGTCAGCTGGGCTCTGTCACTTGCAATTGAAAGGGTTGTACCTAAGGAAAAAAGGGAGGTAAGCAGCCTAAGCACAAAGCAGGCACATTCTGAGCACTAGCCCCGAGTCAGGGCTGGAGTCAGGGATCGTGCTGCTTGTTTTCCTCACAAAACTCTGGGAGGTGAGTGCTGCAAAAGAGGAATCATGGTCTGGGAAACAGGCTTACAGAGGTTAAACGACTTGCCCGAAACCACATAGATAGTGATTGGCAAGACCAGTTAGGACACTAGTCATTCTGACTCCAGAGCCCTGCTCCTTCCACTCTCCCTCCTGCCTGGAAAACAGTGGGGGTCACAGCAGGCTTCTGGACAATGAAGGGACATGATTAAACCATAGCTTTAGGAATGCTGATCTAACAAAAGGATGCCGGGAAGCAAAAGAGGCTAGAAGCTGAAAGTCAAGGAGATGGCCAGAGGACGGATGGGAGCGGGGTTGGTATCTCCTGTATGCTGATGGTGGGGAAGAGACAGTGGGTGATGCAAGACAGAGACTCAGCAACTAAGCGGGGAGGCTGGGAAATGGGCACGGAAGTCGAAGGGTGGGGTTAGGAAGAAGATGTAAAGCCTCCAACGTTTCAAGCTGTCAAGATTTCAAGAGAACAATCTGAAGCCACTATTTAAAACAGGAATGTCAGATGGAGACTGATTTAGAAGATAGCTTGGAAAACACTGAGCCTGGTGTTCTACTTGACATCTTAAAAGAATATCTGACCTTATCTCTCTAGTTCCTCTTTAATTCAAAACTCCGTTAAAAAGAAAGAAAAGGTTCATAAACACTATCCCACAGTGCTTGTATTAGGACTAATTTGCAATGTACAAACTGTCATTAACAGAATTTACGGAAGCTAGGGGCCATGCATTGTTTCAATGAGGTGGTGAAAAGGGCAAGGGTCTGGGTCCCTGGGACCCAGGTCTGGGTCCAGACACTGCTGCCCTCCAGGCGGTCTCCGCGGCCGGCTGGGCGGGAGTTGGGGGGCGGGGGGAGCCGGGTGGGCCGCGGGCCCCAGCCCCAGCCCCGCCTGAGCTTCCAAGCCCAGCCCACCTGCCGGGAGGCGCAGGGGCGGAGCCGGGGAGGGCCAGCTCCCGCACATGCGCAGTGCGCCCGGAGCCGCAGGGCGCACCCGCCCTGCAGCGCCTCGGCAGCCCGGCAGAGGGCGGCCGCTCCCTTCTCGCCCGCCCTGGCCGCCCGAGCCGCGGGATTTCACCTCAGCGGGGCAGGCGTCCAGGCCACGCCCCCGAGAGGCGTCCCCCCGGAGCTCGAGACTGAGGGGGCTGCGGCGGCAAGATGGCCTCTCGCTTTATCCTGGAAGGGTACGGTCGGGGCGGCCGGGCAGAGCGCGGCGCCGCCTTTGTTTAATCACCGCTCCATCCGCAAGACCCAGAACGGCCCCTGCATGTAGTGGGCACTCAGTCAGCTGCCTCACTGATGGAATAAAATGGATGGATGAATGAATGAGTACGTGCATAAACAGAAGACTCCGGGGACGCGACGCTTTAAACCGGTGTGCTGGGGGGCGAGGTCTGGGACCAGCAGTCTAGGAAAGTCAGGGGAGGGGGCAGCCCCGGATCACCACCCTCTCTGTCACTGAGGTTAGGTCTCGGCACTCCGCCAGCCCCTGCCAGCCCCTGCCGTAGCCCTCCCAAAGCTTTGCTCAGACCCCGGTGACAGAGCCCACGTGCATGTGGGCTTGTCCTTTCTGCTAAGACCAGGTCTGTCCCCTCACAGTCGGACCTGGCTGCCTGCAGAGCCCACTGCAGTAGGTCTGCTGCTCCCCAGACTCTCGGCTTCGGGGGATTTCCTCAGGGTCCCTGGGGATTTCCACATTGCCTCTGCTTTGCCAAGCTACCACGAGGCCCAAAGCCAAGCGCCTGCCTTGACAAAATCCTCCATACCGCTGCCCAAATCCTACCCAAACTTGGTTCACCCCTGAGTCTACCAAATGTACCACATACACAATATTCCCATCCCCAACCCCCTCGGCAGGCTGAGAGAATAAGCATAATGAACTATTGTTCTCTTTTTCACATAAATGACAACTCTTCTATTTCCACAGAAGAAAAAAAAGGAAAGCCAGTTTAAGGGTCGGCCACACAGATTTAAATAAAACATCAGGAAGGTCTTCCCAGGTATGAGAGATGGAAACACATGGTGCTTATTCTCAGCGCCAGGGAGGCTGCTTCAGACAAGCCTCAGGTTCCTCCAAACACTGGACACTTGATACATAGTTTGAGGATCTGTGTGTTCACCTCTGGAGGCCTTTTTTTTAAGCCTGTTTCTAGAACCCTTTAAAGTAAAAATAAAGCTCAAATTCAATCTCCATAGAAGTAGGAGGAATGAAGCAAAAGCTTCTTTCCTACCAACCTACCACCTCCACATTACCAGCCTTGGCCAAATCCACTGGGGCATGTGAGCACCTGTGTGTTACAGAGCTGGGCAGAAAACATGCTTGGCAAGGTGGGGAAGCACTGCCCCAGTTGTGGTGGCTCATAGCCAGGGACCTGTTGGCCCTGGGGCATCAGGATTCCAGAGCTGCTGAAGTGTAGAAATTGCCAAAGAGGACAAGCCTTCCTTCCTGAGAGGAAGGGAAAAATGCCACCATCCCCAGCCTCACCAGGAGGGCTGCAAGAGGAGAGAAGCCTTCAAGAGCACCCCACCATTGTTTTCTGAGAACTATCTGAAGCTGCACTGTTCAATGCGGTAGGCCCGAGCCACATGTGGCTACTTAAATTTAAGTTAAATTGAAACAATGGGAATACTTCTGATTAAATTAAAACCAAAAAAAATTTTTTTTTTTAAGATTCACTCCCTCAGTCATGCCAATCACATTTCAAGTGCTCAAAAGCCACCTGTGGTGGCTAATGGCTACCAGGTTGGAAAGCAAGGACTGCTGAACATATCTTTTTTTTTTTTTTTTTCATGAGAGACATAGAGAGAGAGAGAGGCAGAGACACAGGCAGAGGGAGAAGCAGGCTCCATGCGGGGAGTCCCACGTGGGACTCAATCCCAGGTCCCCAGGATCAGACCCTGGGCTGAAGGCAGCGCTAAACCGCTGAGCCACCGGGCTGCCCTGAACATACCTGTTTTGGCAGAGCCTCCTGTCAGACAGGTCTGATCGAGAGAGCCCCCTTTCAGCTTGTCCTGGTCATCCTGTCCAAAGACTCTGTCAGGTGTTGCCCCCTGACCACCTGCTGTTCTCTCCTACCCCTGCCCTAGATTATGCTTAGGCTCCCGTCCAGTCCCTGTGTACCTTGCCCTGACCCCTGGGCCTCAGAAAGAAGTGGAGTAAGGGGACACAGTTTAGCCACAATATAACAACTAGCCAGGGAACAGAAGCCAGATGCAGAGGGGCTGAAAAGGCAAAGCTGAATGGAAGCCAGCCCCCACTCCAAGGCATCCCAGGCCTGGGAGAAAGCCCCTTGGTGCCACACAATCGTTCCTTGTTTCTACAGAGTCTCTGGACCATGCATGGGTAAGACATCTGGAATGTAGTGGCCTGAGGGCTTCCCCGCACCACCCGCTGCCGGACTCATCTGATGTGAGTGCTCCCAGAGAGAGATGTCCCAGCAGAACCCTGAGTTTTCAAGGGCAAATAAGGCCAATAAAGCTTCATTCTGAGCAGCATGCCAGGAGTTCTGCCCACGGAGCAATGGGGACCATAACTGGACATCTCCCTGTGTCACTCACTAAATGAACCAACTGAAGAAGGTAAGGAGGAGGACATGGCAGAGAAAGGACTTTAGGGCATGCCCGCCAGGCTAGAGAGGCTCAAGCAAGCTCCCCAAGCCCTGGATCCATGGAGGAATAAGGGAACAGGACATGGGTCTGACAGCTACCACAGTCTCTCACAGGCACTTAATATGAAAGGTTTTACTTAGAAAATCCAGGTGGGAGAGTCTGGGTGAGCTCATATGTGTGGTAAAGGAGCAGAAAATAGACCCAGGAAATTGTAGGTCAGGGCTGCCTCTCTGTTCTGTGCCTCCATTCTGTCCTCAGTTCCTGTTTAGCCCTAATCCAGATGCAAGATGGGCGTGAAGAAACAAAATAAGTTGTGGAGAGACCACAAAAAAGTGAAGTCTGTTTAACTGGAAAACAAACAGGTAGAAAGAAGCCTGGTATTCCGAAGTTGCTGGCATCGGACAAGAATTTGACTGGAGGCATTCATGGGAAAAGGAGCACAATTTTAAAGATGCATTGAACTACAGGCTAGTTTGGATAAACTCTGAGGCTGCCATGTGGCCCTGAGTCAACCTGGGGACTGATCTGGGTCATATTTCCCCATCTTCACTTGGAGGCCCTTTGGGGAAAAGCACCATTCTGGAGACGAGAGTAAAGTGCCCTGTACTGTGCCCCCTTCATCCCCCCACCACCATCAGCAGAGCTGAGTCATTAACAGGCCTGTGGCATTCCTGGACAGATGGCCCATCAGGCTCCCAGGCACCAAGTACCTCCCAGCACCTTACAGACAGATTAATGATGACGATAATGCTATTCTAAGTGACTTGTGTGTAATGATTAGTTGAATCCTTAAAATAACCTTACAAGAAAGTAGTAGTAGTAGTAGTAGTAGTAGTAGTATTTTACAGGTGAGGAAAGTGAGGCACAGAGAAATTAAATAATTTGCCCAAGGTCACACAGCTTAGTAAACAGTCAGGATTTGAACCCAGGAGTCCAGCTGCAGAGTCCATGTTGTACCCAATATACACCAATGTATTAACAATATATACATAATCATCAGCATCTTCTGATTTGTGGGCTCTTCTGCCAATGCTGCCTGCCTCCTTTTTCTCCTCCCCAAATGAGCTGGAAGCAGTTCCACAGCCAAACCCAGCCCTTCCATCCAACTTCATATTTGCCAAGCATCTGTTTCTATAGCAACAATAAGATCTGCAGTTTCTGGATTTTTTAAGAGAATATGTGGGGTGGGAGAAGAGGGGACCCTTTATAGCATGGGTCCCTCTTTCAGAGGCATAGAAGAGAGACTGAAAACAGGTGTGTTAAGGAAGATGCAGGGGCTGAGTAGGGAACCCAGGGCCATGATAGAAGCCAGAAAACTGCTGTGCCTTGCCTCAGAGACTAACTCCTGTGGTCTGGACAGAGAAGGGGAAGGCCAGTTAGAAGGATTAGAAGCTGATGGCAGAAATGCTTTGGAAGAGTGTGAGAGAAAAGGACACCCAGACTAAATTTTGCAGTGTATGTGTCTGTGTGTGTTCCAAGCCATTTCCAAACCGGGTATCCTATCACAGAGCCTGGTTCTGCGCCACAGGTCGAGGCCAAGGAGTGACGGATGGTAGCAGGGAACAATAAAGGAGTCCTGGAAGAGGAATGCAGACCGGCATCTGAGTACCTATATAGGGTGGTTCACCTCCACCAGAGAGGGTGAGAGTATTCTGGGTGGGGTGGTCAGGCTAATACCCCTCACCTTCACAACACCTAGGCCTCATTCCAGCCTGCCACCCCCAACCTCATTTATACAAGAAACACCTGTCATTATCCAGAAATCCTGAGGCCAGAATCCAGATCACTGCAGGCCGCCTGTGCAGTGCGGGATCCGCCAGGCAAAGCCAAATGCTCGGGGGAATAAGAATGTTTGCTGGTCCCTTGATTCTAGGAAGACAGCCCACAGCAGTCTCCCAGGCTTCTCAGGCAGTAGGCCTAGTTTCCTTTCAGCTTCTATTGAACTTGATGCATGGCCAAGTGAGTGGGGACTCAACCTTACCCGGTGCCTGTGTCCTCTATGTAACCTAGGCCACCTGCGGGGGGAAGATCCAAGGCTGTGCCTAGCTCAGCATGAGCTGAGTCCCCAGTGCCTGAAGTACCAGGCACATGGGCTTCCACAGCCTGGATGGCTCCAAGGAGCTGGAAGATGCCAGCTACTCGGGGAGGAAACCTTCTACTGTTCTGAAGCCAGCTTCTTCAATTGGCTCCACAACTAGACCAGTCGACTCACAGATGTGGGAGGCGGGGGACAGGAGAGGCACAATGTGGGCTCCCAGCAGAAAGAACCAGTAGGGAGGCCATTTCAGACCCTGTTCCTCACCCTGGCCTTGGAAGGCTCCACTGGAATCCCCAGACACTTTCTCCATGATGAGATAGGGCTGGGCATGAGACTGGGTATCACAGTCATGAGTGTCTCATGCTGCCTGACAGTGCTGTCACTGCCTGGCCTCTAGCCCATGCCACCCTGGGCTGAGATCTATCTTTTTGCAGATATCTTCTGTTCTAGAGAAAGCACAGGCTCCCTGGTCATAGGGATGGCGTATTCAGCCTTTCTCCTCCACAGAACTGAGCCCACAGGGTGACATGGAACAGGTGCCCTTCAAGGCTTTCTGACATCCCACCTCAATTGTGCCAGGCTCCATCCTGGGCTGTTCACATTGGGCCTTCCTATGGCCCAGAGCCATGCTCCCCACCTCACCTCCCAGCCCTCCTCTGCCCAGGGCCAGGGACAGCCTCAGTCTTAACTGCCAGGAGAAAGAGCCTTGGAAGTACCCTCTGAGAGAAATCTCCCCTCCCTATGGGTACCCTGCACACCATAGGGCCTGGCAGTGAAAGAAACTGGGGAGGGAAAGAGGAAGTGAGTCAGCTCCTTGCAGAAGTGGGAGTGGAAGGGAGGGGCCAGCAATACTGAGGTCAAGGGGCAAAAGGCACAGAGGCCAGAAGGGTCACTAAAGAGAGGGAACCAGGCCCTGGAGACATTACGGGGCCCACTGAGAAGGGGTGGGTAAGGGGGACAGACTCAGTAGTGCCGCCTCCTGCCAAGGCTGGGTGGCCCCCACAGGCCAGAGAACCTGGGTCTGGCAGCCACAGCCCCACCTGAGGATGGAATCTGAGGCAGCTCCCCTTCCTGACTCACTCACACGGTGGAGGAAGTGAGGCTTGTGGGATATGGCCAGCTATGTTCTCTCCTCACCAGAGGAGTTTCTGGTGCCGAAGGCCTCCCTGCACCACCCGCTGAGGCTCCGAGCACAGAGCAGTTGGGATGCCCTAGCATGTTCCCTGGCCCTCTCTGGCAGCCCCTGCCCATGGGGGAGCTGTCCCCAGGCTCCAGCTGGAATCTGTTGCCCTGACTGGGAAAAATCCTTGCTGTGAAAATTCCCAGCCTGCTGACATTCCAGCACGCAGGCAGAGCAGGAAAGCAGCAGAAGGAAAGAGGAAGTCTTGAGCCCTGCTGAGCTACATCCTACCCCCTCAGAGACTACAGCCAGTATGACAAGCACACTTCTCCAAGGACCCCTGGGTTGGACGCTGTGTGACCCCACATAACTCCAAATCTGCTTCTTACCTGAGCCCAAGCTTCTCACCCAAAGACATCAGTACAGGGCTGGGAGGCAGGCCATCCTGTGACCTGCTCCTAGATGCCTAGAGTCCACCTCTCCTCCATTCCTGTGGGACATGCTGAGTGCCCAGGCACATAAGACACAGTCAGGGAGTAAAGCGAGGATATGTCCTGCAGACAAGTCACCAAGGCAAGTCAGGGTGGGGAGGGTTCTAGAAACCAAAACTGAGGTACGTGAGGAAAACCATGTAGAAAGAATAGGAAATCAGTTCCTGACCAGGGAACCATCTTCTTTCCTTCAACAAATATCATGAAGTGCTCCAGAAGCACCAGAGAAATAAGATAATGAATTAATAACAAGCTTGATGAATGTTATCAAAGAAAAGGATGTGACAACTCAGAAGGTCAGGGAAGGCTTCCCTGAGGAAGTGACATTCAAACCAGGGCCAGTGTGTATGAGGGCATGAGGATGGGCAAGGAAAGGCATTACAGACATAAGGAACAGCAGGGACTCAATGGGAGAAGCCAGCAAGAGTTCTTCGTTGCTACCCACTACCTGCTAGGCCCTCTGCCAGGCCATGCACCTCACCTTTTCCCCCACAGTGCACATGAGGAAACAACAGGATGCAGTCCCCATGTAACAGAAGGAGACCTGTTCTTAGTCAGAGGTGACACTCTGAGGATCTTGCAACCTCAAGTACTGCAGAGGTCAGTACTAGCATGTCAGACCCCCTCCAGGGTCTAGCAGATGTGTAAGGGGCAAAGTGTGCCCCTGTATCACCTGCTAGAAATCACACTCAAACGCCACCAAGACAGATGCTACTTCTCTTCCTAAGGCTTTTGCCAGCCACGCTTCCCAGTACCTCTCTCAGCTCCCACCTGCTGCCACCTGGGCTCGCTTCCTCTGGCCAATTAATCCTCTGGAAAGACAGAGCAGCAGTCACACCCTTCTACAGCTCACTATCCACAGAGCAAGAGCAAGAATGGCCACTTACTCCTTGCTTCTCCTCCCTTTCTGGAGGAGAGGCCTACAGGGGCAGCAGGAGTCAGAAGGACGTAGGCCTGGGCTGGCAGTGGATTTATGAGAATATCCAGACACCGTGTTCCCCTACCCTATACAGCACACAAGTGAAGTGCAATGAGCTGATGCCCTAAATTCAACTCCTGATAAGTTACTTCATAGCCTTGAAACCTTCGGCCACATACTTATCCTTAACCTCTCTGTAATCCGGTATCCTCACCTGTGAAATAAAGATTATACTGCCTGTTTCAGAGGGTTGTTGGGCAAATTAAATGAAAACAGGTGGAACAGTGCCTAACGTAGAGTGAATGCCAGCCACAATCCTCATCCTGGCTAGGACCTCTCAGGCCTGGCCCCCAGGCATTCCTGTGCAACGGAATATTTATCAGATCAATTAAACACCACTTAGGGAGCATGCAGGTGCCGGACACTGTCCTGGGGGCGCCACACAGGATCCTGGACACCCTACATTCTTCTCGACCCGAGTCCGGGTGAAGCTGCTGGGTCGAGCCCCACCAGGGAAGAATGTCATGCCCTCATTCAGAGAAACCTATAGCGGGAGATTAAAGCAGCTGGAGTGGTGACTCGGGTCTGAGGAAATAGTTTCCCAACCAACCCAGAGCCAACAACTGAAAAAATAAGCTTTGCTGACACTATCCCCTGTATTTAACAGAACAGAAGCTGCTGCCAAACACCACGCAGGGCTCTGGGCTGGGCTCCCTGCAGCCCGCGCCGCCCCCCCCCCCCCCCCCCCCCACCCCCCGCCCCAAAACTGCACAGCAGGAGGGGTGGGGAGACACGAAGACTCCACTCCCTCTCAGGGCCCATCTGGCCCAGGGGGCGCCTGCGGTGATGCCAGAGGCCTGGAGCACATCTGCACCCGCTGCCTGGCACTAAGGATGGAAGTGCCAGGCAAGCCCCCTCCCCATCTGGGTCTTGGGCCGCAGCCCCCACAGACCCAGGCTCCCCAACTCAGGCTACAGTGAGGAAAGCCCAGCAGCTCAGCGTGGTGGGGTGGCGGGAGCACTGCTGGCAGGCGGACCGCGTGCTTGTGGTTTCTGGGAAACGCAGAGATCGGCAGCATTTTTAAAATACTTGTGTTCCCACCCACCACACACCCCCCTTCACCCCACTCCTCAACCCCCCACCCCAGTCTGGGTGTTTGCATATCTGGTATTTTCCAGAACCATCTCAACGTAAATAAGAGATTAGAAGGGAGCAGAGGACAGGGTGGCCAGGGGCAGCAGGGTGGGCCACAGGGCCTCTGGCCAGGGCCAGAGGGGCCAGCTCAGGCCACCTCAAACCCAAGCCCTGCCCCCACACCAGGGCTCCGAGCCGTGCCTGCAAAAACAACCAATGACCATGACATGTACCCACACCCAGTTAGTTCAATGTGGCCTGGGCACCATGCCCACCACCCACAGGCTGGGTGGCCAGGGCACTCTGGGGCTGCGGTTCGTCTAGCAGCTCATAGGGAAGAAGGCAGAATGTGCCTCTGAGGGCAGAGAAGGGAGACCTAGTGGAATAGAAATGACCTAGTCCACCACTCTATGCTGCTGGTCCCATGCACCCCACTAATCCAGGATCAATAACCCCCAAAATGCTCCCAAAGACCTTTCACCCAACATTTCTCACACACTCAACACCTACCCACTGGCACCTCATTCATTACCAAAAGAACTCAGTTTGGGTTCTACTCTGAGCCCCCAAGCCAGAGCTCTCACATGGTGAGGCTCTGATGTCAGAAGCGTCTAAAGCTTTGGCACCAAATGAAATAAGAATTTTCTGTTTAAAACAAACAAACAGTTACGATAACTCTCTCGGGTCCCCTCACTCTTTGGGAGCTTTTTACCAACACTTTACTATTACCACTCAATAAACTTTGCTTTGCTGCCTCCCAAAATGAAAACAAACAAACAAACACCAAAAACCTCTCCAAGCATCATTTGGAGTAACATTAGGAACAGAGGGGTTTTAGAACACTGAGTCCAGGCAGCACCCAGCAGCTCCAGCATCACCAGAAGCCCCAGGGAAAGCCCACTGCTTAGCAGCTGGCCTGGCAGACCTGAAACAGTACAATCTTCTGTCTCTCCTTGGTACCCTGCTGGTCCCAGTTCTGGAAGACCCTGGGGGCCTGGGGCAAGGTTGGTGAGACTTGTACAGCTTCTGTCCAGGACTCAAGGGCTTCCTGGCATAGGGGCCCCTGCCCTTCTCCCAGATGTAGGCAACCCCACCCGCCAGTCTCCTTTCAGGCCACTTAGGTCCCATCGGCAGTCCTGAGATGCTAGAAAGACCTAGGGGAGCACCCAGCACCCCAGCTTTTCCTTCAGATGGTTGTCTCTGAGGACAGGACTGCAGGGAAAGAGTCTGAACAAAAGCATCATGAGTTCCCACTGGAAAGAAAACTTTACCAGGAGCAAAGATGGGAAAGCACAAGGACGGGCTAATTAAGGAAGCAAACAAAATTACCTTCCCTGGATGGCTTTAGAGACTGGGCAGAGGGGAAGGTACTGATCTTTTTTTTTTTTAATATTTTTTTAAAGATTTTATTTATTTATTCATGAGAGACACACAGAGAGAGAGAGAGAGAGGGACAGAGACACAGGCAGAGGGAGAAGCAGGCTCCATGCAGGGAGCCTGACGTGGGACTCGATCCAGGGTCTTCAGGATCACACCCTGGGCTTCAGGCGGCGCTAAACCGCTGCCCAGGTACTGATCTTCTTAAGCATTTACTACCTACCGAAATCTACGAAAGGTGGTTTACACAGAGGTGACAACCTCTTCAGGAACCTCATAGCCCTATAGGCTTTAAGTACAAACCCCAGGGTCCAGAGGGAGAAGAAACTGTATCACAGATCTCTGGTAAGTGCCTGACAGCTGCAGACAGCCTAAGAAAATAGACCCCACTGGAAGGGGGTGGGTGCAATGTTTTAACCACTGCTACCTCGCCCCTCCCACCACAACTTCGAAAGCTCAGGGAAGCAGTGCTTTCTGGGTAGAGCTCCCATGCAGGCTAGTTCCTCTGACTCTTGATGGTAGGACAGCCACATTAGCCAGGGTTTAGCCAGGTCGGCTTTTCTGAGCTTAGAAACATCCTACACTACTGCGATGGGCCCACTGAGGATACAAACAGAAGGGCCTGGCTCTCCTCTCTCCCAGGCCTCATCCTTCTCAGTTGGCCCTTGACTTTCCTACTTGGATTTATGGAGCAGGAGAAAGGGATTCTGATCCAACTGGGACTTAAGATCCTCATCTGTACCACTACCTCCTTTCATCTCACCAGACTCAGGGAATGCTTTGTCTTTTGACAGACAATGTAAGAGTAACTGATCCAAAACCAAATACCCCAAAACGCTCTCCCTGAGGAGCCAAGAAAGAACTTAGTGTCTTCCTCCAAACCTGGCATCCTACTTGGCTCTCCTCTTCTCCATCCTCCCAGTCAGTGACCAAGGCTACAGAGTCCCTTGATTGCTCAAGTCTGAAATCTCTCTCCACCTCCACTGCTCTACCCAAGTGTGGGCCTCTCTTCCACTAGGATGACAACGGTTGGGCCCTCACTGTTTGCTCCATGGCTGCCCTTGCTACAGCCAAAAGCATTCTCCACAAGCAGCCAGAGAGATTTTCTAAAATCTTTTCCTATCACTCCCTGATTCCTGACCTTTGGTGGAAGCTCGCATTCCTTAGGCTGGTTCACACGGGCCTTCATGACCTGTCCCCTGCTTGCTTCTTCGGCCACTTCTCTCAGTACTCATTCCCCACGCACTGTGCCCCCAGCCTTATCCCCCAAATGTGTCATTCTCTCTCCAACCTCTAGGTCTTGGTATGAGTCTCTTACAGCCCTCCCCTTCCTCCTGCCTCCCCTGCATTCACATCCCACCCAGATGTCAGCTTTCCCTGTGATCACTCCCAGGACTGTACTGGAAGTCCCTCTGCTGTGCCTCTGGGACCCTGTACTGGCCCCTGTTGGGGAGTATCTCAAGCAGCACTATCATCATCTGCTACTTGACCATCTCTTCCACTAGACGATGAGTTCCTAGGGGCTGGGGTTATGTGCTACTCACTGCTGGATCCCAGGATCTAGCACACAGCTTGTGCTCAGCAGATATCCGTTTAATGAGTGGAGTGGAAGAACAGATGGTGGAAGAAGAGCTGTTTCTCCCAGGCCTGCTGAGTGACTTCTATTGGGCTCCATGTCTGTCCTACTACTGTGGCTCACCCCTACTCCCAATGGAACCTTACTAGCAGCTACAAGGACATGTGGAGGTGTGAGTCAAGCATTCTGGACACACATCATGTGAGAAGGAAACCTGAGGGGCTGTCTCTCCCTGGGGCCTTCTCAACAGGCCATGGAGAGGAGCCACGAGGCCTGGTCTCCATCTGTGTGCAGAAAGAGAACAGATGGCTAGCCAGTTCCCTCAGAGCTCCCTGGGGACAGGCAATGTGTGGACACAGTTGATGGATGACCTGATGGGCAGGGTGGCCGCCAGGAGCTGTCCTCGTGGGGCCAGAGTTGTCAGGGTGCCCCACACAGAAGCCTTGAGGAAGTGGGAAGACTCTTCTTGGCATGGAACTGGGCTTAGAACTGCTGCCAAGAAGAGAAGCCAGAGTGGGAGGAAGAGGAGGAGAGAGAGGATGAAAGCTGCAGTAGAGGCCGCAGCGCTCCCACACCAGCTCCGGGTCTGTCCCAGGAGGTCAGGATGCTGGGCTCCCTCTGTTCCTCTCTGCTGTGGCCTGAGTTCCTGCCACCTGCCAGAGAAGAAAAGATGTGGGGCTTCCTCAGCCCTATGCGTCTCACTGCTCTCTCAGATGGCTCTTGGAAACTCATGAGGTTGGAGCTTGCTATATGTCCCCTGCCAGATCCCCCAGGCATTAGCCTGGGGAAGAAGTCCTCTGGGCACCATGGGGCTTGGCCCAGGGGGACTGGGGCAAGCCAGCATTTCAGGGATACCAGCTCTCGCTGTAATGTGGAATCTACTGGGGCCTCTAAAGCTGAACTATTCATATCCCCAGGGATGGAGGAGCAGCAGCTCGTTGGAAAGGGAGAGTGGCTGAGAAATATGAGATGCCAGGATGATTCCTAGACTATAGAGAAAATGAAAAAGCATCTGGGATGTCAGGCCCAGGGCCCCACAAAGGTCTGTGCTATGGTCCAGCGGGGAGCTGGCAACAATCCCCCAGGGGATTCATTCTTTAAGAACCAAATTCCATCTGTTAAAAATGTTAGCCTGGGAGTACACAGACATGGCAACATAGTATGGGCTTTGATTCTAAGATAAAGACTGCTCCTTCTACTCTGTGGTTCCCTGAGCTCAGTCTAGTTTGGTGACTGACACACAGTAGGTGCTCTATGAGAGTTTCTGGAATAAATGAGTCCTGGTCTTCCCTGGATTTCACAATAGGCTCCCTCCTACTCACTGCCCTTCCTGACTAGCAAAACTGCCTGACTTCCACTGCCCAAAGTAAAGGAAGGTCTGGAACCCACCTCTGGTACTTCCTGCCAGACTTTGACCCTGCCGCTCCCAGGCTCTCCAGGCCCTACATGCTGCTAGGCTGAGCAGCCATCTGAGCATCTACTTCCCCTCCCCGGGAGAAAGCCAGCACCAGGACTCTGCCTGCTTCCTTAGCATTTCCTCCCACTTCTGACTTTGATACATCTGGCCAGTCACTTAGTGCTGAAAGGTCCTGGCCAGGCTGTGCAGTGGTCTCACTGCAGGGACCAGATGAGCAATCCTAAAACCCACAGTTGGGAAACAAGGATGGCCAGAAGCCAACGTGTCCTTCATGTTCTGTCTCCAGGTGGAATACTCCAAACTGATATGTTGTAGCCACCCTATTCAAAGACCCCGGGGTTAGAGATCACTGTTCCCCTGGAGACCCTCTCATACACATCATCGAAATCTTTTTTGCTCCTATATCATCCCTTCCACAGCTGTTTTGTTACAGCAGGATAACAGCTGGGATCTCAGGGATAGTCAGATCATACTATTTCTGCAGGCTTGATAACTGTTATGTTTCCAGAGTGTTTTCTTCCAGGACAGGTAGTGAAGACTCTTAGAGCCCAGGTGATCTTTATAAATCAGGTCCAGTCACTCCCCTGCTTCAAACCCTACAATGGTCCCATTTCACTGGGACAAAATCTCAACTCCTATTATGACTTACAAGGTCCTCCATGATCTGGCTCCTGCTTATCTCTGCAATCTTACCTCCTACTCAAGTCCTCATTCAAGTGCAAGAGGAGGCCTGAAGTCATCTTACTCCAGAGCTAGCAAAAACAGTTGCACATCCCAGATATTCCATGACAGCCTTGCCTTGAAATAATTCATCTTTTTCTTTTAAGTCTAATGGCTAAATAACATGGAAATCCTATATTTTAGTCCAGATATCAGGCTGCACTAGTAGTCCAGACTGTCTCTCATCTGAAGTGGCATGTGTTTAGCCTCCATGCCCCAATTTAGAGCTCAGGAAACATGGTGCCCAGACCCTTAACCCTTGTACCCTGAAGCTTATGTCACCACGGACCACCCCATACTAAGGTCGCTACTCCTCACAGGTCAGGTAAACCGTCCTTGGGCCAAGGAATGGCACGACTTCACCATTCCTGGCTACCCCAGTCATCCCCCCAAGCACAAATCCCAACCTCTGCTCCTCCCCACCTCCCAGGGGGATACACTCACATTGGCCAGCTCCCTGCGGGGTCCTTCACCACTCCGCAGCCAGCTCCGGCTCAGCTCGCTGAGCTCTGGAATGGGTTGCACCTTGAGCCGCACGCTGTCCCCAGACTGCCGGATCATCTCCACGATCTCATCCCTGGACTTGCTCTCCACATTGTGCCCATTAATCTCCACCAGACGATCACCCGGCACCAACCCCAGGGCCAGGTCCTTGGTGCCCGCGCCGGGCTCAGCAAAGTGTACCACCCTTCGGTAGACCTGGCCCTCGGGGCCCCGATCCAGCATGGTGGTGCGTCGCAGGGAGAAGCCAAAGTCACCAGTGGGCCTCCTTTGCAGCTCCAGCTCCCGGAGGGCAGGTGGTGGCAGGTGTGCCACGGGGGGCAAGCGCAGGTCAGCAGGGAACCTCTTAGTCACAAGCTCAGGGCCTCGGGACCGGGGTCCAGGCCTCGGGATGCCTGAACCAGGATGCTGTGCCAGCTGTCCCTCCAGAGTCCTCACCTCCACCTGTGGGGAGGGGGCTGCAGAGTGCTCAGAAGGGGTGGAGGTTTCAGAGGCGCTCTCATCCCGGCTCCGCTGGGAGAAAGAGAAGCGTTTGACAATCATCTGTGAGTTCTGCTTGGCCAGGGAGCCAAACTTGGCGGCCCGCTGCAGCACGGAGCCGCGGAAGCTGCCCTCCTCACCCTTGAGGTCATCGCTGGAGCTGGCGGTACTCAGGTGGCCCGAGTCCAGGATGACGCTGCCCCTGTTGCTGTCGGAGTCAATGTCAGTCAGGTGCAGGTCGGAGCTGCTGGCCACCTTGATGGGGATGGGGTTGGAGATTTCCAGGCGTGTCTTGGATTCACGCTTTGAGGAGCGGTTCAGATTGAAGAAGCCGCGCCGCAGGCTCATCTCCTCCAGACTCCGCAGCTCCGCTGCCGACATCCGCTCCTTCTTCTCCTTCTTCTCCTTCTTCTCTTTCCGCCCACCATCTTTGTCCTTGTCTTTCTTCATGAGGTTAAACATGGTGGAGTACTGCTTTGGCAGGGGGCAGCACCCCCAGGGGATCACAGGTGCTTAGAACAGGGCCCTTGTGCCCCACCTTGCTGCTGCGAACAAAAACAGAGACAGAGAAAGGATTATTCGAGCAGAGCCTCTTCCTGGGTCTCCCATCCAGATAAGGCCAACTAATGAGCACAGCTCCCCTTTCCCAAGAGCAAGCTCAGTATGTGCCAGGTGCTCTGCTTTATACAATATCGTCTCTGTGAAGTTAATCCTCATCACACTGCTATGGGAAGTCTGTGATCACCCCATTTGACAAAGAAGGAAGCTTGAGGTTTAGAGAAGGTTGTAAAAGTCTGTAATGGCCTTTCACCATGATAAGTGTGCTTAGTTAGCGGTGGTGTCTAGGAGACCTGCCCTCCTGGCAGGAGGGTGCCATCAAAGCAACCTTGTACCCGACGTCAGATTGAAACACAAAGCTGGGACGCCTGGGTCGCTCAGTGGTTGAGCGTCTGTCTGCCTTTGGCTCAGGGAGTGATCCCGGAGTCCTGGGATCGAGTCCCACATCGGGCTCCCTGCATGGAGCCTGCTTTTCCCTCTGCCTGTGTCTCTGCCTCTCTCTCTCTCTCTCTCTGTGTGTGTGTGTGTGTGTGTGTATGTCTCATGAATAAATAAATAAAATATTAAAAAAAAAGAAGATTCATACACAAAGGAAAAAGGAAAGAGACTTCACATACCATCACCTCCCCAGAGCCAATATCGCCTTAAAGCAGCAGTCATCACATGCAATTTGGCTCTTTGCTCAGCCTGCTGCCCCCCAGAATCAGCCTTAGCTCCTGTCTGACAGAAGACCTCGAAGAACCAACACTTTTTTCACGAGTTCCACTTGCCAGGCACTTGACACACACTCTCATTTGAGCCTCACAGCATCCCTGCAACATAGGTATCATTATCTCTCCTTTATAAATGAGAAAATGGGGCTCAGAAAATTAAGTATAGGGATGCCTGGGTGGCTCAGCAGTTGAGCATTTGCCTTCAGTTCAGGGAGTGATCCTGGAGTCCTGGGATCGAGTGCCACATTGGGCTCCCTGCATGGAGCCTGCTTCTCCCTCTGCCTGTGTCTTGGCCTCTCTCTCTGTGTCTCTCATGAATAAATAAATAAAATCTTAAAAAAAAAATTAAGTATATGATAGTTGTCACACAGCAAGTCAGCAGCAAATCCTGTTTTCTTTCTGGGGCCTTGGCACCCTGAGTGAAGCAGGGAAGGAAGGGGAAGTTCCAGACTGAACGGATCCTGAGAAACTCACATCCCTTCTCCACCCACCCCCCCAGACCAACAACTAAATATAGCCCTGGGAAGAAAGTTGTGGCAGCCTGAGAGAAAATCTGGCTCCAGGGCACAGGGCACGTGCGCCTGCAGTGCCAGCCTACTCCTACCCCTGCGCACACCTGACCAGGGACAGGACTGAGAAAGACCTGGTGGGGGTGGAGTTGCAAGCCAGGAAACAAGTTCTAACCAGCAGGGAACAAAGAGTGGAAGTAGGCCATACCACCTAATTAGAAATTAAATGCAATTTTTTCTCTCTCCATGAAGGCCTCCTGCTCTGAGTTTGAGACACAGGACCTATAAGCTCACTTCCAGCAATGACCTTTTGCAAAGCCCTGGAGAGGCCTTTCCTATCTGTGTCCCACCACTGCCACAACAAAGGATGGCCCTCCAGGTTCCCCAACCTACTGAGATGGACCCCTAGCCCCTGTACAAATGCCGAGGAAGACGTCAAGGAATTCCCAAAGGTTCTGTCTATTGCCTCCTCCCCACCCAGCACCCTGACCCATGTGGTTTCTGAGAGATCAATGTATCTATCCTAGAGCAGTGCTCATCACAGAAATACAATTCAAGTCATAGGTGTGATTTAGAATTTTCTAGCAGCCACACTAAAAAAGGTAAAAAGAAACAGGTGAAATTAACGATAAATCTACATGAAAAACATTGAGACTATTTTACATTCTCTTTTCCATATTAAGTCTTCAAAATCCAGTGTGAATTTTACACTTACAGCACATCTTAATTCAGGCTAACTTAATCCAGGCTAATTTTAAGTATTCAACAGCTACTGGCTATTGAACTGGGCAGTACAATTCTAGAGAAATCTTTAATTGTAGAGCATATCCAAAGAGGTGGGGAATCTGACCCAGTTACTAGCTCCCTGTGGACCTAACAAGCACCCCTTTCCCCCTCTGATCTATTTCTACTTAGTAAAACAAAGTTCCCTCTGAACTTTTTGGTTCGAAATGCTCCATGCACAGTGCCTGGGAGTAGGAAGACAGGGCATATAGAGCCCAAGAAGTGCAAAGCCAGGGGCATCCTGGTCCAGCTGAGTCTGGACTGATTTGGGATGGGGGGAATACCTGGCAGCAGGCATCCTATCTTCAGGGCTCTATTTTGACATGGGGAGTCTCTCTCTCTCCTCCTGAGCATTGATGATGTATGGCACAGACCTACCACATATTAGGACGTGGGATATTTGGTTGGTCATCACCCACCCTATCCCTCACCCATCACTACCTGTACCATTTTAAAAGGCTGATTTAGGGGCACCTGGGTGGCTCAGTCAGTTAAGCATCTGACTCTTGATTTTGGCTCAGGTCATGATCTCAGGGTCGTGAGATAGAGCCCTGCATCAGGATCTGGGCTCCAGGCTCGGCATGGAGTCGGCTTAAGATTCTCTCCCTCCCCCTCTCCCCATCCTGCTCCATGCTCACACTCTCTTAGAAAAAAAAAAAAAAAAAAGGCTGATTTAGAAGATGGCTCCAAAGGTGTGGGAAATGAAGAAAAAAACCTATCTTGGGGACCAGAAAGGGACAAAGGAGTTTCTTGGCCTCAGCCTCAGCCCAACTGCAAGAACCCAACTGCCTACCACACCATCCTACCAAGACACCTCTTTTGGTCTTCAATTCTTACTCTGCAATCCTTACCTAATCCTGGCTCTTTGCTGGAGGCTAGCCATCTGAGCAGTGTCAACGGAAAACAGGCCCCAGAATTCTAGAATCTTTGGGCTGGAAAGGTCCCTGAGAAGTAAGTTCGTGGAAATCCCTGTCTTGGCAAAAGCTTGCCCCTCACTGCGACAGGCAGGAACCACACAGTCACTGCTACAGCAGCAGCATGAGTTGGGTAGCGTGGCTGGGAAGATTAGCGGGTCTGCTATCTAGGCCTGGATCTGCCAATAAATTGCTAGGGGACCTTGAGCCTGTCACTTTGCTCAAGGTTGGACTAGATGATCTAGGTTTCTTCTAGTTCAAAAATTCCAAATATCTAAGTCTCTTGTGGACACAGGTTACTTATTAACTTTCTGCCAAAGCGGTCCCTCTCATCCCAACCCTGGAGCCTTTGGAGGCTGAGTCAATTTCAGCCCTCCCCTCACCATCCCTGTCCTGCCAGTTATGCACACAGCTCACAAGGCACCCCTTCCCTACCATCATCCCAACAATTGCCTGGCTGTGGCTTCGGTTCTCTCCCATACCACCTGCCTGGAGCCACCTGCAACCTCCCTGTCCAGGGCCAGACCCACAGCACAGATGCCTCTGCTCCTCCAGAACCCACTCTGCCAGCCACCTGGGCTGTCACCTTCCTATAGACCTTGGACTTTGCAGCATCTTCTGTCCTCAGGTCCAAAGACTCCAGCAGCAATGACATCAGCACCTTCCCACTCTTCATTTTGGGCTGCACTTTCTATACACCTCTCCTTCATCTCTTACCCTCCCCAGCAAAGGTTAACTTCCAGTTTTCTGACCTCCTGCTCTGCCTTTCTCCCCTTACCATATTCCAGGAAGCCTTCCCTAATTTTACATGGAGGAAAGGTATGTATATAAATTAGGGTATGCACCTACATCATCTTGACCCTGCTGCTCCCCAAATCAAAGTGAAGTACAATCAACTTAGTCAACTCAGCTGCCTTATTACTTAAATATGGAGAGCATCTTGACGGCAAGGACCATTTGACTCATATATGCATCTATCTGTTCATCTATAGGAGAAACGATATACATATCCATACAATGGACTATGACTCAGCAATAAAAAGGAAGCAACTACTGATAGACACAACAGGAATGAATCTCAAAAAGATTATGTCAAGTGACAGCAAAAGAAGGATTTGACAAAAAGAGTACAAGCTGGGGACACCTGAGGTGGCTCAGTAATTGAGCATCTGCCTTTGACTCAGGTTGTGATCCTGGAGTCCTGGGATTGAGTCCCAAGTCAGGCTCCAGGCTGCTTTTCCCTCTGCCTATGTCTCTATCTCTCTCTGTATCTCTCTCATGAATAAATAAATAAAATCTTTAAAAACAAGAGTACATACTGGTATGGTATTATTTATATGAAGTTCTAGTACAGATGGTCCCTGACTTACAATGGTTCGACTTATAATTTTTTTTAAAGATTTTATTTATTTATTCATGACAGAGAGAGAGAGAGAGAGAGAGGCAGAGACACAGGCAGAGGGAGAAGCAGGCTCCATGCAGGAAGCCTGACATGGGACTTGATCCCAGGTCTCCAGAATCACACCCCGGGGTTAAGGGAGCACTAAAACACTGGGCCATCGGGGCTGCCCTCGACTTATAATTTTTTTACTTTATGATATGCATATGTGAAAGCGATTTGCATTCAGTAAAAATCACACTTCATATTTTGACTTTGGATCTTTTCCTGACCTAGTGATATGCAGTAGGAGAGTCTCATGATGCTGAGCAGTGACAGCAAGACGCAGCTCCCAGTCAGCCACATTCACAAGGATAAACAACTGATACTTACAGTCATTCTGTACCCATGCTGTACCATTCTTTCACTTTCAGAACAGTATGCAATCAATTACATTAGGTATTCAACATTTGACCATAAAATAGGCTTTGTGCTAGATGATTTTGCCAACCGTAGGCTCATATTAGTTTTCTGAGCTCATATTAGTTTTCTGAACACGTTCTGAGCCATTGGCGAGGCTAACCTATGATGTTTGGTAGGTCAGGTGTATAAAGTGTATTTTCGACCTACGATATTTTCAAGTTACGATGGGTTTATCAGGAAGGAGGCAAACCCACGGTAAGTCAAGGAAGACGTATATACACAAAACTAACCTACGGTGGAAAAAAACCAGAATAGTGATTACCTCTGGAAGGTGGGGATGGGAGTAGGGACAGGAATTGCCTGAAAAAGGGCATGAGGGAACTTTCTGGAGTGATGTTCATGTTACATTATCTTGATAGGGATTTGGGTTGACAGGTGTTTACATTTGTTAACAGTTATCAAATAGTGCACATGAGATTTGTGTATTTCATTATGTGAAATATTCACTCAAAAGAAAAAAGAACTCTAAACAAATACTGACGTCTAGTTAATAATATGTGTACTACAGTATTTGGGGCAAGATATGCTGATGTCTGGGTGGTTCAGTTGGTTAAGAGTCCAACTCCTGATTTTGGCTCAGGTCATGATCTCGGGTTCATGAGATAGAGCCCCGTGTCCACACCAAGTATGAAGCCTACTTGATATTCTCTCTCTCCCTCTGCCTCTCCCCTCCTCTCAAACATAAGTAAATAATTAATTAATTAAAGATAAGTGAAACTAATGGAAGAGCTTAGGCTTCAGATGTCAGGTAGAAAACCTAGGACCAAATCCAAGGTAATAGCTATGCAATCTTGGGAAAGCCACTTCATGCCTCTGTGCCTGTTTTCCCATTGGTAAAATGGGGATAATAGCACCTAACACATATGGCATGGGGACTAAATGAAATTGGTATATAAGCCCAGAGTAGGTGTAGCCCAGACACCTAGCCCAGAGTAGCCCTCAAAAACGGTAGCCAATCAGAGGCACATTCTTATCATCGAAATGGGATGGGAGACAGCATAATAAGGTTTACAGTGCGTACCTCAGCCCAAGTGTGACTAAAATAAATACAAACATAAAATCTTAATGCTGGACAAAACCTTTGTATATGGAAAGTAAAGCCCAAAGAAGTGAAGGCAATCCTGTGAGCACATGGCCAGGACAGATCACACTGGCTCAAGTCCAGAGGCCCCATGTAGCTACTGCCAAGACTAAGCACAGGCAATTCATAGCTGCAGAAATATGAATGGCTAACAAACACGAATAGGTATTCAGCCACAGACATATGGAAGAAAACAGAGGTATACTGTTGTTCACCTAGCAGTTTAGTAAAAACCACCATTATTAATAACATCAATCAAACAGAAGAAGATAGGAAGCAGGATATCTCATATGTGTTGCTGAGAGTATAAATTAGTGTAAGGAGGGAAAGTTGGTGGTATCTATGAAAATATTTAAATATACATATTCTTAGACTGGGCAGTTCCACATACAGGACCTCTACTGATATGTTCACACAATAAACATGGCTAATCCTTGCATCACTGTTTGTGATTGCAAAATTCTATCAATATAAAGGTCTGTCACCAGGGGAATAGCTAAATTATAGAACTGGGCAGTTATCAAAAAGAATGGAGATTTGTATAAACTGACTTGGAAAGAATCAATACTGTAGTGTTAAGCAAAAAATATCAAGTTGCCAGATAATATATAAAGAATGGAGATTTGTATAAACTGACTTGGAAAGAATCAATACTGTAGTGTTAAGCAAAAAATATCAAGTTGCCAGATAATATATAATTCTTATAATTATATATTTTTAAAACTGTTTATGGGGATCCCTGGGTGGCGCAGCGGTTTGGCGCCTGCCTTTGGCCCAGGGCGCGATCCTGGAGACCCGGGATCGAGTCCCATGTCGGGCTCCCGGTGCATGGAGCCTGCTTCTCCCTCTGCCTTTATCTCTGCCTTGTCTCTGCCTCTCTCTATATATATCACTATCATAAATAAATAGTAAAAAAAAATTTAAAAAAAAACTGTTTATGTGTGCATACGTAGCCATGCACATTATGTATGCACAATATTTGCATAATGTAGAGAAAGATGTATGCTCTGGGGAAGAGACAGGGATTTTAGAAGAATCAGAATAGATTTGTGTTTCATCTATATTGTTCTAATTTTTTACAATGAGACTATTTAGCTGGTGGAGGGGTGTGTGTGTGCGTGTGTGTGTGTGTATCTAGGCATAGGGGCTTTAGATAGTGGGGTTATGTATAATATTTCTCCTACTCTTCTATATGTTCTTTATTTTCTACAGAAAAAAATTTCAATAATTATATTAAATTATATCTATGTAACATAATGTTATATGTAAACATATAGTATATATATATAATATATAAATATACCATATCACATGCTATATATGAATATATATAAAATATATATAACAAGCTTTTTAAAGCTCTATTACAAAATTTTATCCGTGGTTTTCTCCGTGGAGTTGGGGCAAACAGGAGTAATAAGACTTTAGCTTTTTACCTAATAGACTTCCTGGGGATTAAAGCTTTTCTCAGAATATGCTACTTTTGTGATTTTTAAATATTAAAAAGAAAGAAAAAGAAAGACTTGACAATCCATTTAGCATTAAGGCTGTAAACCAAGTGTGCAATGGTAAGTTCAAGGCTTGCCATCTCATGCCTCGGGAAAAGTTTCAGTGACTTGGGGGACTTGGTTAAAATAGATCTTACTAGTGTCTTGTGTCTTTAAGTGGGGACAGATTTAAATGGGTCACCCTGCAGCTGGCAAAGCAGAAACCCCAGGAAATGGAAACTATAACATTAGACTCCCAAAACAAGGCGCCCAGACTTGCCTGCTGTGGGTGGATACTTAAAAGGGTCAGTCTCCCCCCACCCCACTCCCAGACCTCACTCATAAATAAATACAAAGGAAATACTTTCCCAAGAGAGCCGGCCTCTCTCCCTTGGCCTCTGACCTCCCTAAGCGGCCGTTTCCTACAGCCCAGGGGCCTTTGTCCCGTGCAGCCTGCACCGGGGACTGCAAGAGCGACCCGGAGGGGTACGCCTGGCACCTGGCCCAGCCGGCGGAGTGGCGCAAGGTGACGCTGGTCGCCGCCGAGCCTCTCCCTGGCCGGTCCTGCTAAGAGCTCCGCAGTATCCCGTGACTCACTGCCAGGTCACACGGAGCTTATCTGGCTCCAGGTGCGCTCCCTCCGACTGCACGCTTCTCACATGACATCAGCCCGCCGGCTCCCGCTCCCTCGGAACCGGAACCGGGCCCTGAGCACTTGCAGGCGCGGCCGCAGCCCCGAGGCACCTCCCGCCGCGATACTGTCTCCCCCAGAACGCAGCGATCCCGCAGGCCCCGGGAGGAAGGACAGCGGGAGAGGGGCCAACAGCGCGGCCCGGTCCCCCCTGCTCTTCCAGGTGCACCTCCGCGGCTCCCAGGCGGGGTTTGCCACAGCCCGCTGTCCGCTAAACTCAACTAACACTACCTGCCCCTCCCCTTCTGTGTGACCTTGAGCAAGTCCTGTCCCCTCTCTAGGCCTCAGCTATTCCAACTATAAAACCTCCTGGGCCTGAGAGTTCAGATTTGGCCCCAAGCCCTCGCCTTTGCTGGAGAGGTATTCTGCTCAACTATAAATTGCTAGTTCTAATCCTGCTCTGCCTCTGACTCATTGTGCGACCTTGAGCCCATCATCTAACATCTCTGAATATCAGAGAATAATAAAAATAATCCCTTGTAAGTGAGGGTAAAGTACCTGGCGGAGAAAAAGGGCCCCGGGTCCTGTAAAATCCTCAGTCCACAGTTTAAACTGCTGCCTGACCATAAGCTCTTTGAACCATCAAGGGAATATGGATAATTTACAAGCCACACAGTTCCCACCTCAAGGAAAGTCGAGGTGGGGGAGGAGTGGAGGCTTTCCAGTTCTCCTCCCTGCCTCTCCCAATCTATCTCCAGACCCCATTCTCTAATTCAGGCTACAAAGGGTGATGGGGGGGTTAGGCACAATGAGTACATCTTAAGGCACCCCAGGAGCCAGACCCAAAGAAGAACTTCAAAGCTCCATCAAGTCCCCAGCCTCCATCCTGGGGGAACCTGTTAATCACAGCATAGGGTGGGCTGGGCCCACACCCCTGAGCCTTTAAACTACACCAGGCTAGAGCCCCCCAGCTTTACCCACCACACTCAGGAGCGGCCTGGGACAAGGCCTGGGGCCCAGAGCCACCAACAGGACCCAGCTCACATGGATGATCTAGTTCCAGTCTGTGGCATCCACTTCAGGTCAGGAGTGTCCGGCTGGAGACAGACCTCTGGTTTGAAGGAACAAGAACAGCTCTGCTGCTCTGGAGACCTGTGACACACCAAGTGTGGATCAAGGTTTCCTGAGTTCCAGCAACTCCCTGCTCCACCCGAGTAGGGTGGATTCTCCCTTTCACATTAGCCCCAGTTGGGCCCCACCCAGTCCACTTTCAAGCACCTGCCTCTGGGGGACCCTGGAGACTTCTGCCCAATTTCTGAAGACACATGCACCCCTTGATGAACACCCCCAAGCTAGGCCAGTGAAGGAGGCTCTAGGCAACAAACTGGCTGCCCAGACTGCCAGGAGTGCAGCTGAGGGACCAGGCAGGAGTTAGGAAGGGCACAATTCATGTGAGGGCTTCCAAGGAGAGCCTGGGGCACCCGAGGAAGCCCTCAGGCACACACCCTGGCACCTGAGCCAGGCCTAGAGCATAAACAAACTAGATACTCAGAGCTGCCAGGCACCAGGTCATCAACAGTTCAAAGTTCAAAGCTGTCAAAGGAAGTGACCACCAGCATTCCATCCCTCCCACACACCCCCTCCACCCCCACCTGCGACCCTTCTCACTGCCTGAACCCTCCAACACAATAGCTTCCCTCGTCATCTTCCTGGAATTGAGGCCCCAACCCCAATATGCCCGACCCCAAATGGACAAGTACATCTCCACCCGAGGCTGTATATAATTAGTCATGTCCAGCAACCAGGAGGATGTTTCCTGGAAAGTCCTCATCACAAAAGGACAGAGGGGAAGCCGAGGAGATGGCAGGCGGTTGGCAAAGAGCCAGTGAGGTCTGTCAGGAAGCCAGAGACCTCAGGAGAGCAACTTTCAATATCCCCAAATAGAAAGTAGCTTCTGAACCAAAAGGGTGGGGAAAGCTAGACAAGGCCTGGCCCGTTGCCATGACAACAGGAAACCAACCTGCCCAAGAAAAGGGCTCCAGATCTCATAAGCACATGGAAAGGCAGCCAGACCCTCTGGATTCAATGTCTCACTAAGGTGATCTTGCCCTGAACTGTCTGGTTGACCTTCCCTCCCTTCCAGCATGGACCCACTGCACACATACTTCTGGCAGGTCACTCTCCTTGGGTGGATTAACAAGGCCTCCTCAGCAACAGACATGCCAGGTACTTCAAATGAGCCCACACAAACCAGCCTGGATCATGGGCCAGGTGAAGGAAGGAGGGAATCTGATTCCATAATTTTGGGGGGTCCATCTGAGGGCAGGAGGGCTCTAGGCAGGAGAGCTCCTCCCAGGAAGCATGGTCCCAGGCCTCCCTACACAGACACAAACAAGGAGGGCACTGCCAAACACATGCCCATTGGCCAAGTGACCAGGCAAAAGGAGTACCACTTAAAAAGCAGACCAACTGCCTTCCCCCACCCCCACCCCCACAGTTCATTCTGGCTGGCAGCCTTTCTAACTAATCAGCAGGACACATGTGCCTCGAAAAAGGGTGACATCCCCATCCCCCTCCCTGCCCCCAACAAAGCCCCAATGTGTTGTATGTCCCTGCAGGCCTTATCTCAGCCAGGAACATGACCCACTCCTCACCATGCTTGGTACCAAGCAGCACCCTGCCCCCCTTCCCCAACACGGGGGTGGGGAGCAGCTAACCTTACCACCTCCCCTTCCCATTGGCGAAACAACTGGCATGACAGGTTAGCAGGGCGGGGCGTCAGGGCAGTCTCTCCCAGAGGCCTGGGGCAGCCAGTCCGACCTTCCCACACACACCCCACCCCTTTGCAGGGAAAGGTGAGGTGAGCAGCCAGTCTCAGGGGACAGCCAGCACTCCCTAATCCTCCAAGCCCCATTCACTCACCCCCATCTTCCGTCCCCGGGAAGAGGGTCTGGGGAAGCGGGGTCTCCATTGTTTTGCCAGCTGTCTAGCAGCTGCTCTTTTGAGAGGAGCCCGCTGTCGGCCTGGCAGTGAAAGGGTGAAGGCCGCTGGGAGGGATAAAGGGCTCGGTGGAGGTGCTCGCCTTCCCCGCTGCTTTGCTCGGAGCCTCGCTCGCCGGCTCGCTCGGTCTGGGGGGGCCTGGGCCTGGCTCCGAGAAGCCCCCCTATCCCGGAGGCTGCAGCCTCTAGCCCGCAGCTCGGGGCCACCTGGGCGCCCCCCAGCCCTCAATCCCCCCAAACTGAGGGCCACCCTGCCCTGCCTCCGCGCGTCCCCGAGCTGGCAGCAGGAGCCAGAGCTCCCCTCCCCGCCCCTCCCGGCCGGCCCCCAAGCCCCCGCGCCGAGCTCCGCGGCGCGGCCGGGGACGGAGCCGGGAGTCCGGGCCGCCGCTTCCAGGGGACAGTGGGGGAGGAGGAGCCGGCGGGCCCCGCCGCCCGCGCGCCCGCCCGGCCCGAGCCCGCCCCGCCGCCCCACCGGGCCCGCGCCACCCCCGAGCGGCCGCCCCAGGCGCCCCGCGCTCACCGGCCGCCGGAGCCCGCCCGGCAGGCAGCAGAAGCGGAGACGCGGCATCCAGCGGCCCCGGCCCGGTCCGGGCTGGAGCGCAGCGCGGCGCAGCGCAGCGCCGCCCCCCGCAGCCGCGCGAGCCGAGCCGAGCCGAGCCGAAAGGGAGCTCCCTGCTGGCGGCTCCGGGGATAAACGCCCGGCCTTCCTGGCAGCGCCCGGGCGCGCCTCCAGGACGGGCCATGTGGGCCCGGGCGCTGATCCGGGAGCCCTCTTTCCGCGTCCGAGGCCCCGCCTGGAGCTCTGGGTGCCCTGGGCGCCGGAGGCCGCTGGGCGCGCCCGGGGCAGGCACCGCGCCCGCATGTGCAGAGCAGGTTCCCTCCAAGGCCGGCCCCGGCCCCGGCCCCGGCCCCGGCCCGGCCCCGGCCCCGGGGGGCAGTGCTGTCCGAAGGAAGCATTTGAGACTTGCTGGTCACATACATCTTCCCAGGGTGGCTCCGCAGAGGCGGAGGCTGGGCGCTGCTGGACGGTGCCAGATGGTTCAGTCCAAAGCAGGCTCTGCCCACATGTCCAAGGTGGCATAGTCAGCATGTACTCCCCTAAGTGGACACGGGCTTGTGGTAGCTTGGTCTGAGAGAGCCCTGCCTCAAGGGGAGCTGCCTGAGGGGCACCAGAGCCCAGGAGGCAGCCCCCAGTGGCACTCACTCACTCCCAAAGGAGTCCAACAATGCTAAGATCAACACCTTTCAGAAGCTTTTTGGAATGAGGTCTGCCCCTAGGTCCTCATGTCCTGTAAATGTCCAGTGAACTGCTACCCACCAAGAAGGGATTTTAGGCCACCTGGGAGAGGCCAGACGTGTTTAGAGACAGGCCCCCAAGACAGGTGCTATGTCTTGAGTTTGAAGAGGGAGAGGTGGACACTTCTACAGGCAGTGTCCATACTGGAGTGAGGTACCCTAGAATGTGAGAGACTGAGTGGGGCAGAAGGGCAGCTGCCTCCACAGTTAGACCAGCTGAGAACTTCTGCAGACAGGGGTGGCCCAAGCTGACAGATCAGGGAAGGTCGGAGCAAGGCGGCTCAGGAGCAAAGAGCTGAGTAAGAGCTCAAAGATCCTGAGGGATACACCACACCCAAGATGTGCTTTTTGAATAAATGAATAGCATGTCCCCTAAATTCAGTTAAACAAACTTTTACTGAAAGGCAGCACCAGGCACTCAGGGACACTAAGAAATCAGACATGGGAGCCTTTCTCCACAAACTCACATGGAAGCAAGCTGTGACTGTAGCAGGGTACACCATGCTGTCATCCCTAGGATGAGACGGCACTATGATGGCTAGCTTGGCTGAACGAGTGAAAGAGAGCTGCTCTGAGAACATGACATTGGGGGCACCTGGGTGACTCAGTGGTTGAGCATCTGCCTTTGGTTCAGGTTGTGATCCCAAGGTTCTGGGATGGAGTCTTGCATCCAGCTCCCCACAGGGAGCCTGCTTCCCCCTCTGCCTATGTTTCTGCCTTTCTCTGTGTGTCTCTCATGAATAAATAAATAAAATCTTAAAAAAAAAAAAAAAAAGAACATGACATTGAGTGAAACCTTGTAGGCTGGGTTGGACAATGCTATTGTTACTGCTTCCTGAGCACTTACTATGTGCTAGACACTATCTCTGTTCCTCCCAACAAACCTATGGCAAAGAGACTATTATTTTAGTTAGAGATTGAGTGAGTGCATGGACTCTGGAGTCCGATTACTTGGGTTCAAATCCCTGTCAAGTACTAGTTGTGTTACCCTGGATGATTTATAAAACTACTCTATGGGGACACCTAGGTGGCTCAGTGGTTTGGCGCCTGCCTTTGGTCCAGGGTGTGATCCCAGGATCGAGTCCCACATGGGCCTCCCGGCATGGAGCCTGCTTCTCCCTCTGTCTGTGTCTTTGCCTCTCTGTGTGTCTCTCATGAATAAATAAATAAAATCTTATTAAAAAAATAAAACCACTTTATGCCTCAGTTTGCTTATCTAAAAAATGGGAATAAATAACAGTGCCTGCCTCAAAGTTTATTTTGAAAATTAAATGAGTTTGGTCTTTTCAACAAATGGTGCTGGAACAACTGGATATCCACAGGCAAGAAAATTAATCTAGACACAGACCTCACATCTTTTACAAAAATTAAAATGGGTCATAGACCTAGATGTAAAACACAAAACTATAAAAATGCTAGAAGGTAACATAGGTGGGAACCTAGATAACCTTGGATATGGGGATGATTTTTTATCTTTGTTTTTATTTTTTAAGTTCCAGTATATGTACATACGGTGTTCTATTTAGTTTTGGGTGTACAATGTAGTGATTTGACAGTTCTGTACTTTACTCAGTGTTTATTATGATAAGCGTACTCTTAATCTCCATCCCCATCTGCCCCACCCCCACTCTGCTAACCATGAGTTTGTTCTCTATAGTTAAGAGTCTGTTTCTTGCTTTGTCTCCTTTTTTTTATTTGTTTGCTTTGTTTCTTAAATTCCACATAGGAGTGAAATCATATGGTATTTGTCTTTCTCTAGCTGATTTATTTCATTGTACTCTCTAGCTCCATCCATGTTGTCTCAAATGGCAAAAGTTAATTCTTTTGGATGGCTGAATAGTATTCCATTGTATATACATACCCCTCTTCTTTATCCATTCATCTATCAATAGATACTTGGAATGCTTCCATAGTTTGGCTATTGTAAATAATGCTGCAATACACACAGAAGTCCATAGATCTTTTCAAATTAGTGGTTTCATATTCTTTGGGTAAAGACTCAGTAGTGGAATTACTCAATCATATGGTAATTCCATCTTTAATTTTTCGAGGAACCACCATACTATTTTCCAGAATGACTGCACCAGTTTGCATTCTCATCAAGAGTATACAAGAGTTCCTGATTCTTCACATCCAACACTTGTTGTTTCTTGTGTTTTTGATGCTGACCATTCTGAAAGGTGTGAGGTGATATCTCATTGGGGGTTCAATTTGCATTTTCCTGATGACAAGTGATGTCTAACATCTTTTCATGTGTATGTGGGCCATCTGGATGTCTTCTTTGGAGAAATGTCTGTTCATGTCTTTTGCCCACTTTTGAATTGGATTTTTTTTTTTTTTTTTTTTGGTGTTCAGTTGTATAAGTTCTTTATATATTTGGGATACTAAGCCTTTACTGGATATGTCATTCACAAATATCTTCTCCCATTCTGTAGGTTGCCTTTTAGTTTCACCATGCAGAAGCTTTTTTTTAAAAAAGATTTATTTATTTATTTATTCATGAGAGACACAGAGAGAAAGAGTGAGACAGGCAGAGACACTGGCAGAGATAAAAGCAGGCTCCATGCAGGAAGCCCAATGTGGGACTCAATCCCGCAACTCAGGGATCATGCCCTGAGCTAAAGGCAGTTGCTCAACCACTGAGCCACCCAGGTATCCCCATGCAGAAGCTTTTTATTTTGATGTAGTCTCAATAATTTATTTTTACTTTTGTCTCCCACCTCAGGAGACACATCTAGAAAAATGTTGCTATAGCCAATATCATGGTGATGATATTTACATACAACATTGAAGGCATGATTCATGAAAAGAAAGAATTGATAAACTGAACTTCTTAAAAACTAAAAAAATTCTGCTCTGAAAAAGACAATACTAAGAGATCACAGCGACAGATTGGGAGAGAATATTTGTAAAAGACACATCTGATAAAGGACTGTTGTCTAAAATATACGAAAAATTCTTAAAACTCAACAATAAGAAAACAATCTGGGACACCTGGGTGACTCAGTTGGCTAAGCATCTGCCTTCGGCTCACGTCGTGTTCCCAGGGTCCTAGGATTGAGCCTCACATTGGCTCCTTACTCAGTGGGGATCCTGTGTCTCCCTCTACTTGCTGATCCCCCTGCTTGTGCTCTCTCTCTGACAAATAAATAAGAAAATTTTTAAAAAAAAAAAAAAAAAAAGGAAAACAAATAATCCTATTTAAAAATGGGCCAAAGACTTGAACAAACACTTCACCAGAGAAGACATACAGATGGCAAATAAGCATTTGAAAGATGTTCTATGTCATCAGGAAATGCAAATTAAAGCAACAGTGAGATTCCACTACACACCTATTAGAACGGCCCAAATCCAGAATACAGACAACACCAAATGCTCTCAGAAGATCTGCACCAGGAAGTCTTACTCATTGCTGTTAGGAATGCAAAATGGCACGAGTTACTTTGGAAGACAGTTTGGCGGGTTCCTACAAAACTAAGCATACTCTTACCATATGATCCAGCAACTGCACTTTTTTGTTATTTACACAAATGAATTGAAGGCTTACATCCACACAAAAACCAGCACACAGATGTTTATAAAAACTTTATTCATAATTGCCAAAATATACAAGCAACCAAGATACCCTTCAATATCTCTGAATGGATAAAATGCATAGATCCAAACAATGCGATATTATTCAGCACTAAAAAAAAAAAGAGCTATCAAGCCATGAAAAGACAAGGAGGAAACTTTTTTTAAAAAAGATTTTATTTATTTAGTCATGAGAGACACAGAAAGAGAGGCAGAGACATAGGCAGAGGGAGAAGCAGGCTCCATGCAGGGAGCCCGATGTGGGACTCAATCCCAGAACTCCAGGATCACGCCATGGACTGAGGGCAGATGCTCAACTGCTGAGCTACCCAGGGATCCCAGGGAGGAAACTTAAATACCTATTACTAAATGAAAGAAACCAGTCTGAAAAGGCTACATAACATATGAGTCCAATTCTACGACATTCTGGAAAAGGCAAAACTATGGAGGCAGTAAAAAGATCAGTGGTTGTCAGGAGTGGAGGGAAGGGAGAGATGAATAGGCAGAGCATAGAGGATTTTTAGGGCAGTGGAACCATACGATATGGATATATGTCATTATACATTCGTCCAAACCTATAGACTGTCCAGCACCAAGAGTGAACTCTGATATAAACTACGGACTTTGCATGATGATGCTGTGTCAATATCAGTCCCTCAGCTCAACAAAGGCACCACTGTAGTACAGGATGAGGATGCTGGGAGAGGCTGTGTATTTGTGGGGCAGAGGGGATATGGGGACTCTGCACTTTCAGCTCAATGTTGTTATAAACTTAAAATTGCTTTTAGAAATAGAGTTTCCTGGGGCACCTGGGTGGCTCAGTGGTTGAGTCTCAGCCTTCGGTTTGGGGCATGATCTCAGGGTCCTGGGATTGAGTCCTGCATCAGGCTCGCTGTGAGGAGCCTTCTTCTCCCTCTGCCTCTCTCTGTGTGTGTCTCTTAGGAATAAATAAATAAATAAATAAATAAATAAATAAATAAATAAAATCTTTAAAAAATAAAGTTTCTTATGAGACTGGGTGTCATATACAACTGAGGAATCACTAAATTTCACTCCTAAAATGAATAGTAGAGCATATGTTAACTAAATTGAATTTAAACTAAAAAATTTAAAAATATAAAAATGTTTTAAAAGTTTCTTAAGTTTGAAAAAAATTAAATGAATTAATATAGAAAAAGAACAGTGCCTGGCACATAGTAAGCATTCTGTAACTGTTAGTTTTATTATCACATCTTTCCTAATTCATAGCTATGGAAACTAAAGCACAGACTGATTTACACACAGCCTGCAAGCGGCAGAGTCAGGATTCAAACTGAGGTCTCCAGGATTCCAAAGCCTACATTCTTCCCCCTACAACATGACAGTGAATGAATAGACACACTAACATGTTTTATTTATGTGTGCCCACATCTAGGGCACTCCTGGGGGTAGCACAGAGTGTTCCTAAGAGCTCCTCTAACCTGACCCAGGAAGTAGTTTCAGAGACTAGGATGGTTTGAAACACCACAACAACACCCATGTCTGGTTGGTTCACAGTCACTTGGTGTTTAATCTTTTACTTCCCAAAGGTCAGACTCTCTCCCCCTCATAGAAAAATGTCAGAGCAGTGTCCACATAGAATAGCCCAGATGACCATGGAATGGTCAATTTTTTCAGAAGATTCCCGAGCTTCTAAAGAAATCTGACTTGAATCAAGGCTCCCCTCTGCCCCCAGAGAGAAACCTGGTGATAATAAAAGTCTCTGGCATCAGTTGAGTCCTTACCATGTGGGCAGGTGCTATGCTAACCCCTTGCCAGGCATGGTCTCATTTAGTCCTCACAGTCACCCTATTAGGGAAGTGCTGTTATTATCCTCATTTTAAAAATTAGAAACTAGGTTTAGGAATATGAAATAACGTGCCCAAGGGCATGTGACTAATAAATAGCAGAGTCCTGAATGCTTGCTTGAACCACTCTGTTGGGCTCTGTCCCGCGTGGAGTGGAAAGCGTATGAGCTTTGGAGCCACACAGCCTGGGAGGATACTTGGTCTAGGAGCTGTTAGCAAATTCCTTGGTCTCTGTAAACTTCAATTTCCTCCTCTATAAAAAAGGGGATAATAATAGTGCCTACTTCATAAGGGTGTGCAAGGATAAAACAAGCAAATTCATTGAAGGCAATTAGCCCAGTACTTGATACGTAGTAAATGGTTAACAGATGCTAGCCCTTATTAATCACTCTGAACCTTCGCTTCCTCATTTGTAAAATAGGGGCTGATAATAATATGTAAGTCACAGAGTGATTGTGAGGCTTACAAGAACGGGCAAAAGGCAAATAAGATGAGACTTGCCACGTGGCAAGCTACCACACCATCACTCTCCAAAATGGGTCGCAGATAAGCAAGCCAGCTTTTTTTTTTTTTTTTTAAGATTTTATTTATTTATTCAGAGAAACAGAGAGGCAGAGAGGCAAAGACAGGCAGAGGGAGAAGCAGGCTCCATGCAGGGAGCCCAATGTGGGACTCAATCCCAGGTCTCCTGGGCCGAAGGTGGCGCTAAACTGCTAGGCCACCCAGGCTGCCCATCAAGCCAGCTTTTTAAAAAGCCCATGGAGGAGCTCCTGGGTGGCTCAGTTGGTTAAGCTTCTGACTTTGGCTTAGATCATGATCTCAGGGTCCTGGGATCCAGCCCCATATCAGGGCTCCTCACTCAGCAGAGCATCTGTTTCTCCTCTCTCTGCCCATTCCCCCAGCTGTGTACTCTCTCTCCCAATAAATAAGATCTTTTAAAAAAATTCTTTTTTAAAAATGCCCACAGAATTGCAAATCTACCTGATAACAGGTGTGCTCAGATGACAAAGGCACACTTTAAATATTGTTCTTCAGGGGATCCCTGGGTGGCACAGTGGTTCGGCGCTTGCCTTTGGCCCGGGGTGTGATCCTCAAGACCTGGGATCGAATCCCACATCGAGCTCCCGGTGCATGGAGGCTGCTTCTCCCTCTGCCTGTGTCTCTGCCTCTCTCTCTCTCTCTCTGTGACTATCATAAATAAATAAAAATTAAAAAAAGAATTTAAATATTGTTCTTCAAAATGCATTTATTAACTTAAGATCCTTTATTTCTTTGTGTAGAGGCTTGGAGTATGGGTGGAAAATGCTCTCCAGGACACTCAAAGCTAAATTCTTAGGGGAGAACACAGTCAGTCCAAAACAAAGGAGCATGTCTCTGATATGACACTAAACAGTTTTATTTGAGGAAAGTTCAAACACCTATGAAAGTAAACAAATGATATGACAAGGTCCCAAGTATCCATCACACAACTTTAATAGCTACCAACCCACGGAAAGCTTGTTTCAACTATACTATCTCATACCCAGTAGAGTCTTAAAACAATTCCCAGATACCATATAATTTCATCTGAAAAGATGTCAGTGTTTATCTCTAAAAGATAAGATACTTTTAATTTTTTTTGAAGATTTATTTATTTATTTGAGAGAGAGAGAACAGGGGGAGAGGAACAGAAGGAGAGAGAGAATCTCAAGCAGATGCCACACTGAACACAGAGCTGGATCCAGGGCTCAATCTCATGATGCTGAAATCATGCCCTGAGCCAAAATCAACAGCCAGCACTTAACTGAGTGAGCCACCCAGGTGCCCCAAGATAAGATTATTTTAAAAACAAACCACAATAGCATTGTCACACCTAATAATTTTAAGCAATCATTCCTTAATATCACCAAATAATCAATGTTCAAATTTCTAATTGTCTCCATAAATGTATTTTTTTAACTGCTGCTTTGTTTGAATCAAGATCTACACATTGCAGTTAGCCGATACAACTTTAAAGTATCTTTTAATCTTTGTTTTCTTTTTTTTCCCTCTGTGAACAAATTTATTTGTTGAAGAAACTAGGTGTTTTTCCCTACAGATTTTCACAGTCTGGATTTTGCTGATTTCATCCCCATGGTATAGTTTAATATGATGCTCTGGTCTCTGTATTCCCTATAAATTGGTAGATAAACCTAGAGACTTGAACGGATTTGAATTTAATTTTTTTGGCAAGAATACTTCATATGTGGTATAGTCTTCTTTTCTCAGGAGGCACAGTGTCCTGCTGTCTCTGAAATGACACTTTAAGACATCAGAAATATGATTGTCTTTACTAGAAGTGTAAGCATATAAAAAGAACCCATCCATCCATAGATGAATGGATAAACAAAATGTGGCATTTACATACAACGGAATATTATCTAGCCATATATGATTGAACTTTGGGGTCATTATGCCAAGTGAAAGAAGTCAGACACAGAAGGAAAAATATTGTACGATTCCACTTACATGAGAGATAGAAAATGTAAATTCATAGAGACAGAGAGTAGAATAGGGGTTACCAGGCGCTGAGGCAGGGAGAAAATGGGAAGTAATTATTTAATGGATACAGTGTTTCCACTGGGGATGATAAAAAAGCTCTGGAAATGGAGAGTGGTGATATTTGTACAATAGCATGAATGAGCTGAATGCCACTGAAATGTACACTTAGAAATGGTTAAAACGATAAATACTATGTCGTGCATATTTTACCACAACAAATACTCCCACACAATGGATAACTCTCAAATATCCATAGCAAACAGACATCACTCTAGAGGCTAGCGCGGTACTTTCACCATATCTTGCAAATATCCCAAATGACTCATGTCCAGGGCCAAATGTACAATCTTCCTCACCGACTTCTTCCTTTAGGGGATGATCCTCACCCTCAGTGAGTGAAGACAGCAGTCGGCTCTCCTTCTTCCTCCTTTCATCTCCCTCCACTCAGGCATTGAGTCCTACTGGAGTAGAACTACTCCACATATATCTCTTCAGTCTGTACCATTTGCTCATCCCCACTGCCACAGCCTTATTTCGGGCTTCGTCAGCTGTCTACTGGACAATTGCAACAGCCACCTCACCATGACCTGCTTCCACCTCATTCCAACCTGTCCTCCTGACGGCTGCCAGAGGGATTCTTCTAAAACACAGATGCGAGCTTGTCTCTCCCTGGCTTGGAATTCTTCAAAGGCTCCCAATGATGGCCTACTACAAGGGTCAGTAAACTTTTTCTGTAAAAGGCCTGATAGCAAATATTTTAGGCTTTACATGCCTATCAGCTACATAACTCTGTGACTGTAGCACAAAAGCAGCCATAGATAATACCTAAACAAATAGGCGTGACTGTGTTCCAATAAAAATTTATCTACCAAAACAAGTGGTGAGCCAGATTGGGCCCGAGGGCCATAGTTTGCTGAACCCTGACCTACAGAATAGAACCCAAGCTTCTTAGTGTAACCCAAAAGAAAGGCAACTGCCCCCTCTCTTCTCAGGACCTAGACATCAACAGTCTGGGGCCTGAGGAGGGCAGCTTCCACTGCAGCAAGCAGGACTCTAGTTAGACCTTGGGAAGAACTTAGCTGTTAAAGGATTGTTAAAATTGGCCTAAGTTGTGGAAGGAGGTGGAAGAATGTCCATCTGTCTAGTTTTCTGACAAGCCCTGTCTGGACCCACTCCTAATTCTGGCATAAAGATATCAAAACTAAATTAAATCAGTATATATGAGTGAGCCTGTATCCCACACAAAACACAGCATCACTATCCTGTCCACCACTAAGGTGCAAACATCAGTTGGAGACACAAAATGGCAGGGAGTGGAATGAAATAACAGATCAAGGCGGCAGCAAAGGGGAAGCCATGCAACAGTGCTGATGAAGCATTAGGTGGAATCCTAATGCAAGCTCAGAGGAGGAAAAGACCAGAGGCGGGAGCAAGGAAGGCTTCACAGAAAGAGGCTAGTGTTTGAGTCTGTAATCGTAAAATTTATGATAATAACGGCATCCACTGCTGAGGAATAGTGGGCGTCCACCACTTTATTAACCTCGTCTTGTTGAATCCTCACAACAACCTTGTAAAGCAGTGTCATTAGTGCCTTTCTGTATAGTAGGAAATTGAGCCTCAAAACTTGGAGCAGTTTGCTCAGGGTCACACAGCCCACTAGCAGCAGAGCAGGACTAGCTAGTTTGGCTCTGAAGCTTACCGGGGCAGAGCTCCCCAGGGTGGGGGGCACTGGCAAAGGGATTGGGTGAAGGTCTGGGGCACAGGTCCTGGTGTGGCTAGAATGGGAAAGAGTAAATGACCAGCTTGGAAAGGGAGATCTGGGCTGGCTCATGGGTGACACTGGAAACCAGGCCCAGGAGCTTCAAGTGGTAATCACATCTGGATTGGGATGGAGGTAGGGGGCAGCGTGGGCAGGAAGGCACCTGGCACGTTCAACAATAGTAGTTCAAAAGAGTGAGCTATCAAGTCTGTGCCAGAGGAACGCTGTGGGGACAGGTATGGGAGAGACAAGGAAGCATGATTCTTGTGAGGATACAGCTACCAACAGCCATCGGAGCAGGTGAGGGAGGAGTTGCCAACTGATTCAGTTCTGAGTGGACCAGGCAGCAAGGCCAAATCAATACCTAGAGGGCTAATGTTTACTGGACTAGCTACTGCTGGTAAGCACTTCACATGTAGAAACTCACCCCATCCTCACAACATTCTCAGGAGGGAAGATCTATTATTATTCCCATCTTTCAGGTAAAGGAGCTGAGGCACAGAGAGGTTAAGCAACTCATCCAAAGTAACACAGCTGGTAAATGGCAGAGCTGGGATTTGAACTCAAGGAGTCTTCTTCCAGAAGCCTTGCTTTTGATCACTTCATTTTACTGTGTATATTGAGGTAATGATTTCAGGAGGAAGCAGGGTTCCCAATCCCTGCCACATTCCCTGCCTTCAAGGATCAAGCAGGAGAGTGATGTTGATGGCAGGATTTTTTTTGGCCAGGTGGCACTGCCCAGGAGGATCTCAGGTGTCTGCTGCTACCTTGAACCAGCTGTCTCTCACCATTGGGCAGGGGCCTATACCGGGGTCTGCGCTATGCAGGCACTGGCCAGCTGGAGGGAACCTGGAGCCCAGTCCTGTCCTATCAGAGTGGGGCAGGGGGGAGGGTAGGCAGGCCACTCCCAGAAGTGGCATCAGCTGGTACAAGCCACAAGCAGGGGAAAGAGCCCAAGTGGTACAGCTCCACCAGGTTCAGGAGGAAGGAGCCCACCCCCTGTCTTGAACTTGAAGTCCAAGTAGATCATCTTCTCCTTTGCCCTGGACAGCAGTCAGTACCAGTGGGCCAGGGGTAGGAGCATCGGTGATACAAATACAGAACATCAAACTCAAACAGGCAGTATGGACCCACCGGGAGGGTCAGCTCCATAAAGGTCTGCAGCACAATATCACATCATACATGGACTGTCTGACCTCTGGCCATGGGTCTGGGCCGTAGCCGCAAGGCATTTGGGGAGATTCCTCACTCCTACGGGGACCTGTCCCTCTAGGAAGTGAGCACACCCCAAGAGCCCCACCTGGGTCCCTGTGGACGCAGTAATCAGCCACCCTAAGGAAGGAATTAAGGTAGGGGGAAGAGTAGGAAAGGAAGGGGGTGAAAATATAAAGCCCCAGCAGGCAGATATTTGCATGACTATTTCTGGATCACAGCAGAGAGCTCCGGTTCCATCTGTGCCTGACGCCCAGGCGTGCCACTCGTTGCCTGACAAGGACAAGAATGAGCTGGCAGAGAAAAGGACAGTAAGGAGAAAAGGATGGAAGCAAAAACTCTCAGAAGGAACCTGACGCCACTCCACATTAACCAAAACCATCTGCATGCTTATGCTGCAATTTGGCTTCTGCTAAAATGCTTGTAACCAAAGGGGGTTTTGAAACTTCTGATTGTCCTGGGCATTTTTTTCAGACCTCCATAGCCCCAGGCACATTTCACCCAAGATGCCACAGCAGACTATTCTTGACTTATGTTGTTTTTCCTCCAGGTCCCAGGGTAACATATTTGGTCACTATGCCAGGATTTGAAAGAGAGGTCTTGAAGCTCCTGGTCTTGCCCAGTGGATGCTCCTGCTCCTAAAAGGGATCTCGTTACAAAAATCTCATCTTGGGATGCCTGGGTGGCTCAGCAGTTGAGCATCTGCCTTCAGCTCAGGGTGTGATCCCGGGGTTCGGGGATCGAGTCCCACATCGGGCTCCCTGCATGGAGCCTGCTTCTCCCTCTGCCTCTGCCTCTGCCTTTCTCTGTGTCTTTCATGAATAAATAAATAAAATCTTTTTTAAAAATCTCATCTTAACTTTACATTTCTGTTGCTCCTGATCTTGGGAATTACTGCAAACCTTTCCAAGGCATAGTTTGGGTGGCATTTACACCAACTATCTCTATCAGCACCCTCTTTCCACCTCCCAAATCCATATACAATCTAAATAGAGCAGTGGCAGGCTCATGGTGGAAATGCAGGGTCAAGACAGAGCTCCAGTCTTTACCACTGACTTGATCGCTTTCCCTAATCTCCTAAACAGGTTCCTGGAGCTGCCACTGGAACCCCACCCGCTTCCCCTTAACTTTCAAAAAACCAGGCTCTCTTGATTCTTATCTCCCTGGCTAGTCAACATGCCTTTCCTCAACTTTCCAGGATAAAAACATCAACACTCCTCGAGGTAAGTTCAACCCCTTGCCGATCCTGGAGGATGTGGTCTGTTAGAATGGCCACAAGCATCTCCAACTCAGCATGTCCGAGCTAAACTTATTCCCTCGGGAAGGAATGGCATTGTGGCCACAGCATGGGCTTGGATTTAGACACCCAGAGCTGTGTGAGCTTGGGCAGGTTGCTCACCTTCTCTCTGCTTCCGTTTCCTCATCTGCGAAATGGAAATAATAATGGTATTTACCTCATAGAATTGTATGTGTTATCTGAGTTAATATATGCAAAGGACTAGGAAAAGTAGCACATATAAGTGTTTCATGAATATTAAGTGTTTGTGTTTTTTTAAGGTTTTATTTTTAAGTAATCTCTACACTCAGTGTGGGGCTTGAACTCACAATCCTGAGATCAAGAGTCACATGTTTACTGGCTTTGCCAGTTGGGCACCCTGGATATTAGCTATTTTTATCTTTCCCCTAAACCTACTCTTCCTGTCTTAGTGAATAGCACCATGACCCAAGTCAGAATCATGGTCATTGCCCATAATTCCTCCCTTTTGCTTCCTATCCACTTCTAATTGCTGGCTGAATCCCCCAAATGCTACCTCCTTACTCCCATGGGCATTGCCTTCTCATCAGCTGCTGGCATAGCCTCAGTCCAGACTTCTTCTCCACCCAGAATCTCTCCCCAGCCTCCAGTTTTGTGCCTCTGGTCTACTTGCTCAATGGTTGCATTTCTAAATGGTCATTTCGTTTCCCTGCTTAAAACCCTGCAATGGCCACCCACTGCCCTCATGATAAAGTCCAACTCCCCAGGATGGTATATAGATGGCCTTTGCCTACACCTCCAGTCCTGCCTGGCTCCTACCTACGCTCCAGCCCTCAGAATTCTTAGAAGTCCAACACATCCAGGCAGCTTCATGCTTCTGAGCAGTTACACTCTTCCTTTGGCCTCACCAGCCCCACTGTCCTTCCAGCTAATTCTTATCTTCCAACATTCAGCTCAAGCAGTACCTTCCCTAAGAAATTTACCTCACCTCATCCCAGAAAGGACTGAGCCCAACCTCTGGGCTCCTGCTCTGTGCATTATCTGCTGTATATAATGTCGTCATTTCCATTTATTTACATAAAAACTTAACTCAATTACTAGAAATGAATAATTTGATGACAGGGACAATTTTTTTTTAAAGATTTTATTTACTTATTCATAGGAGACACAGGAAGAGAGAGGCAGAGAGACATAGGCAGAGGGAGAAGCAGGCTGCATGCGGGAGCCCAATGTAGGACTCGATCCTGGGACTCCAAGATCACACCCTGAGCTGAAAGCAGAGGCTTAACCGCTGAGCCACCCAGACATCCTGACAGGGACAATATCTTATTTTTCACTACTCCTACACTTAACATGAGTTAGGTGCTTGATATATGTTTATTGGATAAATAAGAGAGGGAACTAGTTTCAAATCCAGTCTCTGTCAATTGCTAATTATGTGATTGTGGTGCCGATTACTTAACTTTTGGGGCTGTCCTCTTATCTGTGCAGTAGATATTTTAATATGGAATTGCAGAGACATAGTGAGGCTTATAGATTATGTGTTTAAAAAGCTGCTTGGGGAGCCTGGCTGGCTCAGTCTGTGGAGCATGCAACTCTTTTTATTCAGAAAGAGAGAGAGAGCCAGAGAGCTCGAGTGGGGAGGAGTAGAGGGAAAGGGAAAGAATCCCAAGCAGGCTCCATGCTCAGCAAGGAGCCTGATGCAGGGCTCAATCTCACAACCCTGGGTCATGACTTAAGCTGAAATCAAGAGCTGGATGCTTAACCAACTAAGCCACCCAGGTGCTCCTGGAGCATGCAACTCTTGATCTCAGGGTTGTGAGTCAGTGCCCCACTTCGGGTGTAGAGATTACTTTAAAAAATTTTTTGTAATTATTTTTAAAAAATGCTTGCCCCAAATTTACAAAGGCAGAAAGTAGAATGGAGGTCCAGAGGCTGGGGGAAAGATGAATGGGGAATTATTGTTTAATGGGTACAGAGTTTCTGTTTGGGACAAGAAAATGTTCTGGACTAGGGCACCTGGGTGGCTCAATTGGTTAAGTGTCAGACTCTTGATCTCAGCTCAGGTTTTGATCTCAGGGTTGTGAGTTCAAGCCCTTCATTGAGCTCTACCCTGGGCACAGAGCCTACTTACAAAGGAAAAAAAAATGTTCTGGAGATGGCCAGTGGTCACTGTTGCACAACATTGTGAATATACTTAATGCCACTGAATTGTAAACTTTAAAATGGTTAAAATGGGGGCACCTGAGTGGCTCAGTCTAAGCATCTGCCTTCAGCTCAGGTCATGATCTCTGGGTTCTGGGATTCAGCCCCGCATTGGGCTCCCTGCTCATCGGGGAGTCTGCTTCTCCCTCTCCCTCTGCCTGCCACTCCCCTGCTTGTGCACACACTCTCTCTCTCTCAAATAAATGAATAAAATATTTTTAAAAATTAAAGTAAAATGGTAAATTGTATGTTACATTTTACCACAAAAATATTTGGATCACCAAAGGGAGTTAAAAAAGAAAACCTTACTTACGGCACGTGGGTGACTCAGTCGGTTCAGGGGCCAGCTCTTGGTTTCGGCTCAGGTCATGGCCTTGAAGTCCTGGAATCAAGCCTCAAGTCAGGCTCCGTGGTTAGCAGGGAATCTGCTTGAAATTCTCTCTCCTTCTCCCTCTGCCCCTCCCCTCATCTCTCTCTTAAATAAATAAATAAATAAATAAGCCTTAAAAAAAAAAAAAAAAAAAAGGAAAGAAAACACCTGGGCAGCCCGGGTGGCTCATCAGTTTAGCGAAGACTTCAGCCCAGGGTGTGATCCTGGAGACCCAGGATCAAGTCCTGTGTCTGGCTCCCTGCATGGAGCCTGCTTCTCCCTGCTGTCTCTACCTCTCTCTCTGTGCCTCTCATGAATAAATAAATAAAATCTTAAAAAAAAAAAACCTTACTTAAGTACCTGTCATCTACTAGGTGTTCGGCATAAATGGAAAAAGATACTGAAAACTCCTAGTAAGGGTATTCAAACCTCTCCCAGGAAGCTGTTACTGGCATGTAGCTGGCAAATGTCTGCCTCCTCAGTCAGGGAGGAGGCACCTAAGAGATGGAAGCCTCTGGAAACTTTCTTCTCCTCCTGACAGGACAGCCAGTAGTTGGTAGCAAGAGGAAACTACCGGTCCCCCCACACTCAAATCCGAGAAACCGGAACTAAGCCCCATCTCTTTTGATATACCCTGGCAGAAGGGTAGGAGAGAAAGAAATCGGTGAGGCATAGAAATAATTAGGGGGAAATGCCAGCTAGTCCAAGAGGAGAGTGGGGATTGAGAAACTTCTTTTCTATCTCCCTTGAAAGCTAGAGGAGGAAAAAGTTGTCAAATAACAGTATGAGTGAACAAGCATAGACGTTTCTGGTTGCCAGGGCTTTAAGGCAATGAATGAGAATGTAGTCTCTCAGAAGAGCTTTGAAAATGGGGCAGAGATCTCTCTGTGCAGGCCAGGGCTTCTCAACCTCAGCACTGACATTTGGACAGGATAATTCTACACTGTAGGGGGTTGTCCTGTGCATTGTAGGAGGCTTAGCAACCTCTCTGGGCCTCTATTCACTAGTTGCCAGGGGCATCCAACCCACTAGTCAAGACCATCAAAAATATCTCCATTGCCAAATGCCCTCTTGGAAACAAAACTGGCCCCCGTTGAGAACCACTGGTCTAAGCTAAGCAAAGTATTTTCCTGCTTCAAGGCAGAAGATAAAAGAGTTGACATTTAGATTCTAGGATCCAAAAGGGAAAACCCCAAAAGGGATAATCAAGATGCTGTGACCAGCTAGAAGTCAGGGAGAAGACTATGGGTCCCATATCAGAGGAATTTGAGATGCTCCAGCCAGCCACCAAGATCATGTAGCAGGGACCTTGCAGTCATGAATAGTGGTGAATCTTCAGCTTTTCGACCACTAACAGACCTTATACAAATCAGCACCTGGGGCCCTGTTCCTCCTCCGAACTCAGATCTTCTGGGGTGAAGGTAGACAGCTAGGCAGATTTCTCTGGGCCTTCCTTGAAGCCACACAAATCATAGAAACCTGCGAGAGGAGCCAAAGCCTGGAAAAAATTTCAGTTCCAAATCTCAGAGTATCTCCGCCTTTCCCCAGGCCCTAGAACACAGGGACAGAGAGTGGCCCTGATGGAAGGTTCCTTAGGTTCTTCTAGTCCCAAATCAATATTATGGACTCTTTCTTTTGTCTCAGGCTCCCACGTGGCCAGGCCCAATACTGTTACTGGCCCTGATTTCATAGAAAAGATTATTATTTTGTTCATAGATTCTTTTTGGTATTAGTTTTCATCTTTAAAATATTGTGACAAAATATTCTTTTTTTAAAAAAAAGATTTTATTTATTTATTCATGAGAGACACAGAGAAAAAGGCAGAGACATAGGCAGAGGGAGAAGCAGCCTCCCCACAGGGAACCCGATGCAGGACTTGATCCCAGCCACCCAAGTGTCCCTAAAATATTCTTTATCTAGATTATTGAGTGTTTTGGCATCTCTTAAATTTTGTTCTGGAGGCTAGTGCCTCACTTGCTTCACTCTGTCTTCCTGGCCCTGCTCACTGAATCCCCAACAGGACAGCCCATGAGACACATTATGAAGGCAAAGGTCACAAATGGAAGCCCAGAGGCTGAATTCTGCACATAAATGTGTTTTGTTTGGCTAGCACTGTGTGTTTGGAAATGTCCTGATATGTTGCCCATTTTTTTAAGTCGAGAGAATCACATAATAATTCACATTTCTGACTTTTTTTTTTTTTGAAAATCGGGTGATCTGGCAACACTTCAAACCACACACAATAACTGTCAGGACCTGGTGAGTGGCCTCCCATTTAGGGCAGGGGCGCTGGCCCTCCACCACATGCAGCCCACTCCCCCAACTTACAAGGACCACCTCATCTGCTGCGTGGTGGTGTGCCAGAGCCGGCTTGCTCTGGCTCACAAGAGCCAACCAGCAAATTTCTGGGGTGAGTTGTTGAGCAGAGCCACTACAAAAAATAAGTTATTTAAGCTTACAATTAGATTACATTCAGAACAAATCTCCTAATTTTCTAATTATTTTACCACATTTTGCTATTATCTGTGCTCTTGGGGTTATATACATCTATTGTACCCAAAAGGTGGAAATATGTATAGTGGCACACTACTACATGTCTCATCCCAACTCTGTACCCAGTTACGTCACATGGGTGGCATTTAAATTGGCCACTGGAGGAGTATTTTCATGGCATTTTTGTAGCAAACACTACAAAACAGGGCTCTATTTGTTGTTGGGCGCATGGTCTGGACTTAGGATATTGACAGAGAAAATATTAATAGTGTGTCAGGTCTGTAGCAGTTACATTGTGACTAGCACAACAATGTGAAGAAATAGTCTTCTGTATTTGAAAACTACAATGCAGTTCAGCAAAGAAACCACCCAGTCACTGACTAATGCCTGAAGTTTAGACAAGAATCATTATTCCACTTTCATCTTGTGCCTTAACTTAGAAACCAGGGCTGCCTGGCTGGCTCAGTTGGTAGAGTGTGTGACTCTTGAGCTTGGAGTCATGAGTTTGGGACCCACCTTGAGTGTAGAGATTACTTAAAAATTATATATTACAAAAACAAAAAAATACCAGGGGCTCCTGGGGAGCGCAGTCAGTTGAACATCTAATTCTTGGTTTCAGCTCAGGTCATGATCTCATGGTTATAGGATTCAGCCCTGTGGGGCTTGAGATTCTCTCTCCCTCAACCCCTCCTGCTCATGCTCTCTCTCTCTCTCAAATAAAATAAATAATTCTTAAAGGTGAACAAACTTTCGGGATGCCTGGGTGGCTCAGCAGTGGAGCATCTGCCTTTGGCTCATGGCGTGATCCCAGGGTCCTGGGATTGAGTTCCGTGTCGGGCTCCCTGCATGGAGCCTGCTTCTCCCTCTGCCTGTGTCTCTGCCTCTCTTTCTGTGTGCCTCTCATGAATAAATTAATAAAATATTTTTAAAAATATGAACAAACTTTCATACCAAAACTACTTGGTTATCATCATGGCTCTGGATTCTGGAGACCCCCAGAGCCAGGCCCACCAATCTTTAACCTGAAGGGAAGTAGTTGTCACTGAGAGCTGGAGGCAAAAAGAAATCTGCCCAAGGTGGCAGGATATAAAATCAATGCACAGAAAGCAGTTGCATTTCTATACACTAACAATGAGACAGAAGAAAGAGAAATTAAGGAGTCCATCCCATTTGCAATCGCACCCCAAACCATAAGATACCTAGGAATAAACCTAACCAAAGAGGCAAAGGATTTGTACTCAGAAAGCTATGGAACACTCATGAAAGAAATTGAGGAAGACACAAAGAAATGGAAAAACGTTCTATGCTCATGGATTGGAAGAACAAATATTGTTAAAATGTTTATGCTACCTAGAGCAATCTATACATTCAATGCAATCCCTATTAAAATACCATCAACTTTTTTCACAGAGCTGGAACAAATAATCCTAAAATTTGTATGGAACCAGAAAAGACCCCAAATAGCCAAAGGTATATTGAAAAAGAAAACCAAAACTGATGGCATCACAATTCTGGACTTCAAGCTCCATTACAAAGCTGTGATCATCAAGACAGTATGGTACTGGCACAAAAACAGACATGCAGATCAATGGAACAGCATAGATCTGTTCTATTCAAGCCAGAAATGGACCCTCAACTCTATGGTCAACTAATCTTCAACAAATCAGAAAAGAAGATCCAATGGAAAAAAGACAGTCTCTTCAACAAATTGTGTTGGGAAAATTGGACAGCCACATGCAGAAGAATGAAACTGGACCATACAGAAAAAATAGACTCAAAATGGATGAAAGACCTATATGTGAGAAAAGAATCCATCAAAATCCTAGAGAAGAACACAGGCAGCAATCTCTGTGACCTTGGCCACAGCAACTTCTTAATAGACACGTCTCCAGAGGCAAAGGAAACAAAGGCAAAAACGAACTATTGGGATTTCATCAAGATAAAAAGCTTTTGCACAGCAAAGGAAAGAGTTGACAAAACCAAAAGAAAACTGACAGAATGGAAGAAGATATTTGCAAATGACATATCAGATAAAGGGCTAGTATCCAAAATCTACAAATAACTTACAAACTCAACACCCAAAGAACAAATAATCCAATCAAGAAATGGGCTGAAGACATGAACAGACATATCTCCAATGAAGACATACAAATGGCCAAGAGACACATGAAAAAATGCTCAATATCATTCAGCATCAGGGAGATGTAAATCAAAACCACAATGAGATACCACTTCACACCTGTCAGAATGACTAGAACGAATAAGTCAGGAAACGACTGATGTTGTCAAGGATGCGGAGAAAGGGGAACCCTCTTACACTGTTGGTGGGAATGCAAGCTGGTGCAGCCACTCCGGAAAACAGTATGGAGGTTCTGCAAAAAGTTGAAGCTAGAGCTACTCTACGACCCAGCAATTGCATTATTAAATATTTACCCCTAAGATACAAATGTAGTGACCCGAAGGGGCACCTCTACCCCAATGCTTATAGCAGCAGTGTCCACAATAGCCAAACTGTGGAAACAGCACAGATGTCCATTAACAGATGAATGGGGACACCTGGGTGGCTCAGCAGTTAAGCGTCTGCCTTCGGCCCAGGGCGTGATCCTGGAGACCTGGGATCGAGTCCCACATCCGGCTCCCTGCATGGAGCCTGCTTCTCCCTCTGCCTGTGTCTCTGCCTCTCTCTGTGTGTCTCTCATGAATAAATTAATAAAATCTTAAAAAAAAAAAAAACAACAGATGAATGGATAAAGTAGATGTAGTGTATATATATATATATACATACATACATACACAATGGAATATTAGTCATACATCAAAAAGAATGAAATCTTGCCATTTACAAGGATGTAGATGGAACTAGAGGGCATTATGCTGAGCAAAATAAGTCCATCAGAGAAAGATAATTATCATATGATCTCAGTCATGTAGAATTTAAGAAACAAAACAGAGGATCATAGGGGAAGAAGGGAAAAAATTAAACAAGGTGAAATCGGAGAGGGAGAACAAACCATAAGAGACTGTTAATCATAGGAAACAAACTGAGGGTCACTAGAGGGGAGGAGGGTAGGGAGTTGGAGTAACTGGGTGATGGACATTGGGAAAGACATGCAATGAGCGCTGGGTGTTACATAAGACTAATGAATCATTAACCTCTACCTCTGAAACCAATAATACATTATATGTTAATTAATTACAATTAAATAAGAAAAAGAAAATCTGACTCTGCTCAGGGATGCTGTGGACCAGAAAACATGCAGAACAGGGATGATTGGGGATCCCTGGGTGGCTCAGCGGTTTGGCGCCTCCATTCGGCCCAGGGTGTGATCCTGGAGACCCGGGATTGAGTCCCACGTCAGGCTCCCTACATGGGGCCTGCTTCTCCCTCTGTCTGTGTCTCTGCCTCTCTCTCTCTCTGTGTGTGTCTCTCATGAATAAATAAATAAAATATTAAAAAAAAAAAAAAGAACAGGGATAATTATCCTCAGCCACGGGGGCCCTGCAGGAGGAAAACTCAAAAAAGGCTGGGAGACATAATGGGCATCCCTCCTATTCAGAATCCTGTCTGCTCAGTTCAACAGAAGGTGCGAGAATATCCTCACCTTCCAGTACTCAGGACCTAGTGGTGGGCACAGCCTTCCAGATTTAGGAAATTCCCTCCCCAGGTGTGGATGCTCTGAGGCTCCTATCTAGTCCCCCATATGGAGGGGCAGGTGAGGTCTGGCCCAGAAACCACCTGACCCCCAGGACAGCTCGGCTGACATTGGCAGGAACGAATCAGGAGCTGGGTCTATTCCACCCCCAAAGTGAAACCCTTTTCTCCCAGCTCGGTGGAGGGTCTTGGGAAAGCATGGGGATGAAGTTTAGGAGTGCCTCACCAGGATAAAGCCCCCTTCTCCAGGAGGCCTTCCCAGTCTATCCGGTGCTCCTGACCTCTCAGCATCTGAGCCTGCAATCAGGGGCCTCAGGCTCTCGCTGCCTGTGTGGCTTTGGGCGACTCACTCTGCCTCTCTGCTCCTCATTTGTGTAACAGATACAACAAATGCTGGATGGCTTCCCACGGCCAGACACATCCCTTGCCTCATTTATATCTTTTCTCCAAGGTTGTAAGGTTGCTATTAAGATCTCTATTTTGTAGCAGAGGAAGGTGAAGAGCAGAGGTTAGGTAATTTAACTGGGTTACGCAGGGGAATTCAAACCCAGGTCTGGGTGACTCCAAATCTGCAGCTCCCCATCATAAACTTTAAAGGACTTGACACAGGACAGCAGGAATGACCGTGTCCTCTACTGCAGGGTGTGGGAAATAGACATGAATTTTATATCTACACTAAACTGCATAGGTTGGTTTAATTCTCATCCGTTTTAGGTTCCCCCTTTGTCTGCACCGGAATTTTGTCAAGGTGTCTCAGGGCCAGGGTGCAAACACTTAGACCTCTGTCATCTGGCTCTGACTGGCATCACTGGGCCATCCATCGTCCTTTCAGACACTGACCGCATGTGAGTAACTGCTGAGATGCCCTTTATTTCTTCGCTGGTGGTTTTCTTTGCTACATCAAGGCCAGGCCTGTGGGCCCAGGGTGCCTGGGAGCCAAATTTCCGTGTGTTCCACCTCCCCGTCCTGCCATTCCCCTTCGCTTCCTCAGGCCCTAGCCCCAGTACACCACAAGGTCCCTCTTACTGGGACTCGGCCACAGAGATTGTCATTCCTTACCTTGTGTCTCTTTTTCCCTCAGCCTGGAGGCAGCTTCTATAGTTTCTGGAGGGAGCCCTATGCCCCTCAAACTCACCCCACCTAGCTATCACTTAAGGTATGTTCCTTGAATTGCCAGTCTCTGCTCAGAGGTACTGTATTCCCCTGAAGCCTAGGTTTCTGGAGAGTTAGGCCAGAAAGCAATTTTATTTCTGAGGCATCATCCCCTGTGGCAATGAGCACAGGACACTCAGCTCCTTGAAAAGAGGGCAGTGGTGGGGATGAGGTGTTAAAAAAAAAATGAGTAAGCGCACTAGAAAATTTACATGAATAATCATGTACAAACATATTACTATTCTTTTTCCCATTCCTCTTTCCTTGGAGGCAGAGATGTTACAGACTTGCAGGGCTTGGTTGTAGTAACAATAAACAAAACCCCCAAAAAACAACTCAAAAAAACAAAACCAATAATAATAATAGCTAGTATATGTTGAATACTTATTGTGGGTCAGGCACTACGATAAGTGCCGTCCCCTATTTCACTTAATTGTCATAGAAATCTTACGAGGCAGTTCTTATTATCCTGTTTACACATGAGGAAACTGACCCTCTGAGAGCCTTTCCCCCAAGCTCACACAACCTATAGGTGTAGAGCCTGGTTCTCACCCAGTTTTCTGACCCCAAAGTCTGTGCAGCAACCACTGAGACACAGAGTCCAAATGCACTGTAAAGACTCGTTCGACAGCTGGCCCCTGTCACTCAGTTGCCCATTCACCAGCACTGAGAAATCCCGCATATGGATAAGTCTGCAGGTGAGGATATGACGGACTGTTGGTGTGAGCTGACTTCATCAGCCAGAAGCAGGATGTTGGTGAGGAAGGAGGTTACTGCCAGGGACCAAAAGACCAGACTGTAGGTCCTTGGCTTACCTGGCAAGGGCTCCTCAGGCTAGGCTTGGAAGCATTGCCTCAGGTTCCAGGCTGGAGCCACCTCCTGCATGCCTTCCCTCTTGTTTGGAGGATGCTGGAAATTGCCGCCCTGTCCAGGGTCCCCTCATATCTTCCCAGAAACGAAGGTAGGTACCAGGAAATAGGTGTTAGGGGTAGCAGGTGACAGCAGTCTGGCCCTGGGAGGCAACAAATCAAGTGCAATAAAACTTAATATTGCAAGGCCAGCTGCTTCATGAACACGGGCACGCGTGCATGCACACATAGTGACAGAGCCTGCTAACCTTCTCCTAATACGAGGTTGCTTTTCTTCTATAGTGATGGAACTTTTTATTTACAGCTGGGCAATTTCCACCCAGAATAAAGACCTCTTTCCCAGCCTTCTGTTTGGGAGGTGTGACTACATTCTGGTCAATGGATGCATGTGAAACAACTTCCCAGCAGGGCTCAACTGGGCAATTTTGTCCCCCTTATGCCATTGACTGAGGTCACCTGGTGGTGTTTGGTGGGCACGTGGGTTGGCTTAGAGGGTCTGAGACAGGTTCATCATATGTCTGGCATCTTGGTAGGAGCAGCTGAAAGGCTCAGCTGGTAATGTCAACTGGAGCACCCATGTGGCCTCTCCAGCATGAGGGCCTCAGGAGAGGATTTCTCTCTCTCTTTCTCTCTCTCTTTTTTTTTTTTTTTTTTAGGAGAGGATTTCTTACATGGCAGCTCAGAGCTCTGAGAGCTGTGTTCCAATAATCAAGACAGACACTCCCAGGCCGTTTGCAGCTGAGCCTCAGAAGTCACCTGGCACCACTTCTGTCTACGCTGTTGGTCAAAGGAGTCACAAGCCACCCAGATTGAAGGAGTACTTCTCAATGGAAGGAGGATCTGCAATCTAGTTTGAAAAACACAGCACCAGTCCTGGGCCACTTAGGTCTGGACTGGAAGTCAGATAAAAAGAAACTTCTATCTTGTTGAAACCACTGTTATTTTGTTGCTCAACGCTGAATCCAATCCTAACAGACACACATACGGATACAGACTCATTCACAATACGCAGTGTACATGTAGCCCACAAGACATAGGGGTAAGGAGACACCGAAATCTCACAGGAGTAGGAGTACCCACTCAGATCCACTCATTCAACACACCAAGTTCATAGCTGCCTTTCCCTGAAGCTCTTACATCACTCCTTTCCTCCTCATCATAGAGCTTCCCATGACCTATCATAATTACCCATCTGCCCATCCCATCCTAGCTCTACTCCTCTCTGGTACCATGTCTGTCTTGCTCCTCATCATTCACTTAGAACCAAGCACAGAACCTCAGTGAATATTTGGCCAGTTTGCATCTTATAGTCCTGAGGTAATGCTTTGGACTGCTAGAGACTGGAGATAGAACGGAGAACAACAGTAATACTGGCTTAGGAGTCTGAAAGGCGCCTGGATTGATGAGTCCCTGGACTGAGGTACCCAGTAGTGGATGCAATGGAGAGAGGGCAGGAGGGAAGCCTGTGTGGCTCAGTCTGTTAAGCGTCTGCCTTCGGCTCAGGTCATGATCCCAGGGTCCTGGGATCGAGTCCCACATCCAGCTCCTTGCTTAGCAGGGAGCCTGCTTCTCCTCCTCCTATCTGCTTGTGCTCTCTCTCACTATCTCTGTCTTTCTCTCGATAGATAGATAGATAGATAGATAGATAGATAGATAGATAGATACACCATTTGTTGAAAGAGAAAACATAAAAGAAGAGTAGACAACTGGGAAGAAAGTAATGAGCTCAGTTTTAGCTCTCTGTTTGAAAGCCTCAGAGACAGTCAGGTAGAATCAGGCAGGAAGTAGTTGGACACACAGAGCTGGACAGACCAAAAAGACAGGTGAAGACATGAGTGCTCGTTCAGTGACATTCCCACCTACATACATTCACTGTTCATTCAAAAATGTTGGAAGAAGCAGGGCCCACGGCAGGGAGGGCTCTTGGGATGGAAGCTGGCGGACCACATTCCCATCTCCACCACAACCCAATATGTCATCTTGAACAAGAGACTCTGCCTTTCTGGCTCATAATTTTCTGCTTTGTTGTAAAAATGGGAGGAGTGCCTCAGACCTATTTCCTTCCAGCTATTGCATGATATGATTCTTAGCTAAATATTTGAAATATTTGAAGGTCTATCCTGTGCACATTACTCTACTAGACACTGACCCCATTTCTGCTTCCCACAAAAACCGAATCAACAATAATAAAAAGAAGGTAAAAAAAAAAAAAAGTTCAGAGGTGCCTCGCTGGGTCAGGCAGTAGAGCAATCGACTCTTAATCTTGGAGTTGTGAGTTCGAGCCTCATGGTGGGTATAGAGATTACTTAAATACATAAACTTAAAAATAGAAAAAGAAAAAAAAAAGAGGGCAGCCCCTGTGGCTCAGCGGTTTAGCACTGTCTGCAGCCCAGGGTGTGATCCTGGAGACCCGGGATCAAGTCCCACATCAGGCTCCCTGCATGAAGCCTGCTTTTCCCTCTGCCTGTGTCTCTGCCTCTCTCTCTCTGTGTCTCTCATGAATAAATAAATAAAATCTTTAAAAAAAAATCTTTTTTTGGGATCCCTGGATGGCTCAGAGGTTTAGTGCCTGCCTTTAGCCTAATGTGGTCCTGGAGGCCTGGGATCGAATCCCATATCGGGCTCCCTGCATGGAGCCTGCTTCTCCCTCTGCCTGTGTCTCTGCCTGTTTCTCTCTCTGTCTCTCATGAATTAATAAATAAAATCTTTAAAAAAAATAAATAAAATAGCTTTATAAAAAAACTTTTTTATTTTATTAAAGATTTATTTTTATTTAGTTATGATAGACACAGAGAGAGAGAGAGAGAGAAGCAGAGACACAGGCAGAGGGAGAAGCAGGCTCCATGCCGGGAGCCCGACGCGGGACTCAATCCCAGGACTCCAGGATCATGCCCCGGGCCAAAGGCAGGCGCGAAACCGCTGAGCCACCCAGGGATCCCCCAAAAAAATCTTTGTTAAAAAGAGGAAGAAGTTCAACTGCAGGAGGAGCCTAGTAGGTGAAGCTTATTATAAGCACCCCCATCCCTGACTCCTGTCTATTCTTCTTTTTCCTTGTTCCTTGAACCCACCCCTCTGTATCCAGCAGGCCCACCTTTGGTCTCAAGGTCCTTCAGTCATTCCTCCCCTAACCCTCTTCTCCACCCTCACCAGCCATTTTCTTAAAGACAAATGGGAATAAAAATTATCTTAATTCCTTACATTTGTGTCACACTTGACATTTCTACTCTCTCCAGTATAAATGACATGGATTGTACAGGAATCATATGGTGGGCAGTGGGCCAGGCTCTGTAGCCCTGGGATGAAGAACATGTGAACCCTGCCCTTTCCGGAGAAAGCAGGGAAGAGAATTAGCAATGCACTCTGATAGGATACAATCACATAGGGGCTGTAGGAACCTCATAGGAACCACACTGGAGCTGCGGATGTGGAGTGTGTGTGTCTGAAGGACTGTGTGTGTGTGTGGCGTGTTCAGGAGGATACTCCAATGCCGTGAAGCTTTCCTCAACCATCAGCACTGGGACGGATCTCGCAGACCAGGTAGCTCCACTCTCTCATTATATATTTGTAGAAACCGAGGCCCAGGGAAGTTAAGTGATTGCCCAACAACACACGACTGGTGAGGGTAGCAAAGACTCGCCTGTGAATGATGAATGAATGAATGAATGAATGAATGAATGATGGATGAATGAAATATGAATCCCAAACTTCTTCCAGTTCTCATCCATCATGCTTTTGCACCCTCACCACACTCCCTCCTGATTATTCAGTAATCATGATATATTAAGCTTCAGAAGTGCCAGGATACTGCCAGGCACCACGCTAAGCTCTCTGCGTGGATTGTCTCATACATTACTCACAGCAATTCTAAGTGTTTAATATGCTTTTATGATGTCCTATCATGATAATATTGAGTCTTGGGTTAATTGACTTGCTCAAGGTCACCCAGATAACATGTGAAAAAGTCAATATTTGAACATAGGTAGTCTGAATAGAGAACTATGTGCATGAAAAAAGAAAAGAGAGAGAGAGAAAGGAAGGAAGGAAGGAAGGGAGGAAGGAAGGAAAGGAAGAAGGAAGGAAGGAAGAATCACACAGCAGCCTTGTGTAACAAGCAATTCCCAGACTCCACCCCCAGAAAGTCTGATTCTGCAGGTCTCTAGGGTGAACAAGCTGGAGCCTGCGTTTTAACCACGCACGCTAAGTGATTATGATTTGGTGGTCCTGGGATCACACCCTGAAAAAAACAATTCTCTTGCATCTTTTTTCTAAATTCAGTTTTCTGGCGAGCCCCTCCCTTCCCAGAGTTCCTCCCTAGGAACTGTCCCCCAGGAACCGGCTTTGGGAGCCGAGGAGCGAGGGTGCCGCAGGGACAGTCGTGTGCCCCCTGGTGGTCAGAGGTTAGAGGCCCGGAGCTGCAGCCCGGAGGCCCCGGGTCCACAACACAGTCGTGAACTTCTCCGCAATTGCGTGCAGCCACTGTTACGTAGATGCCACTATGTGCCAGCACTGAGCCAACAGAATACATGGTGCACGCGAAAGAAACAAGACTTTGAGGAGCAGAATTCTTCAAGGCGACTGGTACAGAGGCGTTAACTGCAAGCTATAGTCGGGCAAATTTCATCTGGTCCGAGTATCCCTATTTGACGATACACGGCTCTGTGGTTTAGGTCTTTAGGAAGGCTGCAGAAGAGTGTTGAAAACGGCTGAGCCCAGGGCACCTGGGTGCCTCAGCGGTTGAGCATCTGCCTTCAGCTGAGGGCGTGATCCTGGGGTCCTAGGATTGAGTCCCATGTCGGGCTCCCTGCATGGAGCCTGCTTTTCCCTCTGCGTGTGTCTCTGCCTCTCTCTGTGTGTCTCGCATGAATAAATAAATAGATAGTCTTGAGAAAAGAAAAGAAAAAAAAAAAAAAAAGAGAGAGAGAGAGAAGAAAAGAAAAGAAAAAGGCTGAGCCCAGGCTCTGGAATGAGAACATAGCACATATTTGCAGGGCAGGTGAAGAGTCCAGGCTTTGTGCTCACCTGAAACCTGAAACCTGAAACAGTACTAATTGCTCCTTCATAGGGTTGTAATGAGGATGAAATGAGCTCTTAGAACATTGCCTGGCGCATGGCACAAACTCACGAAAGCATAGTGATTTTGATATACTTAGTAGTGAGATACCATGACGTGTAGAAGATACAAACCAGCAGTTCTGATACGTCTTGATTTATTCCCCTTGAAAGGGAACAGTGATAATTCTCAATCCTATGCCATCAAGGAACAAAATTTCTTCTCATTCTGAATTCTCTACTACATGCGCACAGACATGAAAGCTGCTCTAGACTGCTGGCAGGAGTGTAAATTAGGATGACAACTTTGGGAAACTATGTGATAGCGACTGCCAGCCCTGAGCATGATATGACCCAGCACTTCCACCCCTGAGCGTATTCCCCAAAGAGATGCCTATATACCTTAACCAAGCACCTAGGTAAGAATGGCCATACCAAAACTATTTATAATAACCCCAAACTGGAAACCACACTAATGTCTATTAATAATAGAATGAATTTTTTAAAACATGGTATTTTCATAGAAGACAATGCCATACAGCTATGAGAGCTACAATTACATGCAATGACACAGGACAATCTCACAAACATAATGATGAAAGAAAGAAGCCAGACGCTGAGGAATACATACACAGCACAATACATACTGTGTATGTATTCCTGTACACAGTATGAATCTGTGTACACAGAGTGCAAAATGGTCAAAACGAGCCTAATGCTGTTAGAAATTGGAAGAGTAGTGACCTTTTAGGGGACAGTAGTGTCGGGCCCAGAGAGTAGGAAGAGGCTTTTGTGGGGACTGCCAGTAAGTTCTGCATCTTGAGCTGTGTGGCGATTATACAAGTGTGCACACTTTATAAAAACCATCGGTTTACTCTATGCATTTTTCTATAAGTATGTTAGATTTCAATAAAAATTTTACCTAAAAAACTCTTGATGGTCCCTCATGAGCAGTCACAGAATATACTCAGGTGTTGCTTATCACAAGCCGAAGCCTAGCACTCTATAGGATATGAGAATCAGGGAGAGAATGTGCCTCTAGGGATGGGAGATGTGGCCTCAGGCCCGTGAGGTGGAACCAGTTTTCCCACTCAGAGCCAAGAACGAAAGAACTGTATAGTAGATAAAACAGTCTCTAGGAACACTGGCACCCAGGGCCATGGAACACGACAAGAGAGCTCATCGTGGGTGGAGAATCAGAACGCTAATACTGCCCATCACAGAGCTACACCTGAGCACATGCTATATATGCTTGGTGTTTGGGAACCCCAGTCCAAGAAATTAGCAAAAATTTATCTAGAAGTAGTGAAAACTCATGGAGTACTAGCACAGACAAACACAAAATAATCTCTATGGGAATTCCTCCGAGACCTAAAGAATGAACAAGACCCTGCCCACTGAGGAAATAAATAAACAAAGATGGAAATGTCATGATAGAGAGATAGTAGATGCAATGAATGAGAATATTTGTAACCCAGGATTTACAGGTAAAAAGACAATCTGAAAAAAATGTTTCAGTTTACAAAACAAGAAAGAAAGCTAATTTAAAATAATCATGTTGAGGGGCCCCTGGGTGACTCAGTCGTTAAACATCTGCCTTCAACTCAGGTCATGATCCCAGGGTCCTGGGATTGAGCCCTAGATTGGGCTCCCTGCTTCTCCCTCTCCCTCTGCCTGCTGCTCCCCTGCTTGTGCTTGCTCTCTCTTTGTCAAATAAATAAAATCTTTAAAACAAAATGAAATAACTATGCTTAAAATGTTCAAATACATAGAGGAAGAAATAGAATCCCTATGATAAGTGAAATATTATGTAGGAAAGGGTGGGCTTATTATTATTATTTTTATTTACTCATGAGAGACACAGAGAAAGAAACAGAGACATAGGCAGAGGGAGAAGCAGGTTCCCTGTGGGGAGCTTGATGCAGGACTCGATCCCAGGACTCTGGAATCACTACTTGAGCCAAAGACAGATGCTCAACCACTGAGCCACCCAGGTGCCCCAGAATGTATACTTTTCAAACCAGAAGAGAAAAAAAGAATTTGAAGAACTCGGTCAGAAGGGAGGAGTAGGGGGACACCTGGGTGGCTCGGCAGTTGAGTGTCTGCCTTTGGCTCAGGGCATGATCCCAGGATCTGGGATCTGGTCCCACATCGGGCTCCTTGCAGGGAGCCTGCTTCCCCCTCTGCCTGTGTCTCTGCCTCTCTCTGTGTGTGTGTCTCTCATGAATAAATAAATAAAATCTTAAAAAAAAAAAAAGAAGGGAGAGGTAGGGGGGAGAGGCACAGAAAATCATGGTAACTAGAAGACACACAGACAAAAAACAAACAAACAAACAAAAAAAGAAGACACAAAGACACAAAGTAAGATTGCAATACTATGGGTATTATACAGTCCATAAAATGAGTGCACATGATCTGCACATATCAACACTGGACAGATCTCAAAAATATAATGTTGAAAGAAGCAAGTGATTTGCAAAATTTGTCATGTACATTTACATGTATACAATTTACATGTACATTTTTAATATATTTTTACAAAACATAGGAACTATCCATATGTTTTATAAGTATGTAGTTAAAAATATACAAACATAGATGGGGGCACATATACCAACTTCAGGATAGTAGTTGCCTCAGAGGAGGGAGATAAGGGAAAATAAGACAAGGGAGCAGCACAAAGAAACTTTCCATTTTATCCATAAGATTTATTTCAGAAAGAAAAAAGTTCTGAAGCAAATATGACAAAATGTTAACTCTTGTAAATTATGGCTAGTAAGTCATGAGCTTTGGATATTGGAGGCTACTGGAAAAGGAAGCTACAGGAAGTTACTCTGTCTCTCTCTCTCTCTCTCTCTCTCTTTCTCCCTCTCTCCCTCTCTCTTCTGATGGATGTGAACAACGAAGCACACAGGCCCAATTGCTCCTGGAAAACATCCAACAATCATGAAATCAACCAGGCTTAGAATGAAGCCAACGCTGAAATCAGTAGAACAGAGATGGAAAAAACCCAGGCCATGAAAGATCAACCAAGCCTGAAGATCACTTTACTGCACTATTGTCTGTTAAGTAAACTAAATAATTTTCTTATTTTCCCAGCATATGTCTGCATTACTAGGATTTTCTTGCAGACATACTTAGAGTAACTGATGCAATGAGGATGCAGAAGCAGGAATTTATAGAACTACCGGGGACGTAGAATTAGCAAAATTCAGCCAAAGGCTGGATATGAAGGGGAGAAAGAAAGAGAAGTCAAAACTCATTCTCCAATTTTTGCCTTGGGTAGCTGGGGATGGTGGTGCCATCTCTGAAACAGGGAAAATCAGAGGAAGATCAGGTTGAGGGGAGGGGTGACAGTAGAGATAATCTGAACAGCTTGGCTCTATTGGGTTTGAGGAATTGGTTGGAAACCATCTCCCTGGAGTTGTCCAGGAGGTAGCCAAATACTCAAAACTGGAATTAAAAATGAATAGTGTTGCCCCAAAATTCATGTCCACCTGGAATCTCAGAATGTGACCTTATTTGGAAATAGGATCATTGCAGATGAAATTATGTAAATTTAGACAAGATCATATTGGATTAGAATGGACCCTAAATCCACTGATTGGTGTCCTTCTCAAAAGGCCATGTGAAGACACAGAGAGACACATGGAAGAGAACATCATATGAAGATGGAGGCAGGGCCTGGCATGACGCATCTACACGCCAAGTAATGCTAATAACTGCTGGCAACCACTGGAAACTACGAGAGAGGCATGGAACAGCTTCTGCTTCAGAAGCTCCAGGAGGAACCAACCCTACTGACACTTTGATTTAAGACCTCTAGCCTATAGAACTCAGAGAAAGTGAGTTTCTGTTGTCTTAAGCCAAGTTCGTGGGAACTTGTACAGTAGCCTTAGGAAACTAATATCAAGAGAAATGTCTAAATTTGAAATATGGATTTGGGAGTCATCAACTTAAAGTGGTTGTTGAAATCTTGGGAATAGGGATCCCTGGGTGGCGCAGCAGCTTAGCGCCTGCCTTTGGCCCAGGGCGCGATTCTGGAGACCCGGGATCGAATCCCATGTCGGGCTCCGGGTGCATGGAGCCTGCTTCTCCCTCTGCCTGTGCCTCTGCCTCTCTCTCTCTCTGTGACTATCATAAATAAATAAAAATTTAAAAAAAAAGAAATCTTGGGAATAGATGAGATTACCCAAGGAGAGTGTAGAATGAGAAGAGAGGTCAAGAATGGCCAGTGAGGACTGGCATGGAAGGAGCAGGAAGGGGCAACATAGTGGACCAAGAAGATTGAGGAGAAACAACAGAGACTGGTGACTCAGAAGTCAAGAAAAAGTGTTTCTAAAGAAGGACATGCTTAGTGGGATGGATATTGTAGAGAGAAAAGGGTACATTGGGTGTGGCAATACGGAGGTCCCTGGTCTCCCTGGCCAAAGCAGTATTGGAGGAGTGGCAAGGATAGAAATAAGATTGCTGTTATTGAAAGTGGGGAGGGGGATGATGAAACAGTCATTACTTCTTTCTTTTTTTTTTTAATTTTACTTATTTATTTATTTGACACACAGAGAGAGAACACAAGCAGGAAGAGTGGCAGGCAGAGGGAGAGGGAGAAGCAAGCTCTGAGCAGGCAGCCTGATGCGGGACTCAATCCCAAGACCCCAGGATCACAACCTGAGCCAAAGGCAGATGCTCAACCACTGAGCCATTCAGGCGCCCCTAATCATTACTTCTTTAAGGCCTCTGGTCATGACTGGGGAGGGGATGTTGTCCAGAAGGGGAAGCAGAGCCTTGGGTGGTTTGGAGTTTTGTCTGAGATGGAGCCTTAAGCCTATTTATAGGCTGAGGGAAAAGAATCAGGAGGAGAAAGTTTTAAAGATGACAGGAACAGGGGGGTCCCTGGGTGGCTCAGTAGTTTAACACCTGCCTTTGGTCCAGGGCATGATCCTGGAGACCTGGGATCAGGTCCCACATCAGGCTCCAGGTATGGAGCCTGCTTCTTCTTCTGCCTGTGTCTCTGCCTCTTGCTCTCTGTGTCTCTCATGAATAAATAAGTAAAATCTTAAAAAAAAAAATCACAGGAACAGAACACAGGGACTGGAAAACAGAAGCACAAATCCAACATTTTTTTTAGTTATTTTTAAAAAGATTTATTTATTTTATTTTTAGAGAGACAGAGACAGAGAGGGAGCATGAGCAGGAGGGACAGAGGAAGAGGGAGAGAGAATCCTAAGCAGACTCCTTGCTGAGCAGGGAGCCCCAAGTAGGGCTCGATCACAGGACCCTGAGATCACAACCTGAGCTGAAACCGAGAGTCAGACACTTAACCAACTATGCCACCCAGGTGTCCTTCCATCATTTTTTTTTTAATTTATTTATTTGAGAGCGAGAGAGAGAACACAAGCACGGGAGGGGTAGAGGGAGAAGCAGACTCCCCGCTGAGCAGGGAGCTTGACTCAGGGCTTGATCTAAAAACCCTGGATCACAACCTGGGCCCAAGGCAGATGCTTAACCAACTTAGCCACCTAGGCACCCACTTCTGCCCATTTCTTGACTGGATTTTTTGGTTTTGGGGTGTTAAGTCTGATAAGTTCTTTATAAATTAGACTTTCAAAAAAAGATTTTTTAATTAATTTGTTTGTCTGTTTGTTTAAGAAAGAGAGAGCATGAGCAGCCCCAGTGAAGACCCGGGATGGAGTCCCACATTGAGCTCCCTGCATGGATCCTGCTTCTCCCTCTGCTTATGTCTCTGCCTCTCTCTCTCTCTCTCTCTTTCTCTCTCTCTCTGTGCGTGTCTCTCATGAATAAATAAGTAAAATACAAAAAAAAAAAAAGAAGAAAGAAAGAAAGAAAGAAAGAAAGAAAGAAAGAAAGAAAGAAAGAAAGAAAGAAAAAACAACTGGAAGGGAGGGAAGAGCAGAGGGAGAAGCAGACTTTCTGCTGAGCAGAGAGCCCCATGCAGGGCTCAATCCCAGGACCCTGAGAGCATGACCCAAGCCTAAGGCAGACACTTAACCAGTTGAGCCACCCAGGTGCCCCCTAGTAAGATTTTTAAAACAAAAAGTGAGTGGGAGTTTTTGAGGAGGTGGAGCATAAGTCACCTCTCCCTACGTGTGGGCTGTGCACAGTAACTTTCTTCCACAGCGTACACTATGGAAAAGGAGAAAAAAAAAAAAAAACCTTACAAGTGGAGAAACCTGACAAACACTTCCTTGAGCCAAGTAATCAAGATTAACATCAATAGTGATGAGTCATTTGATCGTATACACCCCTGATATGATATCATGAGAATGGCCCTTTACCTCTGTAAGTCCTCTTCCCTACAACACATTAGTTCAGTCTAATCATGAGAAAAACACCAGACAAATCTTAGGTCATTCTGTAATGATACCTGAACTGAACTCCTCAAAACCATCAAGGTACCTGGGGCATCTGGGTGGCTCAGTCGGTTAAGTGTCTGCCTTCAGCTCAGGTCACAGATCTCAGGGTTCTGGGATCAAGACCCAAGTCAAGCTCCCTGCTCAGTGGGGAGTGGGGAGTCTGCTTTCCCTCTTCCTCTGTCCCCCCCCCCCCCCCCCCCCCCCCCCCCGCTAATTCCTCTCTCTTGCTCTCTCTCTGAAATAAATAATATCTTAAAGACAAACAAACCTGTCAAGGTCATCAAAAACAAAGAATGCCTGAGGAACTGTCACAAACAAAAGGAGCCTAAGGACACATGACAACTAAATGTAATATGGTATCCATGCTGGAATCTTGGAACAAAAAAAGGACATTAGGGAAAAACTAAGGAAATCTATATAAGTATAGACTTTAGTTAATAATACTATTTAGGGGCAGCCCAGGTGGCTCAGCGGTTTAGCACCGCCTTCAACCCAGGATGCGATCCTGGAGACCTGGGATTGAGTCCTACATGGGGCTCCCTGAATGGAGTCTGCTTCTCCTTCTGCCTGTGTCTCTGCCTCTCTCTCTATCTCTCCCTTTGTCTCTCATGAATAAATAAATAAAATCTTTTTTAAAAATAATACTATTTAGTTAATGTACTATTATTTGTTCATTAATTGTGACGGATGTATTAAACTGATATACAATGGTAATAATAGGGAAAACTGGGTGTGGGGCAGATGAGAACTTGTACTATCCTCACAGTAATTCTGTAAATCTAAAACTGTTCTGACATTTTAAAAAGTTTACTTTAAAAAAAAGGGAAGGGGTGCTTGGGTGGCTCAGTCAATTAAGCACCTTTTAAAAAAATATTTTATTTATTTAAATGAGAGAGAGAGAGCAGAAGCAGAGGGGAAGGGTAGAGGGAGAAGCAGGCTCCCTGCTGAGCCTGACCCAGGACCCTGAGATCATGATCTGAGCCTAAGGCTGACGCTTAGCTGACTGAGCCACCCAGGTGCCCCTAAAAGTGTCCAACTTTTTATCTCAGCTCAGGTCTTGATCTTAGGGTCATGGGCTCAAGCCCTCTGCTGGGCTCCACATCCAGTAAATAAACAAACAAACAAACAAACAAACAAAGCCAACAAAGTTGGCTCAGTTATTAGAGTATACCATTCTTGATCTCAGGGTTTTGAGTTGAAGCCTCATGTTAGGTGAAGAGCCTACTTAAAAAAAAAAAAAAGCGAATGGTGAATGGCAAGTGTCCCAACAAAAAGGACAGTCAAATTTAAGAGAGGGCAGTGCAGAACATCCATTGGAACTTTGTTTTTGTTTTTTTAATTTTTTTTTTTTTTTTTATGATAGTCACAGAGAGAGAGAGAGAGAGGCAGAGACACAGGCGGAGGGAGAAGCAGGCTCCATGCACCAGGAGCCTGATGTGGGATTCGATCCCGGGTCTTCAGGATCGTGCCCTGGGCCAAAGGCAGGCGCCAAACCACTGCGCCACCCAGGGATCCCCCATTGGAACTTTGAAAAAGGCCTGGAATTGGAGGCACCAAATACCCACAAAAGGCTGCGTTAAGCAGGGGAGGCTCAAAGCAGGACATTGTGAAGATCTGTAGAAAGAGGAGCCAACTTCCAGTTCCCCCACCTTCCCACCCACTGCGTGGTTAAAGCCTTTGGGGAGAGAAGACTGTCTGGACTTTGAATCAGAGGGGCTGCAGGAGACAGAACACCAGTCACAGGGGCGGGTGGAGATAAGCTGCTGAGCTGAGACCAGGAAGAGGAAGTGAAAGTCTCTGCTACACTTATTCCTCCTGGTCGCCCCCCAGCTCCAGAAAACTAATAGTCAGAGAGATAATCATTCTCAGCAGAAACTGAACCAACCCAAGGAAAATACTACACATTTTGATCTCAACAAAAAACTGGTTGTCCACTTCTTGTCCTATAATGAAACCTTCCTGACAATTTTCACCCAGGCATCTGGCACTCCTAATCACTTTTCCCCATCAGCTTCATGTCAGATTTTTCTTAAATAAGAAAGGACATCCACAGATCATTACACATTTGAGAAAATCCTCCAACATTATTTAAAAAAAAATCAAAACAGAAGTAAAGTAACCCAAAGGAATAGAGATAATGTAGAAAAAAGAAGAAAACTTCAAAGAAGGAACAATATCCTCAGAGAGACAAATGAAAATATTACAGCTATGAAACAAGAATAGAGTGCTTTTAAAATGAAACAATCAGGGGCCCCTGGGTGGCTCAGTAGGTTAAGCATCTGCCTTCAGCTCAGGTCATGACCCCGGAGTCTCAGAATCAAGCCCCACATTGGGCTCCTTGCTTAGGGGGAAGCCTGCTTCTCCTTCTGCCTCTCTCCCTTGGCCTCTCTCTCTGCTTGTGCTTGCTCTCTCAAATAAATAAATAAAATCTTTTTTAAAAAATGAGACAATCAGAGATAACAAAATTAGCTCTTGGACAGTAAAAACATCGCTTTGGTAAGAGTTTGTGGTCAACAAAATAATAGACCTCTAAAAATGTTCACACTCTAGCCCCCAGAACATATGAGTATGATCCTACAGGGCAAAGGGACTTTGCAGATACGATAAAGGAACTTGGGATGGGGAAAATAGGCTGGATTACTTGGATAGGTAATCACTGCATCCTTGTGAGAGAGGCAGGCAAAAAGATCAGAGTCAGAGAGAGAGAGAAAAGAAGAGAGAGATTTGAAGAGGTTCTGCTGCTGGCTCTGAAGTTAGATGGAGGAACCCTGAGCCAAGAAATGCAGGCAGGCTCCGGGAGCTGGAAAAGGCAGAGCAACACATTCTCCCCTAGAGTCTATAGAAGGAGAGCAGCCCGGCTGCAGAGCTGAGAGATCCTACATTTGTGTCATTGGAAGCCACTGTGCTTGTGATAATTTGCTCTAGCAGTGAGGGGAAATGAGTGTAGGAGCAAAAGCTAAAATCAAGGAAATCTTTTAGATGTCAGAACAAAAAGACAGACATAAAAATAAAACAGAAATATAAGGAAGCTGGAGTATCAGTTCAGGAGGTCCAACATCCAATTGAAAAAAGTTTCAGACAAAGAGACATTTTAAATAGAGGTCAGAAAATGATCAAAGAAATAATGCAGGAACACTTCCCATAATTGAAGAACATACATTTCCTGAAGGTCAAGTCTACCAAATGCCCAGAAAAATAAATGAAAAAGATTTTCACCAAGGCACAGCCTCAAGAAATTCATATTACTGGAGATTAAAAAAAAAAGACTCCAGAATCTTCTAGAAAGAAAATAAAAAGTCTCATATAAAGGATCAGGAATCAAAACAGCATCACACATAAAAGACAGAGGGGAAATGCCCTCTCAATTTGTAGAGAACTAGTAGTCTATACACAGCCAAACCTTCAACCAAATGTGACTGCAAAAATACATCTTTACACATTTTGATCTTAAAACATTCATCTCTTATGCACCATTTCTCAGGCAGAATGCTATTAGAGAATGTACTTTACCAACTGAAAAAATTGAACTATTAGGGGCATCTGGCCGGCTCAGTAGAGCATGTTGACTTCTTGATTTTGGGGTCGTGAGTTCAAGCCCCACGTTGAGTGTAGAGTTTACTTTAAAAAATAAAATAAAATAAGAAAATAAAAACAAAAAAGTAAACTATGAGAGAAAGATATGGAATTCAATCCTGGAGCATAGCACAGGGGCTTCCGGAGATGTTTGCCAAGAGAAGTCTCTGGACAGTACCCATGCAGCAGCATAGAAAGACAGTTCTTCTGAGGTGTCTAGGCGGCACAGTCAGATAAGCCTCAACTCTTGGTCTGATCTGAGGGTTGTTAGATCGAGCCCCTTGTTGGGCTCCATGCTCAGTGTGGAGTCTGCTTGGGATTCTCTCTCTCCCTCTCCCTCTGCCCCTCCCCTCCTCTGGCTCTCAAATAAACAAACAAATAAATAAATCTTTTTTTATTTTATTTATTTTATTTTTTTTTTAAGATTTTATTTATTTATTCTTGAGAGATAGAAGGAGAGACAGAGCCAAAGACACAGGCAGAGCCAGAGCCAGAGACACAGGCAGAGGGAGAAGCAGGCTCCATGCACCGGGAGCCCGACGTGGGATTCGATCCCGGGTCTCCAGGATCGCGCCCTGGGCCAAAGGCAGGCGCCAAACCGCTGCGCCACCCAGGGATCCCAATCTTTTTTTTTTTTAAAGGAAAGAAAGAAATTTCTTCAGACTGGAGCAGGACAACAGAGGCTTCCAGAAGGAGGTTTCCAGGGGGAAAGATGGAGCCAAGAGATAATCTGACAAGGTTGAGCATGCAGAATATCGTGTTAAAAGATACGTAATGAAAACACTGGAAAATTGAAACTATGAAAAAAACGAGTTAATTTTTAACTCCAGGAGAAGCAAAACATGGTTTATTTTTTAAAAAAAGATTTTGTTTATTCAAGAGAGACACAGAGAAAGAGGCACAGATACAGGCAGATAGAGAAGCAGGCTCCATGCAGGAAGCCCAATGGGGGACTTGATCCCAGGTCTCCAGGATCATGTCCTAGGCTGAAGGTGGCGCTAAACTGCTGAGTCACCCGGGCTGCCCCAAAACATGGTTTGAAAGAAGAAATGTGGGGTGCCTGGGTGACTTAGTTGGTTAAGCGACAGACTCTTGAAGATCTCAGCTTAGGTCTTGATCTCAGGGTCATGAGCTCAAGCTCCACATTGGGTTCCACATTGGGTGTGGAACCTACTTAAAAAAAAAAAAAAGAAAGAAAGAAATGCTACCATGTGTTACTTGGTCCTTGGTCCAGAAGTAATATTTACAAAGTTACAGAAACAGACTTACTGAATATGGAGTTAAGCAAAATTTGTAGTATATCTGCACGAGGATGGGGAGGGGGAAAGAGCTAAAACCCTATCTGCCAAGATAGGAAGTAAGTATATGACACCTAAAATCAACGAATACCAAAGGGAAAACTAAAAGCGTTGACAGCAGGAGCCTCTGGGGAGCCCAGCTGCTGGGTTTGTAAAAATAAAACAAAACAAAACCATTTATTATACATCTTTTATTTTTTTAAAGATTTTATTTATTTGACACTGAGAGAGAGCGAGAGAGCACTACGCACGGAGGCAGAGGGAAAGGCAGACTCCTTACTGAGCAGAGACATGGGGGCCGAACCCAGGACCCCGAGATCATGACCTGAGCCACCAGGTGCCCCTTAAATGAAGTTCTTAAGAAGGTGGAAGGGGTGTTAGTCAGGAAGTCAGGAAGCAATGAGCATCCAGGGCTCATGCTGTAGAAACAAACACTGTTGGTGTTGCAGGTACTGTAGGTTCCAGGAGCAGGAGGCAGAGGAAGGCCGTGGTTGATGAAACAGGATGTAAGGTCTCCTGCTGGAAGAAAAGGGAGTGTTGGTGGGTGAGCAGCACAAGGAGAGCATGGAACAAGATGCCAACATGGACGTTTGGGGGGAGATGCTAAAGTAGTCCATATCAGAAACCCAGGGAAGGTTTCTGTTACGTGACGCTTAGGGCACATACCACTCTGCAGAAATTTCAAAGGAGGTGTTTGAGAGCTCATCTGATGGCTCTTAACCCTCCCTTCTTACCCCAGGGATATGTAGACTCGAAGAGATGAGAAGCAGAACTTGGAGACAGTTTTTGGACAAAGCTGTGCTTTGAACCCCACCTTCAGGGGAAGGAGTGGAAAGAGTTTCATTTCAAAGAAAGGAGAAGATTCCAAGGCCCACTAGGAAAGCTTGCTGTGTGTCCCTCCAGTTAGAAATCCAAAGATTGGATGGTGGGCTGGACAACTTCTGAGGGATGAGGAAAAGAATTTGCCCTGGGAAAGTAAACACAAGTATTTCCTATAGACTGGAGGTGGGTCGTGCCTCAGAAGGAACTGGATGAAGCTGGAGGAGATTTAGTCCAATAGACATCCTGGAGGATTGATGGGTCCTAGGGCCATGGTGGAGATGTGTAGACCTAGGTCAGAGCTACTGCAGGTAAGGACTCTCCCAAGAACCACTAAGTGCTCACAAGACAAGCAGCTTTGAAGAGTCGCCAGGTACAGAGTGTGAAGCCATCTTGCCACAGCACCATCTGGGAAGAAATGTTCTGCTCTCCCTCCTCTCCTATTCCCACCAACCCTGGGAGGATCAGAAACCAGTGAGTAAGTGAAAGAGGGGGAAAGGAGTGCACTTTCCCTGGGTGCAGGCTTTCCATCTAAAGTAGGTCCTAGGGGATCCCTGGGTGGCTCAGCGGTTTAGCGCCTGCCTTGGGCCCAGGGTGTGATCCTGGAGTTCCCGGATCGAGTCCCACGTCGGGCTCCCTGCATGGAGCCTGCTTCTCCCTCTGCCTGTGTCTCTGCCTCTCTCTCTCTGTGTGTGTGTGTCTCTCATGAATAAATAAATAAAACATTTAAAAATAAAAATAAAATAAAAAAATAAAGTAGTTCCTAGCTAGGGTGGCAGGGAGAAGATATACCTTTGAAAGGAGATTGAAGTTTTGGCTACTATAGTGGACTGAATGAATATCGAGCCTGTCTTTTGTGATTTATTTATTTGTTCACGAGAGACACAGAGAGAGAGGCAGAGACACAAGCAGGAAGGAGACACAGGAGGGAGAAGCAAGGCTCCATGTAGGGAGCCTGATGCCAGACTCTGGATTCGATCCCAGATCCCGGGATCACACCCTGAGCCTAAGGTAGATGCTCAACCACTGAGCCACCTATGTGCCCCCTGTCTTTTGTGATTTAAAGTAACCAACTACCCGGGGTGCCTGGGTGGCTCAGTTGGTTAAGAGGTTGCCTTAGGCTCAGGTCATGATCTCAGGGGAGTCTGCTTCACCCTCTCCCTCTGTCCCTACCCCATAGCCCCTGCTCTATGCTGTCTCTCTCTCTCTCTCTCTTAAATAAATAAATAAAATCTTAAAAAAAAAATAAAGTAATCATCTAAGGTTTTATGACCCAAAAGTAACCAGAAAACTCACGACATCCCCCCACCAAGTTTATATCCAGGACAAGGGAGAGAAACTAGTGCCACTGAAAAAACATAGAGGGGCAGAGCAGGTGAAAATAAAGTTGCTTTTTTTTTTTTTAAGATTTTATTTATTCATTCATGAGACACACAGAGAGAGGCAGAGACACAGGCAAAGGGAGAAGCAGGCTCCATGCAGGGAGCCCGACGTGGGACTCGATCCAGGGTCTCCAGGATCACACCCTGGGCCAAAGGCAGGGGCTCAACCGCTGGGCCACCCAGGTGTCCCAATAAAGTTGCTTTTATGGTTATTCCCCGTGAGCCATGCTAATTCACACAAATGAAAGCCAAGGGACTCCCAAAGCAACATGGTAAACAATGGTTTTGGTACCAAAGAGAATTGAGTTTGAAACCTGGCTCTGCCACTTCCTAGCCATGTGACCTTGGGTAAGTAACATGACCTCTCTGAGTCTGTTTTTCCTCCTGTAAAAAGAGTTAGTTAAGCATATCTCACATTGTTATTTGGGGAGATTATACAAGATAACATTTGGGAAAACACTGAAAAACATACTCTCTTCCATTCCCCTCTTTGTTATGGGATGTGGACCAGGGTATGCAAGGGAAGGCTTCCTGAAGACAGTGACTTTTTGCACTGACTTCTCCAGAGGATGAAAAAGAAGCAGAGAGGCAGGGGAGCATCACAGAGTGTTCCAGACAAAGGTGGAGGGATACTAGGCTCGGCAGAGAAAATGTAGGACATCCAGTTACATTTGAATTTCAGATAAACCACAAATAATTTTTTAGATTAAAAAAAGTTCAGAACTTCTTTATACTACAACATATCCATTGTTTATCTGGAATTCGTATTTAAGTGGGTGTCCTGTATTTTAATTTGCTAACTCGGGTCTTCTCAATGAGACAGTGTTGGTCTGCTGGGCTGTGGGGAACAGAATGGGCTGGGTGTCACCTGGTAGGATAGGACCCAACCTTGTACCTGTTTTCTAAGTTTTGTGGGGTTTCAGTTGAGAGGACACGACTTGAGCTGTAGCATCACGAAACTCAATGAGACTGAACCAAACTGAAATGCCTTCTAGCCAGCTCCCCACCAAGGGAGCCTGAGAGGGAGCTTGGCCCTCAGGACAACAGCATCCTAAGCATGTGGGCATCCTTTGCTCCTGGGCACCGAGGAACAGATGCCCAGAGCCAAATGCTCCGAAAGAATGGAGTGCTCACACTCAGGATGCCCCACACATTTTCTCCCAGCACCTGTGCCTTCTCGGGCCCATCCAGGCCCTGGCTCTCCTGCTAGGGCTAGGGCAAAACAGATCCCCCAGAAGCAGCCCCTTGTGGGGGAGGTAGGTGGAGGCTGAACGCTGACTGAGCCCTTTGCTTTGTACCCATCCTGCTTATTCCCAAACAACAGAAGTGCTGCTCAGCCGCCTGGTTAGCCCCATTATGCTCTTGCCACAAATTGCTGAGTCCAGGGGCTGCCCTGGCCCCATGACCTCACCCCTGCACTGGGCCTCATCCTGTGAGGCTTCCCCAACCCAGAGATAAGGCCAGCAGTCCATAAGATTCTTCTGAGCATCTTCCATGCTTGGCCTGTAGCCCTAGCCATGAGAAGCCCAAGTTTAAACTAACCAGGTTACATTTGGAGACTGTCTCATTCCCCTTAAGGGCCATTATCACTTCCATCCCGCTGGACAGCCAGTTGGCCCACCAGCTCATGCGATGAGTGTGTGGGCTGAGAACAGAGTTCACAATCCATGTCCCCAGTAGATCTGTGCCCCCAGAGAATTGGACAGAATGTACTGCTAAAGTCAAATAAAGAAAAATATTGGAAAAAAGAAAACCGAATGAATGCGTTTTTTTCCAAATTCAAAGAAAACATTTATCTGATACATTTTTCTAAGATCTTTGCAGCTTACTCCCACTTATCTCCATGAGAATCTGGCACGAGACAGATCTGATTTGGGACAATCAATAACATAGTTGCCATTTATTAAGCTCTGAGTACCCTAAAACCTTCATTGCCCCGTCTGACGGCAGTGAGTCCAATGCGTAGTATCATCTCACCCTGTGCCAGAGATGCAGGGCTGCCCAGAGGAAACAATGGTGTTTAGAGTGAGATAGACATGCATTCCAGTCGCTGCTGGGTTCCCTGGGCCAGGACGAGGTCCATCAGAACCTCAGTAAACTCATAGGTAAAATGGGTACTATAGTGATCTACTTAATGGGGTTGCTGTGAGGATAAAGGAGGTCCCATTTAATTCACAGTAAATTCTCAGTACACTGTAGGTGTTGTTATCAAGGATGACAGGAGAGACCCAAATCCAGCTTGGGAGAAGTAATTGCAAGCTGGTTACTCCCCTCATTTACATTCCTGGAGTGGCTATGCCCGACTTTTGTGGAAAGAGATGGTGGTGGTGGCTGAAGCCCCCAGGCTATAACCTTGGTGGGGCTGGGGAAGCAACAGTTCCAGACAATGCCAGAGGAAGAATCCTCTACAACTTGGTTACAAAGCATATTGAGGTGATGCCTGGAAAGTGTAATGGTTAGTTGGAGATCTGGAAGTCCTATTCCAGCTTCTCAGGCTTTAGGTAATTGAAGGAAAGCAGGAGGAGGACAGGCTAGGGCTGCTCATGACTCCAAGGATATTGGATGGATATTTGTAAATTGTTCCCAAAATAATTCTGAATCCCACCCCACCCCATCCCGCACACAATTGTTTTGTGCATGTGTGTTTGGGATTTTCTATCAAACATAAGAGCCCCACTTTTCTGTAAAAATTAAAAATCAGCTCACAAAGTTGGGATGCTTGGGTGGCTCAGTGGTTGAGCATCTGCCTTCATCTCAGGTCGTGATCCTGCGGTCCTGGGATCATGTCCTGCATCGGGCTCCCCTCGAGGAGCCTGCTTCTCCTTCTGCCTATGTATCTGCCTCTCTCTGTGTATCTCTCATTAATAAATAAATGAAATCTATAAAAATATATAAAAATTAAAAAAATAAAAATCAGCTCAATCAGCCTTTGTTGTACTAACACTTAAATAGGGTGTAAAGCCCCAAAATGAAGACGCTGAGAGTACATAAAGCACCAACACAACACCAGCAGGTCAGTTTTCACGAGGGTAAAGGCTCTCTCGCAGTTACCCCTGTGCCCCCAGAGATACAAAACCTCACTGGAGGACGTCATTCATGTATTCATGCATTCACTCAAAACATATTTACTGAGCTAGGAGCTATGCCCAGAAGTGAAGATATAATGACGAACAAGACAGAGGAAGCTCCTGTCCTCACAGAGAATAAAGTGTAGTAGAAGAGGCAGGTAATTAAGCACTCGGCTTTTTTTGTTTTAAAAAATATTTTGAATTATTTTGATAGAAACTGTGTTCACGTTGCTCAAAAGTACTGGAAAATATACTGTGAAAAGTTTTGTTCTCCCCCTGGGCCCCGAATGCCTCAGTTGCCCTCCTTGGAGTCCAATATTTCTAGTTTCTAAAGTATTTTCTACAGCATCACCAATGCAATAGTTGGAGATGTGCAAGGAGCCATGAGAGCACAATGCAGGGTCCCTAAGCCAGTCCAGAGGCCCGGGGAAGAATGAATGAACAAATGACCACATAGGTATTTCCCTAAGACCCTAATTGTGCAGGGAGCAAAGGAAAGGTGAGGAAGAACCACCAGCCACAGACAGCTGGTCCCTTAAGCCCTTGAATGGCCACCAGCTGGCTAGAGCCTGCCATGACCCGCCCCCCCCCCCCCCAAGGCAATTCTGTACATCACCAACTAATCAAGCAGCAGAAACATCAAGGGTGGCACACTGTGCTCAGTGTCAGATCTCTATGTTTGGAATGTTCTCCCCAAGTCTGCAAATATTTGCGTATGTATCAGAACTCATCTCCTGTGTTTTGGTTCTACAAAAAAGGAGGCGCCAACAAATCTTGAGTCACAGGCTGGAGCGACTGGCAGAGGGATTGGGAGAACTTTACTGGGAATAGTTTCTTCCTCTCTCCAAGCTGCTATGGAATTTTATACGGTATCTATCACCAGAAAGAGAGCATGGTTATAAGCGATAATAAACCTATGATGTGTCAGGGAGATATGCTCTTCTTTTGTGGGGTTGAGAGAGGCTGAGTGACTTGCCCAGAATCACCTAGCCAGTAGAGCTGGGATTTGAACCCCTTCCTCAAAGCCCTCCTCACCCACTGCGACCTCCTGCTTCTCACAGCAGCTGTGATATTGCAGTAACATATCCTTTCCTTGGGGCTCCTGGGGGAGCCCATGATTCTCCTACACTACTCACCAAATGCCCTGAACTTTCAGGGAGAACTGGTCATACCCTTTAGGGTATTATAGGCATAGTGCCTTAGGCCTGTGAGATCTCCAAGGTCCTGAAACAATATAGTAACAACCCCAAAAGATTTACTGGCCCCCAAATTTAAAATAAAACTGCAAAATTAAGACAAATATTTAATAAAATAGCGGCAGAGAGATTCATGTCCACTAGTCAACCATAACTGAATTCAGCCCTTACATGTCTATATAAACATAATATAAGATTCCTGAGAACACAGTAAACCTTTTCTTTCTTTCTTTCTTTCTTTCTTTTTCTTTCTTTCTTTCTTTCTTTCTTTCTTTCTTTCTTTCTTTCTTTCTCTTTCTTTCTTTCTTTCTTTCTTTCTTTTTTCTTCTTTCTTTTCTTTTCTTTCTTTCTTTCTTTCTTTCTTTCTTTCTTTCTTTCTTTCTTTCTTTCTTTCTTTCTTTCTTCTTTATTTCTCCTAATAAAATTCAGAATTTTTATAGTCCTTTCACATTTTTTTTCCTTTCACATTTTTTAACAACAAAACCATATATCCTGGCTGGGAAGTGAGGTCTGTTTTGATGTGTTGGCTTTGATGTGGGGCCCAAGGAAGGTCCCAGGATGGCTCCCGGAACTCGGAGAAGCGTAGGGGACAAGTGCTCACACCGAGAACTGGCAAACCGGCGGGCCTCACCTTGCAGCTGTTCTGAGATCAAGACCAGCGCAGCCGAGGTCTGCAGCCGCCAGCCAGCCTTGCCTGCAGCAGCAGGGCCTCTTTGGATTTCTGTTTCCCTGGTTTAAACAAAAGCCGTGGGGGGAGGCCTGCCCAGCTGGCTGAGCCACCAAAGCTCTGGGGATCAGGGGGAACAAAAGCAGAGGGAAAGCAGAGTGCTGACAGGGCCAGAGGCCATCGGCCAGAGGGCTATAAAGAGCAGGGCCGCAGAGGAAGGTGGCACCAGATGGAGACCCAGACTGTGCAGCAGGAGCTGGGTGAGTAAGGCCCAGCGGGTGCCCTGGCCCTTCTGATCCTTCCCCAATGGAGACACTCCCAGGAGGGGGCCCAGGGCTCCTGCCCTGAGGTCCAAGCATCCTGGCCTGACTGGAGGAGAGAGAGAACTCTGGGGGGAAGCAGCCTTCGCTCACTGCCCCAAGAGGAGTCATTTATAAGGCTCACTGCCCCAAGAGGAGTCATTTATATGGCCGTAAGCACTGGCCCAGCGATCATGGCTGAGAGGGTGTGTGGGGCTCCAAGAAGTAAGCTGGCTCCTAGGGCATCAGGAGGAGGGATGGGGGGCAGGAGCTGGGAAAGGCTTCATCAGAGGGGCAGAATGGAAAGCTGTGTCAGAGATCATGTGCATCGGCTCTTGGGGCTGATACCAGCCAGAAAGAAGGGCTACTGTGGTTGAGCCACGGAAGCTGCCTTTCTTCTGCCCTCCTTCCCTCCCTCTGATCCTTCCTTCCTTTCCTCTTGCTACCACTTTTTCTGTCTACCTAAACTCCAGGAGCCTCAATATCCTTGTAAAATGGGGATAATGACAATACTAACCTCACAGGCTTGGGGTATGAAGATGACATATATTAATGCATATCAAGCGTCTAGAGCAGGGCTTGGCATCCAGTGAGGATGTCATTGGCTATCATCATCCCCATTTCTCGCTCACTTGCTTTCAGTAAGACTTCTTCAATGCCACTCATCCTCCCCTCAACCCCCTGCTTCTCAGACTTGGGCTCAGCCCAGTGCCAAATCGTCAGCCAGGAGACCCAGGCCTTGCCACAGAGATGTTCACTTGGGACACCTTCCATGGAGAGACAGATTGGGACTCTGATGAGTGCTAGAAGTCAGGAAAGAAAGTGAGTCAGCACAGGCTGGAAAAGCAACAAAGTCTCTCTGAGGAGGCAAGACCAAGGCTGGGCGAGTCTAGAAGACAGACCTGGGAAGGAATGGTGGCAGGGTCCTTTAGTGCCGGGTGGCTTGGGGCTGTAAGGAGCCAGGTGGAAAAGGACCATATGCTGTGTGTGGACTGGATGGTAACCAAGGAGTTTACACTGGTAGGCGGGGCTGAGGCAGTGCTGCAACCCGTACGGGGTACCTGGAAGCAGGCAAGAGGGTGACAGTGACACAAGCCAAGAGGTCCCATGGCCTGTTGGCACCTTCCCTGAATTATTGCTTCTAATCCCCTCCATCACTGCTTGTGGAAGCTCAACCAATGGGAAAAAAAATGGAGGCTCGGCAAATGAGAGGCAAAGCAGGGACCCCAGTAAAAGTCTATCTACTGGACTTAAACCTTCTTTTCCTTTCTTCTGTGCTGTCACCTCAACCTCCAGCCCAGAGGCCATGTCACTGATATGTGTTTTGTCTTCCAGAAACCCTTCCAACCACCAAGATGGCTCAAACTAACCCCATGCCGGGGTCCGTGGGGCCATGGAAGGTAAGCTCACCTCCATCACGTGGAATACTGAGCCGTCCCACAGGGCAGAGCATGAGATATTGCCATAGGGCAGCCACCAGGGCTGTGCTTTGCATGGGAGAATGACTGGCAAGTAATATACCAGTTTTAGGGCAAGGGTCTACCCAACCTCCATATGCTGTCTCAGGAAGGATCTTTCAGGATGCCCCATTTGGACAGAGGATGACCCTGGAAGCCCATGATGGGTGGAAGATGACACCTAGTTTTCTAGGTCACCTCTCCTCCACACTACTAAAATAATCTTAAAACAGAGCAGCCCAGGGGCACCTGGCTGGCTCACTAGGTGGAACATGCAGCTCGTGATCTCGGGGTTGTGGGTTGGAGCCCCATGTTGAGTGTAGAGATTACTTAAAAATAAAATAATTTTTAAAAAGAATTAAAAAAAAAAAATAGAGCAGTCCGGAGTGGATGATGCTGCCATGGAGAAACTGGAGTCCCAGAAATAAAAAGAGATTTGCTACCAGATCCCAAACAAGGTCTTCTCACTCTCAGCCTGAGGTTGATTGTAACCATTGCCTGAAGTGGCTAATCCTCAGCTTTTCACTATTTTCCTCAACAACCCTACCCTTTTCACTGGGTTAACTCTAAGGACAGCTCACAGCTTTGGGAGTTTGTCCTCTAGCCAGGTTCAAGAGCCAAATTCTAGTTCAAGGTATGAAATGGGTTTATCACAATTCTCCATTTACACCTTGCATTTCTGTATTGAATATGACTGGAGAAGATAATAAATAACCCACAGGAAGTTCTGGGAGTCTCAGAGTCCTTACTTCTGGGCCACATTTATGCAGAAAGTAAGGTGGAATAAGAGTTTATGAGTCCTTGGCCTGTCCACTAGATCAGGCATTGTCCTTGGCAAACAATTCCTATCATAAACCAATCCTTACACTTCATCCCTTGCCTGGACATGTAAACACCACCAACCAGTGGTATAATCCAAACTCCTTCCTATCCTGTCTATACTGGAAGAGACCTTACCAGACATCCTGGGCTACAGACCAAAGTTAAGCTCTTGACCTGGGCCTCTGCTCTTCCTGAAGTACCACATTCAAACTCTGTTTTCCCATTCAATTCCATTCAGATAACCATCTATGATCAGGAGAATTTCCAGGGCAAGAGGATGGAGTTCACCAGCTCCTGCCCAAATGTCTCTGAGCGCAGTTTTGATAATGTCCGGTCTCTCAAGGTGGAATGCGGCGCGTGAGTATGGACCTCAGCAGAACCTTGGGACCCATATTTGTGGTCTCTGGAGACATGGGGCCATAAAGGTGGGGATAGGGAAAAAAGATGTTCCCCCAGATTCTAATCATTTCTGGGAGAAAGGCGTCCATATGGAGGTAGTCTCAAAGGAAATCACTATATGTGTAATTTAGTAACTCAAAACTAGAAGGAACTGAAGATTCTCGTGGATTGGTAATAGATTTGAGGAGGGGATCATTAAGGAAATGTAGACCATGGGGTGGGGCAGTGACAGGAATCAGATCTGTGCCCCTAGAGCTCATAGGCTGCTACATAGGATTCTCTCAGAAGAGGCACAGGACCCTTTAGTTTGTCTTGCCAACAGAAAAATAGAAGAAACCGCAAGCAGCAACCTCTTTCCAGCTAACTCCCTCCTGCAAAGGCACTACCGGCTAGTTTCTCTGTGTAAAAAGGAACTCAACTCCAGGACGTGAGAGCTCTATCAGGCCCCAGTTAGTCATTCAAGAGTTTCTTGTTGATGATTAATTTCTTGGACGAATTAGACTCGTGGTTTGTTTCCTGACTCTTTGGCAGGATAGTTGAAGCCTTTACCACCAAGGAAAGGTCTCTCCCTTAGCCTAAGTGAAGCCGGCATAGCACACAGAGAGGCTTCCGGCTTCCACAAGTTGTGGGCCACTAAACTGAGCTAACCCTTTAAAGGGAGTAAAATACTTTAAGATGTCACTGGTAGCAGAGACTTGGTTGTGAAAAGTGGACCTGAGGTGTTTTAATAAATAAGGAACAGGGATGCCTGGGTGGTTCAGCTATTAAGTGTCTGCCTTCGGCTCAGGGTGTGATCCTGGAGTCCCAGAATCTAGTCCCGCATCCGGCTCCCTGCATGGAGCCTGCTTCTCCCTCTGCCTGTGTCTCTGCCTCTCTCTCTGAGTCTCTCATGAATAAATAAATAAAATCTTTAAAATAAATAAATAAATAAATAAATAAATAAATAAATAAATAAATAAATAAGGAACAGGTGTGTGACAGCAGGAGCTAGAACCCACAAAGTTATCGGGAAACAAGAGACTAGTAATCCATCAGCTGCCTGTTCATCCCTTTGCTTCCTTAGGGAGAAGCCAGTAGGTTTGGCTGGAGCCAAAGCAATAGTCAGTCACTAGATCCTGAACCTGGAGCTCCAAGTAGAGAATAAGGGGACTTGGAGAGAAAGGAAATCTAATTTCAGACTGACTTTGTTCATACACATTACTCAGGTCAGTGAAGCAGACCCTTTCAGTGGATAATCCCCAAACAAACATTACATTCACAAACTTGCTTCAGGTAGCTGCCAGCTCATTCCCCGCCTCTTGTGACAAATGTATCACTTTGCATGGCTCTCTTGAAATTGGCTTGATAAGCCGGCTTCTCCCCTGCCTATGTCTCTGCCTTTCTCTGTCTCTCGTGAATAAATAAAATCTTAATAAAAAAAAAAAAAGATGCCTCTCCCTGAGGCCATGTAGGCTCTGAACACCACCAACAAACCCCACTGCTTGTCTCTGGCAGCTGGATTGGTTATGAGCATACCAGCTTCTGTGGGCAACAGTTCATCTTGGAGAGAGGAGAGTACCCTCGCTGGGACGCCTGGAGCGGGAGTAACGCCTACCACATTGAGCGCCTCATGTCCTTCCGCCCCATCTGTTCAGCCGTGAGTCTGAATTTTTCACTTCTGTGCACGTGGGGGGATGGTGCAAGAGAGGGTGCGTGTGGATGGACATTTAGTGCTACTTCTCATCAGTTACGTTGAAATGCAGCAGGAAGGATAAAAGAGAGAACATTGGTCCCTCTGTTTCAAAATTTGCCCTTTGATTTTTTCCCTACTAGAAGGTATTTTCATTAAGCTAAAAGATTGGCAGAAGTGAATACTTACGAGGGCAGATCTTCAGTGCAGAACTAGTGAGAGCTAGGTTTGCGTTTTTGTACTTCATACAGGTTAGTCTCTGTCTTAATGTTTGTGTAGTATTCATATCCCCTACCAGACTTCAGGTTATTTCCAGCACTGTACACACACATATACACACACAGGCTTACTTTTTCTATTAATTTCTGTGATCTTTTCTCACATAAGTGAATATTAACCCCCTTGGTTGGCTGTGTGTTTCTTCCTGCTCTTATTATATTTTCTATGATTTTTGTTGCCCCAAAGTATTATATCAATTATTTGTACATTTTAAATGTTACGGTATTAAATTTGGACAGGATTGAGTATTTTTATCTCCATATCTCCATACTGAAACATTCTTAAAATAAAATGTAAACCAAAAGCTTTTTTAATTTTTTTTTTTATTTTTAAATTTTTTATTTATTTATGATAGTCACAGAGAGAGAGAGAGGCAAAGACACAGGCAGAGGGAGAAGCAGGCTCCATGCACCGGGAGCCCGACGTGGGATTCGATCCCGGGTCTCCAGGATCGCGCCCTGGGCCAAAGGCAGGCGCTAAACCGCTGCGCCACCCAGGGATCCCCAAAAGCTTTTTTAATTTGAAAAATGTAGAAATTAAAGAATTAAGATGACAGCCATCAACACGGGTACTAAATGATTTAAAATTTTTTTGCATTACAGAATCATAAGGAGTCTAAGATTACCATCTTTGAGAAGGAAAACTTCATTGGACGCCAATGGGAGATCTGTGATGACTATCCCTCCTTGCAAGCCATGGGTTGGTTCAACAATGAAGTTGGTTCCATGAAGATACAATGTGGGGCGTAAGTACAAAAGACAGGGATGGGGCACATTTCAAAGTAACTCTTGCAAATGTAAACCTTGTATGAATACATCAATGGTTATAGTTTATGAGATTTCATACATTAGTATATTGGTATGGCTGACACATTCTAGTTATTAGTAATTTTCAAATTTTAAGTTGTTGGTACCAACTTCTACTTAAGGTCAGTGTTTCCCCCTCTTAAATATTTCTCTATGGAATTATTTGTTGACTACTCTTTTTTTAAATTTTTTATTTTTTTAAGATTTATTGAGAGCAAGAGAATGCATAAGTAGGGGGAGGTGCAAAGGGAGAGGGAGAGCAGCAGATTTCCCACTGAGCGTGGAGCTCCATCTCACAACCCTGAGATCATGACTTGCGCCAAAACCAAGAGTCAGATGCTTAACTTACTGGGCCACCCAGGCGCCCTTTTACATTTTTTTCATGATCAAAAGTTAATTTTCAACTAGCTATAGCCATATTATGTCTACAAATGGTGCTTGGCACATTTAGAATGGCTGTTGTTTTCTAAACGTAAAAGCATTCCATACCAATTGTGTTGATGAAAGAGACTCAGGTTGTAGGGTACTGACCCCTTTCCTAACTAGTTTTAATAATCTAATGTGCTTTGGATTTTCTAGCTGGGTCTGCTACCAGTATCCTGGATATCGCGGGTATCAATATATCTTGGAATGTGACCATCATGGAGGAGACTATAAACACTGGAGAGAGTGGGGTTCTCATGCCCAGACTTCCCAGATTCAATCAATTCGCCGTATTCAACAGTAGTGGATTGAAAGCTCCAAGAGGAACCTTGCTAAGCAATCTAGTTTTATGTTAGCTGCTGAAATCCACAATAAATGTCATTAAAAAAAAAAAAAAAACAACAACTGTGTAGACTGAATGAACTACCATGCTTTTAGCTTTACTTTTTATTCATGAGAAACAGAGAGAGAGAGAGAGAGGCAGAGACAAAGGCAGAGGGAGAAGCAGGCTCCATGCAGGGAATTCGATGCAGGACTCAGTCCCAGGACCCCGGGATCACGACCTGAGCCAAAGGCAGATGCTCAACCAAGCCACTCAGGTACCCCAGTTTTACTGATTTTTAAAGATTTCATTTACTTGAAAGAGAGCAAAGCATGAATGGGGGGGAGGGGCAGAGGGAGAAGGAAAAGCAGGCTTCCCGCTGAGCAGGGGGCCCAAAGCAGGACTCAATCTCACTACCCCGAGATCATGACCTGAGCTGAAGGCAATGCCTAACCGACTGAACCACCCACATGCCCAATTTTTTTTTTTTTTAAAAGATTTGAAAGAGTGTAAGTGGGGGGGGGGGGGGGAAGGGCAGGAGAGAGAAACTTAGGTAGATTCCATGATCAGTGGACAGTCCGGCACAGGGCTCTATCTCACAACTCTGAGATCACAACCTTCAAAAACAGTTGGATGCTTAACAGTACCACTCAGGTGCCCTTTTAAGTAGGCTCCAAACCCAGCATGGAGTCCAACATGGAGCTAGAACTCAGGACTGTGAGATTAAGACCTGAGCCACCCAGGCATCCCACCATACTTTTTTTTTTTTTTTTTAAGATTTTTATTTATTTATTCATGAAAGATACAGAGAGGCAGAGACACAGGCAGAGGGAGAAGTAGCCTCCACGCAGGGAGCCCAATGTGGGACTCGATCCTGGAACTTCAGGATCATGCCCTGAGCTGAAGACAGACGCTTAACCACTGAGAACCCAGGTGTCCCCCACCATACTTTATAAATCACACCTATGGGGCTGAGAATTTTTAAAGACAAGCTTCAATAAAACCCCCAATTCCTTTTGTATCCTTGCAAGTCACTCAGCAGGCCAACTGACAATTCTTCCTTAACTCAAAGAACATAAAAGCATATGAAATGTATCAGTCTATATAGTGGCAAACAAACACACTTATGGTAAATGTTTTTACATCCCTTCCCCACATTCCCTACTCTAACATGTTGATGTTAGCACTGATTTTTTTCAACTTGTGACAAATCAATGCTATACAAACTTAGGGAGTTTCTCAAATATGCATTGCCATGTATTTCAACATAAAGTCACAAATTCAGAATCTTGGCAACTTAGATCTAGTTGCTTAACTGCTTAGTTTAATTTTGGCTTCCTATTCCAATTGAAGAACATTAAGGATCAATGGGCATTAAGGAATAGGATAGCTGTTCTCACAGGTCATTTTAAAATAAATATGCCAATTCTAAGCATCTGTATGATTTGTTTTAAATCAATGACATATGACCATGGTACACTTAAGACTTAATTTGTACATCCCACAATCTTAGTTTTCAGTATATATTTTTTAAAAGCACACAAAAGATAACACAAACACCTCAGAAACTTTAAAATTTTTTATTCAACAATGTACACTTATTGTCTCTTAATTTGATCTACAAATTTCTCAAGGTTTTTTTCCTGATAAAATAAGTAAATCTGGGTATGGATGTTGAGTGTTTGTAATTTATATTTTTAAAACACTGAACATGGAGTAAGACATCAATAAAGGAAGATCATCATGTAACTGACACTTCCTCAGAATCCATGACATCAGAAACAGCTATGGCAAATACCTAAGCAATTAGCAAAAGGGTAAATTTCTGGCCACTGTTCTTTTATCTAGAAAAGGCCTATCTTTTTGACTGGGCAAAAAAAAAACACTGAAAAAAAAATTTAGTTGGGAGAGGGAAAGAAAAATATCCTTCAACATAATTGTAGTCCAATTATCCTTTCCCGCAGATCGAGAAGAGGTAACTCAGCTCCTAAGTGTTGATGCACACAAGACACAGAAATTACTTTGCTCCTTCAATGTTTGTTCTAACACTGAACATAAGTGAACTACTGACAGACGCGGAGAAGTAGCCATGGCCAACTTAAGATGACGCTACTACTCTCCTGCATTTTTTACTTTTTAGGCCAGGCATGATGGGCTACCTTTGCAATCTTGACTACTAGATTTAGTTTTTGACCGTCACTTTCAGAAAGAAGGGTTTTTGCTGTTTTCAATCAATGAAAGTCAACAGAACATACATCAAAAGCACACTTGATGATAGAGAAGTAACCCTCTTCTACACATTGGAAAAAACTTACAAATCAGAAATATTTCTTTTAGATCTAGGAGCATGGGGAAAGTACCATTAATATTATCTTCTACTTAAACTTATTTAGCCTCTTCTCTAAAAGTCCTAAGTAGATTACAAAACAATCTTTTAAAAGATGACTTGACAAACCTGGCCAGTACATCTACACAATTGTTTAAGTACACATACATGTGAAGTAAAGCTATTTAGTACATGCAGACTGCAGCAATTTAACCAAATTCGCCCAATTTCTTCACTTTATTCTAATCCGCTTGGGCAACTTTTAAAAGATACACATTATCTTTAAAATAACCTGTGCTTTGATCTTTAAATAGATGAATGATTATAATCTCGTCATTCATTCAGTAAAACCAAACATATGCTAAAGCAATAAAGGGGAAAAGATTATCCTACCTTTAAACCAGGCTTAAAACACAGAATTGTCACAGAACTCCATGTGGCAAAGGTCCTTCCCTCATATCTGAGTTACCTCCCATTTCTATTTGATCAAATAAACCAAAGTTTCCACGAGGAAGTGAGAGCATCCAGAAGTTTGTAAAGCTGATAAAACTGCCCTGTTTCAAGAAAAGCCCTTTAATAGATACAAGTCCAGCTCTCATTTAAACTGAAGTTTATTAAAATAGGTGCCAGTTTTCCTCTCTTCTAGTTCTACTGATGAACTAGCCTAGAACTATTACTTTGAGCCATGTTTCTAAAGATGGTAAAGCTAAAAACAGCAAATAAGGATAGGTCACTTTTGGTAATGACACACAAATTAAATTTTCAAAACATGTGCATAGCTTTATTCATCTACTTAGATCTAACCTTTTCATGGAGCTTCAGCAAAATTCGAGTGTGCAAAATGCATTTCTAAAACGTAATGCAAGCAAAGCTTTTCACATTTACACTGGCAGGAAATACAAAGAAACTAACAAGTCACATTAGGGAGAGTTCAGATCTTTTTTTTTTTTCTTTTTTTAATGACAAGAATTGCACAGTTCATTATTTTTAGACAATTGTTGCAGACATAAATACTTAAGATTTTCTAAGCCAAGGTGCTTTAACAATATTTTTTTTAAGTTGGAAAGAGCCAGTAACTTGGGATCATAGCTCACATAGAATTCCAAATTAAAGTGGACTCCATTATCTCCCTAGATTTTGCAAACAATGCTTTTTATAACACTTTTTTTATAACACTAAAGGAGACAGCAAGCTGAAACTTTTTTCAAAGCACACAAGAAATGGTGTCATCACATTACTTGAAGAAGGTGCTGAGGGGGTAGGGTAAGGGAGCGAAGAATCCTCTTACTATTTCCCACTACAGAACAGCCACTAACAGATTAAGAACAAAAAAAGAAACAACAAAAAAAGTAAATTAAATCACTTCCCCAGTTTATAAAATAGTTCCAGTTTGTGACAAGACCTATAACTTTAAACAGAGAGCACCAGTTGGGCGATAGAATGAGCATTTCATACTGCATAAAAATTAGTGAGGTGGTAAGAACCGTCAACTATCCTAGGCATTACTACATGGCCTTTCCATACTTTTTTAATATACATGCAAGGCACATTGATATAAAAATAGATCTCTGGCCAACAAACATATTAAATAAGCAAATTAAAAATTTGGCTTGGCAATATTGGCAACATCAAAATATAACCAGATAGCTTTGGACCACGTATCTTTCTCATATTCCTCCACCCCATTTGGTGTTTTTTTCCTCCATTATTTTGGGTTCAGTCTCCTTCAAGTTTGGGTATGTGCTTGAGAAATGACTTCCTCTTGTCAAGTAGCATTCCTACTAAAGTTTATCTTTGTTAAGTAAAAATACACTAAAGAAGCAGAATAGTTGAGTTTTGATTGATTATACTAAATCTGACTGGCTCGGATGGCATTATTTCTCCTCTGTATACAAACAAGAAAGCCCCCAACTTATATAGTAGACAATTGTTTTCTTTCTAAAAGATAAATCAGCAACAAAATGATACTTCCTTTAAACCATTCTTCCAAAATCCTCTTTTTGAGGCAGAGAGAGGGAACAGAAACAAAACTAAGATTTAAAAGATTTTCAGTAGTAGAAGACATTTTAAGGCCAAAAAGTGTAATACTAACAATTTTTATTTTCATAAGTTACTGTCCTTCATAGGCCAATATCATAAATAGTTTATTTGTACTGATTCCCTCCTGAAGAAAAATTTTAAATTCATTCACTTTTGTTAGTGGCTGTGCTACCATAAAGGTATTCAAAGCAACTTATAAAGGTATGGTATATAGTAATGTAAAAAGTGCATCACATTCTTGATTTTCAGTTTCTCATAGCAGCAGCAGGATTAATCCAAGACAGAAAACAGTTGTATTTTCACTCTAAAAATTCCTAATGCAACAATTCCTAATGAAATGTATTCAAGATTATGAAAGGATCCTCCTCTATTGAGGATAAACGAAACAGACTTAATAGACAAACAGGCAAACTAAAGGCATTCATTCATATTTACATATTAAAACCATTTTTGTTAACACCAAATCTTTACATCTAGCAAAAGAAATGTTTAAGAATAAAAGACATTACTAAAGCAGTATCCATTTTTGGAGCCTTTATTTAGCACCTGAGGAAAAAAGGGTAAATGGAAAGCTATGTAATTTACCTCAAGTTGGTTTCTTGGTCTGTAGAATAAAACTTTGATATACAACGAAAGCGAAACTGAATTGGAAAATGTTTGTAGCTATTTTAATAAGGCTGTAGAAAAGGGATACTGCATTGGAATATGTTTGTAGCTATTTTAGTAAGGCTGTAGAAAAGGGATACTGCAGTATTATAAAATGGCTTTAGAACTCTGGACATAAGCAAAATTTTGTGGATAAATAGGGAAGTTTGAATCAGCAATCCCAACACACGTGAGGATGGCTGTTCCATAGGTTTCTATTAACTGCTATTGGACACTCCCAGTAATGCAAAAGCAACACACCATTCATGCTTCACTGGGTGTTTCTATTATGCAGACAACTTAAAATTCTATTTATTCTTAATGAGTAGCAAAACAGTGTGAAATTTAAAACTCAGTAAAGCAGTGCATTTGAGGGGAACCAATGATTTCATTCTTTAAACCAACCCAAGGTGGTCCTGGCTCTCACGCAGCCAAACAGATTTAGGTATATTTAAAAAGAAAGATTTTAAGATACTCAAAGCATAAGCCCATCTTTGTCACCATAAAATCCTGGTGCTCTGTTGATTAGCCACATTAATAAAAATAACATCAGTATTAAGAACTAAAGGTAACCTATGTATCTGTAAACTCAGAGCAGCTATTAAACATACTTCTAATCTTACCCTCTGCCCCTCCCCTTATTTAAATAAGTATTAATACTCTGGAGAGAAAAGATGAGCAAATTCTATCCTCTTTCAAAATGTAGCAGTTTGATTATGGGTAGGACTATTAAAGGACACTGCCCAATCAGAATCTAATTCAACTAGTACACCATCAACAGATGTGATCATAAAAATTGTCCATAATATGTCCTACTATATATAGTCTTTTGCAGTTAGCATAGGTATACAAGGATCATGTGTTGAGGATATAGCCAGTGGCATAACTATACTCCTAATCCTTGGAAATGGGACTTTTACATTTACTTCTCTGAAGAAAGCCTTGACAGAATGACTTCCTCCTTACTTACAACTTTAAATCAAAGTCCTCTTCCAGTTTTCCTTGCCTGTGGCCATTGGGTAGGACATAAAATTTCACACTAAATGGCTTTTTGTGTTTAAAAGTTTTCAGAAGATAAACCATTAGATGCCTCCAATTGGGTTAGCAACAAGACTAACAACCAAGTATGAAACTACTGCTGCTATGTAATGTTTTGTAAAGAAACACATTTTGTGTTGTGGACAATACTAATGAGATTTGCTGTATTTCCCTAGAAACTTATTTGAAAAACCAATGCAGCACTTTTTTTTCCTTTATCAAGTTTTTGCAATTTTCAATGACTAGGTAAGCAGATGATTAAGGAGAACAGCAAAATTCTAAAATGGAGATAATTTCTCCAGCCATTTATTCCAAGAAAAAACAAACTGGCACTAACAAATTCCTAATTATTGTCTAACCCCTCCCAGAAAGGAGGAGGAAGGGCTAACTACAGATGCTGTATATATATTTTATGTGAAAGTTCATTTCTAAGAAAGTCAGAGGAAAGGCTATGCAATTAACTTCAGTTCAGCAAGGTGGGGGTGAATAAAGAGAAAGATAAATACACCCTGTCTTTTGTGGGGAAGGGGGAATTATTCAAGACATCTACAAGAAGAGTGGTATGTGACACAGAAGCCTACAATCAAGACAGATTTAAAAAGAAATCTTCACCCATAATTAGTATCTTCATAGCTATTAAAAAAATAGGTCATGATTTCATTCTTAGTGCCATTTTTCAAATACTACCCTTTTAAGGATTAAAACCACCTGACTTTTATTCTGTGTAATGAAAACAAATGGCACAAAATAAATACAAGTTCATTCTCTGAATACTAAGTCTTACACACATTCATTTACTAATTTTTACTATCTCCCTCTGTCCCTCACACACACACACCACACACACACACGCACACATACACACAGACACTCCTTTTTCAGTCTTTATAATGGAGGGATGTTAAAAATCCCCTCTAGACTGTATTTGGTTTATGCTACAGTACTAATACTCTGAGTTGAAGAAAAATTCTTTATACCAAACAATAACACATTAATGTTATTTAAATGTGCTAAATTAATCACAGCTGAAGTTTGTTTAGAAGCTTACACAAAAATAATCAGAAAACAGATCAACTCTTAAGATTTTTTTTAATAAGTGCTCTGTAAGGAATTGTGTGAGGACCTAAGGAGAAAGATTGCGACAAGTAGAGTTAAGTGTTACCAAACAGCATAAAGGAGATTTGTCCCAAAGTCCTGCTTGTACCTAGGCAATTAAGTCCATTAACCCAATGCCCAAAAATACTGATGAATAATATGATGGGGCACTAGGGTTCCCAGAAAGACATTCCTAACTATATACCTCTAACCATATAATCAAGGAAATTTCAGTGGAGAAAATCAAGGTGAAATGTTGCATTGTTTCATTTAGAAGTGAACTCTCAAAAACCTTTGGACAAACAGGTAAGGGATACATTCTCTTTTTGGCTTCTCTAAACATGGAGGCCTGAGGGATATGGAAGGGAAGTAGGAAAAACATATTTCTAAAGATATTTTTTAAGTGTTGCTTCTAAATTAAAAAGCCCAATTAGATGGGGGCTGGGGTTTTTTTCCTTTTTAAATTTATATTCATTCAACCTCTATGTCACAAACCCAGAAAGTTTCTTGTGAGTTGTGAGACAGAAGAGCTTTTAAATTCCAGGCAAGCAAAATGGACGTTTAAAAAAAAAGAAGGGGAGGAGGTGAGGGGGAAATCTGGCCCTAAGGCGACAAGTGGTTACACAAGGCAATTGAACACACAGCAGAACTTTAAAACCTATAAAACAAACTGGAGCCTTTTTTGTCCTTTAATCAACCTTATATCTTTTTTTTTTTAACTTTTTGAAAATTTTTATTAAAAAAAAAAAAAAACACAAAAACACAGACTTCTTTCACTTCAGTATGTGGTATGTTGCATTTTCCAGTTTGTTCAATGCTTTAAAGCTCAAGGATGCCTCTGCTTTCAATTGTACATGGGCCTGAAGCATCCTAGCTTTTGGCAAGCAGGCAGGAGACTCAACAAAAATCAAAATAGGAACAAGGCAGACTAAATGCAGGGCACATCTGTAAACATATTATACATTTGAAAATTACAATATCAGTAAAAGTGATACAGTTTACAGGTGAAATGAAACTATCTGGAACTGGCCTACCACAAGTTTCTGAACCTGGACTGATACAATAAGTTATTATATATATATATATTATGTATAAAAAGTTTTGTTTACATCAAATGGAATTGGCAATCCATGCTTATACTTTTAAAATCTAAGCAGGGCAGAAATCCAGACTGAAGATATTTTCTCTACTCTATGTGGAGTCCAACAGCTTCTTTCACAAACTACATGTTAAAAGTCTCAAATAATCAACAAAACAAGAAAACTCATCCATACTACAGTCACTCAAAATTGGACATTTCTTAAGCAAAGGGTTTGAGCAGAAGTAGGTACCCTCTCCTCCAAACACCCCAAGGGATCCAGTCTACTTTTATTAGAAGACTACACCTCTCTATATAAATGCCCTGCTATTTTAACCTGTATTTGACATACATGGATATACTAATTTCTGTGTGTGTGTGTGTGTGTGTGTGTGAGAGAGAGAGAGAGAGAGAGAGAGAGAGAGATGTGATGGGATGTTATGTCAGGCCAGAGAACTTGTTTTTATGCCACTAACATCACTCAATCTTAAACTGGACCCTTAATTTCTGCACACACACAAGAAAATTTATTTTAGCATGCTATATACAAGCTGCAGTGCAACAGGATGGCAATGTGATGATAAGACAGGGCTAATGCTCCTCTCTGCCCAAAAGAAAATTTCTAGAATTTCACATTATTTTCCTTAAAAAACCCATTTTGCTCTAGTAATAAAATATATTTATTAAGATATAATTAGAAGCTAATAAGCTCAGAAGTATAGTTTGCATGAAAACACACCTTCTATAGGTAGGGTTTATTACCTCCTCCTCACTGGCTAAAAACATGAAAAATTTTATAATTTTCATGGAAATTTTTCTTCCCCTTTTAGAATTTTCTGAAAACTAAAAGAATTTACAGAAAGGTACAGAAGTTTCTTTTTAGATGTTCAATGAAAAACAAGGAAAACAGCACATTTAGTGTTAGTGACAGAGAGCAAGTCTGGAGCACCTACAGTTGAAAAGCAGAATATATTTTTGCTCCCACTTATACAATTACATTAAAATATGGGCAAAGGAATATTTTTTTCATATTAAATATCTAAAGCCAATTGTTTGTTCTGTAACTTTTCTTCAAATGACACTCATGGATTCTTCACTTGTTAAAGTCCATGTAACCAAAGCCAAGTGAACTATGTACCATCAACTATTCCAGAATTATAGAACTTCAATGCCCTCCCCTAAGCCCACCCCACAAAAAATAAAAGGAAAAGAAAGAAAGAATTTCCCCGACACCCCACAGAGGCTGCTTAACTCCTGGCAAGACATGCAAATCATATTCGCTAAAAAAATACACCCCTGCAAACTTCAAGGCATTTATCCAGCATTCTCGCAGGGCTCAAAGTATAACCAAAAGATCAAGGGAGGAGTGGGGGAAAAATGTTGAATCATTCTGGGTTCCCCGTGATTAGTGTATCACTTTAGTCACAGAACAAGATACTGATCTTTTAAAAGTGGATTTGCCTTTCCAGTGGGTCATTTCTTGCCCAAGTTGATGACAGCAGGAACTTTAGAACCACGCTTGTTAATAAGTCTGTATTCATTAATCACTTGCATTCACACTTAAAAACAAAAATTAACAAAAGAAAAAAGAAAAAAAAAAACTATTCAGTACCGGAGATTAAATAACCATGTGTAGTCTCTTGAAATAAATTTGATTCCTTAAGAAGTCTAATTACTTTCAGTTGCCTTTTTTTAAATAACTATATATATATATGTATATATATATATTTGTATATATTATCCTGTGATTCTACTTATGGTTCCTCTGCTGCGTTGAAGATCTAGGAGCATAAAAGCCTTGTGTCCCCCATGAACGGTGGCTCTAATGCTGCAGAAAGGTTACAAATAGGCAGTCTGGTCCTTCATTGATCTGGACTATCCATGGCTTCATTGTAAGTGATTATCCTCTTGGGATCTGGGGAGAAGGTTAAAAAATACATAAATAAAACTGAGATCTGGAATGCCAAAATGCCCATATTCCAAATAACAAATCTCAAATAACCATCATCATTTTAGCTGCCTCCTTTTATATAAACACAAATTAAAGACCACTTCTTTGGGGTGCCTGGGTGGCTCAGTTAGTTAAGTGTCAGGTTCTACCTAATTCAATTTTGTCTCAGGTCATGTCAGGGTTGAAATCAAGCCCTGCATTGGGCTCCATGTTGGGCTCTGTATGGGGTATGAAGCATGCTTAGGATTCTCTCTCTTCCTCTGTCCGCTACCCCTAAAAAATTAAAAAATAAAGACTTCTTTGTATTAATACATATATGATCTACTTTTCCACAACCCAATAGTTTGACATCCAAAAGGATTTCCAGAAAAGGGTTCTCTAGCCAGTGAGGGCTTCAACTCCTATGGATTAGAAAGGGGTTGAGTTCAGTGGACAAGTGACAAGGGTTTGTGTTTCTCCCAATTATAAAAGCCTTATTAAATTGTCAATAATTCAATACTAAAACAAATACTTGGATTTTTTTTTGTTCTTTTCAATAAAATGAAGTCAAAATTTAATTTAACCTGTGTGGAATGTCTAGTAAGGAACTGTTCAAGTAACATCTAGCACCAAACACTTCAGGTTAAGTTTGGCCAGAAATATCAGTTCAGTCCTAATCATGACATATTTCTTCCTTCCTCCAAATTTCCCATAGCACCACCAGTCTGTCTTCTCAGCAACATGTATAAAGATTCCAATGTTACTCTAAATTCCAATTATTTAGCTATATGCTTCCTTCTTCAAGAGAGGCAGTAATTTTATTATGTACCATTTCCACCTATCATAAGAACTTAAAAAAGCACATGCTTTTAATAAAAAATAGGAAACTAATAAAACTTGTCACTTAATGGAAAAGTATAAAGGCCTAAAAATAGTAATAAAGATCTCAAGCTCACCTCTGCCTGAGTCAATCTAATTTAGTGCAGAGATAATATCCTTTCTAGGACTACAACAGCCACCCTCTAACAACCTGCTATGAAGATAATGCTCATTCTTAATAGTTAATAACCATTTTACAGTAAATATAGGGATGTCTACTTTTGCAGATATTATTTTCTAGTCTACCTTTTTTTCATTTTCCTTTGAATAAGGCACACAGAAAGAAACTCAAAATAAGATCTTGCTAGTTACCTTCAGACCACAGCTGTGTTGGACAAGTAAGACCTGCCCTAAGTACAAGGGAGATGGAAGGAGGAGCAATGCTGGGAAATCAGGGAAACCTTTTTTTTTTTTTTTTTAAGATTTTATTTTTTAAGTAATCTCTATACCCTATGTGGGGCTCTAATTCACAACCCTGAGATCAAGAGTCTCCTGTTCTTCCAAGTGAGCCAGCCAGGCACCCCCAAAGAAACCTACATTTAATTTTGCCACTTGCTAGCTACACAGTGACCTCTCTCACTTGTATTAGCTAGCAAAGTGGATGGAAATGGATGCAATTCAGTCAAGATTCTAAAAGCCCAATTCTATTAGTGACTAGTTCTTGAGACTGACATTTAACTTTATTTCGGGTATTCCACAGCTACTGCATTTTAATATATTTGGAAAAGCACACAATAATTAGGATAAGCAATTTAAATTTTTTGAAAATTCTTAACAATTCAGATGTGGATCATTCAGTCCCTCTGCCTTCCTACTATTCACATCTTATACGTGGTTCGTGAAGGAAGCTACTTTGCTCTTCTTTAGATTTTTAACCATCTATTACTTTGAAGCACAAATGAGGCTAGCCTAAAACAGCTAATAATAGAAAAAAAAAAAAAACAGCTAATATTTTTCTCAACTATTTCAGTTCAGGCTACCACTTGTCTACCACAAATACAGATAAAGACTGACTATAAGTGGAAACATTTATGCTGGTTTCCTATATTAAAAGTATTTATGTTCTGTCTTACTTTCATCTCAGAGGGGAAAAAATTCATGTTCTTCACCTAGCAGGTGAAGACTATTTTCATATACTCTTTTCACTTACAGTGTTATTCCATCCTTAGCAATCCTAGTATAGCAGCCATGTCTTTTAACTGCATTTATTAAATAATTCAAAATACAAAGCCTAGTCACTTAGTGAAATAACACTAGATTATTCCCACCCAAACATACACTAGTCATTAGTACTAACATTTTAGGGAACCTAACCATTCTTACCTTGCTTCTGCAAATTCCAAACAGATTCCATTTCTGCAAAGGAAAAAAAATAATTATTTTATATGCTAAGTTTTACAGAGCAAAATTTAAAGCTACACTTTTCACTTTAAACCTAAAAAAAAATCGGGCAGGCCCGGTGGCTCAGCGGTTTAGCACTGCCTTCAGCCCAGGGCCTGATCCTGGAGACCCGGAATCGAGTCCCATGTCGGGCTCCCTGCATGGGGCCTGCTTCTCCCTCGGCCTGTGTCTCTGTACCTCTTTCTCTGTCTCTCGTGAATAAATAAATAAAACCTTAAAAAAAAAAAAAAAAAAGAAAAGAAAAACCTAAAAAATCTAGACTGGTTATTGCTGGCCTGAAGGTAGGGTTGAAATAGCACAGTTCTACTAAATCTTAGATAAAGATTGAGTGGTGACTCTTAATTAATCTCTTGGAATTCTTAAGAAATGTCTTTCAGATTGCCTTAAATTGGTTATACAAAGTCAATTATTATCTGAAATCAAACTACCAGGAGAGCAATTCTGTCTATTAAAATAGCAAAGATATGCTGAAGCCTGCTATAGATTAAATATTTCTTGTAACAGCTCATTGTTATTAAAAACATGTTAATAGTATTTTTTGGCAACCCATCATAACCCATGGGTTATAACCCTAAATTTTCTGAATGAAGCATTCAAATTTGATTAAGCATGATGCTTAAAATGCCTTATTAAAATTTTACTTAACTCTTTGCTATAGGCAAGTGGTTCTGTTCTTCAAACTACACCTACTCTTTATTTTTAACCCATAAGGTCAAAATGCCAATCCATACCCATTTATTAGTAAACACGATTCTCATTTGCTCCAACTCCATTCAAATGTGATCCTAATGTGCTTACTTTGATATCTTACAGTAAAGAAAATATGTGCAAGACCAAACTATAGTGACATACAGAGAAAAGGCAAAAAAAATTCTATCTGGAAGCATTCCAGAAAGCTGTACAGAGGGCTTATCTGAAGGTTTGATGAATAAGACAGTAGATGACCACCATACCACAAGAACCAAAGAACAGGAAATAGGAACTACAATACCTTGAAAGGAAATACTCCACTAGGTTTACAATGTAAACAAAGACTACACAGTAACAGGAATGAACTATAACTAGGACTGAGAGTAAGTGCTCTTCCCATGACCATCCAACTGCCATTCTGAAAAGACAAAAAAGTACCTTTATTCTGTTTAACTGGATTTTGTGTAACTGTATTTCATACAGTTTACCAGCAGCTAATTCTAATTAAAAAATAAAACTAGGGATCCCTGGGTGGCGCAGCGGTTTGGCGCCTGCCTTTGGCCCAGGGCGCGATCCTGGAGACCCGGGATCGAATCCCACGTCGGGCTCCCGGTGCATGGAGCCTGCTTATCCCTCTGCCTGTGTCTCTGCCTCTCTCTCTCTCTCTCTCTGTGACTATCATAAATAAATAAAACTAAAAATAAAATAAAATAAAATAAAATAAAATAAAATAAAATAAAATAAAATAAAATAAAATAAAATAAAATAAAATAAAATAAATAAAACTAGAGCTCATGAAGATAGGATATATCTGGACGTGGGTTACAGTTAGAGTACAACATAATCTCTCCCTAGGCCTAATAGTATATAAATCTCAAATTATTACTTTATGGGAGGTAGAGAATGGTAGGTAGATCACATTCTCCCTACTCTCCTCTATTTCCAACAAATTCACTCCTAAAAGTGACGTCTGGGTGGCTCAGTGGTTTGAGCATCTGCCTTTGGCTCAGGGCATGATCCAGGGGTCGAATCCCACATCAGGCTCCCTACACGGAGCCTGCTTCTCTCTCTGCCTCTCACTATGTCTCTCATGAAAAATAAATAAAATCTTAAAAAAGAATAATTCACTCCTAAAAAACTTTTAAGTTTTGAAAATTTATCAGATTTGGACGTTTGGAACAATAAATAGGTTAATTATTCAAAATAATCAAAGTAATTATCCAGATAAAATTGCATTCAAGTTAGCACAACAATTGCCTGATTAAACAAAGACTGAGAAATAATATACTAGCTGTCACTTGGTCTAAGAACTTAGATCCCATAGGATGCCACCTATGGGCTTTAAATCACTGGATACCCAAAGAATGGCAGGAAAACCCATCTCCTAGGTCTAAGCAGGGGAGAGAATTGTGATCAATCTAATCTGGGAAAAAGAATATATATCGGGAAGGCTATTCTACCCATGACACTCGTATCTATCACTCTAATATAATTTCTAATTCTATTAGTTTCAGACAATTAGAAATAGTTGAAATGGTCATTAGAGCTGTTATCCTACACATGTCTGTACCTCAGAATGGCTTATGTGAAGAAGTCCAAAGGTAAGGCTTTCCTTAGTTGAACTGACTTCAAAAATTTTAATCCAAAAAATAAAAATTAAAAAAAAAAAAAAAAAAAAGGGATCCCTGGGTGGCGCAGCGGTTTGGCGCCTGCCTTTGGCCCAGGGCGCGATCCTGGAGACCCGGGATCGAATCCCACATCGGGCTCCCGGTGCATGGAGCCCGCTTCTCCCTCTGCCTGTGTCTCTGCCTCTCTCTCTCTCTCTGTGACTATCATAAATAAATAAAAAAGAAAAAAAAAATAAAAATTAAAAAAAAATTTTAATCCAACATTTTTTTCTTTTAGCGAAGTACAGAACTCACATTTTGCAACAAATAAATTCCTGAAGTCTGTATTACTTGATGCCCCATTATTGTTAAGTCTACTTAATGTAAAGATAAATGTATATTTAGTTGTATGTTGAGAAAAACAAAACTTTTAATTTTGGCCCATTGATGCTATAACATTGCCTTTTGTTGTCCCCCACAAACTGTTGTCAACCTGCCTCTTTCCCCTCCCTTTTTGGCAGGAGAGACAGGAGGACTATACTGAAGAGTCACTGTAAAAACTATAGTACTTTAAAAGCAAATAAACACATTTTAAAGACAAAAGTAACTATTTGCAACCACTCAGTGTCCTTTCCCTAGCTTAATCCAGAACATTCAGCTTTAGGTTTTAAACACAAAGATTTTAAATGATTTCTGGTAACAAAGTTTTATTACACTCAAATAAGGGCTCTGGAGTAGTAAATTTGATTATGTTTTTTGAGGAGGGGAAAGGGATGTAGGACCTGGCTAAAAAATTAGCCAACTTCTAGCCAAGAAATGAATCAGCATGATCTGAAGTGCTGAAAAGAAAAATGAATGCAACTCTCATTCCAGTTGTTTAACATTAAATACTTCTGTTACTAGTAAAAACCTGATGTCTTTTTTTTAAAGATTTTATTTATTTATTCATGAGAGACTCAGAGAAAGAAGCACAGACACAGGCAGAGGGAGAAGCAGGCTCCATTCAGGGAGCCCGACGTGGGACTCGATCCCGGGTCTCCAGGATCACACCCTCGGCTGAAGGCAGCGCTAAACCGCTGAGCCACCCGGGTTGCCCAACAACCTGATGCCCTTGATTAGAATTCCAAGTTACTTTGAAACTCAACTGAAGATCAGAAAGGGAAAATAAGTATTGTTTGGATGATTACATGCTATGCCTAAACAATCATAAGACTAAAAAGAAGCTACTGATAGAGAATATAGAAGAAATTAGCCCTCTTTTAAGTTCCAGAAGTCTCCATCAAGATTCTAAATACAAAACCAGTTACTTTGTGTAATTGTTTTAACTACACAAGAGAAGCAGAACAAAATAAGGCACATTCAACTATACAAACTCAAAATATAGTAATTGATCTTTCTACTTTTAATACTGCCCTTGCCCCCCACCACAAGGTCTTTTACTTCCAGTTCTTTTTAGAGTTGGATCCCAGCACCCGATTACTCAATCAAGTAGTTATTGAGAAATGGCCACAGGACCAAATTTGCTAACATAAGTGAAGGTTTCTGCTTTTAAAATATACCAGAGTTAAAAAAAAAAAAAAAAAAAAAGAAAGCAAGCAAGCATACATACACCAGAGTAGGCAATTGTTAAAATTCTGTAATTTAAAAAAAAAAAAAAAAAAAAAAAAAAATTCTGTAATTTAGACTGCCACCACCCAAATTTTAAAATATAAAAAATTTCAAATAGTTATGGCACCTCATCAGTAAATAAAATTTAACATTCAATTTTCTAAAGGAGACTTCCTATGTAGCTCCCTTTCACAATGCTCCCTGTAGATGTCCAATTACCTACAAGATCTAAATTCCAAGTGGATTAAAAACTACTATTTAGGGGTGCTGGGGTGGCTCCCCAGCATGATCTCCAGGTCCAGGGATGGAGCCCAGAGTTAGGGTTCCTGCTCAGTGAGGAATCTGCTTCTCCCTCCCCCTGTTCATGCACACACCCCTGCAACCCCGTCCTCAAATAAAGTCTTAAAAAAAAAAAAAGTACTAGTCAGGGGCTAGAGATACAGATGTGAAACCAGAAAGGCTCTGCTTCTGCAAGCTTAGTAGAGGAAACAGCTTTTCTAGATAGAAGCATCAGCATGAACAAAGCTTGGTGCTATTAAAGTATGAGGTATGATAAGCAGAGGTTGATAAACTGTTATCTACCCATTGCCTGTTTTTACAAATCAAGTTTTCTTTGAACAGAGCCATACCCATTTTCTATTATTACCCTTAGCTGTTTTTGTGTATAAAGCAGAATCAAGTAACTAGAATTGCAAGGAGAGACCAACCCTATGGCTCACAAACCCTAAAATATTTACTATCTGGGCATTCATATGAAAAGTTTACTGCCCTATGCTTTGGTGGTCACAATTAATTTATTAAGGCTGGATGTCACTAAGACAAAAAGATTTAGACGAAGCATACTATTCAGGAACAGAGCTAAAAGTCACCAAGAAGGAAAGATCTACACAAAGATAAATGCTACTCTGCTATTCGGAGGACAGCACAAAGGCGCAAAGTTTACTATTTAAATCAAATAGGTAAAGGGGAGTAACTGAAAATATCTGAGATTATTGTACTCAATGTTAGTAATGATTGAGGTAACTGAAGAGTATGGATGAAGTGATAATATAGTAGTCTCCTCCCCCCTTATCTTCAGTAGATAGGTTCTAACACCCACCCACATACAGTGGATGCCTACAACTACAAATAGTACCAAACCCTACATATACTTCTCCCTATACATACATGCCTATGATAAGGCTTAATTTATAAATTAGGCACAGTAAGAGATTAACAATAAAATAGAACCATTATAACAGTGTAAAAAAAAGTTAATTTGAGTGTGGTATCTCTCAAATATCTTAATTATACTGTACTTACCATTCTTCTTGTGAGGAGATGAAAAAATGCCCACACGATGAGATGATGGGAGATGAATGACAATAGGCAGTGACATAGAGTTAGGCTACTACTGACCTTCTGACAATTCAAAAGGATCATCTGCTTCCAGACTGCAGCTAACCGCGGATGTATGTATTTCAGGCAACTGAAACCACGGAAAGCAAAACCACGGAAAAGGTAGGACTACTATACAGAGAAAGAGCCCAGTAAATGTTACTGCAAAAGTGAAGAAATTAGGACAGTTGTATTACAGATAGAAAGGAAAACTGAGTATGTTAGAGATAGGATCCATAACCTAACAATTAGGGTTTGGGAAAAAAGTGAATTCAGTTTTATATCTGAAGAATTAGAGTAGTGATATTGAATATACAAAAAAAAAAAGGAAAAAAAGGAAAAAAAAGGGCAAGAAAGGGAGTAGTCAAGAAAATGCAAATTAGAGAATATAGGGAGGGAGCATTCAATTACTGCAATTCTTACAGTTAAGACATTTTAAACTTTCTAGTCACCCTTTTTCTCCACCCAGATGTCACTGCCTGGTTCAAGCAGTGGTACCTTACAAACATTTCTGCAGTGTAATCTTTTAACAGGCCTCTCTTGCCCTTAATTAGGCCTCACTTTCTACCTTCTACACCATAGCTATCATTCTCTTCCCCTATAAATAAAAGCCTGAAAGGGACCAAAACATTTCAGTAGATTCTCACTGTCTAAAGGGAGACTAGATCTGTTTATCTTGTATAACACGTCTAGCATTTGACACAGCTGTTTATCAAAAATAAATTAGATGACTAAATTAAAGATTATTTTAACTTGCACCACTCACCTTCCTTGAATCACTTTGAATGACTAGCATGTTCAAATACTATTCCATTTCCTCCACCCAAAATAGTTAGGACTTTCCTTGTACAACAAATAAGCCAATTTCCACTTCTCTTTTGAATCCTGACTAGCCTTCCCTGAGTGGCCCCCACCTCTCACTTATGGGTTTCTCTATGTTCCAAATGCATTTCATACATTTTTCTACAGAGCCATCACACTAGTCATATATTTCCTTTTATGTATGTTTCCCCGTTTCCCTATTAGACTGAATTCCTTAATGACACGAATCCTCTTTTCATCTGCTTATCACAATTGCTTTGCACAGAGCTTGGTGTAATACGTTAATATTTGAACAAAATACTACTCCTAAATCAGTCAGGAAGTAATAATATAACAAAGTAGTACTAAGCCCTTTTCAAATTGATATTCAACCCTTTTTGACCTGTAAAAACAGCAATTGCGTATGGTCCAACCAAAAATTCAGCATTTAATTCTTCAAAGAAAAAGACTAAAGCTAAGAGGGTTAAAACCAACTTGAAGCTCATTCTTTTTACTTTTAAAATTGAATACTGTCCCAGTTTAACATAACATTTAAGTGGAACCTGGGTGGCTCAGTTGGTTATGCATCTGAATCTTTTTAAAAAAATATTTTATTTACTTATTTATGAGAGACACAGAAAGAGGCAGAGACAGAGGCAGAGGGAGAAGCAGGCTCCCTGCGGGGAGCTGGATGTAGGACTCAATCTCAGGACCCCGGATCACGACCTGAGCTGAAGGCAGAGGCTCAACCACTTAGCCACCCAGGTGCCCCAAGCATCTGAATCTTGATTTTAGCTCAGGCCATGATCTCAGGGTTGTGAGATGGAGCCCTGATTTAGGATTCCTGCTGGGTGAGAAGCCTGCCTAAGATTCTCTCTCCCCTTCTCCACCCCACCACACGGCCCGCATTGTCTCTCTCTCAAAAAAATAACACTTAAAAAATTTTTTTTAGCATTTTAAAAAGCACGTTTCAGGGCACCTGTGTTGTTCAGTTGGTTGGGTGCCCAACTTGATTTCTTAGGTCATGATCTTGGGGTCAAAGGATTGAGCTCTGAGTCAGACTGTGTGATAAGAGTATCCTTGAGGGCAGCCTGGGTGGCGCAGCGGTTTGGCGCCTGCCTTTGGCCCAGGGCGCGATCCTGGAGACCCGGGATAGAGTCCCATGTCGGGCTTCTGGTGCATGGAGCCTGCTTCTCCCTCTGCCTGTGTCTCTGCCTCTCTCTCTCTCTCCCTGTGTGACTATCATAAATAAATAAAAAAAATTAAAATAAAATAAAATCTTAAGAAAAAAAAAAACACAAAACTGATGCCACATTAATCTACCTGAATGCAAGTCAGCAATACCAACTTAATTTTTAAAGCACTTTAGTACAATCTGATAGAATAAAACAAAGGTTGATACACTTATTTTATAAGGTAAGTGCTTAAAAATGACAAATGATTTTTTTTAGGTACACAGAAATTAGAAATAGAAGCATTAAAACTCCAGTCTTCTGTCAGTTTAAGTCACCTCCATTCCCCCAGCCCAGCTCCCTGATGCTCAATGCCTTCCAGACTAATCTGATGATCTGGCAGCAACTTACCTTCCTTCTCTTATGTCCTTTCACCACATCCAAAGCAGATCCCTTCCAATATTTACATTTACTCAGGATTTTCCAACTTATTATCTTCCTCTTCTTTGCATTTCCATTAAATCAAAAAATCTTCCCTATCCATCAAAACCCAGTTTAAATGCTGCTGCCTCCAGGAAAACACAGGCTGCATTAACTCTTCCCACCTTTACTCCATTAAAAATTCTTCCAGGGGGACCCCTGGGTGGCGCAGCGGTTTGGCGCCTGCCTTTGGCCCAGGGCGTGATCCTGGAGACCCGGGATCGAATCCCACGTCGGGCTCCCGGTGCATGGAGCCTGCTTCTCCCTCTGCCTGTGTCTCTGCCTCTCTCTCTCTCTCTCTCTCTCTCTCTGTGACTATCATAAACAAATAAAAATTAAAAAAAAAAAACTTAAAAAAAAATTCTTCCACTAAAATCCTCTATTTTGATCCATATGACCTTTAAAAAAAATCTTGCCTTATAAACTTGTGTATTGTTTTCTCCTCTACTTAATTAAGCTCTTCAAAGAAAAAGACACACCCTGCCAAAATCTTACATAACTAAGCAAAGTACTTTGCCTATATTATAAGGGAAAGGAAAACATACACTACACACACACGTATATTACTGCACAACTCTGGCAGAAAACAGAAAAGTAGGATTAAACTGAGGAAAGCTCTCTAAGACTCAAGAGTTCCTAATCCTAGCTGGCAATGAGAACCACTACATTTTTATCCGGAGTATAGTCCACATCTAGTGCCTCAAGTCATTTATGCTAATAACCTATAGAAGTAACACAGAAACAAATTCTTAAAGTTTCATACTATAGCCTAGTGTTCCCTCAAGGATATTTTTTACTAGGTAACTGTCATGTTGATCCACGTCAACCATCAAGAATTCTATCTTATTTTATTCATCCTCCCTTGCATCTCTACATACTGGGTAAAATTTACCATATTAAATTATTTTTTAATAAATACTCCAAAATATCAGCATTGAATACTTGATGAACTTCCGTGCAGTATTAGTTAGGCAAGATAAATCAACCTGGTTTAAATGAACCAAACACACAACTCACATCAACCTACCTTATTTTAACAGATTTGTCTTCAAATGACTTTTTGAATCAAATGACTTCAAATGACCATTTCAAAACCAAAGATTCACCTCAAAAAGTTGAGTGTAGTGTTACAAGCCTTTGAAAAGTAAATGCTTTAAAGGAGGCGACAGTTCTATGTCCTGGGTAGGTGCATTAAAAGCTATCACTCAAACATAACCAAAGCATCAACTAGCAAAATGTTAGGATACCTGGAATTTGCTTTTGAAATTCCTACCAAATAAAGTGTGAAGGTAGATAGGTTAAACAAGAATGAATACTTTCTAAATGTTCTGGCGGGACAATGGGTACACTGAGGTTCATTATAGGTTCCACTTTTGAGTATCAATTTTTTCATAGTTAATTTAAAAAGCTATTAAGGTAATAAATGCCCCTTAAGTGCCATTTGAGAGAAATAGAAAATAGGACTTACATCTCACCATAAATATTAATACTGCTATGTAATGGTACAATATTCCCCTAGATAATAAAAAGATTAACCCATTTCTTAAGAAAAATTAATAGCATAATATATATCAAAAGCTGAAAGAAAAATCCCAAGAACTAGATTTCCCACCAATCCCTTTTTTATGCCTCATAGTATCTTTATTTCCTATCGTCAAATGTACTGAATATTCAGATTTCCAAAGGATCTGCAGTATTTCTAAGGCTGCAAGTAATTAATGTTTAATCTAAAAAATGCACCATTCCTGCTCAACTGACACTAAGCACTCTCTTATCTACTATTTCCAAATAAAGTTGTTGAGGAGCTTACTTTTAAAGTAAGGAGGTATGCATAAAAACTTTTATTTCTGAGCCTAACTTTAACTCAGTAAGTGACTGCTTTTGAACATTTAAAGAGAAGACTTCACTAAAGGACCAAGAAAATACAAGTGCTCTTTTAAAGGATAGTCTAATAAGCCCAACTGATTATTACCTCCTTTAGAGTTTAAGACAACTCAAAAAAAAAAAAAAAAAGGCCAGCCTTCACTTATGAGAAAGTTCTTCAGATCTTGAAAAGGTTGTGATTCAAAACAAACTCACAGAAAAGAGAAATTAGTGACCTAATGAACCAATCCACATTTGGCAGGAATTCAAAGAACTTGCCACTTTGGGAACTAACTGAACTGAACATTAACCATTGTTAGGGGGGGAAAAAACAATCAATACCAATTAAATCTCAATAATACCCAACTACGAAACTCAAATTGATGCACTTTACTAAAGCAAATCTTTCAGTAATATCAGCAAAACTAAATATAACTGCATCCACGTAGGGGCATTTAGCTTATTTAAATACCACTAATTTCAGATCTAATTAGTGTCACTATAGGAAAAATGCATACAGAATACCTATAAATAAATAGGAGTTATTACTCCCATTTAAAAAGGCTTACAATTCTCCGTAATAAAAACATATAAAAACACCAGCCAACAACCACTTCATGGAACAACTTGTCCCAAACTTTTTTGCAGGTTGTGGAAGAACGTAACCAGATATTCCTTCAGGTTCCTAATTACCCATACAAAATATTCAGGTAAAGATTTTCCCAGTAGTGGTCTCTGGTGGGCAGATAGCACAGATAATATCACCAAAAACACCAACTCCCCCAGCAGAACTTAACTTATAATTAACTACAAGTCTTAAGAAAATAAGTAATTTTTTTTGTCCTAACTTTCCTAAAAACATCCACTTCTTAGTTAATTTATTTACTTCCCAACAGCAGTGCTGGAGAAAAAAAGTGCAGACAGGTAATTTTATCTGCCAGGATTTCTACTCCTAAACTCCCATAAGGTAATACTACTACTTACTACCATTTTCTAAAGGAAGAAAAATAGAAAAAAGACATCTGTTCATTTTACTAATGTCTTCCAGTTTGCAGATAAGGAAAGGTATGCAGAGGAGGCAATCTGCTTAAAAGTCACATAAATAGCTTTGTTATTCATCTCTGAGGCAGTGATCCTTCCAGGGAGAATATGGGAATTACCTCATCCCCACTATCTGATATGCTACCCCTTCCCAGCAGCTCCAAGTCACTGCCTAAATGAGCCAGTTAAAAATGGGAATATGCAGCATATCTGAGGTGTGTGTATGCATGCATGGGGTATAAATTTCTGTTAGGGGACTAGGGGAAGACCGAAGTGGAAGATGAAAAAAACCACCATTCTCAAAAGTACCGAGGTTATAAACATCATTCACTAAGACTCATTATTTGCTGTAGGGATTTAAATAAGTTTATACCATACAGTAAATTTTTCTTTAAGACACAAAGGGCTGCCTGGATGGCTCAGTGGGTTAATCTCAGGGTCCTGGGACTGAGCCCCATGTCAGATTCCCGGCTCAGCAGGGAGTCTGCCTGTGTCCCTCTCCCTCTGCCCCTCTCCATACTCACTCTCTCTGAAATAAACATTAAAAAAAAAAAAAAAAAAGAAGACGACACAAATAAACCATACTCTAAAGTTATGAGCATGGAACTTGAAAGATATGATTCCTTTTTTAACATAGGCTTTGGGGCTATGAAAAGTACAGACCCCAAGAGCCTGGTTCCTACATTGCTAATTGAGCCTGCCACTGCAATTGTCAAAATTATTTTCCAGTTACCACTTAGCACGCATTATTCCTTCTTAGAAGAGAAGAAATAGTTTGACACTCCATCTTTCTGGACTCCTCCTCAAAAAACACTGCTCCTACTCATTTTATACAAATTAGAACTATCAAGTGAGCTCACTAATAAAGAAGTACATGATATAAAAAGCAAAGAGGGAAAATCTGTTCAAAGAAAAATTTTAAAAAGAACTCATGAGAAAATATGTCATCCCTTTGGGCACCACCCCATCCCTCTTCATTCTTTGAACCAGGTATAAGAAGTCAAGTATACTTTTGTGTTTGTGTGAATATATATATATAAACATTTTGAAGTTGAAAGTGAACATTCCTTCTAAATAGTACTATTTCCAAAGACCCTGAATTAATTTATCTACTGCTTATCCACTGTTCTCAACTTAGTTCCCAAATTCTTAAAGAATCTCATAAAAACTTCCAAAATTTACCCTTAATACACCAGCTAATAAATGCTTATTAAATTTATGTAAGAATCTTTATATAAAAACAAATGAATTACCTTTAGTGTGATATACAATAGCAGCCCTCAGGTCAAAAGAACCCCAGCTATCATTTCTTTCTAGGCCTCTCTGGTATCTCTGTTCTTTGGCGGAGCCTAACAAAGTGTTCGTAGGAGACACCAGAGGATTTTGATTTTCTATCTCGTAGTCCTTTGAGAGAAACACTAAAGCACCTTGACTACTGGTGTCTGCTTTTTGCAGGTCACCTATATGACTGGGTTCCAAGGATAAGGCTCCACTCTCACTAGTAGTCCCAGATTTTAGAATGCTACTCAGAACTTGAGGACTAGTCCGTTTTTCCAGCTCATAAGCCTTGGGAAACACAGGATGCTCAGTTCCTGAGGGGATTATTTCAGCACCCTGTGAAACCAAAGTGGCAGGATATTCCCCTTGAAATGTCACCTCCATCACTTTATGATCTGATGACTTCCCAAGAACAGTCTCAGGGCCAGCACTGGGCTCATTTATAAATGATAAACCCCACTGATTCTGGAAGATATCCCCCAGATTTTGCTGATCTGTCTGAGAGGGTAGATCCACTTGTGCTGTGCTCAATAGCACAGTTTGCATATTTGAAGGATAGACAAAAAGGCTAGATTTAATTTGTTCAACAGCTGCTGAAGTCAGACTCATGTCCTGGAGAACTGAATCAGTCCCAGAAGAGACGGGTGTTAGAGTATTAGCAGCAGTAGTTAGCAGTGGCTGACCCCCTGGAGAATATACACTTGCATCAGTCCCTGCTAAAACAGGCCCATTAGAAAAGTTGGCCGAAGTAACAGATTTCAGCGCTGACATAGGGACCTGGGATAACCGACTTGAAGATTGGGTCTGGGTTTCCCCAGTAGACGAAGAAGATGAAGATGAAGATGGTGACACAGAGGAATTCTGTACAGTTTTGTTGAGGTTTTCCTTAACTTTGCTTGCATAACTTATTTTAGGAACTATTTTAGCACTGCTATTGTCCACTGGAAAAACTGGAGGTGGTTTAAATAGGGTCCACGAGTCCTCTTTGGAGGTAACAGCGGAAGCATGCTTTCCTTTGGGCCGATCATCAAACTTTTTGCTGTTCACACCAGGTTTAATATCAGAGCTTTTCCGTAGCATATCCCCCACAGCAGGTTTTCCTCGATTTGTTCCTCCAGGCCCAGTTTCATACTTCCAAATGGGCTTTGAACCATCTACTCGATTTCCCTTTTGTTCACTGTAGTCAGGCTTGAAAGTTTCAAGTCCCTGTTTTAAGTTTGGGACACTGGTCTCTTGTTGCATTATTTTGTCCTGCACTAAATTAAGGTTTTCACAACCCTTGGCACTATTGCGCCTAGCTTTCCTTTTTTTAGGAGTGGTATATCCGCTCTCAGATCCACTACCATCATTATCTGCTCCTTTGCCCATATAACCATTAGTAATATAGCCAGAATTATTTGTTACAACACCATTTGGAATTGCTACAGTATCGGTCTTGTCTACAGACTGGTTCTCTCCAGATTTATTTTCATAAGACTTCCCATTCTTTTTGTCCATACTGTTTTTCTGAATGAAATTCCTGGTTTTAATTCCTGCTTTCCCAAAGGTGCTGGCCTTTACAGTCTGCTTCAAATTAGTGTCTACAATTTGTTGGTTGCCATTGAGCACCCTGGAAATAGGGTTGGTAGCTTCATCAGAACCCAGGCTCTTTAAAGATATTTCTCTTTCTCCAGGATTACCATTCAGTTCACCATAGCCTAGAGAGAGGGGGGAAAAAAAGGCTTTTTTACAATATATAAATTACAGTAATACCTAACATTCAAAGAGACTATGCTATGAGCATATTAACTTGACTATGTTATTTCACAACTACAAGAAAACACTTGTGAATCCCATATTACTGATTAGAAGTCTACCAAGCAAGAAACTGAAACAAGCTGGTTTCAAACCAAAGTCTGAGGTCACAAAAAACTAATGCCATTAATTAATAAATTAATATATATAATAAATAAATTAATAAAAAATTAATGCCATTATACCTCTCATTTAACAAATCAACTTCCCCATTGTTCTCACAAAGCTGTTATAAAATTTCCTTTACAATTAACAGCAGGGCTACCCTCTGGGTAAAAATCAAATTATGCCAGTATGTTAATTTTATGTATTACAGGGAAGTTAAAGAATCCCTTTCTAGGGGTGCCTGGGTGGTTCAGTTGGTTAAGTGTCTGCCTTTGACTCAGGCTCTGATCTCAGGGTCCTGGGATGGAGTCCCACATCAGACTCTTTGCTCAGTGGGGAGTCTACCCTCTACCACACCCCCACGCACTCTCAAATAAATAAAATCCTTAAAAAAAATTTTTTTAATCCCTTTCTATGAAACCATGAATGGCTGGTAGTCACCATAAGCAGTTTCTTTCTACTGCATTCCGCTAAACAAAAATCAAATACTTGTGAGCTTTTTCCTACAGTAGTCTTAAATTTATTGACATTTCCCAGACATTAGATCATTCTGTCAATGTATGAAACCAAAACACCTATATACCAATGTTTCTAACTCTTTTAAGATATATTTTCTTCATTTTACATCTGGGTAAGCAGACTAGAGAAATTAATTTGCCCAAGTCACAAAGTAGAGAACTGGAAATCTGAACTCCAGGCTGCCTATAACATGGTTTCCTATCACTACATTAATACTGCATCACTTGTGGTGCAAAACTACTAACAAAACTACAGTGAAAGGTGCCTAATTTTAAAAAGTGTCATGGTGTTCAAGCTTTTTTTTTTTTTTTTAAAGATTTTATTTATTTATTCATGAGAGACACAGAAAGAGAGAAGGCAGAGAGACACAGGCAGAGTTGGAGAAGCAGGCTCCATGCAGGGAGCCTGATGGGGGACAGGATCCTGGGGCCTCCAGGATCACGCCCTGGGCTGAAGGCAGGCGCTAAACTGCTGAGCCACCCAGGGATCCCCCAGTGTTCAAGTTTAAGACCTTCAACTACCATGAAGTTTATTACTATACGTTATTCAATTAGGCTAACAACAGCTTTTCTTATTTCCTTACCAGTAAAATAATGGTATTAGTTACCTGTCTTTCTGTGAAATGTTCCCCAAAGCATTTTGAGGTCAAATCATTAGAAACAGATACATAACAGGATACACACACATTCATTTAAGGCAGCTTTTCAGGGGGCTGGGGAGGGATGTCCAATAAGAATACCAAGTAATCTGCCTTTGTCACTTTCATCCTTGCAGGCCTTCCGCCTATGAAGACTAAAAGGAATGTGAGGTGTATATTCTTGTTTTGAAATTTTGTTGTAATTCTCAACACAGCAAATATCAATAAATATAACCACAGTAAAAGCTCTTTGTGCATTCTAAAGCATAAAGGATCCAAGATTTTTTTTAAGTTTCAGAACCAGGGATGCCTGGGTGGCTAAGTGGTTGAGCATCTGCCTTCAGCTCAGGGCTTGATCCTGAGGTCCTAGGATGGAGTCCCACATCAGGCTCCCTGCAAGAAGCCTGCTTCTCCCTCTGCCTATGTCTCAGCCTCTCTTCTCTGTCATGAATAAATAATTAAAAAAAAAAAAAAAGTTTGAGAACCATGGTTTTAAAAGGATTTTATGTGATCTAGAGCATAATCTGGGAAGATGAACAACAGGATTTACTCTTATTTTAAGACACTCATTCTATATCAGAGAAAAAGGACACTAAGAATGAAGAAATAAAGGCAAGGCATTTTCTTCTATTGTACTTTCAGAAAATAACTCAAGACTATAATCATTCCTAAGATTGAGTGGCACAAAAGTTGTACCATAAAAACTATTTTGCTAAAGCCCCTAATTTATGTAGTTGTATTTTAAATTTTTTGGCTGCTGAAAGAGGTTTTTTCTGACAGCTATTCAAATCAAACTTTTGGTGGAAAAATTCTAGCTATGAAACTACTAAAAGATCGCTGCTTAGGATGTTTTCTGAAAGGTTTTTCTTTCTTCAGAAAAGCAACTAGTTCCTAAAATGAAGCTATCAATGTTTTTAACAGATGCAAGTTTTACCTGTGTACATCTCTAGACTAAGAAGAAAAAAACTACATATACCACTTAACAACCTAATATGCTAAACAAAGGTTTGGACTCTTGGGCCCACTAGCCATAACTTTCTCAAAGATAAGAAAGCAATCTTAGAAAGGGAAAACAAACAAACAAACAAACAAACCCCACCCCAATGTCCAAACTAACTTGGACCAAAGCTAAGACTTTTAAGTGAACCAGAATAATTTTTCCTAAAATTACTATTATTTAGTGGCTCCAATATCAGAAATCACCAATTTAATAACAGCTCAAAAGCCACTATACTTACATTCCCATGTTTTAATAACAATTAGGCTAACAACAGCTCATTCTAACTATTTAAAATTTTTTCCATAGCAACTTTGCTGGAATGCAAAGTGTACCAGGGACATTTTCTTTTTAAAACTTAGGTATTTAAGAAAAATGCAAATACCACAGAATTACTGAAAGAAATCAAAGGGCTCCTTGTACTTTTATTATTTAGGTTTGCTGTGCTAAAGCATCTAACCCTACTTCAAAAGGACTCTGCAAAACTTCAGTACGGATAAATCTAGCTTTTGGAATAGAAACCGAAATTACTGAACACATCTGACCCTCTCTAGTGCCCTCTTCTGGAAAAAGAAACAGGTTCCTCTTTATAGGTTTATGGGTAATGGGTCATAAAAGCCGACTTCAACATATGAGATATATTTAAAAAGTCCTAAGTTTTCTTAGTAAATTAGTATTTTACATGTTGAAGCAACAGTACTGCGACCAGGCTACACGTGGAAAACTATTCATCCCAAATTGTTTACATTCTCACAAATTGCTAAACCCAGGTTCCCCTCTTTATCCTCTTCCAGGATAGATCTATTAATTTAAAGAATACCACCTTGAATGGTTCAGGGGCTGTTTCTATCTGTAGAGGAGATTCCTGCAGGGGTATAATACCTGACCAATGTTTCAAAATTTTCCAATGTGAACAGTAATACTGCTTTATATTCCACACAACCATAAGAAAGCAAGATTCTCTTTCCTCTAAGTTGAAAAAGACCTAACGTTAAAACATTTAATGTTGTATACTTTCTAATAGTTTCAAACTGTTTCAAATCTGTTATGATTAAATACTCAATACATTTACATTTTCACTTCTACTGCACACGTGATGTCCCTACCCACCCCAGAAGTGGAAAATCTGGCATTCCAATTTGTCTTCAAGTTACATTAAATCTTCAATAGAATAGGAATTTTTCTCCAGCTCTCAGTAACTGCCTGTATCACATTTGATTTGCTGGGTTTAACATTTTCTTATCATTCCCTTCATTTCTTAATTTACAAAGAACCTTTAATTTGTAAAAAAAACAAAAAACAAAACAAAACAAAAAACCTGCCTGATTTCAAGGTTTTTAGTTCATTTCTTCTCAAATGTCTTCTAAAATTACTTTTACTCTCAATTTAACATTTGTGAAAATCAAGAGTTTGGGGATCGTATCAATTTGAAAATAGGAAAACACCTTTCCTTTAAAAATGGAAAACAGCCTCGTCTGAGGCAAGATGGTAGTGAGCCAACCTCATGGATGAGCCACCTCGTTTCTCCCTTAAGGACAAGAAATAGGGGTCAAAAAAACTCACCCTCTACCCCATCCAATCATTTTTCTAATCCCTCTCCTCGAAATCACTACACCCAAGCCCAGAAGGTAAATGCTGGGGGACTGGAGGAAGCTAGAACAAGCTTTTTTTGTAAAAATGAGCTGCTTGAAGAGAGGGCCCAAGTGAAAGCCTGAGAGGCGGAGTCGTGAGCGAACCTGGCAGGAGACGAGGTTCCTGTGGCAGAGAAACTCGTGACCGGGGAGCCTGGTTCCCGCTGGGTACCCCACCCGGCCTTCAGGCACCGCCTTTACCCAAAATGTATCCCCCCCGCCCCCAGCCCTCCTGCCCCAAGGAGCGCCGCAGCAGTCGCCCGCGGCCTCCTCCTCCCGGCCCCACTTCGAGGCCGGCTCCCCACCCGGACCGCCCGCGCCTCCCGCCGCACCCGGGAGCGGGAAACGCGGCCGCTGGCGCGCGGGGCCCGCTGCAGGCCGCTCCCCTCGTGGCCGCTTCCCTCCCCCACCCCAACCGCCCCCGCCCCTCACCCCAGGGACCCGCCCGGGGCCGCGCGGCCGCCACCGGGTTACACAACCCGGCCGGCGACGGGGGGAGGGGCGGCCACGGCCGGGGGCGACGGCGCCCCCGCAGGGCGGGGGGGGGTAGGCGACCGCGGGTGGGGATCCTGAGCCCCCCCCCAGCTCCGCCGCGCCGAGCCCCCTCGACACCCTTCCCCCTCCGCTCCTCAGCGGGCCGGAGTCGGTGACAGGAATCGGCTTCCAACATGGCGGACAGGAAGCGGCCCCGCGAGGAGGAGAGAACATTCCAGCCGCGCCGGCTCTGGGGGGAGCGGGCCCGGGCGCCGGGCTCGGGAGGAGCCGCGAGGGTAGACTGCGGGGTCCGGTGCCCAGAAAAGGCGCGCAGAGGTAGAAATGACTCGAGAGTCGAGGGGTCCTGGCCGCCCCCCCCAGACGGGGAACCCCAAGGCCACAGGTGGGCTTGGGGTAGCGGGTGAGGGAGGATACTTCCTCAACTCTGCCCACCTACCCCCTCGCCTCGCCGCCTGCAAGAGGGTCTCGCGACACCACCCGAGTCGAGATTCGCTAGGCCTTCTAGAGATACACCCCGCGGGCTTTGGGGGGGCGGGTATGTTCACCCTAACTCGGCCACCAAATTCAGGTTCCTCTGGAGCCTCAGGAAGGTAAACGGGAAAGGAATAATGAGGCTAGATTCCCAAGGCCGACCCTGCAGGTCTCCCTCCAGCCCGGGCGGGGGCCGAGAAGGTCACACTGGCCTGGCTGGGCCTCTCCCATGCTGAGGAGAAGGAGAGGGCGCTGCAAACCCCGCGGCCAGCCCGGGCTTTGGGAGAATGGAAGGGGGCTTCCCCGGACCCGCAGGACACCGAGACACACACACACACACACACACACACACACTCTCTCTCTCTCTCTCTCCGACCGCGTCCGCGCTTTCCACATCCAGCCCCACCCCCATCTTCTCTACCCCCCACCCCCATTCCCCTTCCCCCACTCGTCCTCCCTCCCAGACCTGTTTTCTTCTTCGGCGTTTCCTGGTGCTGCTGGAGGGTGTGTTTCTGCTCATGTTTCAGCGCCTTAGGCTGGGCCTTGGGGCTGCCCTCGGCTCCATGCTGCAGGTATTGGTGAGGCTGCTGGTGATGGTGGTGGTGATGGTGGTTGTGGCTGTGGTTGTAGAAATAATAATGGTGGTGGTGGTGCGGCGGCTGCTGCTGCTGTTGCTGCTGCTGCTGGGGGTGATGGTGCGGATGGTGGTGGCTGTGATGGTGCTGAGGCTGTGGCTGGCCGGGCTTCTCCTCCATTGAAAGCGGCTGGGACTCCCTGGCTGAGGCTGCGGGCTGCGGCACCGTCAGGATCTGAGACTGCTTCTCAGGGCTCACTCAGTATATCTGAGCGCGTCTAGCCAGCGCACTGGTTAACCGAGCGATTCTGCGAGATTGGCAGCGGCGGTCCAGCAATCAGGACGCACGCTGCGCCGCAGGCCCCGCCCCTAGCCCAAATCCTCTTTCCTTCCCCTTCGCTACTGCCTCCTGGCCAACGCCACTTACCCCGTGCAACCTCACAGGGCCGGGCCTTCAACGTCAGCACTATGGCTCTCTCTTCTGTCGCTTTCTCTCCTTCACCGCGCAGTCTGCGAACAGCACTTTCTACACTCCTCGCCCGCAAGCAAACTCACGTCGAGTGTAGCAGATTCCACTGGCGATTCCACTGGCTCTGGGAGCCATCTGTTGGTTTTGCACCTCCTAGGATGTTAGCTTTTTTTTTTTTTTTAAATCCTTTTCCGGGTAATCAGAGGGGAAGCTCAGTTCCCTTAACCCTGAGAACCACTAAAGGGGCAATACAAAAAGAGGAAATAAATACATTTTTTAAGAATACAAGAGCTTCACAATCCAGTAGATCATTTTGTATTCTGGATTCATTTTGCTTTGTATTCATATGCTAATCTCTTCCTTTCCACGGAGGGATTATAGGGTTCCACAATGGGGTATCTGTGTAATTTTCTAAAAGGGCACAAAGGGTTTAAATCATTGTTTCTTTGTAGTTGGAGGCAAGGGAGAGCAGGAGGCATGAAAATCTAAACTCAACAGTGAAGTAGGTTTGTTGTTGTTTTTAACTCCAGGTGAGGTCCACTGTAGAACCAAGATAAGTTGTAGAATATGAAGAGTTTCAGGAGTGAAAGGAGAGAGGGCACTTTAAAAGTTATTAATTAAAAAAATATTGCATGTATGGAAAATATTGGATTTAAATAAATGCTCCATTGCTTTTGTAATGTTGATTTAATTTATCCTGCATTATCACATCACAACCTTATTTTTTTTAAAACCAAGGGTTAGTCAGGAACATTGTGAGTGAGAGTGTTACTCAGAAAGGAGGAGAAGCTTTTTGTTGGAGAGGGCCACAGGCCAAAGGAATACCCTTTGATAATATTTTATTTCTTGACCTAGATGGTGATTACACATGTATTTGCTTTATAATTACTTCTTAAACAGAATATGTATGTATAATACACTATTCTTAATATATGTTACATCGAGGGGGATTTTCTTAATTTAGCATAAAACATGTTTAATTTACCACTTTAAACATTTTTAAGTATACAGTTCAGTGGCAGTAGGTACATTCACAGTGTTGTGCACCCATCACCACTGTCCATCTCCAGGACTTTTTCAACATCCCAAACTGAAACTCTGTACCCATTAAACAATTCCCCCACTTTCCTCCCCCACACCCTGTTTAACCAATATTTTATTTTCTGTCTCTGTGAAATACAAATTGAACAATACAATATTTATGCTTTTGTATCTGGCTTATTTCATTTACCATATCTTTGAGGTTGATCATTTTGTAGTATGTATCAAATTTTCCTTCATTTTTATTTTATTATTTTATTACTTTATTTTAAAAAGATTTTTTATTTATATATTTGGCAGAAAGAGAGAGAGCACAAGCAAGGGGAGCAGCAGGCAAAGGGAGAGGGAGAAACAGGCTCCCCACTAATCCCAGGACCCTGAGCCACTCAGGTGCCCCCCCCTTTTAAATGCTGAATAATGTTCCATTGTATGTATATGCCACATTTTGTTTTATTCATTTGACAAGGGACATATGCATTGTTTCCTCAATGTATATTTTACAGTTTTTTTTTTAAAGGTTTTATTTATTCATGAGAGGGAGAGAGAGAGGGGTAGAGACAGAGGCAGAGGGAGAAGCAGGCTCCATGCAGTGAGCCTGATGTGGGACTTGATCCCAGGACTCCAGGATCACACCCTGGGCTGAAGGCAGGTGCTAAACTGCTGAGCCACGCAGGGATCTCCTATTTTACACTTTTTATTTTTATTTATTTATTTATTTTTAAATATTTTTAAAATTTATTTATTTATGATAGTGACAGAGAGAGAGAGGCAGAGGGAGAAGCAGGCTCCATGCACGGGGAGCCTGACGTGGGACTCGATCCTGGGTCTCCAGGATCACACTCTGGGCCAAAGGCAGGTGCCAAACCGCTGCGCCACCCAGGGATCCCCTATTTTACACTTTTAAAATGTGGCTTGAGGGACATCTGGCTGGCTCCGTCAGTGGAACATGTGACTCTATCTTGGGGTTTTGAGTTTGAGCCCCTGTTGGGTGTGAGGATTACTTAAAAATAAAATTTTAGAGGCGCCTGGGTGGCTCAGTGGGTTAAGTGATCCCCAGTTCCTGGGATAGGAGCCCTCTTGGGCTACCAACTCAGCGGGGAGTCTGCTTCTCCCTCTCCCTCTGCATGCCCCTCCTCCTACAAATGTGCTCATGTGCACTCTCTCTCTCTCAAATAAATAAATAAAATCTTTAAAAAAATTAAATCTTAAATAAATAAAATGTGGCTTGATTTCCTACAGCCGGACAATATTAAAGGAACAAAGAAGCTTCAGGGGAAAACCTGGTGCTCTGAAATAAATGAATACCAACACAAAAGCATAATTAAAAGGTAAAGCCTTTTTACAACAGCCTGTGTCACTGAATCCAGACAACCGTGACCAGATCTTGACTTGTTCTTTATAGTGAGGATTTGTGTTGCCTTATTAATTTTTTTAACGATTTTATTTATTTGTTCATTAGAGAGAGAGAGAGAGAGAGAGAGAGAGAGGCGGAGACACAGGCAGAGGGAGAAACAGGCTCCGTGCAGGAGTCTGACGTGGGACTCGATCCCGGGACTCCAGGATCACACCCTGGGCCAAAGGCAGGCACTAAACCACTGAGCCACCCAGGAATCCCCTGCCTTATTAAATTTTGAAGAAAAACCCCTTTACTGTGTGGTAGGGAGTACATTTACCCAATTTTAAGAGCTAAAACCCCAGTAATAACGTTGTGACAAATAAGTCTTTTCTACTCAATAGTATTCCACCACTTTCTCATCTATTAAAGGAGAAATAAAAGTTGTTTTTAAAAAATATTTATTTATTTATTCATGGGAGACACAGAGAGAGGCAGAGATATAGGCCTCAGAGGGAGAAGCAGGCTCCCTGCAGGAACCCCATGTGGGACTTGATCCCAGAATCCCAAGAAATAAAAGTTCATGTACAAGTTAGAAAAATGTTGATAGGAGTTTATATTCCTTTCTTGACTTAGACATTTAGTTAGAAGGCAAGAATTCCTGAGGTCTAACATCTCTTTCTCCCATTTTCTACATTATAGTTGCAGCCAAACCAAAAGCATTTACTCTGACCTTCTGACTTACGACACCTTAGCCTACCTTACTTTCTTCACATACATTTGTATGAATTTTGGGAAATTAAGCCTTGCTTTCAAGTGCTATAGTTATTATGAATGTTGCCTTAGTAGCATGTAGCAGTATAGAGAAAAACTTGTGATATAATGTAAGAAAAAAATGCAGAATATTAAGTTCTATGTACGCTAGCCTCATAACCTTGTAAAAACAGGAATATTTAAAATTCATGGAGGGATGCCTGGGCTCAGGGAATGATCCCGGGGTTCCAGGATCGTGTCCCGTATCAGGCTCTTTGCAGGGAGCCTGCTTCTCCCTCTGCCTATGTCTCTGCCTCTCTCTGTGTGGCTCTCATAAATAAATTAAATCTTTAAAGAAAAAATAATAAGTATGGAAATACAACAGTAAAATATGTACCTTTTCTAACACCTGATTTCTCTAAAAGTTTTATGCAAAATATATTTGAAATTTGCCATGTATTTGAAAACAATAATGCCATAATACCAAAGCTCTGTGAAGAGAGAATAATTGGGTATACTTATTTCAAGCATTTTTTAAAATAAAATAGCATAGCTGTACTAAGGAGTAAAACACAATAAGAAAATATAACAAGTCTGGTAAAATTATGGATCCTTTTTTTCTCCTTTTCTTTCTTTTTTTTTTTTTTTTTCTCTTTTTCTCTATTTTCCAAAGGTTCAGTTATATATGTAGCTATTACTTTCATGGTAACATTTTCAAAAATTAAAGTAATAAAAATTGAAGCTGCACAATCCTTTGAAATTCATTTTATAGCATATTTTATCTACAGTCAATGTAGGAATTTATAATGGAGCTGGGAGGTTCCTACATGTGGTAAGTTAATGTTTTAGCTATTTATATGATAGTTGCTAATATTTATTGAGCACTTACTATGTGGCAGGAACTATATCAAGTGTTTTATTTTCTTATTTTTTAAGACTTTATTCATTTATTTGACACAGAGAATGCACAAGCAGGGGGATCAACAGGGAGAGGGAGAAGCAAGTTCCCCACTGAACAAGGAGCTGGATGTTGGACTCCATTCCAGGACCCCGGGATCATGATCTGAGCCAAAGGCAGACATGCCTTAATGGACTGAGCCACCCAGCCACCCTTATCTTTATTTTCATTTCTAAGTCTTTTTTTTTTTTTTTTAAGATTTTATTTATTTATTCATGACAGACAGAGAGAGAGAGAGAGAGGCAGAGACACAGACAGAGGGAGAAGCAGACTCCATGCAGGGAGCCTGACATGGGACTCTATCCCGGGTCTTCAGGATCACATCCCAGGCTGAAGGCAGTGCTATACCACTGGGCCACTGCGGCTGCCCAATTTTCATTTCTAAGTCTTTAAGATAGATACTAAGTCCATTCAACAGATGAGGAATTTGAGGCCTGAGGAAATAAAGAAATTTGCTTATAATAAAAAGCCACCAAGTTCATAACAGGGCCTGGAGTAGATTCCAGATTGGCTGGATAGAAAGAATTTCTAACACTATCAAAATGATATACATTTCTAAAATTTTAGTAATCTTCTGAAAAATACTCAAGCTATATCATAACCACCATGAAGATAGTGTCTGATTATTAACAGAAGAAGATATACTGTGAAGCTAGTGAAGATTCAGGGCCCTTCAATACACAGCGCCTCCAAAGCGCTAGAAATGGCCTTTTGAAAGAGCTAGATATTTTTTCATACTTTGTATAATTTTTTAAAGTAATATATTTTTGTATTTTACTTCTTAATAAGGGAGGGCTCCCCAAACTGAAATTTGCCCTGTTTAACAGTCATTTGTGAATCTCAGAAGTGTTGTAACTTCAATAGGTAGTTTCAAAGGTTATAGTCATATTTTATAACAATACAAAAAAAATTTGACACTATAACTCAAGTGCAAAAAGCCAAGTAACAAATTATATATACACATTATTATTGCAAATAAAATATGAATTCAAGGACTTTGAGGGAACTTGAAAAATGAAAGCAATAATTCTTTTTATTTATTTGTTCATTCACAAATATTTATTAGGCATTTTTTATGTACCAAGCATTATGCTTTTTGCTATTTGGGTGTTGTTTATTTTGTTTCATTTTGTTTTTTAAAGTTTATTTATTTATTTATTTTTAAGTAATCTCTATACCCAATGTGGGGCTCAAACTCATGACCCCCAAGATCAAAAGCCACATGCTCCTCTGACTGAGCCAGCCAGGCACCCCTTGTTTTGTTTTTTTTAATCCATTTCTCTTACTGATTCAGTTTTGGAACTTGGTTAAATATATTTACAAGATTGTCTTAATTATCAACAAAATCACTTTTTACATACCTTTAATCTTCATTTTGTGCACTATGACAACTTAAGAGATACAGAAATATTTAACTCTCTGGACCTCAGTTTTTTCCTCTCTAAAATATGGAGAATGGGCAAAGAGGCTCTAAATTTCTTCCCACTCTAACATGTCATGATTACATATCTCTGCTCTTTCTTCCCAGATTAGCCTTTTATTTTGTTATAATAAAACTATATAACAGCAGGAAATTTGGCTGGTAAAAGTTGAGTTTTTCAACTGTAACAATTGATTATAACTTTACAGAAATTGTAATCAGAAACAATATTATGTAGTTTTATATAAATGGAAATTAGCTTTGTGATGATAGTTCCAGTTTCAAAATGAGGCAAATCACTAGTAACATCCACTATTTTATTTCAGCAGGGAAAGAATTTTATTCATGTATATTTCCTTTAGATCTTAATATTTTTGCCTAGAGACACTAACTTCAAAAACCTTTCAAAGGAATTGAACAGAGGTATGGGTAAATTAGGTTAGTCTTTTAATAACTGAATATGACACTTTTCTAAATATGAAAGTTTTTAAAAATGACATTTTGCTTTTATGAAAACCATTATGGGAAAGTTTGAGGGAGAAACTATAGCAGAGTGGTATAAAGTCAGACAGAAATGAGAAGGGATCTCTACTCTGAAACTGCTAGCTTAGTGACCTTGTTTGGACAAATTATTTAATGTCTCTAAGCTTTAGCTTACTCAGCTGAAAAATGAAAGTAATATTATTGCCTAACTCACAAGTTATAGTCAAGTTTAAACAAGATAATACAAACAAAGTTGTTGAGTATAGTGTTTATAATATTAGTAAGTGGTACCAAATATTAAATGTTAGTGATACTAAATTATTAAATATTAGATAATAAAAGTAAACCCTCAAATATATTTCATTAAAGAAACTGAGTTTCAGAGAAATCAATGAGCAAGTTAACCAAGAATAGACTGTTTTCCCAGTTTTTGAAAGGATAGGCAAATATCCCCTTTGGCTGTCTGAACAGCACCATGGCAGTAGGCAAGAAAAAGCACTTTATGAAAGGCTCAAGAAGGTTGCCAAGAAGAAAGTGGCTAATCCATTTTCTAGAAATATGGTATGATGTGAAAGCACCAGCTGTGTTCAATATAAGAAATAAAAACACTAGTCCAGAGCACTCAAGGAATGAAAATTGCATATGATGGCCTCAAGAGTGGCTTTTTTGAAGTATGCCTGGCTGATCTGCCTAATGATGAAGTTGCATTTCGAAAACCTAAGCTAATTACTGAGGATATTCAGGCCAAAAAGTGCCTAACTTCCATAGGCATGGATTTTACTAGTGACAAAATGTGCTCCATGATCAAAAATGGCAGACCATGGTTGAAGCTCATATTGATGTCAAGACTACCAATAGTTATTTTCTCTGTCTATTCTATTGTTGGTTTTACTAAAAATCTCAATAGTCAGGGGCACCTGGGTGGCTCAAGCATTTGAATCTTAATCTCAGCTCAGGTCTTGATGTCAGGTTTGTGAGTTCGAGCCCACACTGGCATGGAGCCTACTTAAAAAAAAAATTATCAATAATCAGATTTGGAAGACCTCTTCTGCTAACTACTAATAGGTCTGCCAAATCCAGGAGAAGATGGAAATCATGACCTGAGAGGTACAAACAAATGACTTGAAAGAAGTCAATATACTGCTTCCAGGCTGCATTAGGAAAGACATAGAAAAGGCTTGCCAATCTGCTTCTTCACTCTATGATGTCATTGTTTGAAAAGTAAAGATGCTGAAAACCCTGAGTTTGTACTGGGAAATCTCATGGGGCTTCATGATGAAGGTGGTAGCTCTGAAAAAATGACTTAGGATGAGACAGGTGCTGAAGTTGAACAAGTTGATAGATATGAGCCACCAATCCAAGAAGCTGTTTAAAATTCAGACTTTTAATGGTGACAAAAAGTCTTGTTAGTAATGTTAAAGAAAAAAAGATATGCAAATGTCAACTAAAAGCAATAGTGCATTCAGTCTCAATAGCAGTCCTCTGAGCAGCACATGCAGAGTTGATTTTAGTTTCTTCTCTTTTGCTTTTCTGTTTCCTCTAAAGGTACATTGAGTATTTATTCCTTTTATTTTAAAAAAGAGTATTTATTTTAAAAAGTATTTTAAAAAATAAAAAATTAAAAAATTAAAGTATCTTTTAAAAAAGTATTTTTTAAAGTATTTTTAAAAAATGAAGATTTCAACATCCAACTATCCTGTGAACATTAATACAAAAAAGAAAAAAAGATCAAGAGAATTAATCTGCCATTTTGGATTCCTTTTTGAGTCCCCAGTAGATGAAATGAATTCATGTTTGAATGAATCAATATTTAGTCGAATGTATACTCAGTTTGTTGGAGTCCATAATTAGATGCATCCAGAAGTTGTATAAAAGGTTACTCCCTGAGAATAAAACTGGTAAGACTCCACATAAACTGGATGAAATTAACCACTAATAGGGAACCTAGTCAGTGTGATTAGAATGCTTAAGAAGCTATAAGAAAAATAGTCCAGCCATGAAAACTACAATATATCAATTTTATCTTCCCCATTCTCTTTTGGTATTTTATTATTTATTTTTTTTTAATTTTTTTTATTGGAGTTAAATTTGCCAACATATAGCATAACATCCAGTCTTTTGGTATTTTAAAATTAGTATTTTAAAAGTTATATGATTGGCTTTGTGTTACTTATGTATTACTGTGTAACAATTTACCCAAAACTTAGTGCTTTAAAACAACAAACTTTTATTATCTCATCATTTCTAAGGGTGAGGAATCCAAGTGCTGCTTAGCTGGGCACCTCTGGCTCTCATGAAATTGCTGGGGGCATCTGCTTCCAAGCTTACTCATGTGGTTGTTGGTAGGATTCAGTTCCTTATGTTGGGTTGGACTGAGGACCTCAGTTCCTCACAGGCTGTTGACTGGAGGAGGCCTCTTCATAAGCAGCACACATAGTAATTGTCTTCCCTTAGATTCAATAATAGAACAAGCGGGATCACTCAAGGGGCACTTGAGTGGCTCAGTTGGTTAAGTGTTCAACTCTTGATTTTGGCTCATGTCATAATTATATGGGTCATGAGATCAAGCCCTACGTCATGTTCTCAGTTCAGCCAGGAGTCTGCTTGAGATTCTCTCCCTCTGTCCCTCCCTCTGCACATGCTCTCTCTCTTTCTCTAAAGTAAATAAATTTTTTTAAAAGGGAGCACTCAAGATGAAATCAGTCTTTTTGTAATTTAATCTTGGAAGTGACATTCCATCACTTCTGCTTCATTCTATTCTTTAGAAATGAGTTCAACCTACACACAAGGGGAGAGGATCACAGGAGAGTATGAATACTGTACTCTTATTAAAGGTCATCTCAGAGGCTGCCTACTGCAGAGATAAAAACATTCATAAGACTTACTCTACTTGTTATGATGTCATCACCTCGCTATATTTGGAATATAATTTCATATTATGTATGACTTGCCTTTATGATGAGAAAGTAGACTAATAGCATACACAAGATCCTCATTTTAAAAAATATATTATTTATTCATATGGGGAGGAGAGGGAGAAAGAGAGATAGAGAGAAAGCACAAGCAGAGGGAGAAGGAGAGGGAGAAGCAGATTTCCCACCAGGAGCCTGACGTGGGGCCTGATCCCAGGACCCCAAAATCATGACCTGAGCTGAAGGCAGACACTTAATCATCTGAGCCACCCAGACACCCCTCAAGTTCCTCATTCTTCGTTGAATTAGTACATATTCTTAAACCGTCGAATTTTGTCATTTGCCAGACTTACAAGTTTAGTTAGTGTGATTGAATGTCCCTAACACTGGTCAGTATTAAACCAAAACTTGTGACCAGGCCCAGGACCATAGTCCTGTCTTGAGATGGCCTAGATGTGCTGCCAGGAGGCCTCCTTGTACAATAGGAATGGAAATATAAAATGCCTACATAGGCCAGGCAGGTAGCTTAACTCGGGTTAAGTTACTTGGGTACAAACTTAGGAGTAAGGAACATTTCTTCCAACGTAGCATCAAATTCTATAGTTATAAGCTCTATCAAAATATATATCTATTTACCTTAGGAACTAGATAACTTAATTTCTCAGCCTAATACCTGCATTCAGCTCTACTAAAAGGTAATCTAATATATACTCTCAAAATCCTTAATCCTATCTTCACATAAGGTAACATTTACTCGTTTACCATATAAGATGCTATTCATAGGTTCCAGGGATTAGGACATAGACACTTTTTTGGAGGGGGCAAATATTCATGCCACAATGGGGGCATTGTCTGTAAAGAATTTTAAAATAATAGTAAAACTGACTAAACGTCAGTCTAATTTTTATTATTACCACATGCAGGCAATTTTAAAAGGCGAAAGATTTATACGATCTGAAGAGAAACCAGAGTATACATGCAGGCAATTTTAAACAATGTCAGTGATAAAATTCTCCCCATGAGAGGAGACTTCTCCCAATACCTCCCCTACCCTTGGTGTGCCACTATTAAATATTTCAATATGAGCTATTCAGCCTGCCTTAATTTTTCAGAACCAAATACTGACTAAAACAATTTGATGGATCATCAGTGGCTAGCCACATGCCCTAATCTAATCTTGCTGTGACTGACTCCTTATCCTCTAGGAGTCAACTTATATAAATGTCACCTACTCAAGGAACCTCTCCCTAAATATCTAGACTCAAAGTGCCACCCCCACTTATTTTTTTGTGTTTGTTTCTTTCATGCCACTTGCCACACTTTGTAGTTATTTTATTTGTAAGTTAATTTTTTTCATCTCCTTTATTAGTCTATAAGCTCCAAGTTCTGTATATCTTATTCTTTGAGTTATCCCCGGGGCCTAACACAGTGTCTGGCACATGGCAGGTGCTCAATAAATGCGTAGTGTCACTGCATTCTCCTTAGCTTGTGTACTACCAGTAAAATGCACTTACTAAACATTGAACAACTTATTCTTTCTTCATCTCATGTCCATTACAAAAAAAGAAATGGCCACTTGTCTAAGACTGGTGACATAGAGAACTATTTATCTCCATAATACAGAAACAGCTGCAGTGTCATGGATCTTAGTAGAGTTTTCTCCTGTTCCAAACTCTAATTCAGGCATGATCAGGAATGTTTTATTCTGAAAATTCAGAGTTATCTTAAGACCAAATTATAAAATAAAATATAAATAGAGCATTAACATTACAAAAGACACCTATATATTTTGTCCTGGCACCACACCAGAAATGACAAGAATCCACTCAGTACCCCAAATTTATCAAGTTCCAAAGATAAAGCATCAGTTTCCTCTTCAAACCACGTGCTCCTCTTAATCCTTCAGTATTTCTTTTAGTAGCCCAACTATACACTGGCTAGTTCTCCAGACTTAATCTTCAGCTCTCTTTTCTTCTCTCCTTACACTGTCTTCCTGAGAGATCTCACCCATCGCCAAGACTAAAATATTATCCTACCATGGTATTTCTTATGTCTGTCCTCAGTCCTCTCATCTGAGCTCCAGCCTCACAACTGCCTACTTGTTATACCTTCTTCCTTATAACACAGACACTTCACATTTATCATGTCTGAAAAGGAAACTCTAGTTTCTTCCTCCAAATCCCTTTCTTTCTGACCTTCTCCATTTGTAATGACACTGCCATTCATCAATTGCTTAATACAGAAAACTGGGAGTCTTCTTTGACTTCTCTTTTTCTCTCATCTCCCACAGTTAGTTCATTCACAAGTCCTATCAGCTCTACCTGTGACTATATTTGACTGACATTTACTTCTTTCCATCTCCACTACTCTCTAATCTAAGCTACTGTTATCTCTACTTCCATCCTTAACAAAATAGGTGGGGAACCTTAAAATATAAATCCTGTCATGGCATTTCTCTCCAAACTCGTTATGCCACTCTCTGCTCAACCATTGTGCTTATACCATCTGTTGTATTTTCCAGTTCTTTGGTCAATTCAAGAACCTTAGCACATTCTGTTCTTCTGGTGTAATGTTTTTCTTCTAGCCTTTCCCATAGGAGGTTCCTTCTCATTCTAAAACTTAATGTCAGTGTCACTTCAAAGACTCCCTTCTTACCCTATTTAAGCGGATCTCTCCTCTTCTACTTTTGTGTTTACTGTATTCCATACCTTTCCTCTATGGCATCTTATCCTAATTAAAATACTTGATTAGTCTTCCCCACTAGATGTGAAGCTACATGAGGGTGGGAACTATGTCTTGTTTACTGATGTAGCTCTAGCTCCTAGTGCAATGTCTGGTTCATGAAGCAGATAAATCAGTTGTTGAACAAATTAGGGTGCTCTATTATACTTTAGCCTATATATTACAAGTATAATTTGCACAACATTGCACAGAAGGGAGAAATTCTTATTTCTCCATTTCATGTCCATTACTTAAGAAAAAGAAGTTATTTGTCAGAAACAAAAGACATAGAGAGCCATTTATCTCCATGGTGCAGAAACAGCTGCAGTGTCATGGATCTTAGTAATAACAATATTTTTTCCCATGATTAGGAAAATTTCATACTCAATTTTTCAGGAATTTCATAAAGAAATTGCATCATAAAATACAGAAAGAATTAATAGTTTGAAAAGGTAGAACCTGGAAAGTTTTCTCTGGGGCAACAAGATATTTTCCTTAAGCTTCCAAGATAACTGTACGGATTTTTTTTTTTTTTTTTTTTTTTTTTTTTTGCACACTTTCAAATCATCTCACAAAGACAGACAACATGTGCTGCCTATGCTGGCCAGAAGTACTAAAGTTGTTTATTAAGGCATGATTCACCCACCCAGAGGCCTTCATTTTCATGAAAAGGAGAGGCAAATTAATTTCAGATAAGCCTTGCATAGGAATTTGACCTAAAAGAAAAGTGAGTCTAGGGACACTTGGATGGCTCAGCAGTTGAGCATATCTGCCTTCAGCTCAGGGTGTGATCCTGTGGTCCCGGGATCCAGTCCCGCATCGGGCTCCCCGCTGGGATACTGCTTCTCCTTCTGCCTGTTTCTGCCTCTCTCTCTCTCTCTCTCTCTCTCTCTCTGCCCCTCATGAATAAATAAATAAAATATTTAAAGAAAAAAAGAAAAAAAGGAAAGTGAGTCTACATTTACCACTCTTGGATCTTACACCACATGACAGTGTCCAAAGCAGTGTTCTTTCCCAGCTACACTTCAGAAATACTTCGCATATCTGGCCTTCCCAGAAACCAGGCCTCATTTGCTATCCCTCCAGCAGATACTCTTTGGGCTAGCCTGGAAGTGCCCAAAGCTATAGTAGCATTCAAACTATAACAAAAAATCCTCAGATTTCCTTAGTGTCTGTCTTTGAACAGTTGAAAGAACTTCCACATTTGTTTTTCTCTGGTGCTTTCCCTGTAGCACTATGACGTAAGAAGATCTGAGATTAGAAAACCTGACGTTCAAATAGTTTGTTCAAAGCTACAAGTGAAATTACCTATCACAATCAGATTCCATTCTCCTGACTTCCACATGGATTTGAGACCTTTTATGAAACATTTCGAAACCACATATAATTATGAGTTTGAGCATTTTTTTAATTGCCCTCTTAACATAGAGAAAAAATGTCATTTTGTGGGTTTTTAAATAAAATAGCTTTGTGAGGACAGGCTTCTAAACTGCCTCATTCTAAATTTACATAGGAAAGATCAAAGGAATAAACATAGAGGACAAGCCTTCCACATGCTAGAAACTTTGAGAAACTTCTAGTTAGAATAAAAAAGATTAGAAGGAAAGGCCAGTTCAAGATTCCACTTCTGTAAAATATATTATCACCTCAATAGAATTGCATGAGAATTCCCTTATTCCGGATTGAAGGCCAGGTGAGAGCAGGTGGAGAGACAGTTGAAGCATACACTCAGACCTATTTCAATCTCTAACAGAACCCATTACAATTCCTACCTAAATATTAACCAAAGCTGGACACACATAGATGTCTCCATGTTAAGATGAGCAAATGTAGAAAAATCTTAGGACTATTCAAAATGCCTCATTTAGGGTGCCTACCTGGCTCAGTCAGTAGAGCATGTGACTCTTGATCTCAGGGTCATGAGTTCAAGCCCCACATTGGGGGTACAGTTTACTTTTAAAAAAAAAGCACAAAGATGCCATAACTCAAAGTATGAGGTCACCCTGAAAACTCAGAACAAAAGTGGGTGATACATAGAGCAGACTCAGGAAATCCAATCAACGGGGATCCCTGGGTGGCGCAGTGGTTTGGCGCCTGCCTTTGGCCCAGGGCGCGATCCTGGAGACCCGGGATTGAATCCCACGTCAGGCTCCCGGTGCATGGAGCCTGCTTCTCTCTCTGCCTGTGTCTCTGCCTCTCTCTCTCTCTCTATCATGAATAAATAAATAAAATCTTTAAAAAAAAAAAAAAAAAAGGAAATCCAATCAACGTTTCTATGTGAACATTTAATTCCCTGATGATTTTTCTTCATTACTAAAAACACTGCCTAGCACAGAGTAGTTGCTCAGTAAATCTTTGTTGAATAAGTTGGCTGAATACATTAGGAATCTCAGAAGGGGGGATTGCCTGGCTGGCTTAGTTGGTGGAGCATGTAACTCTTGATCTTGGGGTCATGAGTTTGAGTCCCACAATGGGGGTAGAGATTGTATTAAAAAGATTTTTTTTAAAAAAGGAATCTCAGGGCAGCTCAGGTGGCTCAGTGGTTTAGTGCTGCCTTTAGCCCAGGGCATGATCCTGGAGTCCCGGGATCAAGTCCCACATCGGGCTCCCTACATGGAGCCTGCTTCTCCCTCTGCCTCTGTCTCTGCCTCTGTGTGTGTGTGTGTGTCTCTTGTGAATAAATAAATAAAATCTTTAAAAAATAAAATAAAAAATAAAAAATAAACAAATAAATAAATAAATAAAAATAATAAAAAAAAGGAATCTCAGAAGGGTGAAACAGGGTAGGAATAGAAGGAATAATTAAATAACTGTCCTAAGAATGATGGCAAAATGAATGAAAAGAAACCAACATCTAGACTAACCAAGGTGACATTTTTAAGTATTTCAAGAATAAAAAAAAAAGCCTTCAAGAATCCAGCCAGGGAAAAACAAAATAGATTATCTCCAAAGGAACTAAATTCAAGCTGGCCTTAGAATTCTGCAACTCTGTAGGACACAAGTCCAAGCACATCCTACAGAATTCTCAGGGTAACTGTTTATAATTTAAGAATTCTAGGGGTGCGGGCAGCCCAGGTGGCTCAGCAGTTTAGCGCTGCCTTTGGCCCAGGGCCTGATCCTGGAGACCTGGGATCGAGTCCCAGCTCCCTGCATGGAGCCTGCTTCTCCCTCTGCCTGTCTCTCTCTCTGTGTAAATAATGAATAAATAAATAAAATCTTAAAAAAAAAAAAAAAAAAAAAGAATTCTAAGGGTGCCTGGTGGCTCAGTTGGTTGAGAGTTCAACTCTTGGTTTTGGCTCGGGTTGTGATCTCAGGGTCATGGGATGGAGCTCTGCATTGGGCTTGATGGACATGGCGTCTGCTTGAGATTCTCTCTCCATCTGCCCCTCCCCCCACCAAAATAAAAAAATAAAATCTTAAAAAAAAAAATTCTACATTTAGCCAAGTTGTCAAAATTAATTGCTTGGGCTTAAAGGCTCAAAATTAAACCTTCCAAATTATCTCTTCTGAAAGAAAAAACTCCAAACACATACTGCTGAATTAGAACTCCAGAAGAAAGAAGAAAGTGTACAGGGGCACTCAGTCTGTTAAGTGTCTGCCTTCAGCTCAGGTCATGAGGGTTCAACCCATGGGCTCAAGCCCAGGGTTCTGGGATTGAGCTGCATGTTGTTGGGCTCCCTGCTCAGCAGGGAGCCTGCTTCTCTCTCTCCCCACTGTTCATGCTCTCTCCCTCTCTCTCTGAAATAAATAAATAAAATCTTTTTTAAAAAAGAAGAAAGTCATGGCATGTAAGGATTTATGCTTAAAAGATCTTTATTTGAGTGTCTAAAAGAACTCTCATAAGAGAAAATACATAATGTAAAAAATAATAATAATAAATTTCTTTTTCCAGGAAGAATAATCAAGGTGGAAAAGGCCAGGTTGCATGAACTAAAACCAAGCTGGGAAGGGTGGAGAGTGGGAGGTAAAGAATGAGAGTAAAGAATGAGGGAGGGGCATCTAGCTGTCTCAGTCAGTAGGGCATGCGACTCCTGATCTCAGAGTCATGAGTTCAAGCCCCGTGTTGGGTAGAGCTTACTTAAAAAAAAAAAAGAGGAGAAATAAAAAGTGTGCTAAATATTACATTTTGCACTGAGAAATCAAGAGCTATTATTTCATTGTGATATTGAAAAGAAGGTGTTTTTCTTTAATTTAAAGATAGGCAATTTTAGAATAAAAACAGGATATATACTTCAAAAGCATTAAGCAGGATTTAAAAAGCAAAGAATACATAGTTCATATAATAAGAGACAAGAGAAAGAAAATTATGCAGAATATGAAAAAAAAAGATTAAGAGAATAAGATGACAGAGCCTGAAACATCAGAGCATTTACCCAATTTCTGTCCTTTACCAAAGTAGTATATGATAAACAGTATCTCATTCATTCATTTATTATTTGATAATGTTATGGAATATCATAAAACTATTAAAAATAGGTTAGTAAAAGATATGAAATCTTGTAGAAAATATGATAAAAAGCAGGATCAAAATTATTTCTACAGTAACGCCAGTTTGAAGATGTATAAAATGGACAGGCAGTCCTGCAACATAATGGTTGATTATAGACTTTAGAATTGGATCTAGCAGGGATCCCTGAGTGGCTCAACGGTTGGCCCCTGCCTTCCACCCAGGGTGTGATCCTGGAGTCCTGGGATCAAGGCCCGTGTCGGGCTCCCTGCATGGGTCCTGCTTCTCCCTCTGCCTGTCTCTGCCTCTCTCTATGTCTCTCATGAATAAATAAATAAAATCTTAAAAAAAAAAAAAAAAGAATTGGACCTAGCTTTGTGTCCCAGATCTACCATTTACTAACTAATGACCTTAGGCTGACAAATTAATACTCTCATCCTCAATTTGCTCACCTGTAAAGTGAGAATGATAGTATCTTCTCAGAGAACTACTGAAAAGATTACAAGAGAATATGTATAAAAAGAAAACCAAAGTATCTACCATACTCAGTAAATGTTAACTATTATATGGGTATGTTATATATAGAAAGAGACAGAAACTATATATTATAAGATTATATATATATGTACATATATCATGTATATATATACACAACACATTATATAATGTGTATATATGTTATGTATGTTATATATAATAGGGTGTTTGTGCTTGCACACACATACACATAGAAATAGATCCAAGAAAAACTATACCAAAGTGTTAACAATGGTTATCTCTAGGTGGTAGAATTTTGAGTGTTTTTTGTTTGTTTATACTTTTTGTTTCTTCTTCCTGCTTTTCTGCATTTTCCAAAATTTCTACAGAAAATATGCTTGCTTTTGTAATTAGAAAAAAGTTACTAATTATAATTAAAATATATAGTAAAAAATTGTTAGGATGTTGATACAAATAGAAAGAATATACCATAACCACCCAAAAGCAATATCCATTCTCAGATACCTAAAATGCACCAAATTATCTGTAAACGCAGCAGCGTCTTTCATATAGCCTGAGTTCAGTTTTAGCAAAACAAAACAAATGTTTTTTTTCTCTGAATGGTGAATGCCTTGGAGTTACTCCAGAATAATATTGAATTATTCACATTGAATGATGAATGCCTGAAGTTAGTCCAAAATAATATGAAATCAAACTATACTTCAGTAAGGACTTTTAAGCCTAAAATCCTACAAATTGAATCAGTCCTGGTACATGTATCTGTTCCAAAAACCAGTCTCCAAATTTACAGAGACCAGGTCTGACACTAGGCGATTAAGATGTACTAGACAATTACTACTTGATGGTGAGGGTAGAGGTTTGGGGGAGAGGATGAAAGTAAAGCATGATGAAACACACCACTAATCATTTTTTAAAAAAGATTTTACTTATCTATTCATGAGAGACACAGAGAGAGAGAAAGAGGCAGACACAGGCAGAGGGAGAAGCAGCCTCCATGCAGGGAGCCCGATGTGGAACTCGATCCCGGGACTCTAGGCTCACATCCTGGGCCCAAGGCAGGCATTAAATCACTGAGCCACCCAGGGATCCCACCACTAATCATTAAAATCATATTAGTAACATCCATTTCCATTCCAAGCTATCCTTTACCAGTATAGTGTGTGAAATATGACCTTTCATTCATTCATTTTTTCAATTAATATTGATTTATAAGCCTATTGTTATACATGAAGCACTGTACTAGATAGTGAATCTACAGTGGAGAATGGGGTCCCCATTGAGTAAGGTTGAGAGCCTAGTGAAGAAGACAAATATTTGTACAAATAGATACATAATGGGGCACCTGGGTGGCTCAATCAGTTGAGCAACTGACTCTTGATTTTGGCCCAGATCATGATCTCAACATGGTGAGACTGAGTTCATCATGAGATCGAGCCCTCCTTGGGCTCCACTCTCAGTGAGGAGTCTGCTTCTCTCCCTCTCTCTTTGCCTCTCCCTCTGCTCATGCTCCCCGCCCCCCATCAAATAAATAAGTCTTAAAAAAAATAGACATATAATTGCAAATTGTGATGAGGACTATGGAGAAAAGTACAGAATGTTATGAAGAGAATTGGGGGAAGGGATGTTTTAGAGTAAGCAAAGAGAGTGATTAGACATGACCTCTCTGAGTAAGTGACATTTCACCAAGAACTGAGAAGATGAGTAAGAGTTAGGGGAAGGATGGAGAAGAGGCTTCCAAGAAGAGAAAATGGCATATGCAAAGGCCATACGGTAGAAAAAAAAGTTTGGAGCCTTGGAGTAATCAGAAGATTACCAGTGCAGTCTCTTATGGAAAGGCGTGCCCAGGCTCTACTGTACCTGATCTTGGTAATTGCAGAGCACAACTCAATGATACAATGCACAGGTTTTACTGTCTTACTCAGATCTGTCACTTAGCTGTTCTACTTTACTGCTGGGCCTGTTTCAATGTCCGTGAAATGAGAATTAATGGGTTTCCTTCTGGAACCTCTTGTGAAGATGCATTATATTTCATCTGTAAAATACTTGCCCTTTTTATGGCATTACTTAAGCATACGTGTAATGGAATAATCAACAAAATGTGGTGTTTTTACACTTAAAATGCCCATTCTGAGGAAAAGGAGTGGGAACTCTCCACCAAATGAAAAGGAAAATGAAAATGAAAAGAGGGAACTATATTCGCTCATTTGCAGTGGTCATTCCCAGCAGGGTAATTATGATCATGAGCTAAGTCATCTATTTTTGTAAAAGTATTCTTATTTATAAGGAAATGGTCTATTTGAAGCTTTGTTAAGGAGAATCCAGTAGCTTAGCCTGAGAGTTTCATTGTGAAGTTTCTAGATCTTCATGGGTTTCACTCAGATATACTCCTGCTTCGAACCACATGGTACTTGGGTAAGTATCACAATCAAACTGACAAGAATATATCTAAAGCCTCCACCGCCCCCTCCCCCACCTTGTACCGGCCCTAATTCCCATGTGCCGGGCATAATACTGAACACTTCACACAATAGTTCAGTTAAGCCTTGCTATAACAACCTTATGAGATCCAGTCAATCCTCATTATTTACAGTAGTTATTCTATAATGTGGCACTGAACACTTAATTAGTGAATAACAAACCATTGCTCCTAAGGGAAATACCAGATTAGGTTCCTGTGAGCCTCTGGTCAGAACATTCTTGTTGGCTGATCAACAATACATAACTTTGTTTTATGTGTGTTTCTGTTTAAAAACACCAAATTTAATATGCATTTACTCTTTAACATTGAACTCATAACCAACACCACTGTAACTCAGGCTTGAATGAAGCTTCTCTGACATGTATATTTTCTCCATCTTCTTCATGGCAGCCTTTTTGCACTTAGGAATGGTAGACAGCACTTCAGTGATATGCTTGGAGGCCATTTTATAATTGGTGACATCACCAACAGAAAGTACAAAAATATAAAAAACATAGATCACAAAAGGACACTTGATGGGACGCCTGGTTCAGTGGTTGAGTGTCTCTCTGCCTTTCGCTCAGGGAGTGATCTTGGAGTCCCAGGATTGAGTCCCACATCAGGCTTCCTGCATAGAGCCTGTTTCTCCCTCTGCCTGTGTCTCTGCCCCGCCCCCCATGTGTCTCTCATGAATAAATAAAATCTTAAAAAAAAAAAAAAAAGGACACTTGTTTACTAAAATAAGAAGGCAAGGTGTTGCTTTATTTCATCCTTAGCTGGGAACATGAAAGTTGGACAACTCGAAATTTTCACTGCTCTGCACTGTCTACAAAGAGGCACAAAACACCAAAAGTATAGATTTGGGAATTACAAAGAAATTTTAGCAAATAGGCAAACTTACAAATATAGAATTTGTAAATAATGAAGATGTATGGTAGGTTTACGATTTTCATTATTCAGATAAAGAAACTGAAGATCAGAGAGGTAAAGTCACTTCCCCCAAATCATTCTTTCTTTTTTTTTATGATTTTATTTATTTATTCATGAGAGACACAGAGAGAGGCAGAGATACCAGCAGAGGGAGAAGCAGACTCCATGCAGGGAGCCCCATGTGGGACTTGATCCCAGGACCCCAGGATCACACCCTGAGCCGAAGGTAGACACTCAACCACTGAGACACCCAGGTATCCCCCCAAGATCATTCTAATAAAAGTGGTAGGGAGCACTTGGGTGGCTCAGTTGGTGGAGCATGTGACTCTTGATCTCAGGGTTGTGAGTTCAAGTACCATGTTGGGTGTAGAGATTACTTAAAAATAAAACCTTTGAGATGCCTGGGTGGATCAGTCAGTTAAGCAAATGACTCTTGATTTCAGTTCAGGTCATGATCTCTGGGTCATGAGATGGAGCCCCCACATCAGGCTCCATGCTTAGTGCTGGGTCTACTTGTCCCTCTCCCTGCCCCTACCCCAGCTGTCTCACTCTCTCTCTCAAATAAATAAAATCTATCTATCATCTATCTATCTATCTATCTATCTATCTATCTATCTACCTATCTATCTTTTAAAAATATATAGGCCCTGTGGCAGAGCCTCCCGGGACCAGCCCACCCTGCATGGTACACCCTCCTGATGGTGGGCTGCAAGGAGGTGAATGTGTCGGCCTCAAGGAGTTCAGCCCAGTATGGAGTAACACAATGGCAAAACCATTTTCTCCTTTTTTACCAAAAGCTCCAAAGACACCCGAGGGAAGAGCTGGTGCCCCAGCCACATGCAGGCTGAACCAGTCGTAGGAGAGTGGCTGAAGCATATTAGTGAAGGATGTGTGTTCACCTACTGCCAAGTAGGAGAAAAACATAATTGGAAAGATCCAAATAATGACTTCAGAAAAAAAACTGAAAGTAAAGGCAGTGCCTCTACTACTTAAATGTGGAACACCCCCAAAACTGGTAGAATCCAAGTGTTTTCAGGCCAAACTCATGGAGATGTTGTTCTCTGAAGATCAAGATTTCATGATGGCAATTGTGTCTTGATTTCCTGATTTGCTCCAGTATAAAAGCAATTCCATATTTTCTTTTAATTCATGTTAGCAATAAATAAATGATGATGTAAAAAATGGTTTGTGTCTAAATAGAAAGTGCTATTAAAATGCTCATGAGAAAAAAAATAAAATAAAATGCTCATGAGGGATGTCTGGGTGGCTCAGCAGTTGGACGTCTGCCTTTGACTCAGGACATGATCTTGGGTCTGGGAATAAGTCCCGGATTGGGCTCCCTATACCTTTTAAAGATTTAAAAATCTTTAAAAATAAATACAAAAATAAATAAAATGCTCATGAACCCTCCAAAAATAAATAAATAATGGTAAAAATGGGATTCAAACAGCTCTGCTCAACTCCAAAGCCAAATGTGACCAACCACTATTATCTCCTGAAGTCTATTAATAGAGAACTATTTTTAAAAATTATTATAAGTAAAATTCTACAGAATGTTATATAATATGATGTACAGGTGATACTTTAGTACTACATTCCTATTATTTAATGAGTTACCAAATGAAAGGTGCTATACAAAGATCTTTCTATTCATTTTCTCACTTGATTCTTTTTTTTTTTTTTTTAAGATTTGAGAGAGAGAGAGCAGGGGGAAGGGCAGAGGCAGAGGGAGAAGCAGACTCCCTGCTGAGCAGGGAACCCAACTGGGGCTCAATCCCAGGACCCTGGGATCATGACCTGAGCTGAAGGCAGACACCCAACCAACTGAGCCACCGGGCACCCCTCCCACTTGATTCTAACAATCACCTTATGAGGTAGGTGCTGTTCAAATCCCTATTTGATGAATTTGAAAATGGAGGCCCAGTAGAGCTATGTAACTTATTTAAGATCACAGCAAATAAGGGGCACCTGGGTGGCTCAGTCAGTTAAGCATCTGCCTTCAGTTCAGGTCATGATCTCGAGTCCCAGGACCTAGCCCTGCCTAAGGCTTTCTGCTCACCAGAGAGCCTGATTCTCCCCCTCCCTCCCTCTTTCCCTCTCCCTGCTCATGCTCTCTTTCTCTCACGCTCTCTCAAATAAATAAGTAAAATCTTTTTTAAAAATTACAGCAAATAAGAAAAGCCCATTTCAAACTTTTAACCATCATATTATTCTAATATGACTGTGTGACCAAAAGAGCAACAAAAAGACAGAAATTGAACATGGGGGAAAAATCTGATAAAACAAGTGAAGATTATTATTTTGTTTTTTAAGATTAAAAAAATTTTTTTTTAAGATTTTATTTATTTATTCGAGAGGAGAGAGCAGAAGCAGAAGAGGGAGAAGCAGACTCCCCATTGAGCAGGGAGCCTAATGTTGGGCTGGATCCCAGGACCCCAGGATCATGACTTGAGCCAAAGGCCGATGCTTAACTAACTGAGCCACCCAGGTGCCCCACAAGTGAAGGTTATTAAAAAATAAGACAGAAACACAAAGCTTAGTCAAGCACTTATAATATATGACTAAGAAGGAAGGGCAAGAGAAGGATGTGCTTATTCAGTGAGAATCTATTTAGTATGCAGTTAACAGAGATTTTCACAACATTTTAATTTCTGACCTTTACATTAAATTTTGCTACTAGGTAAAGGGATGTGAAAGAATAAACAATAGCATATATCATTGAGATTATGCTAAAGAATGAAATGTTCCCTATAAATCTTGGAGAAAAATTTTGTAATCTATCAACCAGAACAGTCCACATGGTGGGGAGTGTCAAATCAAAGGCTTATACTCCAGCCAGTATAACACCATTAGGTTTCCAGAAACATCATGTCAAACTTCATGTGTGAGCTAAAGAAGTGTTTGGTTCACTATCTTCCATGAACTCAAACCACATCCAAATTTGTGGAAATAGGGTACATACATGTTAGTTTACCTAGGCAGAGGGCTATTCCTCTTAGGGGAACTAGGTCTAGCTTAGAAAATGTATGGACTAAAAACTTCTTTGGGCTGTCTTTCTCAATTTGGCTGCTTTTGGTTGCAGGTAACAGAAAACTCCAGCTCAAATTATTTATTTTTTAAAAGATTTTATTTATTTGTCTGCCTGTTTGTTTGTTTGTTTATTTATTTATTTACTTACTTACTTACTTATGAGAGTGTGAGAAAATGAGAGCATGAGCAGGGGAGAGGGGCAGAGGGAGAAGCCAACTCCCCACTAAGCAAGGAGCCTGACTCAGGGCTACATTCCATGGGCCCTGGGACCATGACCTGAGCTGAAGGCAGACACCTAACCAGCTAAGCCAGCCACGTACCCCTCAAATTATTTAACAAGGAAAATTTACAGGCACCCAGCTGGCTCAGTTGGTAAAATATACAATTCTTGGTCTCAGGGTTGTGAGTTTAAGCCCCATCTTGGGGCTTAGAGTTTACATAAAATAATAATAATAATAAATTAAATAAGAAAAGATAAATTATTATCTTACATGATGGATAGGAGATAGGGTGATTACTAAGCTGGTTAATTTAGCAGCAAATGACATTATCATGGATGTAGGAGGTTTTTGCTCCCCCCCCATCTTTCTTCTCTGTCATCTTTTTTTTAAAAGATTTTATTTATTTATTTATTTATTCATTCATTCATTCATTCATTCATTCATGAGAGACACAGAGAGAGAGAGGCAGAGACACAGGCAGAGAGAGAAGCAGGCTTCATGCAGGGAGCCCAATGTGGGACTCTATCCCAGGACCCCAGGACCCCAGGATCACTCCCTGGGCCGATGGCAGATGCTTAACCGCTGAGCCACCCAGGTGTCCCATCTTCTCTGTCATCTTTAGCTTGTTGGGTTGGTTCTAAGATGGCTGCTGCAGTTCCAGGGTTATCTCATGTAGACATGACCACATCAAGAGGAACCATTTCATTCTGTATGTCTTATTATTAGCAAGGAAACATCTTTCCCCAAGGGTCTCTTCCCCATCCCAGCAGATCTGTTTCATATATCATTAACTAGAATTTTATTACATGCCCATGCCTAAACTATGATCGGCTTAGACCAAATTAAAATTCACCTTTAGGGGATAGTAAAGACCGAGGTGTCCATATCTCAATAAAATTGGGGCTTTGGGGGCGGCCCGGTGGCTCAGCGGCTTAGCGCCGCCTGCAGCCAGAGGTGTGATCCTGGAGACCCAGGATCGAGTCCCATGTCAAGCTCCCTGCATGGAGCATGCTTCTCCCTCTGCCTGTGTCTCTGCCTCTCTTTCTCTCTGTGTCTCTCATGAATAAATAAATAAAATCTAAAAAAATTGGGGCTCTGGGGACGCCTGGGTGACTCAATGGTTGAGCATCTGCCTTCGGAGCAGGGCTGTTCCAAGAATCCTGCGATCAAGTCCCACATCAGGCTCCCTGCGAGTAGCCTGCTTCTCCCTCTGCCTATGTCTCTGCCTCTCTCTCTGTGTGTCTCTCATTAATAAATAAATAAAATCTTTTTTAAAAAATTGGGTTCTGTTAGCAATAAAAAACAGGAGAAAGGAACAGCAGTTCGAAAGGCAACAAACAGGCAACCATACTGCTAAATAGTGATTATTTAATGTCATCATGCCTGTAGGCTAGAGTCAGAAAATGCACTGCTTAGATACTAATATCAAATACACTTAATAGATGTTATTAATTGATAATGAGTCGCTTCTCGAACATCATAAGTTTACTTTTTTCTTTTTTGGCAAGAATAATATGAATAGGGACTCCTGGGTGGCTCAGTGGTTGAGTATCTGCCTTCAGCTCAGGGCTTGACTGTGGGATCCCGGATCGAGTCCTGCATTGGGCTCCCTGTGGAGAGCCTGCTTCTCCCTCTGCCTGTGTCTCTGCCTCTCTCTGTGTCTCTCATGAATAAATAAATAAATCTTTAATAATAATAATAATAATAATAATAATAATAATATGAATAACTCCTCCCCCACCCCAATCCATTCGGGTGAAAGTTGCCAACAATGTCCCATTATCCACAAATATGCTAAGAGTGTAATTCCTACAATCATGGATATTCTTCTACATAACCGCAATACAACCATCAAAACTGAAGCATAAGTGATACCTGGGTGGCTCAGTGGTTGAACATCTGCCTTCAGGTCAGGTCGTGATCTGGGAGTCCTGGGATTGAGCCCCGTGTTGGACTCTGGGCAGGGAGCCTGCTTCTCTCTCTGCCTGTGTCTCTGCCTCTCTCTCTCTGTGTCTCTCGTGAATAAATAAATAAAATCTTTTTAAAAAAAAAACTGAAACATAATTGCCATATCAGACTCAGAACCTATTCATGTTTCACTCATTGTCCCAATAACATCCTTTATAGCTATGGAGTTCTTCTAAGATATATGTTAGTTGTGACCTTCAATCTGTAATAGCAGTTCTTTAATCTTTCTGTGACTTTCAATACTTAACACATTTGAAGACTATTAGCCAATTATTTTGTAGACTATCTCTGAGGTTGGATTTGTCTGATGTTCCCTTTTTTTTCCTTTACCAGGCTGGGGCTAGCAGGCCCCTATCTGATGTTTCCTAATGATTAGATTCAGGTAATCCATTTTTGGCAGAATTAAAACAGAAGCAATGCTTTTATTTTTCTCACCGCATCCCATCAAGTGGTACACAATTTTAATTTGTGCTGTTACTGGTGATAGTAAATTTGATCACTTGATTAATGGATTTGCCAAGTTTCTCCACTTTAAAGTTTCTCTTTTTTCACTTTGTAATTAGTATTTTGTGGGGAAGTATTTTGAGACTATGTAAATATCCTGTTCCTCATCAAATTTTCACCCATTAATTTTAGTATTCACTATGTTTCTTGGATTAATTAACTGTGACTACTATGGTTGCCAAATGATGATTTTTTAATTCTAGTCTTCTTTCTGTGATTATTAGTTAACATTCAAGTGTAAAAAAAAATCTTTCTAGTTTTCCCATTTTTAAATTTATATCAATATGGACTCATAGATTCCTATGTTGTATAATCCACTACTATCATTATTTGTTTTGATTCTCTAATTGTCCCAGATTTAGCCCCTTTGAGCTGGCTTCTGTGTCCTTTTGATATACCTCATCATTCTTTTGAGTACTACTTTTTTTTAGGGGAGGTACAGGATAAGATGGCCCAAGCTTATTTTGTAATTTCCATATTCCAGCCTTGGAATACGCTATTTCTCTGAGCATCCCTACCTTTTTTTTTTTTTTTTTTAAGTAGACTCCACATTCAGTGTGGAGCCCTACATGGGGCTTGAACTCACAACCCTGAGATCAAGACCTGAGCTGAGATCAAAAGTCTGATGCTTATCTGACTGAGCCACTCAGGCATCCCCAATCCCCATCTTTTAACATAGAGTACTGTGTAGAAACCAAGATAGGGGTGTTTGGGTGGCTCAGTCAGTTAAGCATCTGACTCTTGATTTCATTTGGATCTTGATCTTGGGGTGGTGAGTTCAAACCCTGAGTTGGGCTCCATGCTGGGCATAGAGCCTACTTTAGAAAAAAAAAAAAAAAGAGGAACCAAGATATGGGTACTATGTGCTCATTGGTATTGGGTTGTTGCTATTTCCAGTTCCTCTAGAAGCTAAAGGATATCTATACATATATATGTATAGAAGTTATATAAATGTATATATATGTTGTGTGTAATATGCAATATTGTTTTTATGTATATGTATTATGTATGTGTGTACATTCATATACATTAACCTCTATGTTTGTTTTTATGTCTATTTCCATACATGTTAAAATATGAGTTCACCCTGATAAGTCCAATTCTAACATAACATGAGAGGGCCATTCTAGTTTTCTCCCTTTCCATATCTGATTCCCACAGCGAAATATTCTCATTATTTACTCATTGAATCAATTCCCCCATATTTTCCAAATAATCACCCATATACATGATGCCCCTTCCCCAAGCAACCTGCACCCAGTTCACATTGCCCTTTATGTGGACACCTACCTTGCTCAGCCCCACCAAATGGCTTTTGGACTGAATTATTCAGGAAGAGAGGGAATCAGGGGGCAGGAAGGCATGCAAAAGGCAGTCAGGAAGACATGTTTGCTTTTGTTTTTTTGTTTTAATATTTTATTTTTTTTAAGGTTTTTTATTTATTTATTAATGAGAGACAGAGAGAGACAGAGAGAGAGAGAGAGACAGGCAGAGAGACACAGGCAGAAGGAGAAGCAGGCTCCATGCAGGGAGCCCGACGTGGGACTTAATCCCAGGTCTCCGGGATCACACCCCGGGCTGAAGGCAGCGCTAAACTGCTAAGCCACCAGGGCTGCCCTAATATTTTATTTTTAAGGGACATCTGGGTGGCTCTGTTGGTTAAGCATCTGCCTTTGTCTCAGGTCATGATCCTGAGGTCCTGGGACTGAGCCACGTCGGGCTCCCTGCAGAGCAGGGAGTATGCTTCTTCCTCTCTCTCTGTGCCCGCCCCCTTGCCCCCCAGGCTCACTCTCTCTCTAATAAATAAAGATTTTTTAAAAAAGATTTTATTTTTAAGTAATCTCTACACCCAACATGGGGCTCAAATCCACATCCCTGAAACCAAGAGTTGCATGCTCCACTGATTGGGCCAGCCAGGTGTCCCTATAAGTTTGCCTTTGAATAAAACTTTTAGGAGAGATTTTTCTTAAGACTTTATTTTATTTTTAAGTAATCTCTACGACTAACGTGTGGCTCGAACTCATGACCCCGAATTCAAGAGTTGCACGCTCTTCCAACTGAGCCAGCCAGGCACCTCATAGGAGAGATATTTTAACTCAAAGATCTATGGGTGAAAAATGTTGGATGCTGTGACAAGCCAGTGGAAATTTTATGTTGGAGGAAGTAGATCCCCATGATAATCTGTACATTAAAGTTTGAAAAGCACAGGGATTGAACATTCACCAGTTAGTAGCAAAATCCATTCTAGTCTCACCTACAGAATGGACATAGTAAAAGTCAATCTTCACTAGGTCCAGAAGTTAAAGATAAAAAAATAAATACCTGGTCTATCTCACCTCCCATACTATTATTTTTTTTCCCTTCACTTCCTCTTCCCTTCCTATCTGCCTATCTGTCTCCCTTCCTTCTCTCCTTTTTAAATGTCTAGTTCCCTAAACAGGTGATAAACACCTTTAGAACAGGAACCATTTGCCACATAAATTTACAATTTAGTAGCCGGATACCAAAAAGTCTGGCTAGTAATTCATGAACTAACTTCTAAGGGAACTAACTATATTTAAAGAGTATAGTGAAATAGTACCCAGTTCAATGGCTCTGCTTTCAGAGTTACCTTAAACGAAAGAACTGAAATATTTTCAATTATCTTTCTTATTGTGAAATGTCAGCCGTTCTACTGTGGAATTACATAAACATGGATTGGGATCCCTGGGTGGCACAGTGGTTTAGCGCCTGCCTTTGGCCCAGGGCATGATCCTGGAGACCCGGGATCAAATCCCATGTTGGGCTCCCAGTGCATGGAGCCTGCTTCTCTCTCTGCCTCTCTCTCTCTCTCTCTCTCTCTCTGTGTGTGTGTGTGTGTGTGACTATCATAAATAAATAAAAATTAAAAAATAAAATAAATAGATAAACATGGATTGAGATTTTCAATCTGTGATTTGCTGATTGTATAAACTTAGGCAAGTCTTTTATTTTTTATTTTATTTTGGGGGGGGGCAAGTCTTTTTAACTCAACTTCCCTTTCTATTTTTGGAGTGCTTAAGTTCATGGGCTTTGGAATAAGAAGCCTAGCTTTGAATTGTGTTTCTTCTTATTCTTTACTATATAGACTCAGGCAAGCTATTTTACCTCCTTGGTCCTCAAAATATAGAACCACTTCCAAGGTTTGCCACAGGAAAATGCATGCCAAGTGCTTACCCAGTACCATGGCACATCATTGGTATTCAATAATTAAGTCTATGATCCTTTCTCAATTTTGAAATAATGATAATCATTTGCAACAAAGGTTGTTGTGATAGTTTAGATAACACAGGGTCTAAAGAGTGTCTGGCACAAAATAAGTACTCAGTAAATATTAGCTATGATTGGCTCATAGGGTTTTTGGGAAGATCCAGTGAGTAAGACAATATGAAACTCATAACCATTATTGTTTCTTCCCGATAAGGGATAATTCTTACTCTGGGTTTTAAAGAATTTTGACTATTCTGTCTGTAAGTTAGTTTTTTTCCCCAAGCCATTCTACATTTTACTTAGTCCCTATACTTATCATTTATTTATACACTGGGATGTTTCAGAAAGCAGCAGTTGGACATTTCCACTAGATCTGCCTGGGTAAAGCTTCTCTGTTCCTAAGATCTTGGTCCTGAAATGGCTAGCACCATTCAACTCTTCCCAGGTGAGTGGCTGGATTTGGACTGCTAAAAGGGGAAGCAGGTAGAAAGAAATGTTCCAAAATCCTTATGATAAACAGCAAGGACTACATCTGTCTAGGAAATGATTTCTTTAAAGACCATGCAAAGGATAAAAGGAGGAACAGTGGAAAGAACAGCATCCAATTGCTATGGCAACTGGAATTCTGCAAATAAATGCTTCAGCATAGCTTGTTTCTCAAACAAACTGACCTATTCTTTTCGTTATTTGGTCCCCCTCCTGTTTCCTTATCCTCCCTTCATTAGCATACATCCATTCCTATCATACCTTGGAATAAAAGGAAAAGTACTCCTCTTTGAGCCTTTTAATCCCCCCTCCAAAAAAATTAAATCTAGCAACACATTGTTTATACATGGAGACAGGAAGTGTCCCTATTATATATCAGGAGCTCTGTCTCTTCACGTGTGTCATCATACCAAGGTCCTGGGAGGTTTGGTAAACCAGGAACCTCCCCCAAATCCTGACAGTCAAAACAATAAAGGTCTACTAATGACTTGTGAGTCACCACATTTCTCTAAGCTTCCCTTTCCTGGTGTGCATAGAGGAAATGCTCTCTAAATTATAGGAAATGTGGGCAAGATTTGGGTCATTTGTATTTATATTCAACTGACCCAGTTTGGACCCAAACTCCCTTTCCAGCCTAAGCTTTCACTGGTCTCCTGTGCTTTAGCCAAATACATCTACTTGTTTCTGGCACACACATTTTCGTGCCTTGTCTCTTGCCATTCTCTCTGCCTGGAATGCCCTCTTTCCTTTTCTTCATTTCCTCCTTCTATTTTATCAGACTTTCATCTGTCTTCTTACATGCCTCAAATCAAGTAACACCTCTTCTGGAAAGTCGTCTCTGATTTCCATAGCTGGTACAGATCTTGTTTTTCTTGTTTGTGTTCTTTTCTGGTATTTGTAGTTGTATGCATCCCTCATTCCACACCCATTAAGCCCATTGAGAGCAGAGACCATATATCCCCCTTAATTCCCCACAGCATCCCAAACTATAAATGGCCTTTTAACTTATATGTATCCCTTCCCAACCAACACTTGACATATAAGCTCTTTAAGACCAAGAGCCATGTGTTACTTCGTATTATATACCAGCACTTAGCTCGCTGCTTGGAACATAGTTGGTATTCAAAACAAAATAATGGGGCAGCCCAGGTGGCTCAGCGGTTTAGTGCCGCCTTCAGCCCAGGGCCTGATCCTGGAGACCCGGGATTGAGTCCCAGCTCCCTGCATGGAGCCTGCTTCTCCCTCTGCCTGTGTCTCTTCCTCTCTCTCTCTGTGTGTGTGTTGTGTGTGTGTGTGTGTCTCATGAATAAATAAATATTTTTAAAAAATAATGGCTGAATTAATAAAATTAGATGCTTCTCTGAAAATGAATTAGATTAATTTTTAAAATAAAGCTTTAAATTAGTGAGGGGGCACCTGGTGGCTCAATTGGTTAAGTGTCGAACTCTTGATTTTGGCTCAGGTCATGATCTCAGGGGTGTGAGATCGAGCCCCACATTGTGAAGACTGCTTAAAATTTCCTTTCTCTCTCTCTCTCTCTCTCTCTCTCTCTTTCTGCCCGTCCCCCTCATTCTCCTCCTTGCACATGTGTGCACGTGCATTCTCTCTTTTTCTCTCTCTCTCAAAAATAAAATTAGTTGAGAAATCGAGTAGTTACAGGTTCATGGAATTCATTCATTCATTTAATCAGCAGTGAACAAGGCACATGAGAATCTGGACTTCGTGGAGCTCATGTTTTAATGGGACATGCAGAGAATTAACAAACAACAAACAAATAACATAGTCTTATTATGAATAAGTGCCCTGAAGGAAATAAACATAGCAATGAAATAAAGCCACTTTAAATGGGATGTTATTTGTAGGGTTTCCAACCTCTGTACTTATTGTCATTTGGATTGGATGATTCCTTTTTGGAGGGGGCTGTCCTGTTACTAGAATGTTTAGTAGGATCCTTGGCCTGTACCCACTAGATGCCAGTAACATACTCCTCCGGTTGTGACAATCAGAAATGTCTCTAGACATTGACAAATGACAATGTCATAACTTGTGACATAAGCTGAGACCTGAAAGACAAGACAAAAATAAACCTTCAAAACTAGTGAAGTGTGTTGTATTCCAGTTAAGAAACTAGACCATGGCATGCGCGCACACACAGGCAAATAGACTGTAGTGGTTGATTATAATGAGTGTGGGGGAGAAGTGATATGTGATGTTATTGGAAAGGGAGGCAAGAGCCCAATCATATAGTTGCTAGAAGTCATATAAGGAAGCTTAGATTTCATTTTAAAGCATAGAGGCGGGACACCTGGGTGGCTCAGTTGTTGAGCGGCTGCCTTTGGCTCAGGGCGTGATCCTGGAGTCCTGGGATGGAGTCCCACATCAGGCCCCCTGCAGGGAGTCTGCTTCTTCCTCTGCCTGTGTCTGCCTCTCTCTCTCTCATGAATAAATAAAATATTTTTTAAAATAAATAAATAAATGAAGCATAAAGGCTGGGATGCCTGGGTGGCTCAGCGGTTGAGCATCTGCCTTTGGCTCAGCACGTGATCCCAGAGTGCCAGGGTCGAGTCCCGGAATTGAGTCCCATGACCGGCTCTCTGAATGGAGCTTGCTTCTCCCTTTTCCTATGTCTCTGTGTCTCTCATGAATAAATAAATAAATTCTTTAAAAATGAATAAATTCTTTAAAAATAAAGCATAGAGGCCATTAAAATTTTTTTTTAAGATTTTATTTATTTACTCATGAGAGACACACACACACAGAGGCAGAGATACAAGCAGAGGGAGAAGCAGGCTCCATGCAGGGAGCCCGACGCAGGACTCAATCCGGGGATTCTAGGACCACCAAATGCGGCTCTAAACCGCTGAGCCACCGGGGATGCACCCATTAAGAATTTTAAACAGACATATAACATGACCTAATTTATTTTTTTTTAAGTTTTTATTTATTTATTCATGAGAGACACACAGAGAGAAAGAGAGGCAGAGACATAGGCAGAGGGAGAAGCAGGCCCCCTGCAGGAAGCCCGATGTGGGACTCGATTCCGGGACTCCGGAATCACGCCCTGAGCCAAAGGCAGACGCTTGACCACTAAGCCACCCAGGCATCCTTAATTTATGTTTTTAAACCTTAAAATTTATGTTTTATGTATTGTGGCAAATGGATTGGACAAGGGTAGAGCAAGGAGACCAATGAACAGGCTATTGGAACAATCCAAGTGCAAGATCATGAAGCTTTAGTCTGGGGTAGAAGCAGTCATAATGGAGATAAGGTAGCAGATTCATTATATTCAAGAAGTATAAGACAAAGACTATCACATTAAGGTAAATGCCACCAGCTCAGAACAAGACAAGCTATGGAGTGATAAACAAGCTTCTTGCTCCACCTCTCTTAACACAGCTTGGTCTATGGTCTCCGTTTTCTCCCCAGTTGAGCTTCTGTGCATCACCAGACTTGAGCCTGCACATGGATTTTGGTTTGCCATGGCCTAGCTTCTACAGCCCTTTTTGTTCAAGCACACACCATCCACCAATTGCCTCAGTCTCTCAGCTTCTCAATTCCAAATTCCTGGGAGAGGGAATCTGATTTGTCCAGTTTGCTTCAGGTTATCCTCTCTCCTAGGGAACATGGGAAAGACAAGTTCACTAAAAAATGAGATCTGAAGATGATTCATTGAACATTTACTGAAAATGGCAGGTGTTTTATTTTTCCTTTTTAAATTGTTCTAATTTGGGGGGTGCCTGGCTGGTTCAGTCAGAAGAGCATATGACTCTTGATCTCAGAGTTGTAAGTTTGATCCCCATGTTGGGTGCAGAGATTACCTAAAAATAAAATATTTTAATAAGTAAATAAACTGTGCTAATTTGTTTGCAAATATTTTTTATTGTGGTGGTAGAATATATGGAACACAAAATTTGCTATTTTAACCATTTTTAGGTGTGAAATTGAATGGATGGTTGTGCAACCATCACTAGTGTCCATTTCCAGCACTTTTCTTTCTTTTTTTTTAAAGATTGTATTTATTTATTCATGAGAGACACACACAGAGAGAGAGAGAGAGGCAGAGACACAAGCACAAGCAGAGGGAGAAGCAGGCTCCATGCAGGGAGCCTGACGGGGTTCTCGATCCTGGGTCTCCAGGGTCACGCCTTGAGCCAAAGGCAGCCACCCAGGTGTCCCCATTTCCAGCACTTTTCATCATCCCAAATTGAAACTCAATCCCCATTAAACAATAACTCCTTTCTCACCTCCTCCCAGCACCTACTAACCTCTATTATATTTTCTGTCTCTATGAATTTGCTTGCCTTAGGTACCCCCTATAAGTGAAATCATATAGCATTTGTCATTTTGGGACTGGCTTGTTTCATTTAGTATAATGTCCTCAAGTTTTTTTAAAAGGATTTTATTTATTTATTTATTCATGAGAGACAGAGAGATAGAGAAACAGAAACACAAGCAGAGGGAGACACAGGCTCCAGGAAGGGAGCCCGATGTGGAACTCGATCCCAGGACTCCAGGATCACACCCTGGGCAAAGGCAAAAGCTAAACCACTGAGCCACCCAGGGATCCCCATTAATGTCCTCAAGTTCATTCTTCTTGCAGCATGTATCAGAACTTCATTGTTTTTTTAAGGCTGAATAATACTCCATTGTGCATATATACCACATTTTGTTTATCCATTCATCTGTTAATGAAAACTTGGGTTGTTCCTACTTTTTTGTCCTTAGTGAATGATGTTGCTATGAACATGGCTGTACAAATTGCTGTTGAAGTTCTTGCTTTCAAGACTTTTGGGTATATATCAAAAAATGGAATTGCAGGCAGCCCAGGTGGCTCAGCAGTTTAGTGCCACCTTCCACCCAGGCCGTGATCCTGGAGACCCCGGATCGAGTACCATGTCGGGCTCCCTGCATGGAGTCTGCTTCTCCCTCTGCCTGTGTCTCTGCCTCTCTGTTTCTCATGAATAAATAAATAAATAAATAAATAAATAAATAAATAAATAAATAAAATATTTTAAAGAAAAAGGAATTGCTAGGTCATATAATTCTAAATATAACTTTTTGAAGACCTGCCAAACTGTTTTTCACAGTGGCTATGCCATTTTTAATTTTTGCTACTAATGCACCAACATTTGTTTTCTATTTTTTTATATAATAGCCACTCTAAGTTTGAAATGGTATCTCATGATTCCCAAATGGTTAATTACACAAGTGTCTTCTCATGTGCTTCCTGGCCATTTGTATATCTTCTTTGGAGAAATGTCTATTCAAGTCCTTTGCCCATTTTTAAATAGTTTTTTTTGTTGTTATTGAATTGTAGGAATTCTTTATATATTTAGGCTATTAAACATTTATCCGATATATGTGATTTGCAAATATCCTATTCTGTGGAAAAGATGGTGGGTTTTCAAAAAATTTTTCTTAAGATTTTATTTATGTATTTATTTATTTGAGAGAGAGTCCAGGAAGGGGGGTTAGGGAGAGGGACAAGCAGACTCCACACTGAGCATGGAGCCTGATGTGGGGCTTGATTCCACAACCCTGAGATCATGACCTGAGCTGAAATAAAGAGTTGGACGTTCAACTGACTAAGCCACCAGATGGCAGTTTTGGAACTAGTGTTGCTTAGGCAACTGCTATGAAATAAATTCACCCAAACTTGCTCTAGTCTTGTTGCAACTTACTGCAGAAGTCCAGGTCAAGGTGAGACTGCACAGTGGCTTAAAACAAGTTCATATCTAGTCCAGAGAATTCCCTGAGAATCCAGCTGTGTTTCGGATCAAAGAATCTAGACACAGGAAGCCATGAATGAAAGCATCAAGGTAGGGCTAGAAATAAAAGACTGTCTTATTCATATTACAGGCTACACTGGGTTATTCGCTTTCTTATTTTCTCAATTTGTCTACAAGTCTCTTGATGGTAGATTTAAAACCAGTACTCTATTCAGCACCTAGCACATCAGCCTTTATATAGTAAATGTTCAATAAATTGTTAACTAACTTACTGATTGATTGATTTTTATAGCAGATTATCACAAAGTAGTCTAGATTTTCTCATAAAAACAGTACAGATTGAATTCCTGAGTATTTGATATCAAATAAATTTAAAAACACTTGACTGACCACATGTTATGACAGAAAAGAGAAAATTATGAAATTTAACATAATTTCTCAAGACACAGTTATGCTACATAGTTTATAAACATTTTTTAACAGAATTCTGATATGGTCCCCCAAATTTCTAGTTCTTGGTATATTTGATTTTAGGTAAGAGAGTAGAAAAACTAAGTTGTCATAGGCTTTTCACTAGTAAGGTACTTAGGAGTTTCTTAAAAGATCAGAGAGAGAGAAAAGTATCAGAAATTCATAGATCTGAACAGAGGAAATAATTTAAACAGAGGAAAAAAAGTGAGGCTAAAGTCATCTTAAAGAGATCAATGGCTGGTGATTCTTGGGTGGCTCAGTGGTTTAGTGCCTGCCTTTGGCCCAGGGCGTGATCCTGGAGACTGGGATCCAGTCCCACATTGGGCTCTCTGCATGGAGCCTGCTTCTCCCTCTGCCTGTGTCTCTGCCTCTCTCTCTCTCTCTCTTTCTCTCTGTCTCTCATGAATAAATAAATAAAATCTTTAAAATAAATAAATGAATAAATAAATAAATAAATAAATAAATAAATAAATAAATAAAATTGAGATATAATTCACATATACTAATTTCAGGTGTGCAACATGATTCAATATTTGTATATATTGCTAAATGATCACCACAATAAGTCTAGTTAACATCCATTATCACACATTCTTACAATTTTTTCCTTCTGATGAGAATGTTTAAGATTTACTCTCTTAGCATCTTTCTAATGTACAGGACAGTATTATTAACCATTGTCATCATACTGCACATTACAAGCCCAGGACTTATTTTATAACTATGTTTGGTTTTGTTTGTTTGTTTTAAATTCCACATATAAATGAGATCACACAGTATCCGTCTTTCTCTAACTTATTTTACTTAGCCTAATACTGTCAAGATCCTTCCTTGCTGTCACAAATGGTAAGATTTCCTTTTCTGTGGCTGAATAATATCCCATTGTGTATGTATGAGCATGTGTGTTTGTGTGTGTGTGCACATGCACGTGCAAGTATGCACCACATTTCCTTTACCTATTAATACATAAACAGACACTTAGGTTGCTTCCGTCTCTTGGCTATTGTAAATAATGCTGCAGTGAACATGGAGGTACATATATCTTGTTGAATTATTGTTTTTGTTTTCTTCCATTCTGTTTTCCATAGTGGCTGTACCAATTTACATTCCACCAACAATGCACATGTGGGTTCATTTTTCTCCACATTCTCGCCAACACTTGCTATTTCTTTTCTTCTTGGTTATAGCAATTCTAACAGGTGTGAGGTGATATCTCATTGTGGTTTTGATTTGCAGTTCCCAGGTAATTAGTGATGTCAAGCACCTTTTCACATACCTGTTGGCCATCTGTATGTCTTCTTTGGAAAAATGTCTATTCAGATCCTCTGCTCATTCTGTAATTGGATTGTGTGGTTTTTTATTTTGTTTTGTGATAATTGAGTTTTATGAGTTCTTGGTATATTTTGTATATGCCCTCTATATGAGATATATGGTTTATAAACATTTTCTTCCGGGGATTCCTGGGTGGCTCAGCGGTTCAGCATCTGCCTTTGGCCCCGGGTGTGATCCTGGAGTCCCGGGATTGAGTCCCTCATCAGGCTCCTGGCATGGAGCCTGCTTCTCCCTCTGCCTGTCTCTCTGCCTCTCTCTCTATATATATCTATCATGAGTAAATAAATAAAATCTTTAAAAATAAATAAATATTTCTTCCATTTCATAGATGGCCTTCTGGTTTTGTGGATAGTTTTCTTTGCTGAGCAAAAGCTTTTTAGTTTGATGTAGTTTCACCTATTTTTACTGTTGTTGTCTTTGCTTTTGGTGTCAAATCCAGAAAATCATCACCAAGACTGATGTCAAGAGGCTTATCATCTACATTTTCTTCTGGGGATTTTATAGTTTCAGGTCTTACTTTCAAGGCTTTAATCCATTCTGAGTTGATTTTTGTGTATAATGTAAGATAGTGCTCCAGTTTCACTCTTTTCTGTATGGCTGTCCAGTTTCCTAACACTATTTATTGAAGAAACTGTTCTTTCCCCCACTTAATATTCTTGGTTCCTCTGTTATAAATTGATTGACTGTGTAGGTGTGGGTTTATTTCTATGCTCTCTATTCTGATTCACTGATCTATGTGTTTTTTTATGCCAATGTTTTAGTGTTTTGATTACTATAGGTTTGTAATATAGTTTGAAATCAGGAACTGTGATGCCTCCAACTTTGTTATTTTTTCTCAGGATTGCTTTGACTATTCAGGGTCTTTTGTAGTTCCATATAAATTTTAGGATTTTTTGTTCTATTTCTATGAAAAATGGCATACATATGCAGATTGCTGGGTAATATGGACATCATAGCTATATTAATTCTTCCTATCCATGAGCATGGAATATCTTTCCATTTATTTGTGTCTTCATTTCTTTCATCAGTGCTTTATAGTTTTTAGTGGACAGGTCTTTCACCTGTTGGTTAAATTTTTTCCTAGGCATTTTATTCTTTTTGATACATTTGGATTTTGTTTTTGTTTTTTAAGATTCATTTATTTATTTCAGCTAGAAAGAGAGCTTGCAGTGGGGAGGGGCAGAGGGAGAAGAAGAGAGAGAATCTCAAGCAGATTTCCTACTCAATGAGGAACCCAAAGTGGGGCTCAATCTCAGGACCTGAGATTAGACCTGAGCCAAAACCAAGAGTCAGATGCTCAACCAACTGTGCCACCCAGGCATCCCTTTTTTGATACATTTGTAAATGGGACTGTTTTCTTAGTTTCTTTTCTGATAATTTATTATTAGTGTATAGAACTGATTTTTGTATATTGATTTCTTATCCTGCAACTTTACTGAATTCATTTTTTAGTTCTGACAAGTTTTGTGTGTATGAAGTCTTCAGGCTTTTGATATGTAATTATCATATAGTTTGACGCCAAATGACTGATGGAAGTGGAAAATCCAGAAGCTTTGGGTTGGTAAGTTTTGAGAATTTTTAAAATCCTCAGAAAGCCATTGAAGGAACAAACTAAAAAGTCCTTAATGGAAACCCAGTTTATGTTGGTAGGACACAGAACAAAGTAGAGAGACAATCTGAACTAAAGCACAAATTTGAGCAAATAAAGCAGAGTAAAACTTACCAAGTGCATGGGTACTAATCTTTATGTGAAAAATGTTGATGATTAGGGGATCCCTGGTTGGCTCCACGGTTTAGTGCCTGCCTTTGGCCCAGGGCATGATCTTGGAGTCCCTGGATCAAGTCCCACATCAGGTTCTCTGCATGAAGCCTGCTTCTCCCTCTGTGTATGTCTCTGCCTCTCTCTCCCTCTCTCTCACACATGAATAAATAAATAAAATCTTTAAAAAAAGAAAAATGTTGATGATTATATTGATGATAAATGACAGAGAAAAGAACTCTCCCACTTGGGCACAATCACTAATATTAGGGTCATAAAGGAGGCTGGATGCAGCAAAGGCTTTGGCTTCACCTGCTTTACATCTCCGAGTAAGCTAACAAGGTCATCATGATAATGAATGGAAGAATTGTGATCATCAAACCACTGTATGGGGCTACTTAACACAAAGCAAGGAGGAGCTTCAGGCTCTCTTCACCAAGCACTAAATGGAAACAATAGAGACTAGAGGTAACACTATAATCCACTCTCATAGGCAGTGGCAATATCATCAAGTAACTTCATGCCAGTTCTTCAGCCTCAACATGGAAGTGCACAACTTTGCAAGCCAGTGATCGGGGCCACACCTCATCTATCTCAATATATGTACCAGCAGCACCTAAACCAACATTTAACACCTTCAGACCACTACAAATTCCAGCTGTCAAGTCATCCTATCAGATCATCAATACAACAAACTAGACCTTGCTATTCACCTTCTAACTTCTGTCTCAAGACGATGTCTGACTCAAGGATTCAAAAAAATTGCAGATATTGCAGGTATTCACAGCCCTCTAAAACTTAAAGTAGAAATACTAGTATTAAAAATAATACAAGTATACATCCAGAAGCCTAACCCTGTTTGTATGCAAGGTCATGATATGTCAAATGTATCTGTGTTGGCATCAGTTATTACTCAGAAAATTTGGGGTAAAAAATTGGTTCTTCTCTTTCAATCTATTCACCTAACTCTGGCTGGAGAAATCTCTGGCACACTGTTGGAGATGGATGATGCTGCAACTCTTTACATGCTCAAATATCCTGAGTCTCTCCATGCTCTCTTTATTCTATAATCCAACCAAGCTCAAGATACTGCCCTGAAATCTACTGACAGCTCTCCCAATATTCGACCCGTGTAAGACAAAATTCCTACTTGCAGAAGTGAAAATTCCAAACAATGAAAAACAGAAATATTGGAGAAAATGATGAGAACAAAATATTTTACAAAGAAAAATAAAGGGGATCCTGGGTGGCTCAGTGCGTTAAGCATCTGCCTTTGGCTCAGGTCATGATCCTGGAGTCCGGGGATTGAGCACCATGTTGGGCTCCCTGCTCAGTGGGGAGTCTGCTTCTCCCTCTGCCTGTGCCATTCCTCCTGCTTGTGGTCTCTCTGTCTGTCTGTCTCTCTCTCTCAAATAAATAAATTAAATTAAATTAAAAATAAAAAATAAACTTACACTTTATCAAAAAATATCAAGACAATTATTGATTGTCTTTTTTTCTTAACAAATTTCCTGTAGCAAGCAAGCAAGCAGAGGCAATAAAAATCAGTCTAATGACCTTCAAGCTGCTTCTAAAATTAGAAGCTCCATAAATATTGTGGTTGATTATTATGGCATTTCTCTTATGGAAAGCATATTTTATTTTTTTTCTAATTTTTAAATTTTTTGGAAAGCATATTTTAAAATAATGGCTAATCCAATATTTTCCTTTTCACTTTCCTCTTTCTGTGCATATGCAACTCTTGGATAACAACTCAAGTCAATTATCACATCTCATATCCCTTTAACTCCATTAATGCCCAAATTGGTTAGGGAATGAGCATATGTCCCAAGACAGGATATTCAGGGCTAATAAGACTAAGTTTTGGGACCCTTGTTCCAGCTATCAGGGAAATCCTTTCTACCAGATGGATGTATATAACTCTAGGAGCTGTTAGCTGCCAGCTTGGCACCAAGAAAGGAGAGCCCACCTGACAATGGAGTCATCATTAAGCAAGTAGACATTTTTGAGTCCTGGATCAAACTCCATCGGAAGCAAAAAACTGTTGTTTTTTTAAAATTTTTAATTTATTTATGATAGACAGAGAGTGAGAGAGGCAGAGACACAGGCAGAGGGAGAAGCAGACTCCATGCACCGGGAGCCCGACGTGGGATTCGATCCCAGGTCTCCAGGATCGCGCCCTGGGCCAAAGGCAGGCGCCAAACCGCTGCGCCACCCCAGGGATCCCGCAAAAAACTGTTTTGAGTGATATGTGACACAATAAACTTTAGTTTTGTTTTGTTTTGTATTTTTGTTTGGAAAAAACAAAAATTTGGATTTTCTACCATTTATAACATAGAGTTCTATTTGATACAAATTCTAGCATATGAAACTATAGTAATCATGTTTCTTAATCTAAAAGCCTATATTGGGGATCCCTGGGTGGCGCAGCGGTTTAGCCTTTGGCCCAGGGCGCGACCCTGGAGACCTGGGATCGAATCCTACATCGGGCTCCCGGTGCATGGAGCCTGCTTCTCCCTCTGCCTATGTCTCTGCCTCTCTTTCTGTGTCTCTCATGAATAAATAAATAAAAATCTTAAAAAAAAAGAGTAATCTTAAAAAATAATAATAAGCATCATTAAACTGAGTGATATAATAAATGCCATATAAGGGGTACGGGCAAAGTGCTTTTAGAAGCACAAAGTGTCGAATAATGCTGGCAGAGCCAGAGAAGAAGTGACATTTGAGCTGTGTTTAAAAATGAGATGGGGGGATCCCTGGGTGGCTCAGCGGGGATCCCTGGGTGGCTCAGCGGTTTAGTGCCTGCCTTTGGCCCAGGGCGTGATCCTGGAGTCACGGGATCAAGTCCCACATCAGTCTCCCTGCATGGAGCCTGCTTCTCCCTCTGCCTGTGTCTCTGCCTCTCTCTCTCTCTCCCTCTCTCTCTCTCTGTGTTTCTCATGAATAAATAAATAGAATATTTTTAAAAATAAAATAAAAAATAAAAATGAGATGGAATTTGTCAGGCAAAAAAGAAAAAAAACAGTCATACTCTGCATAAGTAAAGGCATGGCATTTTGAGAGTCTGTTACATGGATAAACCTTCTCCTATAGCTCTTAGAAGCAAACAGCAGAAAAACTACCTATTATTATTATTAGAGTCTAGGGTTAACAATTATAATGGCAACATGGAAGATGTGATGGAAGTGAGAGATTCTAAAATCCTGGAAATCTGTGATGATATTGTAATCATCTAGGCAAGAGGCACAAAGAATCTGTTGAGCTACAGAAGAGAACAAAGAGCTATGGAAGAAGCTGCCTATTGGCTGTAGCCATGAATGATGGGGAGTGGTTGAAGATAACTCTCAAGTTTCTGGATTTACAACTGGATGGATGGTATTGTCATTCTCCAAGCTAAAGAACATAAGAGAAGCAAGTCTGTGAACAATAAAGAGCATATATCCATTTCTTTTGTTTTTCATCCTACATCTAGTGAAGAGTATTTCCCTTAAGGTATTAGCTATAGTTTAGAAAGTTGACTTTTATCTGTAATATAAAATTTCAGGGTCAACCCCAAGGTGGCTGAGCAGTTTAGGGCTGCCTTCAGCCCAGAGCCTGATCCTGGAGACCTGGGATCGAGTCCCGCGTTGGGCTCCCTGTGTGGAGCCTGCTTCTCCCTCTGCCTGTGTTGTGTCTCTGCTTCTCTCTCTCTCTCTCTCTCTCTCTCTCTCTCGATGAAAAAATAAATAAAATCTTTAAAAAATAATAAAAAAATAAAAACCACAACAAATATCTAGCACACTGTTACTTCTTGAGGCTTGGTCCTGGACCCTTTTTGCTTTTATCAGTCCTGATTTTCTTCCAAGCCTGGTCTTCCCATAGCTTACTCCTTTTTTTTTTTTTTTTTTTTTTTTTTTTTTTTTTTAGCTTACTCCTTCTTAATAAATGACACTACCATCCACTCAATTACTAGAAGCTTGAGTCATCTTTTTTTTTTTTTTTTTTTTAAAGATTTCACCCATTTGAGATGCCTGGGTGGCTCAGTGGTTGAGTGTCTGCCTTCAGCTTGGGTCATGATCCCAGAATCGGGATCGAGTCCCACTTCGGGCTCCCTGAGGGGAGCCTGCTTCTCACTCTGCCTGTGTCTCTGCCTCTCTCTCTCTCTCTCTCTCTCTCTCTGTGTCTCTCATGAATAAATAAATAAAATCTTAAAAAAAAAAAAGAACAGCCATTCCAACAAGTGTGAGGTGATACCTCATTGTGATCTTGATTTACATTTTCCTGATGATCAGTAAAGTTAAGCATCTTTTTTTCTTAAGATTTTATTTATTTATTTGGGAATGGAAGGGCAAGAAAGAGGGAGTGAGAGAATCTTTTTTTTTAAAGATTTATTTATTTATTTATTTATTTATTTATTTATGATAGACACACAGAGAGAGAGAGAGAGAGAGGCAGAAACACAGGCAGAGGGGGAATCAAGCTCCATGCCTGGAGCCCGATGCGGGACTCAATCCCAGGACTCCAGGATTGCGCCCTGGGCCAAAGGCAGGCGCCAAACCGCTGAGCTACCCAGGGATCCCCCACCCAGGAGTGAGAGAATCTTTTTTTTTTTTTTTTTTTGGAGTGAGAGAATCTTAAGTAAACTCTGCGTTGATCTCAGAGTCCATCATGGGGCTCCAACCCCAAGATTATAACATGACCCAAAATTAAGAGCTGGATGCTTAACGAACTGAGCCACGCAGGTGCCCCAAGTTAAGCACCTTTTGAGGGCTCCTGGCTGGCTCAGTCAGTAGAGTATGTGACTTTTTTAAAAATCTTGTTTTTTTTTTAAGTTTTATGTACTTAAATAATCTCTACACCTGGATGGGGCTCGAACTCATGACCCTGAGATCAAGTCTCACAGTCCTCCTACTGAGCCAGCCAGGCACCCCAAGAATGTGATTCTTGAACTAGGGTCACAAGTTTGAGCCCCATATTGGGTGTAGAGATTACTTTAAAATGTTTTTTAAAAAAGGCTAAGGACATTTTCAGGTATTTCTTGACCATGTGTATGTCTTCTTCAGTAAAATGTCTATTCATGTTCTCTGCCCATTTCTTTTTTTTTTTCAAAATTTATTTATATAAGTAACCCCTACCCCCAACATGGGGCTCAAACTCTTGACCTTGAGATCAAGAGTCTCATGCTCTATGGACTGAGCCAACCAGAACCCTGTTCTCTGCCCATTTCTAAGTCCGATTATTTGGAGTTTTTTGCTACTGAGTTTTACGTGGTCCTTGTACAATTTGAATAATAACTCATTATCTTATATGCGGTTTGCAAATATTTTCTCCCATTCCATATGTTGCCTCTTCATTTTGTTGATTGTTTCTTTTACTATGCAGAAGCTTTTTTGTTTGATGTAGTTCTACTTGTTTACTTTGGCTTTTGTTGATTGTACTGTTAGTGTCATATCCAGAAAATCATTGCCAAGAGCAATGTCAAGGAGATTTTTCCCTATGTTTTCTTCTGGGATTATATGCTTTCAGGTCTCACATTTGAGTCCTTAATCCATTTCAAATTAATTTTTGCAACTGGAATAAGGGTTATTATTTTTCATATGAATTTCCAGTTTTCCCAACACATTTATTAAAGTGACTGTTTTTTCCTCATTGAGTATTCTTGGTTCCTTGTCAAATATTAGTGACTGTATATGCCAGGCACCTTTTGTTAAGCATTTACTTTTTGCCTTGCAATACACCAAGTAATTTGCATGTGTTATCCTATTTAATTACCACACCTTCCTAAGAAGTAGCTGTTACTATTGCCCATCTAACATTTTTGCTTAAAAACCTATTTTTCACTATTAAAAAATAATCCACTTTCACATATATGCTTTATTTTTCTCTTAAACTGTTTTCTTTTTTTAATGACTTTATTAATTTTTTTAAAGATTTTATTTATTTATTCATGAAAGACACAGAGGAGAGAGCCACAGGGAGAGGCAGAGGGAGAAGCAGGCTCCATGCAAGAAGCCCCATGCAGGACTCGATCCAGGATCTCCAGGATCATGCCCTGCGCTGAAGGCAGACACCCAACCAACCGCTGAGCCCCCCAGACATCCCTAAATTGTTTTCTTAGGATAATTTTCAGAAGCAGAATTACTGGGTCAAATAATATAAAGATTTTAAAACTATCAATTACTTTTTTCTATTCTCACTTGGAGGACTTGTCTACTCATTTTCTTTGTATTTAGCTTTTCTATTAAAAAAGGAGGAATCCCTGGGTGGCTCAGCAGTTTGGCGTCTGCCTTCGACCCAGGGCGTGATCCTGGAGATGGAGTGCAGGGATGGAGTCCCATGTCAGGCTCCCTGCATGGAGCCTGCTTCTCCCTCTGCCTGTGTCTCTGCCTCTCTCTCTCTTTGTGTCGTTCGTGAATAAATAAATAAAATATTAAAAAAAAAAAAAAAGAAAGAAAGAAAGTGGAGGGGGGTTACCTGGGTGGCTCCATGGTTGAGTGGCTGCCTTTGGCTCAGGTCATGATTTCAGGATCCTGGGATCGAGTCCTGCATCAGGCTCCCCAGAGGGAGACTTCTCCCTCTGCCTATGTCTCTGCCTCTCTCTCTGTATCTATCACAAATAAATAAATAAAATATTTTTTTTTAAAAAAAGAAAGTGGGGATCCCTGGGTGGCTCAGCGGTTTAGCTCCTGCCTTTGGCCCAGGGCATGATCCTGGAGCCCCGGGATCGAGTCCCACATCGGGTTCCCGGCATGGAGCCTGCCTCTCCCTCTGCCTGTGTCTCTGCCTCTCTCTCTATGTCTATCATAAATAAATAAAATCTTTAAAAAGGGATCCCTGGGTGGCTCAGCGGTTTGGCGCCTGCCTTTGGCCCAGGGCGCGATCCTGGAGTCCTGGGATCGAGTCCCACATCAGGCTCCCGGCATGGAGCCTGCTTCTCCCTCCTTCTGCCTCTCTCTCTCTCTTTCTCTCTATCATGAATAAATAAATAAATAAATAAATAAATAAATAAATAAATCTTTAAAGAAAAAAGAAAGAAAGAAAGTGGAGGGAGGCCACCTGGGTGGCTCAGTCTGCTTTTGGCTCAGGTCATGATCCCAAGGTCTTGGGATTGAGCCCAGTTTCTGGCTCTCTGCTCAGTGGGGAGCCTGCTTCTTCTTCTTCCTCTGCCCCTCCCACCTGCTTGTTTTTTCTCTCTCTCTTTCTTTCTCTGTCTCCCTCTCAAATAAATAAATAAAATCTTAAAAAAAAAAAGAAAAAGTAAAGTGCTTACAAAGTAGAATAAACACCTTGTTTTCTGGGTCAAAAAAAAAAAAAGTGGGCTCCTCCACTTCTCCACAACCTGCCCAGCCTAGAGTCTGACAGATAGTAAATGCTTAATAAATATTTATTTCATGACTATTAAATTCCTTTAGAGTATCTGATCTAAAAGTCCATCTAAGAAAAATGACTAGTTCTGTCTTTAGTGAAGATTCTAGGATGGAGCTTTACACCTTATATCAATTGAACTCATTCATTCATTCATCTATAGTTTGTCTTATTGCAAAGAAGAACTTGAGGTGGCTTAGAAAGGTATGAAAACAGGGATGCTGGGGTGGCTCAGCGGTTGAGCGTCTGCCTTTGGCTCAGGTCATGATCTCAGGATCCCGGGATCCAGTTCTGCATCGGGCTTCCCATAGGAGCCTACTTCTCCCTCTACCTATGTCTCTGCCTCTCTCTCTCTGTCAAGAATAAATAAATAAAATCTTAAAAAAAAATAAAGTTGTGAAACAAATAGCAAGACAAAATATATTATATATAACAAAGGTAAAACAAAGGGAATATAAGGGGAGGTGAGTAAAACAGCTGAGATTGAGGGAGTCACCAAAAATGCATACCACTGAAGTTCTATATACTTGCTAATAAGGTCAAAATACAATTTTCACTTTAAGCTCCCTGGTAACTAACAAAAGGATGGGAATGTGATCGGTTGCAATAGTATTTGCAGTGTTCACAGGCAAAAACAGTTTTGTTTTTAGGAAAATCACTACCCTTCCTGAAGATAAGACTGGACATAAATTTCTCCTGTGCTTTCTCTGATTGAAAATCTTGTGAACAATGTCACCTTCAACAGCATCCTCCATACAGTAAGTAGGGAGATAAATTTTGAAGGGCTGTTTTTTATAGTGCCTATAATAAAAGCTGAAAACATTACAGCCATATACAGTTCAGAAAAAGCAAATTTTTATTATTATTACTATTATGCTGCCCAGAAGATAAGCAGCTCTCCCCTGGTTTTATTAGATCTATGTTATTTATTTATTTATTTATTTATTTATTTATTTATTTATTTATTTAAAGGATCCAGTGCAAAAATTCTTAATCTGGGGTTCATGAGCAACATTTAGGGTATTCAAAATTCTCTAAAGTTGTATGCAAAAATACTGAAGGATTATGATATGTCAATTTAGATTCATCAACTGCAACAAATGTACTACTCTGGTAGGGGATGTTGATAACTGGAGAAGCTATGCTTGTGTGGGGCCAAGGGAGTATATGGGAAATTTCCTCTCAATTTAGGTATGAACCTAAAACTGCTTTAAAAAAAATTGTCTTCTTGGGCAGCCCTGGTGGCGCAGCGGTTTAGCGCCTGCCTTTGGCCCAGGGCGGGATCTTGGAGACCCGGGATCGAATCCCACGTCAGGCTCTCGGTGCATGGAGCCTGCTTCTCCCTCTGCCTATGTCTCTGCCTCTCTCTCTCTCTCTGTGACTATCATAAAAAAAAAAAAAAAAAGTTATTATGAGTAGCAAACACCTAAGGGTTTTGTTAAAATGCAGATACTGATTCCGTATGTCTGGGGTTAGGCCTGAGAGTCTGCATTTCTGGCAAACTTCCAGGTAATACCACTGCTGCTGATCTTCAGAACCTACTCTGGGTAGAAAGGCTCTGAAGCAGTAATATTTAAAGTGTGATCCGGGAATCCCTGGGGTAGGGGAGAATTCCTTATATGCATAATAATACCAAGGTGTTATTTGCCTTTTCCCACCGTGTTAACATTTGCACTCCTGGTGAGTAAAACTGCAAATGCCTTAACACAAATCAAGTGGTGTCAGCAAAACATACTAATACTCTCTGTACTCTTTACTGCCATCTACTTGCAATTTAAAAAAAAAAAAAAAGGATGCTGTTTTACTTAAGAATGTCTTTGATGAAGCAGTGAAAATTAGTAATTTTATGAAATCTTGACCCTTCAGTCTGAGCCACCCAGGCTTCAGTAAATGTGCCTTTAGTTATTTCATATCACTAAGGGGAAGTATGTATGAAGCATTTGTGCTGCACATTGATGAACAAACATGATGGTTACCTTGAAGAAAGATATTTCTGTAATTCACTGAGTTGTGACCTGAGATAGCTGCTTTTTTCACTGACTACCATTTTTCTTTGAAACATACCATGGCTATTCAGACTTGTATATTTGGCTGAAATTTTCTCAAAAATGAATGAAGTGAGCCTACACTTCCAGAAAAAATAACTGACAGGATTTGTTGCCAATGATAAAATTTGAATTTTCAAACAAAAAATTAGAATTTTAGAAAACTTATTTCTACCACCATGAGCTCGACAGCTTCCTTATACTTAAAAGACTTTTCTAATGATGATAAATGTGATTTTTAAGATATTGTATAATGAAATATATTAGGGGGATCCCTGGGTGGCGCCAACGGTTTGGCGCCTGCCTTTGGCCCAGGGCGCGATCCCGGAGACCCGGGATCGAATCCCACATAGGGCTCCCGGTGCATGGAGCCTGCTTCTCCCTCTGCCTGTGTCTCTGCCTCTCTCTCTCTCTCTCTCTCTCTCTGTCTCTCTCTGTGTGACTATCATAAATAAATTAAAAAAAAAATTTTATAAAAAAAAAATGAAATATATTAGGATTCAGAAGATCTGCATAACTCATTGAACCAATATTTTCAAACAACCAATGAATGGGTAAGAGATACATTCAAAGAGCAAGATAGACCAGTGGATTTTAATGAAACAGAACAAAAAGCTCATTGATATGATTTAAGATTCTACACTGCAACTAACCTTTAAGAAATTACCACTTGTTAAAAAAAAAGAAGAAATTACTATTTCTTGAGTTTCCATGTAGTATCAAACAATAATCACAATTTTCTGAGAAGTCTATTAAAATAATTCCCCCCTTTCCAACTGCTTATGTATATGAGACCAGATTTCTTCATATACTTCAGCTAAAACAACATATTGTAACAGACTGAATGTGGATGCATGTATCAGAATCTAAAGCAGACATTAAAGAATTTTTGGCTGGCTCAGTCAGTAGGGTGTGAGACTCTTGATTTCAGGGGTTGTGAGTTTGAGCCCCATGCTGGGTGTAGACATTACTTAAAAAAAAAAAAAAACTTTGTAAAAATGTAAAACATTGAGCAGCCCCAGTGGGGCAGCGGTTTAGCGCTGCCTGCAGCCCAGGGTGTGATACTGGAGACCCGGGATCGAGTCCCACGTCAGGCTCCCTGCGTGGAGCCTGCTTCTCCCTCTGTCTGTGTCTCTGCCTCTCTCTCTGTCTCTCTGTCTCTATGAATAAACAAATAAAATATTTAAAAAAAAGTAAAACATTGACATTCTTTTTATTATATATATATTTTTTGTTTTGGAAAACATGCTACATTTCATAAAAATATGTTATTTATGTTAATAAGTAATGAATTTATTATTTCAAAATAAATTATTTCTTTATTTTAATTACTAGTACAGTAATTATTGATAGATATAACCTAAATAAACAGAAGCTCATTATTTTCTAAGGCTTTTTGGATTGAGAGCTGTTGCTTTCATTAAATTTCAAAGAGATCCAAGACCTTAAAAAGACCTCAAAATGGTTAAGAACCACAGACCTTGAAAAAGAAACCAATGGGGTGCCTGCATGGCTCAGTCAGTTAGGCATCTGCCTTGGGCTCAGGTCTTGATCAGAGAGTCCTGGGATCTAGCCCCATGTCAGAGTTCCCTGCTCAGTGGGGAGTCTACTTCTCCCCCTCCTCTGCTTCTCTCCTCCCTTGCTCTCTCTCTTGTTCACTCTCTCTCTCAAATTTTATTTAAAAAATAAAATAAAAAGAAGTGGATAAAAAATAAAAAGAAATGAATGAGCTTATTGCATATTCTGCACAAATGTTATTTTTCTCAGTTAAGCTTTTGAAAAGTATGGAATGGCAGTGAGTTCTAGATTATATTTCTAACAAGAACATAGAACACAGACTAGAACAGTTCTGAGCTGACAATTAACTAGTGAGCCTTAATATAAATGGGTTTCAAAACAACTCTTAGAAGCTCAGATCTAATTCCCTAATATCATATAAAAAGCAACACTATAAACTGTGCTTTTTTCTTTGAAGATTTTATTTATTTATCCATGAGAGACAGAGGGAGAGAGAGAGAGAGAGAGAGGCAGAGACAGGGGCAGAGGGAGAAGCAAGCTCCATGCTGAGAGCCTGACATGGAACTTGATCCTGGGTCTCCAGCGCTAAACCACTGAGCCACCCAGGCTGCCCATATAAACTATGCTTTACAAGAATGAATCCATTTAATTCATGACAACTCTATATGGTAGGCACTCTTACTATCTCTGGTTTGTACATTTTGTCGAATGAATGAATCAATAAAGTTTTATTTTTTAAAGATTTTATTTTTAAGTAATCTCAACATTCAAATGAGCCAGCCAGGCGCCCCTAAAATTAAGGTTTTTTTTTTTTACCTGTATACAAATCGAACTTAGAAAAGCGTTCTCAATACAGCTATAGTCATCCAACTAGTGCTCATTTCCTACCTTTTTTACTCAACATTTGCTTATCTGCAATTTCCTTCTGCATTTTTTTTTTAAGATTTTATTTACTTATTCATGAGAGACACAGAGAGAAAGAGAGACAGAGACACAGGCAGAGGGAGAAGCAGTCTCCATGCAGGGAGCCTGATATGGGATGTGGGACTTGATCCCGGGTCTCCAGGACCAGGCCCTGGCTGAGGGCAGGCACTAAACCGCTGAGCCACCCAAGGATCCCTCCTTCTGCGTTTTTATTGCCACCTAGCTCTTCTCTGTTTATAACCTCAAAAGTCCCACAGTTAAATTTCTTTCCTTCTTGGGATTGGAGATACATTCTTCCCTCTAAATATCCATGTAACTTTTGAAAATAAATACAAATACCACAGTGTCTATCAATTAGCCCCACCTCACTTACTGCATCCTAGCCCTCATGCCCCCCATATGGACCATGTGTTCATCCTATCAAGCAGATCTCTTCACCCATATTTCAGTAAGACTAATAATACCAAGGGGATTCCTGGGTGGCTCTGACTTTAAGCAGCTGCCTTCAGTCGTGATCCTGGGGTTCTGAAATCTAGCCCTGCATCAGGCTCTCTGCTCAGTGGGTAGTCTGTTTCTCCCTCTGCTCTTCCCTTCTGCTCATGCTCTCTCTCTCTCTCACACATAAATAAATAAAATCTTAAAAAAACCAACCAAACAAACAAACAAAAAAAACCCAGCAGAGAACACTAATAATGACAAGAAGTAACACTCACCTCATAATTACTACGTGCTACGTGCTTTACTGCATGAACTTATTTAGTCTTCACTGGTAGCTATATAAGTACTATTTTTATCCACCCCTATTTTAGAGATGGGAAAATAAAGGTTTATGCAGCTAGAATAACTTGTCTAAGTCTCATAGCTAGAAACTAGTAGGGTCAAGCTTTGATTTGAACTTTTATCTTTCCATCCCCCCTACCCACTCATAGTTTTATTTGGGTATTATTTACATAAGATTAAACTACTGGAAGTGTACAATTCAATATTTTTACTAAATATATAAAGTTATGTGACCACTGCCACAATCTGGTTTTAGAATATTTTCCTCACCCCAAAAAAGTTACTTTGTAGTCAAGTCTTGCTCCCTCTCCTAGCCCCAGACAATGACTAGAGTTGCCTTTTATGAAACACATATAAATGGAATCCTACATTGCATATAGATAGAATCCTTTGTTGTCTGGTCTTTTTTACTTAGCATGTTTTTAAAGTTCATCTGCGTTGGATAGAGTGTCAGTAATTTGTTGCTTCTTACTGCTGAACAGTGTGTGTTGTATGAATATACCATGTTTTACTTATCCATTCACCAGCTGAGGTACATTTGGATTGTTTCCACTTTGGGGCTATTATGAATCATGCTGTTATGAACATTCATGTGCAAATTTCTGCATGGACATAAATATTGTCATTCCTCTTAGGTGGTTCTTAGGAGTAACATTTTTGACTCATAATTCAGTTTATGTTGAACATTTTAGGAAACTTCAAACTATCTTCCAAAGTAGCTGTATCATTTTATATCCCCATCTACAACATATGAAGATCTCAGTTTCTCCACATCCTCATCAACACTTGTCCATCCTAATGGATGTGAAGTGGTATCTCATTGTGGTTTTATTTTTTAAAAATTTTTAAAAGATTTTATTTATTCATGAGAGCCACAGAGAGAGAGAAGCAGAGACACAGGCAGAGGGAGAAGCAGGCTCCATGCAGGGAGCCTGATGTAGGACTCGATCCCAGGTCTCCAGGATCAGGCCCTGGGCCAAAGGCAGGCGCCAAACCGCTGAGCCACCCAGACATCCCTCATTGTGGTTTTAATAGGCGTTTCTTTAATGGTTAATGATGTTGGTTATCTTTCCCTGACCGTATTAAACATTTATATATCTTCTTTCCTTGGGACCCTTGACTACAACGTTACTGCCACCCAACCAGTGCCTCCCCAATATGCCATATTCACTCTTGCCTTTCTGCTTTTGCTTATACTCTTCCTGTAACCTAAAATGCCCTATTATTTTATGATCTCAAACCTGAGATTTTTTAAAAATCTAGTTCCAGGGGCACTTGAGCGGATCAGTCAGTTGAGCATCTGCCTTTGGTTCAGGTCATGATCTTAGGGCCCTGGGATCAAGCCCCATGTGGAGCTCCCTGCTCAGTGAGGAGTCTGCTTTTCCCTCTCCCTCTGCCACTCCCCCTGCTCCTGCTCACTCTCTCTCTCCCACTCCCTCTCAAATAAAGAAAGAAAATGTTTTTTTTAAAAAAAGATTTTATTTATTTACTCATGAGAGACACACACAGAGAGAGAGGCAGAGACACAGGCAGAGGGAGAAGCAGGCTCCATGCAGGGAGCCTGACATGGGACTCGATCCCGGGTCTCCAGAATCAGGCCCTGGGCTCAAGGCGGCGGCACTAAACCACTGAGCCACCTGGGCTGCCCCAGATGTAAAGATTAATAGAGCAAAATAAAGTTTATCATCTAGTTAATTACATAGTGTGATGCAAAGATACAGGCCCAAATAAAGCAAAAGTATATCTTCTGAAATTGTATCTTTACTTCAGGTCTAAATAAAACCTAGAATTCATTTGTGCATAAAATTGTTTAGCTATCATTTCTTGAGCATCTCCAATGTATACGCTGCTTTGTAATCGCTGTTGTTAGAGGGAGAACAGAAGTTATGATCCTTCTATTTGTTCATAGAAGATGAAGGGAAGCAATAAGTAATCAAAAATTTTAATACAATGGTAAGTGCTATAACAAAAGTAGCTTTACTGCGGACCACAGAGAAAAATGTTATTACACCACAAAAGAGATGACTTTAATTTGGTTCTTTATGAAAGGATATTAGCCAAGTGAAATGTAGGGCTTCCTAGTAGGAATCTGGCCCACCTCTGGGTTTTACTCTCATTTCAAGAAAGTCAGACTGTCAAAAACCTGATCCACTTTTGGACTCAGTAAAATAATTAGGGCACAAAAAATGTCCTGGACTGACCTGGGTTTCTGGAGATACTGGGATAACATCAACAATAGCAACTTTCCTCACCTTTTCCCTCCTCTACACCCATTTCTCAGCACTATCCTCTGAGGTTTTAGGAAATAAACAGTTGTAGAAATCAATAATGGTATAAAGGCATGAGTACTAGATAAAAAATGAACCTCTAGGAAAAAGTTCTTTAGCAATCTGATCTCTTCCAGCCTGGAGGGATAACCCAAGAACTGAGTCCTCAGTTAGGATCTAAAAACCTAACAATTTGAAAATTCCACTTCTGGGGCACATGGGTGGCTCAGTTGTTTAAGTGTCTGCTTAAATTTAACTGAGTCCTCAGTTCTTGGGCTTTATTATAAATAAAGTTGTTAATTGTTACCAGGTGCAGTCATTAGGGCTTTTTTTTCTTTAATTGAAGTATAGTTAAGATACAATATATTAGATAAGTTATATCTTATCTTAATATATCTTAATATATCTTATCTTAATATATCTTATATATTAGATTAGTTAAGATACAATATATTATACAATATATAATGTATATTATATATACAATATATTATGTTCCAGTATACAACATAATGATTTGGGATTTACATATATTACAAAATGCTCACATGGTAAGTGTAGTTACTGTCACTATGCAAAGTTATTAAAATTTTATTTACTATATTTCCTATGCTGTGCTTTACATCCCTGTGACTTATCATTTATTTTATAATTGGAAATTTGTACCTCTTGATCTCCTTCACCTAATTCACCCATCTCCCCATCCCACCTCATCTCTGGCAATCATGAGTTTTTATTTGTGGGTCTGTCCCTGTTGTTCTGTTTGTTTTGTTTTTTAAATTCCACATATAAATGAAATAATATGGTATTTGTCTTTCTCTGATTTACTTCACTTGGCATAATACCCTCTAGGTCCATCCATGTCACAAATGGCAAGATTTCATTCTTTTTTATGACTTTATGACTTAGTAATATTCTGTTGCAAATATATATATGAGATATATATATGAGATATATATGTGAGATAGACATATCTATTTTGATATAAATCTTTATCTATATCTATACCTATCTCACATCTTTATCCATTCATCTATTGACGGACACTTAGGTTGCTTTTATATCTTGGCTATTGTGAATAGTACTGCAATACTGCAATGAACATAGGGGTACATATACCTTTTTGAATTCGTGTTTTTGTTTTCTTTGGGTAAATACCCAGAAATGGAATTTTTAATTTTTTAAAGGATTTATTTATTTATTTGAGAAAGAGAGAGAGAGAGAGAGCACAAGCAGTGGTGGCAGCAGAGGGAGAGGGAGAAGTAGCTCCCTGCTAAGCAGAGTGCCTGATTCAGGGTTCAATCTCAGGACCCTGGGATCATGGCCTGAAGTGAAGGCAGACACCCCAGAAGTGGAATTTTCAAACTGTTAGGTTTTTAGATCCAAAAGTTCTGCCCACCTGTATTTGGTTCTAGATCATATTGACTTTTATTTTAGTGTTGAAGGGCTTAATCTGGGGGGGCGGGAGGTGGATGATGGCCAAGGAATCAAGTTAAACATGAAAATAATATTCATCTTGGAAAATGTTGTAACTCTAAACAAGAAGCGGTTTCTCCTGTCAATAACCTAGTGTAATTAAAAACATTCAAATTTCAGTTAAAATTTCAATGCTAACTCTGAAACCTTGGCCAAACCACTTAACTCTTCTAAATCTTAATTTATTTATCAGAAAAACAATGTATCTTTAACTCTTTATTGAAAATTAAAGATGAAGTCCCAATAGTTCATTTTTGCTTTTGTTTCTTTTGCCTTTGTGGATGTATCTTGCAAGAAGTTACTGTGGCCGAGTTCAAAAAGGGTGTTGCCTGTGTTCTCTTCTATGATTTTGATGGACTCTTGTCTCACATTTAGATCTCTCATCCATTTTTAGTTTATCTTTGTGTATGGTGAAAGAGAGTGGTCCAGTTTCATTCTTCTGCATGTGGATGTCCAATTTTCCCAACACCATTTATTGAAGAGACTGTCTTTCTTCCAATGGATAGTCTTTCCTCCTTTATTGAATATTAGATGACCATACATTTCAGGGTCCACTTCTGGGTTCTCTATTCTGTTCCATTGATCTATGTGTCTGTTTTTGTGCCAGTACCACACTGTCTTGATGACCACAGCTTTGTAGTACAACCTGAAATCTGGCATTGTGATGCCCCCAGCTATGGTTTTCTTTTTTAAAATTCCCCTGGCTATTCGGGGTCTTTTCTGATTCCACACAAATCTTAAAATAATTTGTTCTAACTCTCTGAAGAAAGTCCATGGTATTTTGATAGGGATTGCATTAAACGTGTAAATTGCCCTGGGTAACATTGACATTTTCACAATATTAATTCTGCCAATCCATGAGCATGGAATATTTTTCCATCTCTTTGTGTCTTCCTCAATTTCTTTCAGAAGTGTTCTATAGTTTTTAGGGTATGGATCCTTTACCTCTTTGGTTAGGTTTATTCCTAGGTATCTTATGCTTTTGGGTGCAATTGTAAATGGGATTGACTCCTTAATTTCTCTTTCTTCTGTCTCATTGTTAGTGTATAGCAAAAATGAACTATTGGGACTTCATCAAGAAGCTTTTGCACAGCAAAGGATACAGTCAACAAAACTAAAAGACAACCTACAGAATGGGAGAAGATATTTGCAAATGACGTATCAGATAAAGGGCTAGTTTCCAAGATCTATAAAGAACTTATTAAACTGAACACCAAAGAAACAAACAATCTAATCATGAAATGGGCAAAAGACATGAACAGAAATCTCACAGAGGAAGACATAGACATGGCCAACAAGCACATGAGAAAATGCTCTGCATCACTTGCCATCAGGGAAATACAAATCAAAACCACAATGAGATACCTCACACCAGTGAGAATGGGGAAAATTAACAAGGCAGGAAACCACAAATGTTGGAGAGGATGTGGAGAAAAGGGAACCCTCTTACACTGTTGGTGGGAATGTGAACTGGTGCAGCCACTCTGGAAAACTGTGTGGAGGTTCCTCAAAGAGTTAAAAATAGACCTGCCCTACGACCCAGCAATTGCACTGTTGGGGATTTACCCCAAAGATACAGATGCAATGAAATGCCAGGACACCTGCACCCCGATGTTTCTAGCAGCATGTCCACAATAGCCAAACTGTGGAAGGAGCCTCGGTGTCCATCGAAAGATGAATGGATAAAGAAGATGTGGTTTATGTATACAATGGAATATTACTCAGCCATCAGAAACAACAAATACCCACCATTTGCTTCAACGTGGATGGAACTGGAGGGTATTATGCTGAGTGAAGTAAGTCAATCAGAGAAGGACAAACATATGTTCTCATTCATTTGGGGAATATAAATAATAGTGAAAGGGGATATAAGGGAAGGGAGAAGAAATGTGTGGGAAATATCGGAAAGGGAGACAGAACATAAAGACTCCTACCTCTGGGAAATGAACTAGGGTGGTGGAGGGGGAGGAGGGCGGGGGGTGGGGGTGAATGGGTGACGGGCACTGAGGGGGACACTTGACGGGATGAGCACTGGGTGTTATTCTGTATGTTGGTAAATTGAACACCAATAAAAAAATCAATTTATTAAAAAAAACAAACAAAAAATAAATAAATAAAAAATAAAATAGAAATAATAACACACACACAAAAATATCGGAAAGGGAGACAGAACATAAAGACTCCTTTTTTTTTTTGTAAAGTTTATTTATTCATGAGAAACACACACACACACACAGAGGCAGAGACACAAGCAGAGGGAGAAGCAGGCTCCATGCAAGGAGCCTGATGTGGGACTTGATCCCTGGTCTCCAGTACCACACCCTGGGCTGCAGGTGGCGCTAAACTGCTGCACCACCGGGGCTGCCCAACATAAAGACTCCTAACTCTGGGAAACGAACTAGGGGTAGTGGAAGGGGAGGAGGGCGGGGGGTGGGGGTCAATGGGTGACGGGCACTGAGGGGGGCACTTGACGGGATGAGCACTGGGTGTTATTCTGTATGTTGGTAAATTGAACACCAATAAAAATTACATTTATTATAAAAAAAGAAAAAAAGAAAAAATTAAAGAAAGTAGGGGATCCCTGGGTGGTTCAGCGGTTTGGCGCCTGCCTTCAGCCCAGGGCATGATCCTGAAGTCCTGGGATCGAGTTCCACTTCCGGCTCCCTGCATGGAGGAGCCTGCTTCTCCCTCTGCCTATGTCTCTGCCTCTCTCTTTCTCTCTGTGTCTCTCATGAATAAATAAATAAAATCTTAAAAAAAAAAAAAGAAAATTAAAGAAAGTATATAACAACCTGTGGCTTTCTACTTGATGAGGGTGATGATAATGCTAATATTGCTACTACTACTATCAGTTAACATTTACTGAACATTTTCTATGTGCCAGCAGTGTTCCAAAGTGCTTTGTATGATAATGATTATATGTTGAAAATCAGTTCAACACTACACCCATATGAAAGACTGGTGGAAAAAAAAAACAACAAAAAAAGAAAGACTGGTGGATTTGCAATTGTCATAGTCAGCTCAGGCTGTTATAACAAAATATGTAGACTGGATGTCTTAAGTGGAGATATTGGTTTCTCACAGTTGTGTAGGCCGAGAAGTCCAAGATCAGAATGTCAGTGCAGTTGGATTCTTGGTAAGGGCTCTCTTCCTGGTTTTTAGAGAGCTGCCTTCTTGCTATGTCCTCACATGGCAAGTAGGGGAACTCTTCTTATAAGGACACTAATCTCACCACGGGAGCCCCACCCTCATAATATTTTTTTGAATATAGTTGGCACATGATATTATATTAGTTTCAAATGTACAAAACAGTGATTTGACAAGTCTATATGTTATGCTATGACCACCCCAAGCGTAGCTACCATCTGTCACCATACAATCCGCTATTACAATACTATTGACTATATTCCTTATGCTGTTTTTTTTTTTTAAGATTTTATTTATTTATTTATTTGAGAAAGAGAGAGAAAAAGCAAGGTGGAGAGGCAGAGGGAGAGGGAGAAGCAGACTCCTCACTGAATAGGGAGCCTGCCGTTGGGGTTGATCATGGGATTCCAGGATCATGACCTGAGCTGAAGGCAGATGCCTAACCAACTGAGCCATCCAGGTGCCCCACCCCCCATGTCATATCTTTTTTCTCCGTGACTTATTCATTCTATAACTGGAGGTTGTTGGGTTTTTAAAATTTTCTTTTTAACTGGAAGTTTAATACCTCTCATTCCCCTTCTCCAATTTTGCCCATCCCCCACCCCACCCCTCCCACCTGGCAACTATTAGTTTGTTCTCTGTATTTATGAGTCTATTTCTGTTTCTGCTTGCTTATTTTATTTTTTAGAGCCCACATATAAGTGAAATCATATAGTATTTGCCTCTCTCTGTATCACTTCTTTCATTTAGCATAATACCTTCTAGGTCTATCTATAATGTTGCAAATGGCAAGGTCTCATTCTTTTTATGGCTGAGTAATATTCCAGTGTGTGTGTGTGTGTGTGTGTGTATTACATTTTCTTTTATCCATTCATCTGCCAATGGATATTTGACTTACTTTCATATCTTGGCCCTTGTAAATAATGCAATAAGCATTGGGATGTATATATCTTTTTGAATTATTGTTTTTGTTTTCTTTGGGTAAATTGTAGTAAAAATTACTGAGTCCTACGGTATTGTCTTTAAGATTTTATTTATTTGAGAGAGAGAGAGAGAGTGCACAAGTGGCATAAGGGCAGGAGAGGGCCAAGCAATCTCGCCATTCAGCAGGAAGCCTGCCAGAGGGCTCAATCCCAGGACCCTGAGATCATGACCTAAGCTGAAGTCAGACACTTAATCGACTGAGCTGCCCAGGTGCCCCATCATATGGTATTTCTAGTTTTAATTTTTTGACAAATCTCCATGCTGTTTTCCACAGTGGTTACACCAATGTGCATTTCCAGAAAAAGGGCACAAATGTTCCTTTTTCTCCACATCCTCACCAACACTTGTTATTTCTTATCTTTTTGATGCTTGCCATTCTGACAGGTGTGAGGTGGTATCTCATCATGGTTTCGATTTGCATTTCCCTGATGATGAGTGATGTTGGGCATCTTTTCATTTGTCTATTGGCCATCTGTGTGTCTTCCTTGGAAAAATGTATATTCAGTTCCTCTGTCCATTTTTTTTAATTTTTTTAAAAATTTTTATTTATTTATGATAGTCACAGAGAGATAGAGAGAGAAGCAGAGACACAGGCAGAGGGAGAAGCAGGCTCCATGCACCAGGAGCCCGATGTGGGATTCGATCCCAGGTCTCCAGGATCGTGCCCTGGGCCAAAGGCAGGCGCCAAACCACTGCGCCACCCAGGGATCCCTCCTCTGTCCATTTTTAAGAAATATTTTATTTATTCATGAGAGACACAGAGAGAGAGAGAGGCAGAGACATAGGCAGAGGGAGAAGCAGGCTCCATGTAGGGAGCCCCACGTGGAACTCGATTCTGGGACTCTGGGATCACGCCCTGAGCCTAAGGCAGATGCTTAACCACTGAGTCACTCAGGCTTCCCCCTCTGTCTATTTTTAATTGGATTATTTGGGGGTTTTCAGTGTTGAGCTGTATAAGTTGTTTATATATTTTTAGTTTTTAATACCATATTGGATATGTCATTTGCACATATCTTCTCCCATTCAGGAGGTTGCCTTTTTGTTTTGTCAATGGTTTCCTTCATTGTGCATAAGCTTTTTATTTTCCCACTCTCATGACTTTGTCTAAACCTAATTATCTCCCAAAGGCCCTATTTATGAATACCATCACATTGATAGTTAAGGCTTCAAGATATGAATTTTGAGAGGACACAGTCAGTCTGTAACACCATCCTAGGAGTTGGTTCTCTATCCTGGCTGCATATTAATCATCTAGGGAGCTGTTAAAAATGTCAATGTTATATGCTAGCCCAATTAAATCAGAATATCAGAATTAGAAAGAGGTAGCATTGGGGCACCTGGCTGGCTCAGTCGCAGAGCATGCAACTCTTGATCTTGGGGTTGTTCAAGCCCCACGCTGGATGTAGAAATTACCTAAAAATGAAATCTATAAAAAAAAAAGAAAGAGGTAGCATTCACTTTTTTCTAAAAAGTAATGAACTTGAGTAATGAACCAAGTTTCTTAAAGACCTAGCAGTCAGATGAAGGAGCCCTGATTTCATTCAATTTTCACTTCATTCCTGGATTTCTCTGCTTTTTTCATTATGGGAAGAAAAGCCAAAACGAGACTTCTTCAGGATTTCTGTAGCTTTTGAAGAGATATATCTGAGATATGGTTAACACAACACCTGCCTTTTCTCAGAATCTATCTGGTGTCTTTTTACTAGTTTCTGGGACAAGCTTTGAATTTCTTTCAGAGATGTTCTGTTCTGCCTTTATTAATTTGATTATTACATATTGACTGTATACCATGCATCAAAAGCTGCGCTAGATGGTGGGGATTTAAAGCAGAAAGCAGGGCAGCCTGGGTGGCTCAGCATTTTGGCACCACCTTCAGTCCAGGGTGTGATCCTGGAAACCTGGGATCGAGTCCCATGTTAGGCTCCCTGCATGGAGTCTGCTTCTCCCTCTGCCTGTGTCTCTGCCTCTCTCTCTCTCTCTCTCTCTCTCTGTGTGTGTGTGTCTCTCATGAGTAAATAAATAAAATCTTTAAAATAAATAAATAAAAAGTGACTGCTTCAGACTCTCTTTAAACTGCCTTCTCTAATCTCCACCTCCTTAAAATCCGATCAGGAATTGCCATGCTGGGGCACCTAGGTGACTCTGCCTTTGGCTTGGGTCATGATCTCAGGGTCCTGTGATTGAGCCTCACGTCGGACTCTGCTCCTCTGGGAGCCTCCTTCTTCTCCCTCTGCCTACCACTTCTCCTGCTTGTGTGAGCGTGTGTGCTCTCCTTCTGTCAAAATAAATGAATAAAATCTTAAAAAAAAATAAAAAAGAAATCTCCATCCTATTCTTATTTCCTATAATTTCTTTAAATGTCCTACATTTGATTGCCCCGGTAATACTCAACCATCACACCTTCAGTCCACTGTTCACACCAGTGGCAATTCCTGATCGGATTTTACGGAAGGTGGAGATTAGAGAAGGCAGTTTAAAGAGAGTCTGAAGCAGTCACTTTTTATTTATTTATTTTAAAGATTTTATTTATTTATTCATGACAGACACACACAGAGAGAGAGGGAGAGGCAGAGACACAGGCAGAGGGAGAAGCAGGCTCCATGCAGGGAGCCTGACATGGGACTCAATCCAGGGTCTCCAGGATCACACCCTGGGGCTGAAGGTGGCGCTAAACCACTGGGCCACTGGGGCTGCCCAACAGTCACTTTTTAGAATGAGAAAGGGAGTTCACCAGAAATAATGATATCAGCTACCATTTTTGAGTACTTACTATATGCTAGGCAATGAACTAAGTATACATGGTCCCTGCCCTCATGCAGCTTCCAATCTAGTAGAGAAGGCAGTCAACAAATAGGTACATTCTAAAAATATATAACATCATTTGGGATAAATGCCATGAAGAAACACATGGTACCATGACAAAGAATAATGGATAGGGATGAAGGCTAGGTTGGAGAAGGGAAATAGCTTCAGACCAAGACTCAAAGAATAAGAAATAGACCATGCCAACAGCAGAAGGAAGAGCTTTTGCTAAAGCCTCATAGCAAGAGTTTTGCATTTTCCAGGAATGAAAGAAGGCCAGTGTGGCTGGAGCACAGCAAGAGAGTGACATAAGATGATGTGTGGGTAGAGGCCAGATCACTCATGTTTCTTCTAGACCCCAAATAAGGAATCTGAATTATATTCTTAGAGCAAAGGGAAGTTGAGGACTGGCTTTAAGTAGGAGAATAACTTGATTGGTTTTGTGTTTAACATTACTTTAGTTACGGGGATCCCTGGGTGGCGCAGCGGTTTGGCGCCTGCCTTTGGCCCGGGGCGCGATCCTGGAGACCCGGGATCGAATCCCACGTCGGGCTCCCGGTGCATGGAGCCTGCTTCTCCCTCTGCCTATGTCTCTGCTTCTCTCTCTCTCACTGTGTGCCTATCATAAATAAATAAAATTAAAAAAAAAAAAAAACATTACTTTAGTTACGAAATGGGAAATGTATTATGTCAGGGCAATTAGGAAGCCTAGGGAAATTTTAGAGAAATAGAGCTTCTATCAAATGAAATACTGAAGGAAATTAAGAACACAGTGTGGTTTGGTGAAGAAGGTGATGACATAGGCTTCAGTTTTGTTGACTTTGGGGTGATAAAACTAGTTTTTTCTACCTTGGCTCCAAGTAGACTGAGATAAGGAGATTTATAGCTTCACTATAGAGAATTCCAAAGACTGTGGATACCTAATGTAAGGATAAGAAGGGTCAGAGAGGTAATACCAAGAGTCGCGTACAGAGAGGCCAAGGTACTTTCGCTACCCAGAACAACTTTTACAAGGGTATCAGACACCTAACATCATCCTGTCAAAGATGTTCCACAAACACTTGGATTGGAGTTTAGGATAGGTGTCTGACTGAACCAGTAGCACCTAGCAAGAAGTTAATTAATGTTTGTTGAATGAATAAGATTGATGTCATAATTATCTATCTGGCTGGGATAGTTGAAAGTACAGGAGCGGATGAAATTACTGAGGGAGAAAAGAGAGAATATGAAAAGGAAACAACTAAGAACAACAATTTCTTTTTTTTAAAATTTTATTTATTTATTTATTTATTCATGAGAGACACAGAGAGAGGCAGAGACACAGGCAGAGGGAGAAGCAGGCTCCATGCAAGGAGCCTGATGTGGGACTCGATCCCAGAATTGGGATCACACCCTGAGCCAGAGGCAGACCCTCCACTGCTGAGCCACACAGGCATCCCAAGAACAACTAATTTCTGATTGAAATTGATATGACAGGGACACCTGGGTGGCTCAGCAGTTTAGCGTCTGCCTTCAGCCCAGGGCATGATCCTGGAGTCCCAGAATCAAGTCCCACGTTGGGCTCCCTGCGTGGAGCCTGCTTCTCCTTCTGCTTGTGTCTCTGCCTCTCTCTCTGTGTCTCTCATGACTAAACAAATAAAATATTAAAAAAAAAAAAGAAATTGATATGACAGAAATTGAATGGTGTGACCACAAGAGAAACTTGGGTCAGACTCTGAGAGATCTTAAAGCTGGAATTTTTTTAAAAGATTTTATTTATTTATTCATGAGAATACACATAGAGGAGAGAGAGAGAGGCAGAGACACAAGCAGAGGGAGAAGCAGGTTCCATGCAGGGAGCCCAACATGGGACTCGATCCCGGGTCTCCAGGATCGCTAAACCGCTGAGCCACTGGGGCTACCCAAAGCTGGAATTTTTAATAAGAATGGGAGAATATCTTTTTTTAAAAAGATTTTATTTATTCATTTGAGAGAGAAAATGTACACAAGCATGGGAGGACCAGAGGGAGAGAGGAAGAAACAGGCTTCCGTTGAGCAGGGAGCCCAATGTGGGACTTGATCCCAGGACCCCAGGATCATGACCTGAGCTGAAGTCAGACGCTTAACCAACTGAGCCACCCAGGCGCCCCAGAATGGGAGAATATCTATTAAGGAAAAATGTTTAATTTCTCTCTTATGCCCAAAGAGATTTTAAAGAATAGACATACAGCTTACTAGATAAGTAGGAATCCCAAGCATTTTGTGACATGATTTCAGTAGACTGTTATATACATATTTTTAAATCAATTAATTATTTAAGTAATCTCTGCACCCAACATGGGGCTTGAACTCATGACCCCAAGATCAAGAGCCACATGCCCCACTAACTGAGCCAGCCAGATGCCTCAGTACATTTGGGAATTTTACATAGTCTCACCAGGACCAACTAGGAGTTTAGAAACAATAAGATATTGAATAAAATGGCATTCAGGAATTGGGAAATTGTTTCTTGTACAAAATAGCTAAGTAGGGTCTCTATAAAGAACTGTAATTAAAGGGGAGTGAGAACAAATTCTTTGCTTACAATTTCAGTGTCTTTAATTAAAATGTATTTATATGGATGAGCCAGGCCATTTCACATGCAATATGCTTCTATTGTATTTGGGTTTAGAGTTCTAGCAAACAAATCCAAAGATACTAGAATAGGTCTGTTATTCCTCTGCTTTTCTGTTTTCCTCTTAATCTAATTATTAAGATTGACAGCATTAGCACTAGACAGACCTGGTTTTGATTCTTGCTCAGCCACTTCCTACCCCTGCAAACTTATATGTAAGTTACTCAACCTCTCTAGGCCTAGTTTTCTCATCAGTGCTACACAGAAAATGAAAAAACCCATTTCAAAGGATTATTGTGAAAATTAAGTGAAAAAAATTAAAGCCTTTAAAGGCAATCCCTGACAAATTCCATTGCAGAAAGACATAATAAAAATAATATAATATCCAACACTTATTATATTGCAGCTACTGTACTTAAGTACTTTCGATACATTATCTCATTTAATCTTTTGAGATAGGTAATATTTCTTATCTGAATTTCACTCATGGGGACATTGAGGTTTAAGGAATTCATGTCATCACACAGCTATACAAATACCTAGTTAGCACAATCACCTACAGGGTGCACAAGTAATTTGATGCAAAAATATGAATGCATACACACACAAGGATATTTACATGCCACTATTGCCAGTTCCACACTTCCTGGCACTCCTATCTGGAATTGGTAGAATAGCACAGTGGCATGAGTGGAAATGGCAAGCAGAATATCCATTCAACTAGTAAGAGTATTTTCATGAAAAGGGAGGGACGCCTGGGTGGCTCAGTGGTTGAGTGTCTGCCTTCGGCTCGGGGCGTGATGCTGGAGTCCTAGGATCGAGTCCCACATCAGGCTCCCTGCGTGGAGCCTGCTTCTCTCTCTGCCTGTGTCTCTGCCTCTCTCTCTGTGTCTCTCATGAATAAATAAATAAAATCTTAAAAAAGAAAAAAAAAAGAAAGAAAAGGGAGTATATTGCAAAGAGCACAACTCTGTCTCTAATTTGCCCTTAGACCTTCAATTAAGTCATTTAACTTAAGTAAGTCTTTGGGCCTCAATTTCCTCATCTACAAAATGAGGGGGCTGGCTCAGTTCTAGAATCCTCTGAATCTAAGTGGTCCTCAAGACTACCACCTGGTGAGGCGCCTGGGTGGCTCAGTCAGTTGAGTGGCTGCCTTCAGCTCAGGTCATGATCCTGGTGTCTTGGGATCAAGCCCCTGCATTGGGCTCCCTGCTCAATGGGCAGCCTGCTTCTCCCTCTCCACCACTTATACTCTCTCACACTCTCTCTTTCTTTCTGTAATAAATAAATAAATAAATAAATAAATAAATAAATAAATAAATAAATAAATAAAATATTAGGAAAAAAAACCCTACCACTTCATATAGGTAGTTCTACACAAGCACTCTCGCCCTCATGGCAACAGCCACTCAACTCTCTGCAGCATTGGTATGCGTGTTACTCTAGCCAGCTGTACTATTTCCATCCCAAATTCTTGGGTGAATAGAGGGCTTGAAAGGGGGAGGGAATCTGTCAGTCAGAAATCTTAAAGCCCTTGACTTTATTTTTATTTTTTTTAAAGATTTTATTTAATTATTTATTCACAAGAGACAGAGAGAGAGAGAGGGAAACAGAGACACAGGCAGAGGGAGAAGCAGGCTCCATGCAGGGAGCCCGACGTGGGACTCGATCCCGGGACTCCAGGATCATGCCCTGGGCCAAAGGCAGGCTCCATACCGCTGAGCCACCCAGGAATCCCCAAGCCCTTGACTTTAAAAGAAATTCTGGAATAAATTGTCCGTGGTGTGTATCTGCTAAATCAGAAAAAACAGCATCAGTGTTTAATTCACAAAATCACCCTTATAATAGGTAGAGGAGCTGTCTTAGCTGAGATGAGATTTAAAGGGTCACTTTGCCACTAAGTGCTGAGTCAATGAGTGGAAGAGATTATAGCCCAAGTTCATTAGTACACTGGCAAGGATGCCAAAGGAACACTGCCAGAATGTGTTGGAATCAATCTGGGTTTTTGAGAATGATTCCAGTATTTACTTCCAAAATACATAGACTAATAAGACTCTTCTTATGATGGACATTATCAGAGCTTCATCTTAGAAATATAGGGACTCTGGGGCAAAGAGATAAGGATAAAGGTATGAGAGAAGGAGAACATTTCTCTTTTCAAGGAAAGCAGGAGATGTCCTTGAAAAGGCTACCCTATATCTACCCACTCTATTTTCAAGGCCTTGAAAAGTTGTTTTCTAGGTCTGTTGCTGGTAATGGTGACGATGACAATGCTGGATTAATTCATGGGAAGGGGGAGTTCTGCTTTTTCCTCCCCCACATTGCTTCCTTAGATTTGAGCCAGAGAGTAAAGGGGGTTCTCAATAAAATGCCAAGTTTAAAGAATTACTTTCTGAGAGGGAGTGGTTCCAGGGAAATGCAATGTGCACCTCACTAGGTTTCCATCTGAGGGCAGCAGTGCTAGCCTTTGCTGCCTGCTTAGGGTTGCTTACTGGGAGATACATGTTGGAAGGGCATCAAAGAGAGCAAGAGTGGAGTCCACACAGGAGGCTGGGAACCAGGCTGGTGAGAGTTCTCAGAAGGAGATTTTCTGTAGTCTGAGACAGAGCTGTGTCCATGGAGCTGGGTGAACCCTGGAATGAGTGGATGGTCTCTGCTGAAGACTGAACAGCAGAGCTTGGTGAGACATGCAGGAACTGTGACGTTCAGGGCAAGTCAGGCTGGCTACTCCTTTCAAACCTGTGGAGTTGGAACTTGCTGATTTTTATCTGGCCACTAGAGGGCAGAATGTGAAAAGAAGACTTCCACTTTCTCACCCTCTCAAATTGGCTTATTCAGCCCTGGAGGAATTCTAAATTTCAGAAGGGATAAATCTTGATCTTCCTAACATATATATTTAGTCAAGCCATTTCCTTGCTTACACATTTTCAATGTCTCCAGAATAGAGTCTGAGCTGACGAGAATGGCATACAAAGCTTTTAACTGTCACTGGTCTTCCTTTCTAACTTTACCAGTTAGTACCCCACCTCATCCCTGGCCCCCAGCCCTGCTCCCCATCTGAACATACACAACCCTAGCAGAGTAGTGAGGTGGAAAGGGGAAGAGGTTGGAGCCAATCACAAGCCAGTAAATCATCCCAGACTTTATCATCACTCTCACATTCAGCTTCACTAATTCTTGTCTATTCTCTCTTGGATAAACTCCGAGGCCAGAGACCACATCTACCTTGCTCATTGTTATATCTTTAGTGCCCAGCACTCATAGTGCTCATTAAACATTTATTGATCAAAGTCATAAATGAATGAATTCATTTACCTCACTGTTATCCTAGTCCACTTTACTAGCATCAGTCAGTAATAAGAACCCAAGCAGTCTCCCTATGCCCCCTCTTTGCTCCTTGCAGTCTGTTTTATACTTTGCAGCGAGCAATCTTTCTGAAATGCAAATTTGTCTAAAATGCTTCATGGTTCCTATTGCTCCCATGCTTCCTATTGCTCTTAAAGACCATGATCCATGGGACGCCTCGGTGGCTCAGTGGTTGAGCATCTGCCTTTGGCCTAAGTCATGATCTTGGAGACCTAGGATCAAGTCCCACATCGGGCTCCCTGCATGGAGCCTGCTTCTCCCTCTGCCTGTGTGTGTCTCTGCCATTCTGTGTGTGTGTGTATGTGTGTGTGTCTCTCATGAGTAAGTAAATAAAATCTTGAAAGAAAGAAGAAAGAAAGAAAGAAAGAAAGAAAGAAAGAAAGAAAGAAAGAAAGAAAGACCATGATCCTTAATCCGACCCATAAAGAATAACTTAACAGTGTGGGTACCTGCTAGTTAAGGAATCCTAAGAAAGTCACTATATCTGAGACCTGGGTTCCTCATCTAAAAAATATGAGTGATAATTATTCCTGCCTTACTCTCTCATAGGGTTGTTGGATTAAATAAGATAACACACATAAAACAGCATAGCGTTCAGGTCTATGTTCAAAAAATGGTAATTACAATTATTACGACCTGAATGATGTAGCCCCTGACTGATTCTTACTATCCTCTCTCATTTTTTGGCAGCCTTCTTAAGCTACTTTCAGATTCTGTAGTGTGTCATGTTCCTTTTTATTTCCACTCTTCTTTCTGTTCTCAAAATTGAGTTTCCTTCCTCTAAGAAAGCTTTCTTGGCACCTCATGTCTGATTCAGGTAGCACTGCAAAGGATTCCCACAGCATCCTATGTAACATTTATCATTTTGTTATCTACTCCCGGCATACTGACACCATTTAACAATGCCCCAATAAATATGTTCAATCGACTCCACTGTGCTACTCTTTTCCATGCTCTTTATATACATAATTACTTCTTCCTATTTTAAACCTGATGTCATGACTGCTACATCCATATTTCCTCCCTAAGAGAAACCTTCCCATCTATAGCCTCTGTTGAAGGGGCAGCCCTGGGTAGCCAGTTCCTGTACAGTTCATGGAGGTACCTCCACCTTAGTTGCCTGAACCAGAACTGTCATCTGATGCAACAGTGGACAATCCAGAGCCTGGCTAATAACTTAAAATATAACTGGCACCAAAAAAGGAGTAGGTTGATTAGATTCTCTCTCACTCTTTAAAATCTGACTTAGAAAAAGGAAAGAATGAGACTATTAATGACAAAAACAAGAGCTAAAATGATATATAAAGAAAGGCCATGAGATAAACTCAGAGTCCTGAGGGGTCAAAGCAAGCTATAGCTATGAGGAAATATGAACTATGAGGAGGAGGAGCACATCAATACAAAGCAAAGAATAAGGAACCAGTTGGTATTGGTAAAAGAGGCCCTGCCAGGAGAGAATAGCTAAGTCATGCTAATGACTGAGCATCAGGATGACAATACCTAAAATGCTGTCTCTTGCTCTTTGGGGCTATTAGTTGACCTGGGTTTCTTTCTTCTTCTTTTTTTTTCTATTTAAAAAATTGTATGTATTTATTTGAGAGAGGGAAAGAGTGAGCCTGAGAGAGAGAGAGCAGGAGCAGTGGAGAGGGGCAGAGGAGAAGGAGAAGGAAACAAACCACTGAGCACAGAGCCCGACGTAGGGCTCCATCTCAGGACCCTGAGATCATGACCTGAGCTGAAGGCAGATGGTTAACTGATTGAGTCACACAGGTGCCCTTGACCCAAGTTTCTATGGCATATATCTTTTTTTTTTTTAAGATTTTTAAAAAGTTTATTCAGAGAGAGAGAGAGAGAGAGAGAGAGAGAGAGGTGGGGGGGGGGGGGGCAGGAACACAGGCAGAGGGAAAAGCAGGCTCCCTGCAGGGAGCCTGACGTGGGACTCCAGGATCACACCCCGGGCTGCAGGCGGCGCTAAACCGCTGTGCCACCAGGGCTGCCCTATGGCATATATCTTTAAAAAAAAATTATTGAGATACATGGAATGAGTTTTCCTTTGCAACAGAGCACCTGACTGATAAATCATCTCTCAGATTTAGGCAAACCGAGGGATTCTTCAGGGCTGAATTTCTGGTCTCATTCTGTTCTCTTTCTCCATATCATGTTATCTGTAAGTATTGTTTGTCTCTCTTTTTAAAAATTTTTTACTTATTTTTTGAGACAGAGCACAAGAGAGCATGAGGGAACATAAGCGGTGGGGAGGGGCAGAGGGAGAAGGAGAGGCAGACTCCCTGCTGAGCAGGGATCCTGACAAGGAGCTTGATCCCAGTACCCTGGGATCATGACCTGAGCTGAAGGCAGACACTTACCCCACTGAGCCACCCAGGTGCCCCTACCATGTAGATATCAGCCTGTGAACTCTTTGAGGACAAGGTAGCTTGTCTGTTTCTCTGCAACACAGTCATCTAGAGGCACACTTGATATATAAAACCAGGTACTGATCTAAGTACCTTACATATTTTAATTTATTTAATCCTCATGAAAGCCCTCAGATGTGGATACTATTATCTTCACTCTTTTAAGAAGGAGAAAGTGAAACAGAGAAAGCCTCACCAAAAAGTGCAAAGTAGAGGGTAAAGAAGAGATTCAAAATAGGAATTTTGACATTAGAATCCATAAGCTTAATTCCTATGTAGTATGGCCTTAGGCTAAAGGGTTTTGTGGATGGAGAATAATAGTTAATATAAATATTTAAACATTCCTATACAAAGTACTTTCACACATATTATGTATGAGAATATCAGGAGTCTTCTCACTCTTTGTTGGAATCTAGTCAGCAGTGTAGCTCTGAAATACCAAATACCCAGATTCATCCTACAGCTCAGAAAAATGAAGTATAAGAGCACATAAGTCATATCTTGTAAATTCCAGGAACCCTTAGTGATGCTAATACCTGGTAGGCTGGAAAGATTACTAGGCTAGTGTGTAAAGAAAGGATTGCATTAAAATATAAGAACCTTTCATCAGGGGGCAAAACAGCTACTTTTTTTTTAGCTGTTCCAAGAACTAAATCTCTTCATAAAACCAACAACTGAAGGTGTGTACTTATGTAGTGTGGTGGGGAGGGTGGAGAGTGGTGGTGATTCCATTTCTTACTATTGTTTTTAAAAGAGTCTGAGTTTAGGGAGCTCTTGCAGATGCCTTTATTGGCAGCTTCAATCAGTTCACCTAGGTTGCCATGACAACAGGAAGCCAAACTTTGGGGACTACTTATTGGTGAATGATAAGGAGCCAACTGAAAGGAAAACTCTTCGAGGAAGCCGGGGGTTGTTGGGAGGTGGTAGTAGAGCGAAGTGTTTGCATACTGGTATAGGGTAAATCCAGATGCCTCCTGGCATGATGCACAAGTACCTCAGAGATCTGAATGGGTAACCAGGGGAGAGGTCTGAAGGTAGCAACTGTTCAGCACGAGAATGTTCTTAAGTATTAATGGTGCTGTATAAGGACAGGAAGAGTCAGGGGACAGCAGGAGATGCTTGTACCTGAGTAAAATTCACCAGGGAAGTGAGTGATATTTGTGTTTAGGCCGAATTCCTGGTGACACAGCCATATGGCTTTTGCTGACTGCCGTACTCCAGATGGTATATTCCTTTCATGGAGAGTAGCTAAAGTATATAAAGGACTGTGTTTTCTTCACTGTTACCTTTAATCCTTCCCCTGTCATTAGCCAGAAAGCTTAAATAAAGACCCAGGAGCCCCTACCTATCCTTCCAGCCTGAATTCATGCCCAAGATCAAGGATCTTGATACTTCTCCACATCTCTGGTTTTCTCCCTAGAGTAGGAGGCTCCAGAGGACCACAGCTGACTCTGCCAGGCACAGAGGGTTGAGTCATCCTGCAGGCGTCAGAGCTGTTAGCAGCAGCTTTGCTGATCTGTATGCAGCTCCATCTCCCTCTCCAGTTGAGTTTTGGAGCTTGAGTCTTGTTCGAAAGTAAAGAACAGAACACAGATGGCTGGTAACAGGATCCCACAGGGGCCTCCTTTCCCACTGAGCCCACCCTGCTAATCCTTTTATAGAAAAAGAGAAAATAAATGGTCAATGGAGCAAAAAAGGAGTATCAGCTTCTGTACCATTCTTTGGGTGTAGGTGGAAGGCCTCTGAGAGCAACCTCCAACTACCCATTACATTTCCCAGGCATATTCCCTTCTTGGTCCTTCTTTCTTCTTCCACTTCTTTTCCCTTCTTTCCTCCCATTTTCCATCCTGGTTCTCTATTCTCTGTAGCAGCTTTGAATCTGATGGAGCATTTTGCTGAATGCCTTGTATTTCACCAGGTAATTCGAGTCATACATATATAAGAAAATCAAATGCACTTGAAGTTCAGAGTGGCTGATTTTTTCAGCTTTATCTCTTGGGAATCCCTTTAGTTTCTTCTCTTCTGAGGTTAGTATGGTGCATTATAAAGAACACAGGCTTTACAGCCAGAAATAAGTAGGTTCCAAGCCCTGTCCTAAAAAAAAAATACATTAAAAAAATTTTAGGGGCACCCAGCTGGCTCAGTCGGAAGAGCATGTGACTCTTGATCTCAGGGTTGTAAGTTTGAGCCCCACCTTGGGTATGGAGATTACTAAAAAAATAACAACTTGGGATGCCTGAGTGGCTCAGCAGTTGAACGCCTGCCTTCAGCCCAGGTCATGGTCCTGGAGTTCCTGGATCCAGTCCCACATCAGGCTCCCTGCAGGAAGCCTGCTTCTCCCTCTGCCTGTGTCTCTGCTTCTCTCTCTCTCTCTCTGTGTGTGTCTCTCATGAATAAATACATAAAATCTTTTTAAAAAATAACAAAAACCCACCAAAAAACAAACTGTATTGAAAAAAATTTTTTAAAGAATTTAAAGATCCTTGCTCTGGTGCTGCTGATACAATTGAAGAAAGAAAGGCAAATGGAAAGTGTGTTTTACAGTTCTAGAGGACGAAGACTTTGTAAAAACTAGCATGTGAATAATGTTGCTTTCTCCCAATTTAGGGATTCTTAGTGAAGACTGTTGATTTCCTCACATTGCCACTGCAGCAGGTTGACAGATTTATTTTCCTTGGAAGATGCTGGGTTGCTAATCAACTCTTTGACTTTATGTAAGTTATTACCCCTTTCTAGGTTTCACTAGAACAAAGGGTCACTGCTCCCCTTCATTCCAGAAAAGGAGGATTGTTTGAAGTTTGTGTAAATTCCAGGAGGAAAGTTAAAGTTAAGTATGGCTTGGTATTATCCTTGGCACTGAGACTATTGGAAGTGCTTGTACAATCAGGTCAAATGCCACTGTTCAATTTATGTGATTAGCAAAGACTCAGCTGACACAGGGCTGTGGTTTGACATAGTTCCTTTGTTCCAGATAATAAACATGTGTAATGTCAATTATACTAATGTGCTTTGCTCTAGTTGAAACAAGAAGGAGGTTGATGACGGGGCCAGGACACTATACCTCATTCTCTCTGACCAGGAGCTCTCTGACAACACGTTTTTCCTGTCTTTCTTTGTAACTGGTAATTAGGTTCTCAGCTGAACTGTCAAGAGTCTTGACAGGTTTCACAGGCAGTCACCATCTGACAGTTTACAACTGTGGGTTTTTCACAGCTGGCATGTTCCCTCCTAGGGAACCAAAGTTTCTCAGTCCTAGGCTCCTCCTATCATTCAAAGAGTCTGGTCTAAGGGGAAAGCTAGCTTTCTCAGTGCATTATCTAATTCCAGAGCAGAATGTTGTGGCCAGTGGTGGTGCTGGGAAAAACCTCTGTATTCATGTTTGTCTTCAGTGGTAAGGGCTGACTCTATGGTCTGGCATAGAGTGGGAGTAGTTAAAGCCAGAAGTGGCATGGGACTATGGGAACTTAACATAGCCTTTTAATAAAGTTGCTATTTCTTCTGTTCTTAAAAAGCTCAGGGCAGCCCAGGTGGCTCAGCAGTTTAGCACCACCTGCAGCCCAGGGCGCAATCCTGGAATCTCAGGATCGAGTCCCATGTCGGGCTCCCTGCATGGAGCCTGCTTCTGTCTCTGTGTCTTTCTCTCTGTGTCTCTCATGAATTAATAAATAAAATCCTTTTAAAAAAATAGAAAGCTCAATTCCTGTATATCCCCCAAAACTGAAAGCAGTGTCTTAAATAGATACACTTGTGTTCACAGCAGCAGCATTCACAGTAACAAAAGGTAGAAACAGCCCAAATGTTCATTGGCAGGCAAATGGTTAAACAAAATGTGGTATATACATACAGTGGAATATTATTCAGCCTTAAAAAAAGGAATGAAATTCTGACACATGCTACAACATGGATGAGCCTTGAAGACATGCTAAGTGAAAGAAGTCAGTCACAAAAGGACAAATGTTGTGTGACTCCTCTTATATGAGGTTCCTAGAATAGACAAATTCATAGATACAAAAAGTACAATGGAGACTAGCAGGGACTGGGTGGGTGGAGGCAGAATGGGAAATTGTTTGACAGGTACATAGTTTGAGATGCCTGTGGCCATGGTTTGTAAAAATCACTGAGGCGCAGTGGTTTAGCATCCGACTCTTGGTCTCAGCTCAGATCCTGATCTCATTCATGGTTGTGACTTTTGGTTTCTCATTGGGCTCCATGCTGGGGGAACAGAGCCTACTCAAAAAACAAACAAACAAACAAACAAACAAAAAACACCAAAAAAATGGGTACAGATGAAAGAAGTTTTGGAAGATGAAAAAAAGTTTTTAAGATAGACAGCAGTAACGGTCGCATGCATAACAGTGTGAGTATACTTAATGCCACCAAACTGTAACTTTAAAATGGTTAATTTTGTTATGACATTTTACCATGACCCCATTGGATCAGGGTAGTTGAAGCAACATGGTGGAAGCCCTGAAAATGAAACTAGAGCATTTATGGGGCATGGAACTAACTCTGCCTGAAGCCAGATTTTACTCTGGACTTTTTCATTTGTGTGAGCCAAAATATTCTCATTTTTCTTAAACGACTTTGGGTTTGATTCTCTGCCACTTGCAACCAAAGAGTCCTAAATGATTTAGAACTGTTTATGTCCTGGTCTTTTTCATTAGGATATGAATTCGAAAATAGCAATGGTATTTATTTATCTGTGTATATCCATGGAGCCCAGTATAATGTACATAACTGACATCCAGTAAATGTTTGCTATCCATCAATTCACTATTCCATAAACATTTATTGTGAGTCATCTATATGTCAGAAATTAGTTTAGGTATGGGAGATGGAAATAAGAATGAGTGAATAGGGGTGCCTGACTGGCTCAGTAGGTAAAGCATGTGACTCCTGATTTTAGGGTTGTAACTCCAAGCCTCAGGCTGAGTGCAGAGATAGATAAACAAACAAACAAACAAACAAACACATAAATAAAATGCATGAATAAAAGCTATTATCTCGGAATATATGGAAGAATAGCAACTACAAAGGCTAATGTGATAGAGAACTCTAGAAAAAGATGTACACATATGCTGGAATTCCCAGGAAGCTGCGGTCTCCTTGGCACTCTGTGCCTGGCTGACAGGCATCTTCTGGGCTTCTGCTCATGCCAGATATTTCAAGATTGTCTAAGACAGGGACACCTGGGTGGCTCAGCGGTTGAGCATCTGCCTTTGGCTCAGGGCATGATCCCGAAGCCCTGGGATCGAGTCCTGGGATTGAGTCCCACATTGGGCTCCCTGCACGGAGCCTGCTTCTCTCTCTGCCTATGTCTCTGCCTCTCTCCTTCTGTGTCTCTCATGAATAAATAAATAAAATATTAAAACAAAATAAAAGGATTTGAGGCTTTGAGAATGTCTGGAAGGTGCCTTCCTTCTAAAACAATGTACATACCAGATTTATACCTGGTCTTGTCATATGAACCATTTTTTTCTACTGTCTTCTCTGTGTTGCTTGAGTCCTAAAACTATATTCTATAAAAGGAGTATGTTCTGCCCATTTCTTAGAGTTATGGCAAAGGACAAAAGACCTCATATATATATATATGGAAGTTCTTTTGTATCCAGGTTATGGTTGCTTTCTTTTACCTGACCACAGCAAGTGTTAATACATTCTACTCTAGTTAGCATCCCCACAAAACCGTATCATTTGGCCTCACCAGCAGTTCTGTTCTACTTGTAGTGAACATCTGTTGTTTTTATCTGTCCAGAATTGCTCCCTCTTCTTCTGGCAAAAAGTACCCTGCATTCCTTTGGAGAATTTCCTCTCCACATATTCCATGCCATCTACGTCAATTCTATGCAGTTCTTGTGGAGCTGTTACTCTGAGCCTCTTACATAGGGTGGACACAGAATCCCAGTTAGGGCAATCAAAATATCTCATCCTTTGTTGAAGGTACTAGCTCACAGAAAAGTATATGACACAAGGCCCATGCTGGGCCACCTGGAGCTGTTCCTTTGTATTCTATATACTCTTATGAAATATTGAGAAGCTTTCCTTTACCTGTGGGGTCAGTAAACTGGGACAATGTAAATCTGAATTTCTGTGGCCATTCCTCCCCCTGCATTCTGCCCCCTGCCCTGGGCCAGCATCCTTCTGCCATATAAACTAAGATGAAAGTCCATCTTAGTATGATCTATCTGAATTCTGCTTAAGCCTCTCATGGAAACATGTTTATGGTCCATAAGTCCCAAATTGTGATCTGTTCATCCTCACAAAATCCCAAATGCTTTCAATTTCTACATTTGCCATATTGTAACATTTCAGTATTGAGAATACTTATGAGGAAGAGAAAGGATGAGCTTCATGATAACCATTTATATGGTGCCATTTGATAACTAGACTAGACCTCTGTCTCCTGTTCAGGGGTTTTGGCAGCAGGCTGGGAGAGAGCAGGCAAGCTTAAGTGGATGCATAAACCTGAATTTTGGGACAGGGTCTCCTGTCAGCGATCACAACACATCAGTAAAGGAAGCATCTAAAAAAAAAAAAAAAAAAAAGGAAGCATCTGATTAAAACCAATATTAGAAAACTCCTTGATTTGGGGTGCTTGGTTGGCTCAGTCAGTAGAGCATGTGACTCTTGATCTCAGGGTTGTGAGTTCAAGCCCCACATTGGGCATGGGGCCTATTTAAAAATAAAACCAAAAACAACTCCTTGATTCATTTCCTGTGTGTAGACTGTAGCAATAGCAGCATTCAGTGTTGGGGTATATTAAACTAGGTGGCAGGAGTGGATAGCACCTGGACCACTAGTTCCATACCCCACAGATCAAATCTTATAACAAAATCCAGTCTATAGAGAAAAACAGCCAAGCAATTAGGAGCTAGGAATAGGATGTGGAAAGACAGAAAAGGAAGAATCAGACACTTAACAAAATTATTTTAATTCCCGAGGCACTGGACTTTTCAGTTACAGGGCCTAGAAAATTCCCCCCCCCCCTGCCCCAAGCTGATTTAAATAGTCCCTTTCAAGCAAAAGACTTTCTACTAGTTTAGTTTTACTATCTAGTAAAGACAAGGCTAGAAAGGAGACCCAGAGAATCCCAGGCCAATAAAATAGTAACTTATTTTATGTTTTGATTGTCAGCTGTTTGTTTCGTATCCTATGTGGCACAACTCTGGTAGGAATTACTGTAGTGTCTTTTTTATTTTTTGTTTTTGTTTTTTTGAATCCTGGCAGATGTCAGCTAAAGAGAAGGGCATGACAAAATCACCAATTGGTCCTGAAGATAAATTCCAAAAACCTCTTAGTCAACAAACATGCTGCCCAACCCTTCCCACATTCACAGATGTCCCAGACAATCATGATGCACTGATCATGGGGTACCTGCCAGACTGTGGTGTCAGAGCAGTGGGATGAATATTTACATCCTTAGACATACACAATAAGAACTAACACTTGAATAAACAATCTAATGCACACAACTCAAAATGTGTGTCTCGTTTGTACTTCAAAAAATCTAATTACATTACTCTTTAAGAGAGATCCTAAGCATAGTCACCTATCAGACTGTATCCAACCTTCTAATTCTTAATTTCCAGTAACTCTCCTATTGAACCTTTGATTCCTAGCCATATACCTACTAGCTTTATGAAAATTGTATCTTTGTCTCTTAGACTTTTTTTCATTTCTACCTCTAGTCCCAGAAATATGTTTTGTAGTTCCATGTAATACAAAACTGAAAGTAATCAAACAAAAAATTCTTACTATATCGCTCACTTAGACATTACATATTTAAATAATTTACATTTCAACCTCCCTGGGAAGGGCAGAAGTACAACACTGATACCACCTCCTCTAGAAAGCCTTTTCTGGCTAACTCCTCCACTTGGGGGCTGGATTAGAAGAGCTTTCATGTGCTCCCAAACCATCCTGAGCTCACTCTTGCTGTAGCATTTGCAATACAATATTTTATTTTATTTTAAACTTATTTATTTATTTATTCATTTATTTATGAGAGACAGAGAGAGAGAGAGAGAGAGAGAGAGAGAGAGAGGCAGAGACACAGGAGGAGGGAGAAGCAGGCTCCATGCCAGGAACCTGACATGGGACTCGATCCCGGGACTCCAGGGTCACGCCCTGGGCCAAAGGCAGGCACCAAACCGCTGAGCCACCCAGGGATCCCCAGCAATACAATATTTTAATTGTCTGTTTACTCACCTGTTTCTCCTAATAAAATCTGATCTCTTTGAGGAAAAAAAAAATAGAACACTTTAAATGGGCTAGGCACCATACATGTTATAGTTTATCCTCACACAGCCCTCTGAGGAAGGTAATGTTTATTTATTCATTTATTTTTAGAGATTTTATTATTTTTAAGCAATCTCTACATCCAACATGGGGCTCAAACTCACAACTCTGAGATCAATCACATACTGAGCTAGTCAGGCTCCCTTAAGGAAGGTAATGTTATTATTATTTTTTAAGATTTTATTTATTTATTCATGAGAGACACAGAGAGAGAGAGGCAGAGACACAGGCAGGGGGAGAGAAGCAGGCTCCATGCAGGGAGTCCGATGCAGAACTCGATCCCAGAGCCTCCAGGATCATGACCTGAGCCGAAGGCAGATGCTCAACCGCTGAGCTGCCCAGATGTCCCAAGGAAGGTAATGCTAAACCCATTTTACAGATAAGGAAAGAGGAATGCTCAGCATAGTTACGACATTGATGCAAAGTAGCTTAGTCACTGACACTAGTAAGTGATGGAGGTGGGACTCCACCGCCAATGTTTATTGCTGCAGTACCTTCACATCCTCCGCTTGTTAACTTCAGGGTTGGACTTCTTTCATACTCTGGAGCGGTTGCTTTAACTTATTCATGGCTTGCTGCAGATGCTTATCTGATAGATACCCGAGACTGAAAGGTTTCTAGGTCAGAACTTTATTTTTTAAAATTTTTTAAAGATTTTATTTATTTATTCATAGAGACACAGAGAGGGAGAGAGAGGCAGAGATACAGGCAGAGGGAGAAGCAGGCTCCATGCAGAGAGCCTGACGTGGGACTCGATCCCAGGTCTCCAGGATCACGCCCTGGGCTGCAGGCGGCGCTAAACCGTTGCGCCACCTGGGCTGCCCTAGGTCAGAACTTTATTGAATTGAATTGTATTCTATTATCCTTAGGGTACTTTGGCCCAGCATTTATTTATTTGTATGGATTAAAATGGACAAATATGCTGCCTCCACATGCAGGGCATTTTTCAAATATGTTCACAAAATGAATCCTATAATACGGGAGTGCAAAGCTCAAGAAACAACTTTATACATGATGAGCTTTACTTTCCAGCCTGTGGAAGCCATATTTATATGAGACAGCTTTATGTAGTCATGTCTGAATGAGGTATGACAATCGGACTTAAATCTGCCTTGGTTGGTCTTGGAGCCTAAAGACAAAATCTACAGATGAACTGATAGCCCAGGATGCACTGAATGGGCTTCCAGTAACGTACTGATTTATTTATTTGTTCATTATCAGTTTCATAGAGTGCCTCACCCCTGGTTTCCACAATGAAAATTCTAAGACATGGGCAGCCCGGTGGCTCAGCGGTTTAGCACCACCTTCAGTCCAGGGCACAATCCTGGAGACCTGGTATTGAGTCCCACGTCGGGCTCCCTGCATGGAGCCTGCTTCTCCTTCTGCCTGTGTCTCTGCTTCTCTCTCTTTCTCTGTGTGTCTCATGAATAAATAAATAAAATCTTAAAAAAAAAAAAGAAAAAATTCTAAGACACATTCTTCTCACTAATTATCCTATCATGCACTCTGCTTCAATGGCTTTTGCCTTCTACTGTAAGGAAATAGAGGTTTCCATAAATAATCACAATGTAATTGGAAAACAATACATTAGTTAAAGTTGGATGGAGATATCATCATGACCAATGGAGTTCCCCCACATTTTAGTAGGACTCAGGTAAAACACCTGAAGAAGTATTTCTTCTTTGTCTCTAAATATGCACACACGCACACACACACATATTTTGAATTCAAGTTATCCATACATGTTATTTGCATCATTCCTGTAATTACAGATTTTTGAACTAAAAGGAATCCAGAGATAGTTTTAGTCTATTGTATTTAGACGGGAAATCGAGGCCCAGAAAAGCATAATTTTTTTTTGAAGATCTTATTTATTTATTTGACAGAGAGCAAGAAAGAGAGTGAGTAAGCAGGGTAGAGGGACAGAGGGAGAGGAAGAAGCAAGATCCCCACTGAGCAGGGAGCCAGATGTGGGGCTCCATCCCAGGACCTGGAGATCATGACCTGAGCTGAAGGCAGATACTTAATCGTCTGAGCTACCCAAGTGCCCCTTAAAAATAAAATCTTAAAACACATACAGATACATGCACGACAACAAATATATTGACATTACACATGGTCAGGCATCTGTTACACTAAAAATATGTACATGGCATCAAGCTGTCTTTGGTTGGTGGTGTCGGGAGTAGAATATGATGGAAAGACAGTGGGTTTATTTTTATTTTGTTATTTTATTTATTTATTTATTTTTTATTTAAAGATTTTATTTATTTATTCGTGAGAGACACAGAGAGAGAGGCAGAGACACAGGCAGAGGGAGAAACAGGCTCCATGCAGGGAGCCCGATGTGGGACTCGATCCCAGGTCTCCAGGATCACACCCTGGGCTGAAGGTGACACTAAACCGATGAGCCACCCAGGCTGCCCTATTTTTATTTTTTAAAAGATTTTATTTATTTATTCATGAGAGACACAGAGAAAGACAGAGACACTGACAAAGGGAGAAGTAGGCTCCATGCAGGGAGCCTGATGCGAGACTTGATTCCGGGACTCCAGGATCACACCCTGGGCCAAAGGCAGGTGCTAAACTGCTGAGCCACCCAGGGATCCCCAGATAGTGGGTTTAGATTCATTCACAACTAGGTTCAAATCTAGTTCACCACTTATTAGTTTTGTGATCTTGGGCAAGTGACATAACTCTCTGAATCCTAGTTTCCTTACCTATAAAATGAAGGTAATAATAACAGAGCCTACCTCACTAGTTCTGAGGATTAAGTCAATGTATGGAAAAAGCTTATCCTTTGTCACTACTTAGGTAACTTTTCTATGAAGGTCAAAACATAGTTGGTATCCATTCTTCACCCCACAGCCTGCTTGCTTGCTTTTCTTTTCTTTTTTTATTTCAAGTAATCTCTACACCCAACATGGGGCTTGAACTCAGGACCCAAGACTAAGAATGGTGTGCTCTAACAACTGATTCAACCAGTTGTCCCTCACCCCACAGATTTCTGACCCCAATTTGTAGGCTCAAGGAATACCTAATTGAAATATGGGAAAGCTCAGGGAGGTGACATGAGAGCTAAATCTTGAAGAATATTAGCCAACTAGAGAAGGCATTTCAGGCAGAGGAGTGCAGCACCACATTATGAAGGCAGCATATTAGTAGTTAGCAGAAGAGTGAATAATAATAGTTCAGGATGGTGGGAACATTCTAAATACAGCTAGAGAGGTATGCAGGGGTTTTGTCTGGATTTTATTTGGAGGGCTTTGGGGAGCCATGGAAGAGTTTTTTTTTTTTTTTAAGATTTTATTTATTTATTCATGACAGACAGAGAGAGAGAGAGAAAGAGAGAGAGAGAGAGAGAGGCAGAGACACAGGCAGAGGGAGAAGCAGGCCCCCCCCCCCCCCCCCCCCCCCCCGGGACCACATGCGGGACACAATCCCGGGTCTCCAGGACCACGCCCCCAGTCAAAGGCGGCACTAAACCGCTGAGCCACCAGGGCTGCCTGGAAGAGGGTTTTCTTTGTGTGTATTTTTGTGTGTGTGGTTTTCTTTCTTTTCTTTTCTTTTCTTTTCTTTTCTTTTCTTTTCTTTTCTTTTCTTTTCTTTCTTTCTCTGTGTCTGTGTGTGTGTGTGTTTCCATGGAAGAGTTTTTTAAACTTATTTATTCACGAGAGACACACAGAGAGAGAGAGACAGAAGCATAGCCAAAGGGAGAAGCAGTCCCTACAGGGAGCCTGATGTGGGACTCAATCCTGCGATCCCAGAGTTCTGGGATCACACCCTGAGCTTAAGGCAAACTCTCAACCCCTGAGGCACCCAGGAGTCCCTTCCATGGAAGAATTTTAAGCAGAGAAATGACATATTCAGCTCTTAGAAATTGCAGTTTAGGAAGATTAAAATCATTTATCTCAGTATAGGAAATGAAGCACCCTAGGAGTGAGTAGTTGGAAGGCAATTACAGTATCCCAGGTTAGAAACTGAGTATGAACCACTACAGAAGAGGCAGTAGGGATGAAGAAAGGGATGCATCAGAGAAATGTTCAGGAGTTAAATCACAGACAGTGAAAAATCTGCAATTGTTCTATGTATTAATTTGTTTTCCTACCACCGATGAGTATAATTTTCTTGTTTGGATACAATTTTAGAAATTAAATAACTGATATGTTTTGCAGTATCAACCAATGATACTTTACTAACAGGATAAGCCCATGAGTATGTATCGGTGTATTTTGTGTGAAATTTGAAGAATTTGAGGAGGGAGGCCTCTTAGTACCAACTCCTAGGTAGAGATCTGGAATAATAATTTTTTAAAAAGAAAAAAAAATAATAATAATTTTTTAAAAAGATAGCCAGGGTCTCTTAAGATACTCTATGTGCTGGGGAAACAGCTCATAGGTAGTAGCAGATCCAAAATATTATTTAAAAGAAAACTACTATGTAGTAGTAAATGTTTAGATTTAACTCCCAGTTTATTTATTTATTTATTTTTTAAAAATATTTTATTTATTTATTCATGAGAGACACACAGAGAGAGAAAGAGAGAGGCAGAGACACAGGCAGAGGGAGAAGCAGGCTCCATGCAGGGAGCCTGACGTGGGACTCGATCCCAGGACTCCAGGATCAGGCTGAAGGCAGCGCTAAACTGCTGAGCCACCCGGGCTGCCCTTAACTCCCAGTTTATAAGACATAAGGGCATTGAAGCAAATGAGAAATGACATTGTGAAGAATCAATTGGCAAGTCTGGAATGTGGAAAAATTCTACAGGATATGTAATCTGATTTTTTAGACAAATAAACTGCATATAAAAAGGAAAGAAAGAGGGGTGCTTAGGTGGCTCATTTGGTTGAGCATCCAACTCTTGGCTTTAGCTCAGGTTGTGATCTTGTAATCGTGGATCCAGCCCCACGTCAGGCTCTATTCTCAGTGTGGAGTCTGCTTCAGATTCTCTCTCCTTCTCCCTCCCATGATCGTTTTTCTCAAATGAATAAATAAAATCTTAAAAAAAAAAAGGCAAGAAAGAAGAAGAAAAAAGGAAGGGGGAACTGTTATACACGAAAAGTGATATAAGAAGCATCTATTAATCAAATGCAAAGTGTAGAATTTCACATCCTGGTTCTTTTTTTTTTTAAGATTTTATTATTTATTCATGAGAGACACAGGGAGAGAGAGAGGCAGAGACACAGGCAGAGGGAGAAGCAAGCTCTACGCAGGGAGCTGGATCTGGGACTTGATCCCGGGTCTGCAGGATCATGCCCTGGGCCAAAGATGGCGCTAACCGCTGAGCTACTGGGGCTGCCCTCATGTCCTGGTTCTAACAAATAGAATGTAAAAAGACATTTTGGAAACTTTAGGAAAAACTGAATATAGATTGGGTATTAAATAATAAAAATTATTGTAAAGGTGTGATAATGATGATGTAGTTATGTTACAACCAAAGTATTTCTTAGAGACACGTATTGAAGTATTTATGGGTAAAATGTTACAATGGTTTACTAGAGATTTATTTAAAAATACACTAAGGGGTGCCTGGGTGGCTCATTTGGCATCCAACACTTGATTTTGGCTCAGGTCATGATCTCAGGGTTGTGGAATCGAGTGCTCCATTGAGCCCCACACTCAGCATGGAGTCTGCTCCAAATTCTCTCTCTCCCTCTGCCCCCCCCTCCTCCTCCCTGCATGTGTCCTCTCTCTCTCTCCCAAATAAATACATCTTAAAGAAAAATACAATGGGGATTAAATTCATTGGGGAGAAAAGGTTGTGGGAGAATAGGTGAAACAAGAATGATAAAATGTTGGTAACAGTTTAAGCTAGATGATGGACACATGGAGGTTTATTATTATACTCCATTCCTTTTGTGTAAGTTTGAAATTTTCTGTAGAAAATTAAGAATAAATATTATAGGAAAGCCAGAATCTCTTTCCATATCTAAATGTATGAAATAACTAGAAGAGAACATCCTTGTTGGAACTTTCAGAAGGGATCAGGATTGGAAGGGCATCATTTGAGGGATAGGTGGAGGAAGAGGGGCTGCAAGGATAAGAAAGTAGAGGGAAAACTGGTTCTGAGTGGTGTTGAAAAGCCAAGGAGATGGGCGCCTGGGTGGCTCAGTTCGTTAAGCATCTGCCATGAGCTTGGGTCATGATCCCAGGGTTCTGGGATCCAGTACTGCAGTAGGCTTTCTGCTCAGTGGGGAGCCTACTTCTCACTCTCCCTCTGCCGGTCTCCCTGCTTGTGCTTCTCAGTCAAATAAATAAATAAATAAAATCTTAAAAAATCCCCAAAACCAAGGAGGAACATAGTTTCAAGATGGAAGGAGTGTCAACTATGTAAAATATTGTAGATGTCAAGAAGGATTCAAATGACTCCGCTAGACAAATCATGAGAGACTCCTAACTCTGGGAAACAAAGGGTTGCAGAAGGGGAGGTGGGTGGGGTGATGGAGTAGCTAAGTGATGGGCACTGAGGAGGGCGCTTGATGGGATGAGCCCTGGGTGCTGTACTATATGTTGGCAAATTGAACTTAAATAAAAATAATAATAAAAAAATAAAAATAAAATAAAATGACTCCATTAGACACAGCAAATAGGAAGTCATTCTTGACCTTCGTAAGATCAGTTTCATGGAGGTGGAAAGACAGACAACCTTTCCAAGAAGCTTGGCTTTAAAGTAGAGGAGAGGGGATCCCTGGGTGGCTCAGCGGTTTAGCGCCTGCCTTTGGCCCAGGGCGTGATCCTGGAGACCCGGGATCGAGTCCCACGTCAGGCTTCCAGCATGGAGCCTGCTTCTCCCTCCTCCTGTGTCTCTGCTTCTCTCTCTGTGTCTATGATAAATAAATAAATAAATCTTAAAAAAAAAAAATAAAGTAGAGGAGAGGGATCCCTGGATGGCTCAGCAGGTTAGAGCCTGCCTTTGGCCCAGGGTGTGATCCTGGAGTCCGGCGATTGAGTCCCACATCAGGCTCCCTGCATGAAGCCTGCTTCTACTCTCTCTCTCTGTGTCTCTCATGAGTAAATAAATAAAGTCTTAAAAAAAATTAAAGTGGAGGAGAGACAAAGATAGCAATCTTTCTTTTCCCTCCAAAGAAATTCGAACATGTCTTTATGCTGAGGGAAAGTTGCCACTTGAGAGTAGTTGACAATATAGGTGAAAAGAGGACTGACTGACAGCAAAATCCCTTACTATAAGAAAGCATATTTAGAACAAATTATATGTATAACCCACTGAAGTGGATACCTTGTTTTTCTGATCATAGCCAGTTTACTTTCCTAGTTTACTGTAACTTCCAATTGTTCTGGAGTACATTTTTACTCCTAAGTCTCACACAACATATCTATTTATCTCACTGCTTACCAGTTGAAGAACCAAGTTTTTTTTTTTTTTTTTTTTTTTTTTTACTGCACTGGAGGCACAATTTCTGGTTCCTGAATAAAATTGCTCTCTTTATAGTCCACTGAAGGAGTTTTCCTCTAAAAAAAAAAAAAAAAAAAGTTTCACCACAAAAAAATTGGTAGCTCTCTTTACTGCATTAGGACCCGTAGGACTCTTCCGTTTGTTTGCTGCTCCTGTTTCAAAAACTACTAAAAACACCAACAAAAACTTGTCAAGGATTTTTCTTTCCTACCATTACCAACATATAGGGTGGTTTAATCTGTATCAACTCTTATTACCTGTCCAAAAGTCATTATACGCTTTTAGAATCTCAAAAACTCAGCTACGTACAGATTACACTGACCAGTTTACCTCCGAATTCCATGGAGTAGTTGAACCACGGTGTGTAAGAACTGGATATCCTACATGCCAGCGCAAGCTTCTCATTCTCAGGGTTATGGGGAGCGGATGTTTTGGAAGTGAGAACAGAGGAGAGCTGATAACTCTTCTTTCTCAAATTTCAGGGTGAAATGAATGCACCTGACGCCCGCGTGGCAGAAGATCTCCGCCAGCCGAGGGCGGCCGGGCTGGACCGAGGCTGGGACTCAGCGCACCCAGCAGATTCCACCCGGCGCAAGTATTCGCGCGCTCCCGTGAGGGCGCGCACGCGTATGCCGTCGTGTCTCGCGCAGGGTCGGCCCTGTCAGGCGGGAAATCTCGCGAGATCGGAGACTGGGATGACTGTCGGGAGGAGGGGAGTGGTGTTGGGGAAGGGGGGGGAGCCTGGGCAGCGGCCGGGCTCTGTGGCTTCAGGGCTCGGAGAGAGAGAGAGAGGGAGGGTGGCAAAGATAGTGAGTCGGTGCCGCCGCCTGTTTAAGGAGAGAGGAGGGGTCCCGCTTGCCTGCGCCCTTCGCGGGCCGAGAGCGCGAGGCACCCGCGAACCTCTGAGGCCTCCCGGCCCCTGGGGACCCCGCCCCGCCGCCGGCCGGCCGGCCCGCCCGCGGCCTCTCTTCCCTTTGTGAGCGCCCCCTTCCCAGGGGTGGTGGTGGTAGCGGAGGGCTGTGCGTGGGCCCGCCCGCCGAGGAGCCGTGGCGGGGTACGAGAGGGCCTCGGCTGTGTGAGGACGGACGGCGGCCGAGGCCCGGGCCGGTTCCCCCGAGGCGGCGGCAGCGGCGGCTCCCAGCACTTCCCCGCGCCATCTTAGCTGAGCCCAAGCGCTGAGGGCGCCTCCTCGACCCCGGTCGTCCCCTCGCCCCCTCCCCCCCCCGCCCCTTGTCGCAGAGCTTGGGCTGGGCGGCTTGCTGGGGCTCCGGGGGGGGGGGGAGCGGCGGTCGGTCGCCAGGCCCCCTCCTCCTCACTCCTCGCCCTCCAGCGTAGCGGCTACCCGAGCGCTGCAGGGGGCTGTGCCTGTCTACTCCGCCCCAGACCTGTCGGCGAAAGGGTAAGGGCACCTCTGCTTTGGGAAAGGGAGACTTGGAGGGGGCGGGGAAATTCGGCCCACTCTGGCCCCTCCGGGAAGGGAAGTGGGGGTGGGGTAGGGAGGGAGACTAGGAGGGTCTGTGATTCTGTGGGTGGGGTGAAGAAGCTGGTGAGCTGGGCTCCCTCCCGTTTTGAGGGGCAAGAGCAGTTACATTCCTCTTTCCTGAGGGTCACCGGAAGGAGTGGTGGAAGGGGATGTCTCGAGGAAGGTGTGGCTCTCTTGGGGAGACTGGGTTGATGTGCACCCCGATTTAAAGGCGCGAGGTCCCTTTCCTTTCTGATCCCTCTGCTCCTCCCTCTCCTCCTTTGTAGTGTCTGTATTCTTGGGAAGGGTAGCCTGCTAGGTGGCTTCCACCCTTGCTCAGGAGATCTATACTCCTATAGGGGTGATGGAAGCGTTTCTCTCCCCCTACCCTTCCCCCTTCCCCATCCTTTAGTCTACTGCAATGCTGCAGAAGTCCAAGGCAGTTTCTTCTTCATACACAGGCCTGTGTGTACACTGAAGGGAGGGGGAGCTGGAGAGGGAAGTAATGGCGCTTCCCTTGGAAAGGTTACCCTTTTCCCTTTGGTTTTAAATCGATAACAGTACCGGTTTAATATTCTTCCCCTGAGATCTGTCCCTGGGAAGTGTATCTGTTCCTCTTGTTATTGTTGGGAGATATGGCCTCTCGAGAGGGACCCTGCCATGTTTGAACAGTTTTGATGTCTCTCTCGATCTCTTTTAAACACTAGAGTGACATTTTTTTTTTTTTTTTTTGGTGAGCATATTGGGTTTTCACTGGGATTCAAATAAAATAATTTTGTACTGTTTCATGCCCCTCTCCTTTTTCTGTGACTGTAGTAGTTCTTGGAGAATTATTAAAGATTAATACAGGCCGTCTGATGGACATTCTCCCTGAGCTGTGAATTTTTAGGGTTCATTCTATTTTGTATAACATTGAAATTTTTCTGAAAATGATTAGGTTACAAACCTTTCTGTAGAAATGCTTTGTTTCTTAAAGAAATGAGAAAACAGACTCTAATTTGCCTAATTATGCTGTGATAAGATCTGTGTTATGTAGTCAGTCATTTTTCCACTTCTTTTGCTTCATGTCATATTTGTTTAAAACAAATCATCCTATCTGGTTTACAGTAGTACTTGTTGGTTTTGTCCTTAGTAGAGTAGAAATAAATAAAAAATAAAAATTTTAACATTCTGGAAGTGTGTTGCCAATTGCTTTTTGTGATCAAAGAGTAGCCTTGAAGTCTATTGATACTTTTTTTCTTTAAGTATTTAGATTTACTGATGAAGTGATTTTAAAAATGTTTCAGATATGAATGTTCTTGGATTAATTTTATCATTTTTTTTACAAAGCAATGAAGACTAAAATATGTACAGATATGGGTCGTTTTGATATTTTACTAACAGGTTATATTTGGTGTTTAAGCTTTGCTTAGTCGGTGACTTATTTTAAAATACTTCCGAATGCCATGTATATTTAATGTTGTTCATCAGACCTGTTTAAGGTGTGTTTGTTGCATTTTGAAACCTGGGTTAGGTAGGACTGGAATTTAAAGATGTTAGTAGTTTTCAGCACTAATTTAATTTCTGTCATCTCACTTCATAATTTTGATATAGGGAGGCATGTTAATAATATGTTAAATCAGTTTATTTTTCCTCAAAAAGTAGAATTCTCCTTGTTTTCTTTATTCCCTTTTTATTTTTATTTGAATTCATTTTGACTTAAGTAGTACTTTGGATCTTTATTTCATGGCGCAAAGCTGCATGTTGTGGTGTGTAGAGTTTCCCCTTATATGGGAAATTATGCCATAAAGTCGAATTCTGTATGCTATGGTTTGTTGTTGATAATTCATATATGCAAGTATGTATAAATCCAAGCATACTGCTCAGCAAAGACTGATGTTTTTGTCCTGGAAAGATGCAGGCAGAGAAGATTTGTCAACAAAGGGTGCAAAACTTAAGGATGTACACATAATATAAGTAAAGTACTTGCTCTATTTCAAAATGCATGCTAAACTAAGAGATACTCTTAAGAAAAATTAAAAAGAAACATTGTTTTCCATAGCTTGTAGGAATTCTAAAAGTGGTAAAAGTGTGTTCTTTATCAATTAGATAAATTCACTATTAGGAGAAAACTGCCTGAGGGTTACTTCAGCTGACCTCTGATGCCACTGTCAGAATACTGAGAGCTGTTAAGTCTGGGTTTGGTTGATTCCAGTTTAGTATGGTACTCATGTTTCTAAATAGTTCATCTACAAATGGCAGTGTACATCACTTCCTGTTCTTTCACAACTGACTCTTTTTCTGGATTCCCTTTTAATGACTTAACTTTTGGCATTCTGATATCTGATTTGTTAATTTGGTTATAATTCTCATGTTTTATAGATGGAAGACTTTCTAAGAATCAACTGGATTTAATAATCTAAGATTATCTTGACAGTAACAAAAATTCTTCCAAACAGAAGGATAGTTTCTCAAACATATTTAAACTATGAGAGGTTTTAAAGAAATGTAAGTGTACAGGACCAAAAATATGAGTGAATTGAATAGAAAATAATTGTATTTTCTATAATACGAATTTGGAGAGAACTGTGGATATGGCAATTAATTGAATGTGTGTTAATATTAAACAAGCTTTCTGTATATCAAGGCACATACACATTTGGTCCAATGTTATAATGCCATTCCATTAATAAAAAAAGTTGGTTATAGAACACCAGAAAGACTAGATGCTCTTTTAAAAATTTAATTAATTAATTATTTTAAAAGGCATGGGGTTTAACTCAATAACCCTGGGATCAAGACCTGAGCTGAGTGGGGATGCCTGGGTGGCTCAGTGGTTGGGCATCTGCCTTTGGCTTGGGGCATGATCCTGGGGTTCCCGGATCCAGTCCCACATCAGGCTACTTGCGGGGAGCCTGCTTCTCCCTGTGCTTGTGTCTCTGCTTCTCCCTCTCCTATGTCTCTGCCTTTCTCTCTGTATTTCTCTTTAAAAGAAAAAAAGAAAAGACCTGAACTGAGATCAAGAGTCTCATTGTTAACCAACTGAGCCCACTCAGGCACCTCAAGACTAGATGCTCTTTTTTTTTTTTTTTTAAAGATTTTATTTATTTATTCATGAGAGAGAAAGAGAGAGAGAGGCAGAGACACAGGCAGAGGGAGAAGCAGGCTCCGTGCAGGGAGCCCGATGTGGGACGTGATCCCGGGACTCCAGGATCACGCCCTGGGCTGAAGGCAGGTGCTAAACTGCTGAGCCACCCAGGGATTCACAAGACTAGATGCTCTTAACTAAACATAAAGGGTATAATTTATTTTAGTAGTTTGCTGATACTTAGTGGATATAAATATTTAATAAATCCAGAAATTACCTAGGGGCCAACTGTTGGCATTAAAATTAGATTTGAGATTAATCTGTTATTCACATTACCTGGAAGTAAATTCTGTGTTTTTCATTTGGCTGATTTGTGTATTAAAATCAGTTAATTTTTTCTTTGTATCCTTTTTGGTTATCAGTAGTGTCAGTTACAATGATTACATTTGTACTAATTTAATCTTTCATAGGAATTTCTTTGGTATGTATTAACTGCTGTTCAGTTCAGGATCATATATGAATGAGACTTTTCTGAAAAGTATTATTTCAAAGTCTTGCATAAAATTGAAATTGTTAAACAGAGTGCCAATATTATGTTTGCCTTTACATTTCTATATTTGTTTGTGGCTGGATTTTTTTTTTTTTTTTTGTATTCTTCAAGATTTCAAATTCTAAGATGTAAGTGAAAAAGATACAAACCTGTATTATTTCATTCCATTACATTCCGTTTTTGGATTAAAGCATCTTAAGTTTTAGTGGTAAAAATTGACGTTTAATTTCATTGAAGATGTCTCAGACCTTCTAAAAAATCCACATGAATTAAAAAGTTCTGTGGAGGGTCTAGAAATAATTCCTCTCAATTGGGATGTATCAACATTTGGTAACAGTTATTTCTGTCAGTCTCTTGCAGTTGTGCTAGAAGCAGACTTTTTGGACTGCAATACAGTCAAACGCAGCATCTTTTTACTTACTGACAAAATTAAGTGGCCCATAAAAGGTGGAAAGGTTTTCAAAATATAAGTACCTGGCATGTAAATAAAGTAAATGAAAGTACAAGTATACAGCCTGTTAAAAATGCCAATATCAGTGATATTTAACCATAACTACCTTTTTTTTTAATTTTAGTTTTTATGTAAGCTTTAGGGCTTGAGTTCATGACCCCAAGATCAAGAGTTGCATGCTCTACAGACTAACCCAGCTAGTTGCCTCTAAACATAACTACTTTTTTTAAAAAAGTATTTTATTTATTTGACAGAGAGAGAGAGCACTCCAGCTAGCACAAGCAAGGGGAATGGCAGAGGGAGAGGGAGAAGCAGGCTCCCCACTAAGCAGAAAGCCGTGACTCAGGGCTCAGTCCCACTATCCCAGGATCGTGACTTGAACGGAAGGCTGACACTTAACTGACTGAGCCACCCAGGCGCCCCTAAACATAACTATTTTTTTTAAAAGATTTTATTTATTTATTCATAAGAGACACAGAGAGAGAGGCAGAGATCTAGGCAGAAGAGAAGCAGGCTTCCCATAGGGACCTTGATGTGGGACTCAATCCTAGGACCCCAGGATCCCCACCTGAGACAAAGGCAGACACTCAACCACTGAGCCACCTACGTGCCCCTAAACATAACTAGTTTTAATTAACTAATTTTAAAGATGTTAAACTTATCTTTAAAGTTGAGAAGAGGCTGTCTTTTCCTTTTGATAAACCTATTCAGTAAAAGTGTTATGCAGATTAAGAAGTAGATGAATTATTCCATTTAGAAAGACATGCAAATTTAGTTTCTTTAATATTTTATTTATTTATTTGACAGAAAGAGCACAAGCAGGGGGAGCAGCAGGCAGAGGGAGAGGGAGAAGCAGGTTCCCCACTAAGTAGGGAGCCTGAAGTGGGGCTCTATCCCAGGACTATGGGATCATGACCCAAGCCAAAGGCAGATGCTCAACTGACTGAGCCACCCAGGCACCCCCAAAACTTAGTTTCTGAGAAAAGCACTGACAAATAATGGAACAAAATATTCTGATTTGCAGCCACTGATAATAATACTGGCACTTAATATATCTTAATTTCACCATTTATTAGCTGTGTAACTTCTTTACGTAACTTTTTTTTTTTTTTTCTTTACGTAACTTTTTAAGTCTTACTTTCCTCACCTATAAAATGAAGATAGTATTTTACAAGGTTGTTAGGTTTAAATGGGATAACTCTTCTTAAGTACTTATTGCCTGATACATAGTAAGTGCTCAAAAAGCTGTTGGCTGTCAAGTACTAGCAACTTAGTAAATGTTTACAAATTAATACAAGGAGCCTAATATTTAAGACTGAAGGGCATTCCATAATTTTGATTTGGATTAATACATTTGGAGCTTAACATATATTTTTGAAAGGAATAGAATTTTTAATCAAGAGTAGCTTACAAACTTTTTGTACCTCTAGTGGCTGCTATGTATTTCTTTTTTTTTTTTTTGCTGCTATGTATTTCTATAAGAGACTTTCTTTCCCGTTGGTTCTTGTTTTTTTTTTTTTTTTTTTTTAAAGATTTTATTTATTTATTCATGAGAGAGACAGAGAGGCAGAGACATAGGCAGAGGGAGAAGCAGAAGCAGGCTCTCTGTTGGGAGTCTGATGCAAAACTGGATCCCAGGACCCCGGGATCACAACCTGAGCCAAAGGCAGACACTCAACCACTGAGCCACCCAGGTATCCTCGGTTCTTGATTTTTATATTTAAAAGTCAGCTGGTGTCACTCTTCTACTTCCTGGAGCTCTCTCGACCTTCCTAGCTTTGAAGGAATCTGAAATACTCATGCTCTTCTAAGCTTATTTTTATAGGTACCCTTTGTGTGTCCTTACCTTGAAAGTGCTTTGTATTCTACAATGTATTAATTAACAAATGTTAAGTGGTGATCATATGCCAGTAAGACATGGTTCCTGCCTTGGAGGAATTCTGTCTTTTCATATTTTCCACCTCTTGAATATTTTCTTAAAGTAGGTACTCATGAAAGTAAGGAACTCCAATGGTCGTCAGATCCTCGAAGCCAGTGCTTTTAAAACTTTAGGTTATGACTTATTAATGGCTTGTGAATTCAATTTAGTGCGTCACAGTAACAATTTTTTAAAATTAAAAATAGTAGGGCAGCCCTGGTGGCTCAGCAGTTTAGCGCTGCCTTTGGCCCAGGGTGTGATCCTGGAGACCTGGGATCAAGTCCCATGTCGGGCTCCCTGCATGGAGCCTGCTTCTCCCTCTGCCTGTGTCTCTGCCTCTCTTTCTCTGTCTCTGTGTCTTTCATGAATAAATAAATAAATAAATAAATAAATAAATAAATAAATAAATCTTTAAAAATAATTAAAAATAGTAAATAACAATGTGGTATGTAAGGGTAAGCATTCTAATGAGAAACCTTTTTTTTTTTTTTTTGCTGTATTTTTATGTGATCTGGATATACAGTTAAATTTTCTTGAAATTTTTTTTCAACTCATCCTTTTTACTTTTTTTTTTTTAAGTTTGTTTATTATAGTAATCTCTACACCTAACATGCAGCTTAAACTCACAGCCCCAAGATCAAGAGTCGCATGATTTTCCAACTGAGCCAGTGGGGCACCCAGCATCCTTTTTATGTCTAATGTCTCTGAAGTATGATAAAATAAGTGTACTTTCAATCTCTCCTGATCTAATCTCTAGTCTATTTGGTAGTTATGTATATTTACATTTCTTAGGCTTCAAGTCTTGTTAGGGTACTGAGGACTCTGTCTAAAAGATCCTGATTAGAGTACCAGCAATTTTGGGTGTGATGGTAACTTCGGAGGTTTTTATATTGATTTTTATATTTGGGAACCTGTATTATGTATCTAGAGTCACATTATGTGTTTGAGTACAGTTACTTAGGATTCACAGAATTTATTTTTGGGTCACTGGGGTGGTTCAGTTGGTTAAGTGTTGGACTCTTAAGGATTTCAGCTCAGATCATGATCTCAGGATCCTGGGATCCATCCCGTTTCAGGCTCTGTGCTCAGCAGAGAGTCTACTTCTCTCTGTATGTCCCTCTCCCTGCTTATGCTCTCTCTCACTCTCTTACTAAAATAAATAAATCTGGGCAGCCCGGTGGCTCAGCGGTTTAGAGCCGCCTTCAGCCCAGGGCCTGATTCTGGAGACCCAGGATTGAGTCCCATGTTGGGCTCACTGCATGGAACCTGCTTCTCCCTCTGCCTGTGTCTCTGCCTCTCTCCCTCTCTGTGTCTTTCATAAATAAAGAAATAAAATCTTTTAAAAAAATTAATCTTGGGGCACACGGATGGTGCAGTTGGTTAAGTATCTGCCATCAGCTCAGGTTATGATCCCAGGAGCCCCACTGTGGACTCTGTGCTCAGCAAGGAGCCTGTTATTTATTTATGATAGAGAGAGAGGCAGAGACACAGGAGGAGGGTGAAACAGGCTCCACGCCGGGAGCCTGACGCGGGACTTGATCCCGGGACTCCAGGATCACGCCCTGGGCCAAAGGCAGGCGCCAAACCGCTGAGCCACCCAGGGATCCCCCTCTAGTTTGTATTTTTGATTGATTTCTTCAAATTTATTTCCACTGAGACTGAGAAAGAAATTTCAGAAAAAGTTAACAGTATTACTGGACAAGGTCAAGGTATTTCCTTTTTTGCACTTAGAAATTTAGTGTTATTCAAACTTGGGAAGGCTTTCTCTCTTGGCCCAAAGCATCCGTATTCTTGATTGTAAGGACCAAAATTACTTGGGACGCCTGGGTGGCTCGGTGGTTGAGCATCTGCCTTCGACTCAGGGCATGATCCTGGAATCGTGGGATCAAGTCCCACATCAGGCTCCTTGCATGGAGCCTGCTTCTCCCTTTCCCTGTGTCTCTATCTCTCTTTCTCTTTGTCATGAATAAATAAATAAATCTTTAAAAAAAAAGACTAAAATTATTTGTCTATAGTTGTACTTGATAAGGAAACTTTACTCTTTATTGTTGCATAGAAACTGTGTAATGTGTTTGATGGTATTTAAGATACAGAGTTTTGGTAATCTCATGTTGTGTATGTGGTAGGTGATGACTGTGATGTAGGGACCATCACATTATAGGAGTATGGTATTTGTTTTTTGTTTGTTTTCCCTTAGAATTCAAGGGTTCTGAATCCCTGAGGAGCAATATAACATGGTTACTTTAAGATTCTTTACCTTTTGGGAGGGGAGGAGCATGGGAGAGGGAGACTCTTTAAGCTGGGTGTGGCCTGATGCAGGTGTTAAGCTCACTACCCAGAGATCCTGTGAACTGAAGTCAACAGTTGTATGCTTAACTGACTGAGTCACCCAGGCACCCCTCATATTCTTTACTTTGATGTATAATTGTTAGTGCTAATTTTTCCATTATCTAGTAAAGCAGAAATAATTTTAAAGTAGACTAATGAAAAGATCCTTCCTTTTATCTTCAATTTAGGTACTGACAGATATTTTTGTGTATTATGTGAGAATGTTCAATTCTACAAAATAATGCTATAAAACTTTAAAAGGATTTTAAGAAGGAAAAGATGTGAAAATTTTCTATTTAGGAAAGAAGTGTCCTATAATAGACTTGGTTATTAGCAATGAAAAGTATAGAATTTGGATATCTTTTTGTTTACATGACATTTTGATTGAACTAATTATACATACAAATGTATAGTAAATGGTTTGGAGAGAACCACTATGTTCAAGAATAGTATAGCTTAAAAGATAATTAAAATACTGACATGAATTTTGTTCTTGTAATATGTATTAGATAATTCAGTAAGTTAAAAGAATAAGTTTATTTATTCATGAGAGACACACAGACAGAGAGGCAGAGACACAGGCAGAGGGAGAAGCAGGCTCTGTACAAGGAGCCCGATGTGGGACTCTATCCTGGGTCTCCAGGATCACACCCTGGGCTGCAGGCGGCGCTAAACCGCTGCGCCACTGGGGCTGCCCCACCGGGGTTTTTTTTTTTTAAAGATTTTTTTTATTTATTCATGAGAGACACACAGAGAGAGAGGCAGAGACATAGGCAGAGGGAGAAGCAGGCTCCTCGCAGGGAGCCCAGTGTGGGACTCCATCCTGAGTCTCCAGGATCATGCCCTGGGCTGAAGGTCGTGCTAAACCACTGAGCCACCCAGGCCGCCCATGTTTTGAGAACTTTAAATAGGCATCAAAAACTTTTCCTTATCAGATTTAAAATGTAGATATTTTAATAATGTATCATTTGTTCAAAAATTTGCCTTCAGTTGATAATGAGCCTCCTGATATTTTACTCTAAACAACTAAATTTAATGGGCATCTAGTTAATTTAAAAGTTTTGGAAGTACAGATTTCGTTCAACCCTCCAGGTGGTGGTGTGGAATATATTAGGGTAGGAATGGTGAAAGATAGAGTAAGCAGACACCCAAAATATGTTTTCTGACTCTTTGAGGTGGTACATTCAGTCATTAACAATAAAATGGTTCTATTTTTGAGATATGAAATGTTTATTAAGTAACAAAAAAACTAGTTGTTTTTGACAATTTGTTAAGGTGAACTGTTGTTATTCTGTTAATATAAATTATATTGGATTAAAGGTAAGGGGTTGGTATCCCAAATTTTAGTATCCATTATTTTACTCTGTCTTATTCTGTTAGCACTGTGATAATGAGATTAAAACATTTTTTTGAAAAGCATTCTTTTTTAAATCCTTTTGAAGCATAGTCTCTAAGCTGTTTGGTTTACTCATGCTTTTGTTAATATGGAAATCAGTGTCACGTTAACACTTCTGAGATAGTCAGGATATAACATATCTTGTTGGTATATACTATGAAAACATCAATCAAAATAATAATTCATGAAATTTGAATTTAAACTACCAGTATACTGGTATACTGGGTGCTTGGCTGGCTCAGTCTGTAGAGTACGCAACTCTTATTCTCAGGGTCATGAGTTTGAGCCCTATGTTGGGCATGGATCCTACTTTAAATAAATAAATATCTTTGGAAGAAAAAAGTAAAGACTACCAGTTTAGCCAGTAAGCTATGTAGCTTTAGTTATATTTTAATCAAAAGAAGATTCCGTAATAACACATGTATTTTTTTTTTAAAGATTTATTTATCTATTCATGAGAGGCACAGACTGAGAGAGAGAGAGAGGCAGAGACACAGGCAGGGGGAGGAGCAGGCTCCTCGCAGGGAGCCCTATGCAGGACTCCAGGATCCCGGGGTCACGACCTGAGCTGAAGGCAGGTGCCCAACCACTGAACCACCCAGGTGTCCCAACACATGTATTTATTATAGATTTTTGAGTTCTGTATTCTAGGCACTGTGCTTATAATGACATCTATTTATTATACATTTTGAGTGCTGTTTGTTAGGTATTGTGCCAGGATATAAAAAATGAGTAAGACTTGATCCTTCCTATTGTTCAGGTTAGTAGGGATACAGACTTGCAAATAAATACCTTTGATAATGCAGTGCAAGGTTTCTTTCTTTCTTTTTTTTTTTTTTTTTTAAGATTTTATTTATTTATTCATAGAGACACAGAGAGAGAGAGAGAGGCAGAGACACAGGCAGAGGGAGAAGCAGGCTCCATGCAGGGAACCCGACGTGGGACTTGATCCTGGGTCTCCAGGATCACACCTCAGGCTGCAGGCGGCGCTAAACCGCTGTGCCACGGGGGGCTGCCCAGTGCAAGGTTTCTGAATCATGGCAGTACTGATGTTTTAGGAAGGATAATTAATTGTTATAGGGATCTTTGTGATGTATTATAGGATATTTTGCAGCATTTCTGGTCTTTAATAATTAGATGCCAGTAGCACTCCCTCCTCCCTGTGATAATCAGAAATGTCTCCAGACATTGCCAAATGTCCCCTGGAGAACAAAATCACTTCTGCTTGAGACCCACTGGTGTAGTGAATGCTAAGAATGTACAGAATTGTAGCACAACAAAATAAGTGATATTTAGGCGGAATGATCCCTGAGGGAGTGAGATTTTATGTAGGTCTTAGAAAAAAATAGGAGTGGAAAGGATTTTAAATACCTGAGAGCATGAAAGATCAATATCTAAGAGGGTGATTACTAATAGTTTGTGGTCATAGTTTATTTATGTGGTTTGAGTTATATATTTGGTAATATGAAAGTGAAAGTTACATTGGGGCCATTTTATGTTTTTCTTTTTAACTAATTGAGGCATAACTAATACAGCAGGGTATGTAAATATTAAGTGTAAGCTTGTTGAATTTTTGCAGATGTATACAGTCATGATACAGAACATCATGGAACATTTCCAGCATTTCTTACAGTTATTTCTTTTTTTAAAAAAATATTCATTCATGAGAGACACAGAAAGAGAGAGGCAGAGACACAGGCAGAGGGAGGAGCAGGTCCCATGTAGGGAGTCCGATGTGGGACTTGATCCCAGGACTCCAGGATCATGCCCTGAGCCGAAGGCAGACGCTCAACTGCTGAGCCACCTAGGCGTCCTTTACAGTTATTTCTTGAAGGGCAATTATTGTGCTATTCCTAAGTGATGCAAAAATCATATAAAAGCAGCTGTGTGATATGATCATATTTATGTTTTTAAAAGATTATTCTGGAGATATGGGAAATAAATGGACAGAGATTATATGTAGGGAGACTGGTTAGAAGGTTATTATAGATTATAGATGTCTAAGTGAAGGATGCCGGTGGCTCAGTGGTTGAGCCGTCTACCTTTGGCTCAGGGAGTGATCCCAGAAATTGAGTCTCACATTGGGCTCCCTGCATGGAGCCTCCTTCTCCCTCTGCCTGTGTCTCTGCCTCTCTGTCTCTGTCTCTTGTGCATAAATAAATAAAATCTTAAAAAAAAACACACACACAAAAGAAACAAACCTTAAAAAAAAAGAAGTCTAAATGAAGAGAGCTGATATGAATTTGAGAGAGATTAAGGCAGAAAAATTGATGGGATTGGGTGTTTACTAGAGGTAGGGGAAGGATATGTTGAGGATGACTTTTTTTTTTTAACTATTTATTTATTATTCATTCAGAGAGAGTGAGAGGCAGAGACACAGGCAGAGGGAGAAGCAGCTCTACGCAGGGAGCCCGATGCGGGACTCGATCCAGGGTCTCCAGGATCACACCCCGGGCTGCAGGCGGTGGTGCCAAACCGCTGCGCCACCAGGGCTACCCTGTTTTGTAAGCAAATAAGAAAAATATGATTTTGGCTTTCGTTGTGTGTTAGGAGAGACTAGGTAGTGTTATGGTAACAAACAGTTAAAAAATGTTAGTGGCTCTTAACAGGACTTTTTTTTTTTTTTTCTTGACATGCTATATGTATAGTGTGGTTGGTGGGGGATTCCGCTTGTTCTTGTTATGCAGGGTCTCAGACTGATGGAGGCTCCATTTCAACATGTGGTTCCGTGATCTTCTTGATAATAGGAAGGATAATGTTGCTAATAACTCACTGGCTCTTAAAGTGTCTAGAAGACGGTCTATAATTTTGGCTTATTGTTCATTGGCCAAAGCAAATCTTATGGTCTTAACAGATTTCATAGAAGTGGTAAGGAAGTGCAGTCTTACTATGTGTCCTGAAGAGAAGTGAACGTCAATATTTGCCATATGTTGAGTTATAGTTTAGTCTTTTAAAAAATGAATTATGTTGAAACTTATGGTAAGAGTGTTATTAGTAATAAGAGCTGCCAATTATTGAACTGGAGAGCTAGTTGTATTCTCCTTGATTAAGTAGCATTTACTTGGTACTGGGGTGGAAAGAGGAAAAAAACTTTTTGATTGACTAATCAATCACATATTGCTAATTAGACTTAACTTTTTAAAAAGATTTTATTTTATTTTTATTTTATTTTATTTTTTTATTTTTATTTTTTAATGATAGTCACACACACACACACAGAGGCAGAGACACAGGCAGAGGGAGAAGCAGGCTCCATGCACTGGGAGACCGACGTGGGATTTGATCCCGGGTCTCCAGGATCGCGCCCTGGGCCAAAGGCAGGCGCTAAACCACTGCGCCACCCAGGGATCCTAAAGATTTTATTTTTAAGTAATCTCTACACTCAGGGCAGCCCTGGTGGTGGAGTGGTTTAGTGTCACCTGCAGCCTAGGGTGTGATCCTGGAGACCCTGGATCGAGTCCCATGTCAGGCTCTCTGCATGGTGCCTGTTTCTCCCTCTGCCTGTGTCTCTGCCTCTCTCTCTCTGTGTGTGTGTGTCTCTATGAATAAAAAAAAAAAAAAAAAAAATCTCTACACTTAGGCCTCAAACTCAAAACCCAGAGATGAAGAGTCGCACACTTCACTGACGAAACTGGCCAGGTGCCCCTAGCCTTACTATTGTTAATTAGACTGAAATTACCAGTGGTATCCTATAAATTACTTTTTTTCCCAAGATATTACAGAAATTTTGCAAGTTTAGGCAATTTACTACATTTTAAGAATTCAAAGCTGCTGTGTTTTTTTTTTTTAACATTTTTTTTTTTAAGTAATGTCTACATCTATCATGAGACTTGAACTTAAAATACCAAGGTCAAGAGTTGCATGCTTTACAAACTGGGCCAGCAAGGTGCCCTAAACCTGATGTTTTTTTTTTTTTAAATTAAGATTTTATGCTTCCTTTTTTTTAAATTTTTATTTATTTTTATTTATTTATGATAGTCACAGAGAGAGAGAGAGGCAGAGACACAGGCAGAGGGAGAAGCAGGCTCCATGCACCGGGAGCCCGATGTGGGATTCGATCCCGGGTCTCCAGGATCGCGCCCTGGGCCAAAGGCAGGCGCCAAACCGCTGCGCCACACAGGGATCCCAAACCTGATGTTTTGTATTCATTAATTTTTTTTTTTACCACTTTCTGATATCTGCCTATATTATATTAGAGTTATTATTAGTGTTTGTGAAAATTTTTCATCATTTCTTTGTATGTGAAATAGTGTATGTGATTTATTTCTATATTACTCTTCCTTAGAGTTTCAGGTATGGAATTGCTAGTCTTGGGGATGTTGTTAATTAGAATAAGAGGAAATCTGGGTGTTGGGAATAGAAAAGTCAAAGTAAAAGACTGACTCAGGATTTTTTAAGAAAACTTTAGGACAGATTAGAGGAAACAAAGCTGATTTGTAAAACTGTCTTCCTGTCTCTATTGAGGGAAAGGGCTTGCTTATCTTTGAGAGGCTAATAGTACTTTGACATGAAGTTAATGGGCAGAGCTAAGGCTCTGTATAATGGCAAAGGCCTGTGAGAAATAAATTAGTCACAGCATTTCCATAATACAAGCTATCCATTCATTTTGAGACCACAGTTGTCTTTGGGAAATCATCAGCTTTTGCCTTAAAAATCAGAAAGGCTGGGGCGCCTGAGTGGCTCAGTTAAGTGTCTACCTTTGGCTCTGGTTATGATCCCAGGATCTTGGAATTGAGCCCTGCCTTGGGCTCCCTGCTCTGTGGGGGGCCTGCTTCTGCTGCTCCCCGTGCTTATGCTCTGTCTGTCAAATAAGTAAAATCCTAAAATCAGAAAGGCCTAAAATAGTGGAAAAAACTTAAATTATTTAGAATAAGTTATAGGGGATGCCTGAGTGGCTCAGTAGTTGAGCAGCTGCCTTTGGCTCAGGGCGTGATCCCGGAGTTCCAGGAGCGAGTCCCACATGAGAATTCCTGCATGAAGTCTGCTTCTCCCTCTACCTATGTCTCTGTCTCTCTCACTCTGTGTCTCTCATGAATAAATAAATAAAATCTTAAAAAAAAATTATAACTGTACATGATATAAAGTTCAGAATATTCAGAAAGATTTACCATGAAAAGTAAGTTATCCTTCCATGTCTAATGCTTTCTCACACTATACCCCCCCTTATACAGGCAATCACAATTTCTTGTGTATCCTTTCAGAGATAGTTGGTATTTTAATAGTGGATTAGGCATCAGGGGAAAACCTTCCTAGTATGCGTGTCTGCAGAAGAGTAATACACATTTATGAGCACTTCAGCAAAAACTCTGAGGAAAGACGTGAAAAATACATAGTTAGGGGTGTCTGGCTGGTTCAGTCGAAAGAACATGTGATTCTTGATCTTGGGTGTGTTAAGTTTGAGCCTGACATTGGGTGTAGAGATTACTTAAAAATCAAAAATCAAAAAAGAAAAATTTATAGTTAGTAAATTAACTGTGTGGTAAATGTGGAAAATTTAGGATATATAAATGTTATTGGTATTCTCTTATAATTTAGCATGTGCAAAAACATGCAGAAAAATTTATAAGAATAGGGCACCTGGGTGGCTTAGGTGGTTAAGTGTCTGCCTTTGGCTCAGGTCATGATCTCAGGGTCCTGGGATGAAGCCCTACATCAGGCTTCCCTGCTCAGTGGGGAGTCTGCTTCTCCCACATCCCCCCCACCCCCCGCATGCTCTGTCTCTCTCAAATAAATAAAATCTTTAAAAGAAATTTTTTTTTAAGATTTTATTTATTTATTCATAAGAGGCACAGAGAGAGAGAGAGGCAGAGACACAGGCAGAGGGAGAAGCAGGCTCCATGCAGGGAGCCTGATGGGGGACTTGATCCCTGGTCTCCAGGATCACACCCGGGCTGAAGGCGGCGCTAAACCGCTGAGCCACTGGGGCTGCCCCTAAAAGAAAATTTCTAAGGTCATAAATCTACTGGTGCTTAGTCCTTCCTGACCCTTTTTCTTTTTTAATATATTAAGTGCCTAAAAAACATTAATAAGTTGATCTTCAGGGAGCAGGACTTTGAGTTTAGAGAGACTTTACCTTTTTGTAAAATACTATGTTAAATGCTAGGCATAGGAACACCTGGGTGGTTCAGCGGTTGAGCATCTCCTGCTTCTCCCTCTGCCTGTGTTTTTGCCTCTCTCTCTCTCTCTCTCTCTCTCTCTCTGTCTCTCATGAATAAATAAATAAAATCTTAAAAGAAAACTTCACAAGGAAAATATTCTTTTTTTAAAAAATTCTTTACAGATTTTATTATTTATTTGAGAGAGAGCACAAGCAGAGGGAGAGGCAGAGGGAGAGGAAGAAGCAGGCTCTCTGCTGAGCAGGGGGGCTGATGTGGAGCTCCATCCCAGGATCCTGGGATCATGACCTGAGGCAAAGGTAGATGCTTAACTGACTGAGCCACCCAGGCACCCATAATAATGTTTTTAAAAATCGGCTTTACCAAAGTATAATTTACTTGCAGTAGAATTCACACATTTTTAGTGTTCAGATAACCATCATCTTAGTGAAGATAAAGAACATTTTTCTGTCCTCTGGAAATTCCCTAGGCCTCTTTGCAATCAGTCTTACCCCACTCTATTCCTGGGCAGCCACTGATGTGATTTCTATCACTCTGAATTAGATTTGTCTCTTCTAGAGCGTCAAAGAAATGGAATCATGTAGTATGTGTTTTTTTGTCTTCTTTCTCTTGGCATAATGTCTGTGAGATTTATGTTGCTGCATGTATTAATAGTTCATTTCCTATATTTCTTAGTAATAGTCCAGTGTTTGGTTATACCATAATTTATTTATCCATTTACTTGTTGATTGAATCATTTCCAGATTTTAGCTATTATAAGTAAAGCTGTTTGGAACATATATGTGTAAGCCTTTTGTGGCCATTTATTCTTATTTCTGTTAATAACCTTTCTAAAACCTTGCAAGCTAAAAACTTTGGGATTGTTTTTGATTCTTTTAACCTCTTTCCTCACCTGTATTCATCCAGTAGATTATGAAGTCATGAGGTTTCTTCCTTTGGAATATGTTTCATCCTTTGTTCTCTTTTCCAAGGACCTTTAACGTTCTCGTGAGATAGTGCTTTTTATTTTGTAAGCCTTATTTCAGTAGAAGATGTAAGAGTCATTATGTGAATGGTGCCCTTTCTAAGTGAGGTTTATAGTCAGGTGGGAATGCAGACTGAAATTGGTGAGAGGATGGTGCTGATTTTGAAGTTTCAGGATGAGGAAAAGGGATGTTGCTATTGAATGCACTCCATCCCTGTAACAGTTATAGTAGGTGGAGAATGCCACTTTTAGTTTGTCTTGGTTTTTGTTTTGTTGTATATTCATACATATGTATATTATGTTAAAAAAAAGTAGGTTTATTGTCATGGATGTTCTTATTGCTATGTCACCTTGAGCAAATTATTTAATCTCTGTGGGCCTCAGTTTAATCATCTGTAAAATGAGGATAATAAAATTTCTGTCATATAGGGTTATTAAGAGGATTAGATAAATTATTATATGTGTAGCTCTTAGAACAGTACCTGGCATATTGTCTTATATAAGTATTAGTATTGTTACCTTAAATCTACGTTACTTTAAAGGCTATCTGGGGACGTGTGGGTGTCTCAGTTGGTTAAACAGCCAACACTTGATTTTGGCTGGGGTTACAATCTCAGGGTCATAAGATTGAGCCCCACATTGGGCTCTGCACTCAGTGTGAAGTCTGCTTGAGATACTTTCTCCCTTTCCTGCTGCCCCTTCCCCTGCTTGCTCTCTCTCTCTCTCTCTCTCAATAAAATAAATAAAATCTTAAACAATAAAGGCTATCTTTTTCTCTCCCATTTCAGTTCCTTTTACATATTGTTGTATGTACATATTGTTCCTTACATATTGTTCCTCCAGGTTTGTCTCCTAAACTACCACTCTTCTGTTACCTGTTCAAACCTACAAGGGCACTGTATCATCCGGCAACTATTTATGTATCTTCTAGCCTTGTTTAATTTTAAAACTAGGAGCTAAAACCCAAGAGTCAGCCACTTCGCTGACTGAGCCACCCAGGTGCCCAAGTACTTTGTTTTTTTTTTTTTTTTTTAAGATTTTATTTATTTATTCATGAGAGACACCGAGAGAGAGAGAGAGAGAGAGAGAGAGAGAGAGAGAGAGGCAGAGACACAGAGAGAGAAGCAGGCTCCGTGCAGGGAGTCTGATGGTGCGACTCAATCCCAGGGCTCCAGGATGACGTCCTGGGCCAAAGGCAGGTGCTCACCCGCTGAGCCATCCAGGCGTCCCAGTACTTTGCTTTTTTTTTTTTTTTTTTTAAGATTTTATTTATTTATTCATGAGAGACACACAGGAGGCAGAGACACAGGCAGAGGGAGAAACCGGCTCCATGCAGGAAGCTTGATGTGGGACTCAATCCCGGGACTCCAGGATCATGCCCTGAGCTGAAGGCAGATGCTCAACCGCTGGGCCTCCCAGGAGTCCCAAGTACTTTGCTTTTTACTGTAAGTTTTAGAATCAGTTTGTTAGTTTCTGCAAAAAAGATCACTATTGTTTTGAGATTGTGTTGCAACTTTAGACATTTTGGAGAACACTGACTCTTTAACAATATTGAGTCTTCCAATCTACTACTAGGATATATCTCTCCGTTTATTTATTTTTGATTTGTCATCAGTGCTTTGTTAGCATACACATCTTGCACATATTTGTTCAATTTATCCGTATTTAAAGATTTTTGATGTTATTGTAAAATTTACTTTTTTTTCCTCCAGATTTCAGTTTTGTTATTTCCATGTAAAAATAAAATTGATTTTTGCGTATTGACTTTGTTTGCAGTCTTGGTAAATTCACTTATTACTGAGGGTCGGGTAGCTATTTTATAGATTATTTGGGATTTTTCTAAGTAGACAGTTACGTTTATAATTAAAAACAATTTTATTCTTTTCCAGTGTGAATACTTGCCCTTCCTTCCTTCCCTCCTTCCTTCCTTTCTTGTCCTCCTGCCCTTTTTTTTTTTTTTTTTAAGATTTATTTATTTAGTTATGATAGACACAGAATGAGAGAGAGGCAGAGACACAGGCAGAGGGAGAAGCAGGCTCCATGCCAGGAGCCTGACGCGGGACTCAATCCCAGGACTCCAGGATTGCGCCCTGGGCCAAAGGCAGGCGCCAAACTGCCGAGCCACCCAGGGATCCCCCCCCCCCCCTTTTTTAAAAATATATCCTTGCCTTGTTCCCCATCTTATGGGGAAGTGTTTAGTCTTTCATCATTACATGTATTAACTGTAGGGCTTTTATAGATTTTTTTTTTTTTTTTAAGATTTTATTTATTTTTTCATGAGAGACAGAGTGAGAGAGAGAGAGGCAGAGACATAGGCAGAGGGAGGGCAGCCAGCCTTTGGGATCATGACCTTAGCTGAAGGCAGGTGCTCAGCCACTGAGCCACCTCAGGCATCCCTCTTACAGATACTCTTTATCAAGTTAAGGAAGTTCCTTCTATTTTCAGTATGCTGAGAGTTTTTGTCAGGAATGAATTGAACTTTGTCAAATGCTTTTTTTTTTCTGCCTCTACTGAAATCATATGATTATACTTCTTATTTTTAAAGATTTTATTTATTTATTCATGAGAGACACACAGAGATAGGCAGAGATACAGGCAGAGGGAGAAGTGGGCTCCCTGCAGGGAGCCCGATGCAGGACTGGATCTCAGGACCCTGGGATCACTCGCTGAGCCAAAGGCAGATGCTCAACCACTGAGCCACCCAGGCGTCCTCCCACCTAAGATTTTTCATTATACTTTTTGCCAAATCTGACACAGTCTAGTGGCCCAGGATATAGTCTTCCAGTTTGATCATCTCACAGGCACTGTCAATCACCTGTTTGTGAACCTCTTGCCACTGTTCCTTATCTGTATTAGTGCCAAAGTCCGGGCACAGATTTTTCTGGGAGACGCTAGCAACATTTACTCCATACAGGTACACTGAGTCTCCGTGCTCCCCAAGTACCCACCGATGACAGTTTAATGGGTGAACTCACAGCTTTTCCTCCATTAAGTAACAGAACTAGACTCAATCCAGATTGCAACCACTTCCAATAACATAGTATTTTGGGAAAGCTGCTTATTTTCCAAGCCATGTAAGTCAAGATATCCACTGGATTGGAAACAAGTGACTTGCAGTTTAGGCTGTATTTTACAATATTAGGAATGATGGATTTAAAGATGTTCCATTTATGCTGGACAAAATTAAGATGGCTTTCTCTCTGTTGCTGACATGTCCCTAGCTGTGATGAAATAACCAGCTTGGAGCTTGCAGTCATGTTGTAGTAGACAGAGACAGAGACAATTTTTGGTGTTATAACAAGGCTGCCATTTTGGAGAGCCATCATGTCTCCCTTCAGTTTGTTTTCCATGACATCAACCAGAACAAGTTCATCTGCCAAGTCCTTCATTAAGAGACTGGTCATGCCATAGGCCATGCCAACACAACCAACCCTAACAACTGTAATCTTATCCTGGGGGGGGTATAGTCTTCCTTAAAAAGATGCAGAATCAGCTGATCCTTGAGAATTGCCATATTGGATTTAGAACCATATAGAATGGGGAGTACATGTCTGTCTGGTTGGTAGGTTGGCAGGTAGTGTTGGATTTAGTCTTGGTGGCAGCAGCTTTGGTACCCCATAATATGTGATTTAGAATTGTGTGGATTACTTTTCAAATATTTAGGAATACTCCTAATTTAATTTCTGATTCTGTGTGGTCAGAGAATAAACTATAATTCTTTCTATTTGTTGAGACTTGTTTTATGGCCCAGTGTATGGTCTGGTTTGGTTAATGTTCCATAAGCACTTGAGAAGAATGTGTATTCTTTGTTAGATGGAGTGCTTTATAAATGTGAATTAGGTCAAGTTATTCTGAGTGTTAAGTTCCTATGTATGTATTAATTTCTTATACCTGTTTGTTCAATTACAGAATTTGTTGAAATGTCAACTCTAATTATTTGTCTTTTTCTTTTCAGTTTTGTCAGTTTTTCTTTATGTATTTTGAAGTTTTATTAGGTACATACCGATTTATTTTATTATTATTATTTTTAATCTTTATCTATTTATGATAGTCACAGAGAGAGAGAGAGAGAGGCAGAGACATAGGCAGAGGGAGAAGCAGGCTGCATGCACCGGGAGCCTGACGTGGGATTCGATCCTGGGTCCCCAGGATCGCGCCCTGGGCCAAAGGCAGGCGCTAAACCGCTGCGCCACCCAGGGATCCCTACATACAGATTTAGAATTGTATATTCTTTTATTTTTAAAAAAAATTTAAAGCATTTTATATTTTTGGGAGAGAGAGAGAGCACGAGCAGGGGAGAGGGGCAGAGAAGGGAGGGAGATGGAGAAGCAGACTCCCTGCTGAGCAGGGAGCCTGATGTGGGGCTTGATTCCAGGATCCCAGGATCCCAGGATCATGATCTGAGCTGACGGCAGACACTTAATCAACTGAGCCAACCAGGTGGTCAGGATTGTTGTATATTCTTGCACTGTCCTTTCTTGTTATGGAATAATCCCTTTTTATCTTTGTTGACATTTCATCATTCTTTGAACAATTGTGTTAAAATATACATAACATAAAACGAACCATTTTAAAGTGTACAGTTCAGTGGCATTAAGTGCACTTACTCTTAACAATTGCACAATTGTTGCCATAATTCGTCTCTACAACTTTTTTATCATCTAAAACAGAATCTGTGTATTCATTTAAGAATAGCTTCCATCCTACCCCCACTTTCCCCGGACCTGGGTAACCTCTGCTCTTTCTGTCTCTATGAATTTGCCTTTTCCAGGTAGCTAAATATAAGTGGAGTCGTACAATATTTGTCTTTTTGTGTCTGGCTCATTTCACTTAGCATAATGTTTCCATGGCTCATTTGTGTAGTTATGTATCTTAGAACTTCATTCCTTTTTAAAAGATTGAAAACTACTCCATTGTATGTGTATGTACCTGTGTATATATATATATATATATATGTATATATCACATATTCATTTGTTCGTTCATCTAATTTTTTTAAAGATTTATTTGTTAGAGACACAGTGGGGGAAGGGGCAGAGGGAGAGACAATCTCAAGCAGAGCGAGGAGCCCAAAGTGGGGCTCAGTCTCACGACCCTGAGATCATGACCTGAACTAAAATTAAGAGTCAGATGCCCAACCAACTGAGCCACCCAGGCACCCCTGTTTATTCATCTATTGATAGACTTTGGGTTGTTTCTACCTTTTGGCTATTGTGAATATTGCTGCTATGAATAGCAATATACAAATATCTCTTTGAGGCCTTGCTTTCAGTTTGTACTCCAGTATTCTGAACCTTAGTGTTTGCATGGTATATCTTGTTCTGTCCTTTACTTTTAACCTATTTTTGTCTTTATGTATTTTTTTCTTTTTCTTTTCTTTTTAAGTAAACCCTACACTCAGTGTAGGGCTTGAGCTCACGACTCCCATAATCAAAAGTTGCATCCTCTACTGACTGAGCCAGCCTATTTTTATCTTTATTTTTTATTTATTTATTTTTATTATTATTATTTTTTCTATTTTTGTCTTTATGTTTAAAGTGAGTTTCATGTTGACAACTGTTGTTTTTTGACAGCTTTTTAAAAATTCCCTATTTGGGGGCATCTGGGTAGCTTATTTGGTTAAGCATCTGACTTCGGCTCAGGTCATGATCCCAGGGACCTGGGATGGAGTTCCACATCGGCTCCCTGCTCAGCAGTGGGACTGCTTCTTCCTCTCCTTCTGTCTGCTGCTCACCATGTTTGTGTGTGTGCGCTCTCTCTCTCTCTCTCAAATAAATAAAATCTTTAAAAATAAATAATTCCCTATCTTGCTTTTTTTTTTTTTTTCTATCTTGCTTTTTTTATTCATTCTATTTGCCTTTTATTTGGAGTGTTCTGAGACCATTTACATTTAATGAAAATAACAATATGGTTGGGTTTATATATGCTTTTTGCTGTTGTTTGTTTCTGTTTGTCCCATCTTTTGGTGGTTCTTTTTGTCCTTTGTTTTCCTTTTTTAAAATTTTTTTATTTTAAATATTTTATTTATTCATGAGAGACACACAGAGAGAGGCAGAGACACAGGCAGAGGGAGAAGCACGCTCCATGTGCGGAGCTGGACGTGGGACTCGATCCCAGGTCTCCAGGATCTCGCCCTGGGCTGAAGGTGGCGCTAAACCACTGAGCCACCCAGGCTGCCCTGTCCTTTGTTTTCCTACCTTTGTTTGCATTGAGTATATTTATTTAGCTTTATCTCCACTATTGGTATAATATGGCATTTTTTTTCTTAAAGTGGTTGTTTAGGGTTACATTAGGCTGCTTTCACTTAACTGCATTTCATGTTCGGATAATGCTGTCACTTCACATATATGAACCTTACGATGACATTCTTTTTTCATCTCTAATCCTTTGTGCAATCATTGTCACATGCTGTTTCTGGTTACATATGTTAAAAGCTCCACTTACATTATTGTTATTTTTTTGCTTTAAACAGCTCCTTGAATTTTTTTTTAAAGATTTTATTTATTGGGCAGCCCGGGTGGCTCAGCAGTTTAGTGCCGCCTTCGGCCCAGGGTATGATCCTGGAGACCCAGGATCGAGTCCCATGTTGGGCTTCCTGCATGGAGCCTGCTTCTCCCTCTGCCTGTGTCTCTGTGTCTCTGTCTCTCATGAATAAATAAATAAAATCTTTAAAAAAAAGATTTTATTTATTTATTCACGAGTGACACAGAGAGAGAGAGAGAGGCAGAGACACAGGCAGAGGGAGAATCAGGCCCCATGCAGGGAACCTGATGTGTAGGACTTCATCCCAGGACTCCAGGATCACTCCCTGGCTCCTTGAGTTTTAAAGATAATTAAAATGTCTTCTCGGGCGCCTTGATGGGTCATTTGGTTTGGTGTCTAACTCTTAATTTCAGATCAGGTCATGATTCAGGGTCCTGGAACTGAACCCCATGTCAGCGGGCTCCCTGCTCAGGAGGGACTCTGCTGGTCTCTTTCTTCCTCTGCTCATCCCCCTGCTCATGTGCCCACTCTTTCCCTCCCTCCATCTCACACTCTTTGTCTCCATCTCTCAAATAAATAAATCTTTAAAAAAGTCTTTTATATTTTTGCCATATATTTACTGTTTCTATTGCTCTTCATCCTTTTGTGTAGATCCCAGATTCTGTTCATTATTCTTACACTTGAAGAACTTAATTTAACATTTCTGATTTTTTTGTAAGATTTTATTTATTAAAGCATTCACGTGTGTATGAATGAGCACAAGCAGGGGGAGTGGCAGGCAGAGGGAGTAGAAGAAGCAGACTCTGTGGTGAGCAGAGAGCCCGACCTGGGACTCCATCCTAGACCGTGGGATCATGACCTGAGCCCAAGGCAGATGCTTAACCAACTGAGTCACCCAGGTGCCCTCTTTAATATTTCTGATAGTACACATCTGCTGTTAATGAATTCTCATAGATTTTGCTTGATAATTCGTTATTTCACCTTAATTGAAAGAAACCCTTTTGTTTGATGTCATTGTAGATTCACATGCAATTATGAGAAATAATGCAGAGAGATCTTCTACTCTTTACCTAGTTTCCCCCAGTGGTAACATCTCGGGTAAACTATAGTATAATATCACAAGTAAGAAATTTACATTGATACAGTTCACTTGACCTTATTCAGATTTTACCAGTTTTGCCTACACTCCTTTGTGTGTGAGTTTGTATACTTAGTTCTGTGTAGGTTTATCACATGTGTGGATTCATGTGACAGCTATTACAGTTGATACAGAATAGTTCCATCTACCCTTGTCATAGCTACCTCTCTCCCTTTATGCACCCCATACCCTGGAAATCACTTACGTTTTTCATCTCTACAATTTTGACATTTAGGGAGTGTATGGAATTATACAGTGTATAATTTTTGAAATAAGCTTTTTTTTTTCACTTACCAGTGGTTTGTTCTTATTGCAAAGTGGTTGTTTATGGTATGCACGTACTATATTTTATTTAACTGTTTACTGACTGAACGATATTTGGGTGTTTCCCAGTTTTTGCTCTTACAAATGAAGTATAGACATACAAAATTTTGTGTGAACATAAGTTTTGCTTATCTGGGATAGATATCCAAGAGTTCAGTTGTTGGGTCATATACTACACACATGTTTAGTTTTATAAGAAACTGCCATACTTTTCTAGAGTGTCTGTAACTGTTTACAGTTTTACCAATGAGGGGAGCCTGGGTATCTCAGTCGGACGACTCTTGGTTGTAGCCCAGATCATGGTTGTGGGATCGAGCTCCATGTTGGGCTCCATGCTGTGCATGGAGTCTTGCTTGAGATTCTCCCTTTCCTTTTTCTCCTCCCTCCCCTTTCCTTTTGCTCCCCTCCCCAGTGTGTGCCCTCTCTCTCAAAAATAAAGAAATTAAAACCCTTACATTTCTACTAATGATATGGAAGTAATCTTGTTTCTTCATATCTTCACTAGCATTATTTTTAGTTGTAGGAAATATACTACATAGCATAACTTTTTTCATTTTAGCCACTTTTAAGTGTATGGTGGTGGCATTAAGTACATTTGTATTGTTGTGTAGCCTTCTCTACCATTTATTCCAACTGTTTATCTTCCCCAGCTGAAATTCTGTATCAATTAAACACTTACTCTTCATTTCCCCCTCTCCTAGCTGCTGAGAATTATATAATATTTGAAAGGAATCATACAATATTTGGCCTTTTATGACTAGCTTCTTTCATAGCATTTGGTGTTATAATTTGTTTTTTATTTTAGCTATTCTGATAGGTGTGAAGAATCACCCTTAATTTTAAAGTATATTTTTAGGGACGTCTGGGTGGCTCAGTGGTTGAGTGTCTGCCTTTGGCTCAGAGCATGGTCCCAGGTCTTGGGATCCAGTCCCACGTCTGGCTCCCCATGAGGAGCTTGCATCTCCCTCTGTTGGTGTCTCTGCCTCTCTCTGTGTCTCTCATGAATAAATAAATAAATTTTTTTAAAAAGTAAAGTATATTTCTACCATATATGATGTTCTAGATTGATAGTTTTTTTAGTACATGAAAGATGTCCTTCCATTATGTTTTTTGACTTGCACAATTTCAGATGAGATTTGTGGTCATTCTTTCTTTTGTATCTCTGTAGGAAATATGTCTCTTTTTTTCTGACTAGTCTTAGGACTTTTTATTATTATTATTATTATTGGTTTTTCAGTAAGTTGACCCTGATGTACCTTTGTCTTGATTTGAAGTTATCCTGGAGGTGTTGAGTTTCTTTTTTTTAATTAAAAAAGTTGTTTTTTTTTTTTTTTTTAAGATTTGCACTTATTTATTCGTGAAAGAGAGAGAGAGAGAGAGGCAGAGACACAGGCAGAGGGAGAAACAGGCTCCATGCAGGGAGCCTGATGTGGGACTCAATCCTGGGACTCCAGGATCATGCCCTGGGCTGAAGGCAGGTGCTAAACTGCTGAGCCACCCAGAGATCCCCCAAGTGTTGAGTTTCTTGAATCTGTGGGATTAATAGTTTCCATCAAAATTAAATTTTTGGTCATTATTTCTTGTAATAATTTTTTTAGTTCACCCTTTCATGTGGTACTCCAATTGTACGTGTATTAGACCCTTTAATATTGCCCCACAGTCACTGATCCTACACATTTTTTTGTCTATGCTATTTTATGGTTCTTATTTTCATGTCTCCATATTAATGAATCTTTTAAAAATGTATGTTTTCTGCATTGTCACATATGCTGTTAGTCCCATCTAGTACATTTTAAATTTCTGAATTGTATTTTTCATCTTTTGAAGTTCCATTTTATTCTTGTTTTTTTCCTTTCTCTTTTCTTTCCTCATTATGTATGTTCTTATTTAAATACTTGCAGATATTTAGAATAACTCATTTAATGCTCTTTTTTGCTAATTTCTCTTTCATTCTGAGGTCTATTTTTGTTGACCAATTTTTCTGCTGGTTATGGTAACATTTCCCGGGATTTTTGGTATGTCTTTTTTTCTTCAATTTGCATTTTTAAAATATTTTATTTTTAAGTAATCTTTACTCCTTATGAGGGGCTTGAACTTACAACTTTGAGATCAAGAACTGAGCCAGCCAGGCACCCCTACATTTTTTTTTTTTAATGTGGAATGCTTCATGAATTTTCATGTCATCCTTGCACAGGAGCCATGTTGATCTTCTCTGTATCATTGTAATTTTAGTATAGGTGCTGCTGGAGCCAGCACTTTTTGGTATGTGTTTTAATTTTTGATTGAGTGTAGTATGTTGTCACTTTTTTTTTAATGCTGATTTTTTGGTCTGTTTATATAGAATGTTACACTTCATTTTGATGGGCAGTTACTTGTGGGTCAGCTTAATCCCTTTAGAGACGTTTTGAAGCTTCATTAAGGTAATTTAGAGTAGTCTTTATTCTAGGGCTAATTTAGTTTTACTATTAAGTTATAACCTTTTGGGTCTCTACTGAGTGCCCTAAGTCTTCAACAAGGACTCTCCACTGTAGTTTAGTTGGAACTCAGACATCTTCCAGCCTGTGTAATGTCTGGGAGTTTAGTTCCCTACTAGTTGTTCCTTGCCTGGCCTTATTGAGTTTTCACCCTGTGCATGTACAACTTAGTATTCAGGAAAATACCGGAAGACATCCCCTAACAGTTTTGGAATTCTTTGTGTAGAAAGTCCACTTTCTCTATTTTATTTGGCTTGGCCCTCCTAAACTCTGATCTTTGTCTTCTTAGCTCAGAGATTGCTACGCTTTACTTGGAATCCCTTTGCCTATGCTACATTCTGGAAAGTGTTTCTGTGTAGAAAGCCAGTAACCACCATAGAACTTGGCTTGTTTCAGTTCTCTCAGAAATTATGGTCATGTGTTGCTTCTTGTTCATTGTCGAAAAAGGAATTTTATATTTTTCCAGTTTTTTAGGTTTTGTGACAGGAAAATATATCCTGTCTCAGTTATTCTATCATTGTTCAGAAGCAGAAGTTGATTCCAAATTTGCATATACCAAGTCGCAAAAACAATTTGATTGGTTTAAATTTTATCAAAATATTATAGCCAATATTGTGATACTATCCTGTTGTTGTTTTTGTTGTTGTTTTTTAAAGTTTTCTTAATTTAAGTAGTCTCTACACCCAACTTGTAGCTTTAACTTACCCAAGCTGGAACCAAGAGTCAGGTGCTCCTTTGATTGAGACAGCCAGGTGCCCCTGGTGATACTAAATCTTTTTTTTTTTTTTAGATTTTATTTACGGGATACCTGGGTGGCTCAGTTCATTGAGCATCTGCCTTTGGCTGGGGTTGTGATCCCAAAATGCTGGGATCAAGTCCCCGCTGAGTGGGGAGCCTGATGTGGGGGCTCATTCCCAGACCCTGGGATCATGACCTGAGTAGAAGGCGGGCGCTTAACCAGCTAAGCTACTGAGGCACTCCTAATGTTAATGTATGTATGTATGTATGTATGTATTTATTTGAGTTCAGTTTGCCAACTTATAGCATAACACCCAGTGCTCATCCTGCCAAGTGCCCCCCTCAGTGCCCATCACCCAGTCACCCCAACCCCCTGCCCACTTCCCCTTCCACTACCCATTGTTCATTTCCCAGAGTTAGGTGTCTCTCATGTTTTGTCACCCTGACTGATATTTTCACTCATTTTCTCTCCTTTCCTTTTATTCCCTTTCACTAATTTTTATATTCCCTAAATGAATGAGACCATATAATGTTTGTCCTTTTCCGATTGACTTATTTCACTCAGCACAATACCCTCCAGGTCCCTCCACCTCGAAGTAGATAGTGGGTATTTGTTGTTTCTAATGGCTGAGTAATATTCTGTTAATGTTTTGTTTGTTTGTTTTTGTTTTTTTGTTAATGTTTTAAATAAAGTGATATATTTGTTGAAATTATGAAGTTAATATTGATATAAAACTATTACATAAATTATTTGACTATATTCAAATTTATCCAGATTTTTCCACTGATGTCCTTTTTCCTATTCCAGGATTCAATTCAGGATATTACCTTGCCTTTAGTATAAATTTAGATTTTTAATTCCAGTTCTGTTAAGTAAGCATGACCTTCGGCGACCACATAACCTTTTAGGCTCTCGTCCATAATGTAAATATTGACTTAAAGGATGTCTAAGATACCTTTTTATAATTCTAATGTTCTAAGTCTGTCACACAATATGCTCAGTTTTTATTTTGAAAGATATTTTAAGATCTAATCAATATGCCAGATCTTGTTAAAAAACATTCAATTTTTATCTTGTAACTTAAGTATTAAAGGAAAACTATATATTGAGATTTGGGAAAACTCATGAGCTTTTTTCTTCTATTTGAGCAAAAAAAATGACAAAAAGGCAGAATTTGTTGTGTTTTGACTAATTTTCTCTGCAAATATTAGTTCACAAATTGCCTATTCAGCTGTGTTTTGATTGAAAGTAAAACATGTATTGTTAAATTGTTCTTTTTGGGAATTTTTTTTAAAAGATTTTATTTATTTATTCATGAGAGACAGAGAGAGGCAGAGACATAGGCAGAGGGAGAAGCAGACTGCACGCAGGGAGCCCAACATGGGACTCGATCCCAGGTCTCCAGGATCATGCCCTGGTCTGAAGGCAGCACTGAACTGCTGAGCCCCCCCCACGGGCTGCCCTCTTTCTGGGAATATTAGGAAGGATACAAAGCTTAGAAATGTAACTTAAAAGTGGATCTTACTATAGTGGAATATATGATGGAAATAATTGAGAACAGATATGTCCTAAATAATCTAAATAGTTTATATTTTGTTGCTTATTATAAGTGCTTCTCAGGTTTGGGCATAATTTGATATAGGTTAAATTGTTTATATTTTAAATTGTTGCCCCCTTTCAGAAACTTCCAAACGAGGTTATGGAGAATATCCTATCGGAAGTAATCTCCAGACAGTTGTATTTTATCCCTCAGATTCTCTCCTATTTAGAAATATTGAATATAATCTCTACTGATAGTCTTAGCTTACACATAATTGACTCTGATTCAATAGTAGGTTCAATTAAATGACTTCATTTCTTTTAAGGACCTTGAAATGTAATGTTTCACCATAGTATTATTCATTTTCTTAAATTTACATTTAGTAATTATGTTAATTCATTATTTAATCTAGCAACTTTCAACTTTTGGTTTACAAAAAGACGTTTATGGAAAATTGTAAGATAATTGGTTTGATGAGAGGCCAGAGGTATATTTTAAAAACACTAGGCAGTTTTTATGCAGGTGGCTGTAGACCACACTTTGAAAAAACATAATTGTACATAAAATTTTTTTATGTACTGTCATAATTCTTGTATTAAAACCATGTTTTTCATTGTTTATCTGATTTCTATATTCACTCTGACATTTCTTGAATGCCTACTATCAGAGTCATTGTGTTAGGTACATCAGATTCAAAAATTAATAAGATAGCCTCTGCCATTAAGGAACTCCCTTAGTAGTAGGATAAGATAGATCAGTAAACATTTCAGAACAGTGAGATAAGTGTTAATTGAGTATAAGCAAACCTTACGGAAGCATCACACACACACACACACACACACACATACATATAAAAGCAGTTAACTGTGCCTGGAAGAATTGGGCTGGGAAAAGTTTCCCAGTGGAGTTGATAACCAGAAAATGAAGAGAGGAGTTTAGACAACATTAAAAAGTTTCTGGGGGATCCCTGGGTGGCTCAGTGGTTTAGCGCCTGCCTTCCGCCCAGGGTGTGATCCTGGAGACCAGGGATCAAGTCCCACATCGGGCTCCCTGCATGGGGCCTGCTTCTCCCTCTGCCTGTGTCTCTGCCTCTCTCTCTCTCTCTGTGTGTCTCTCATGAATAAATAAATAAAATCCTTAAAAAATAAAAAAAAATAAAAAGTTTCTGACAGTGAAGGAAATAATAAAAAACTAAATGACAATCTACTGAACGGGAGAGGATATTTGCAAATGACATTTGATAAAGAGTTACTATCCAAAAATATATATAGAACTGATACAACTCAATATCCAAAAATCAAATAATCCAATTCAAAAATCGGCAGAAGAGGGGCACCTCAGTGGCTCAGTTGGTAGAGCATATGACTTGATCTCATGATCATGAGTTAAAGCTCCAGGTTGGTATAGAGCTTACCAAAACAAAAAAGAGAAAACAAAGTAATGGGCAGCAGACATGAACAAACCTTTCTACAGAGAAGACATACAGATGGCCAACAGACACATGAAAAGATCCTCAATCAACATCACTTATTATTGGGAAAATGCAAATCAAAACTACAAAGAGATATCACCTCATACCTGTCAGTATGGCTAAAATAAAAAAGATAAGGAATAACAAGTGTTACCAGGGGTGTGGATTAAAAGGAACCCTCATACACTGTTGTTGGGAATACAAACTGGTGTTGCCTTTGTGGAAAACAGTACGGAGGTTCCTCAAAAAGTTAAAAGTAGAGTGCCTATCTGGCTCAGCCAGAAAAGTATACAACTCTTGATCTCGGGGTCATGAGCTGAATCCCCATGTTGGTATAGGTTACTTAAATAAAACTTAAAAAGTTAAAAATAGATTACCCTATGATCCAGTAATTGCACTACTGGATATTTATCCTCAAAATACGGAAACAATAATTCAGTGGGATACATGCACTTCTGTATTTACTGAAGAATTATTTATAATGGCCAGATTATAGAAGCAACCCTCGTGTCCATTGATAGATGTATGGGTAAAAAAGATGTATGGGTACACACACACACACACACACACACACACACACTGGATTATTATTATTCAGCTATAAATGGAGTGAAGTCTTACCATTTGCAACAACATACATGGAGTTAGAGAGGATGTTAAGTGAAATTAGAGAAAGACATCTATAGGATACTACTCATGTGGAATGTAAGAAACAAACATGCAAAGGAAAAAAAGTTGAGCTGAAAACAGACTCTTACCTATAGAGAACAAGTTGATGGTTACCAAAGCAGTCAGTGTGGGGAATAAGGAGGACACTTATCACGATGAGCACCAAATAAGGTATGAAATTGTTAGATTGTTAAATCATTATATTGTCCACCTGAAACTACTATAACACTATATGTTAACTATACTGGAATTAAAATTTTAAAAAAACTTTAAAAAATAAAAAATAAAGAGGAGTTTGGCATGAAATGCTTACTGGTTATCAGCAATATGTTCTCTACACATTTCACTTAACCCTCACAAAATCCCCATGAGATAGATATCAATCATTTCCCGTATTGTAGAGTTGGGAAAGCTGAGGTCAGAGAGATTATCTTGCTTCCCTCTAAATTAAGTGCCAAGATTTAATTTGTGGGCAGGTCCAGTTTTGGGACTTAGATAATATTTTAGAATCTGTGTTTTTAGTTACTGTGTGTTCAAGGCTCTGTGGTAAGAAGAGCATGACAATAAACTGAGAGGCCTGTATCATCAGAGCATATAGGAAGTTGATACTGAGGCTAAAGAATAGATAGGGTCAGATCATACAGTTCCTTAAATGTTATGTTTCAATTGAAACATAACAAATGTTTGTTTCAACTGAAATACAGTGTAAAGGCATTGAACACCTAGAGGGAATCGCATAATCAGATTTGCATTTTGAAAGGTTGTTCTGATTGTAGTAGACCAATTGGATTTGAGAAGGGCCAAGAGTGGATGCAAGGACACCATTTAGGAAGTCGTTAATAGAATAGCCTGAGTGAGCTATGGTAGTAGACAGGATGGAAAAAGGAGGGAATTGTGGAGATGTAGTTAAGTGGGTAAATGAGAAAGATTTAGGAGGACAAATATTTGAGACATGATGATGGATTGGCCTATGAGTGAAAGAAAGGGAGTTGTCAAAAAATAACTTAGAGGTTTCTGGATTTGATACATTAGTTTGGCTCACTTTGTTTTACATAGGACATATAAAATGATTAGTTTAAGTGATTATGTTAAATTAGAAGTGCCTTTGAGATATTCAAGTGGAGATGTCAAATATAGTTTTATAGTACCTTTGAACTGTCTATGTAGTAAATAAATAGGCTGTCCATAATAACATGGCTGATTGGTAATTTTCAGGGCTTTATCACAATTGTTATCTCTTGAGTTACTGTTAATAGAAAAGGATGTAAATAGAGTTTGGCTTTCAGTTATTAGAGCTAACAAAAGGATGTAAAAAGATTTTCCAATCTAGAAAGCAATTAAGACAAGTATGTTAGGACAGTTCTCCTTTGGAAAATGGCAGAACTAAGAGTATATTATACCCTGGAAAAAGACTAGGGAAAGGGATGCTTGAGTGGCTCAGTGGTTGAGCATCTGTCTTCGGATCAGGTCATGATCCCAGGGTCCTGGAATCGAGTCCTGAGTCCGGCTCCCCACAGGGAGCCTGCTTCTCCCTCTGCCTATATCTCTACTTCTCTCTCTCTCTCTGTCTCTCTTAAGAGTAAATAAATAAAATCTTAAAAGAAAAAGACAAGGGAAAAAGAGGTCCAAAAGGCTAATCTAAATCTGAAATAACAATTTAAGAGTTATCTATGTATCTATCTATTTATTTGAGAGAGAATACACATGTAGGTCAGGGAAAGGGGTAGAAGTGGCGGGGGCGGGGGGGAGAAGGAGAGAGAATTCAAGCAGACTCTGCACTGAGCTGGACTTGGGTTTTGATCTCATGACCCTGAGATCATGACCTGAGCCAAAACCAAGAGTTGGATGTTTAACCAACTAAGCCACCCAAGTGCCCCTAAGAACAATGTTTTAAATATTGGAGTTAAATATTTCCTTCCATTTGTTAATAAAGGAATTATTCTTGGCTTACCTAAACTACAGTTATCCAAGTTACTATTAGATGTACAATGGGAATAGTTCTATAAAAAGCAAAATGGTTTTTCTTTATTTCTCCATCATGTTCATTCGACGCTACACTGCCAAGTCACCATAACATTACTTTATACATTTGGGCATATTGGATATTATAACTATTGTCTTTATATCCTCTTGAAATACAGAAAATATTATGAATAATATTTCTTTAAATACATTAAAAACCAGTCTCAGATTTTAGTTTGTTTATTGAGCTTAGATCAATAGCTTCCCTTTATCAGAAAATGTTGCCACTATTGAAAGTATTGTGATAACAAGACTAAGCTTTTGATATAGATTGTATATCTTCTAGGTATTATAATATTGGTATTTGCGTTACTGATATTTTTTAAGAGTTTATTTAGAAAATAGTGATTTTATTTTTAAGTAATTTCTACACTGAACATGGGCTCGAACATGGGCTTGAACATGAGATCAAGAGTTGCAGGCGCCACTGACTGAACCAAGCAGCCAGGTGCCTTTGTATTATTTATATTTTTAAGTTCTCTGGAAAAAATAATTTTAGTTATTTTTATTTTTTATTTTTTTTTTAAAGATTTTATTTATTCATGAGAGACACAGAGAAAGGCAAAGACATAGACATAGACAGAGGCAGAAGCAGGCTCCCTGTGGGGAGCCTGATGTGGAACTCAATCCCAGGACCCTGGGATCATGACCTGAGCCAATGGCTCAAAAACTGAGCCATCCAAGTGTCCCAGAAAAAATAGTTTTAAAAGTAATTCATGTATAGATGTAGAACATTTGGAAGATAAAAGCCATCACTGATTTTATCACCTAGAGATATCACTCTAGGTGGTTGGTATTATTTCCTTCTCTGTATTTTAATGTATAGACATTGTATAGCATAATAGTTAAGAATAGAGATTCTAGAATTTTTTTTTGAGATTCTAGAATTAAATCCTTTAGGTTCATATTTTTTTTTTTTTAGGTTCATATTTTTATTCCACCACTTATTAGCAATGTGGTGGTAGCAAATCACTAAATTTCTCTGAATCTTGAGTTTCAAAATCTGTAACATGGGGATAATAAGAGTAAATACTGTTATTTAGTGTGTGCCAGGTACTTTACTAAAGTGAAAAATCTGAGGCCTTATATCTACCTAAGAACTACTTAATACTACCTTTAAGAGAATAAATTAGGGGGGATGCCCAGGTGGCTCAATTGGTTGAGCATCTGGCTGTTGATACCCACTCAGGACATGAGCTCAGGGTTGTGAGATCAAGCCTTACCTTGGGGGTCTGTGCTCAGTGCGGAGTCAGCTTGTCTCTCTCTCTCTCTGCTCTTCCCTGCGCTTATGCTTGCTCTCTCTAAAATAAAATCTTTAAAAAAAAATGAATTAGGGGCACCTGGGTGGCACAATCAGTTGGGCAACCAACTCTTGGTTTCAACTCAGGTCCTGATCTCAGTGTTGTGAGATTAAGCCCCATGTTGATCTCATTGCTGAGTGAAGAATTTGCTTGAGATTCTCTCCCTTTCCCTCTGCCCTTTCCGCTTGTACTCTTGTGTTCCTTCTTTCTTTCTCTCTCATAAATCAATCTATCTATCTGTCTATCTTAAGAAAAGAGAGAATAGGGTCTCCTGGGTGGCTCAGCTGGTTAAGCATCTGCCTTCAGCTAAGATCATGATCTCAGAGTCCTGAGATCAAGCTGTGTATCAGCCTCCCTGCTCTGCAGGGAGTCTGCTTCTCTCTCTCCCTCTGACTGCAGCTCCTCCTGCTTATGCTCTCTGTAATTCACTCTGTCAAATAAGTAAACCTTTATAAACCAAATAAAGAATAAATTAGACAATGGATGGAATGTACTTAATATCATGCTTAGGATATAATAAATGTTATTTATATATTTTTTTAAATAGCATTTGTACAATTTATTAAAGCTTTTATTGTGGCCACATTCCCATGCCATTAATATTCTTTGAAACTAGAATTTTTTAAATGGCTTACAGAAATTCATCAAATGGATTCATTTACTCATTTCTCTAGTGATAGACCTTTAGATGGTTTCTAGCTGTTTTGCTCTTCTAAATAATGCTGTTACGAACATATTTGTTACAATTTTTTTTTTTTTTTTTTTAGTTCCTAGAGGTAGAGTTGAATCAAAGGGCAGGAGATTTTTATACTAATGTCTAATCTTGCATTGCTTTCCAGGAATGCAAATCAGCGTACATTCTTATTTCTTATAACATTCTTTTTTTTTTTTTTTAAAGATTTTATTTATTTATTTGAGAGAGAGCATGTTTGAGAGGGAGCATGAGCTGGGATCGGAGCGAAGGGAAAGGGAGAGAATCTCAAGTAGACCGGGCTGAGTACAGAGCCTGAGTTGGAACTTGATCCCACAGCTCTGGAATCATGACCTGAGCTGAAACCAAGAGTTGATGCTCAACTGACTGAGCCACCCAGGTGCCCCTGTCATACATTCTTATGTATGTACCTTTGAGATCCCTAGATTTGGCCATTAAATCCTTGAAATTTCAATTTCTGAAAAAATCATTTGTTTTCATGTCTGTATTGGTATGATTTTATTGGTGTAGTGTAAGCTAGCTTGAGAATTGCCTATTTTGTTGATTTTTTTTATTTGCATAAGTTCTTTTTCAATATCCTTTATATTCATATAAACTAGTTTGAAAATATTTTTAGCAATTTGAACTTTGTCTTAATTTTTAGTGGTATTTTGGGAAAACTTCATGTTTTAAAATTTACATAGGTATTAATCTTTTTGTTGTGGTTTATCTTTTTTTTTAATTTTATATATTTATTTGGGAGAGAGTAGGAGAGTGTGAGAGAGCTCAAGTGGGGTGAGGGGCAGAAGGAGAAGCAGACTCCCTGCTGAGTGGGGCAGGGCATGATCCTGCTTCTGGATAATGACTTGAACTGGAGGCAGAAGCTTAACCAACTGAGCCACACAGTGACCCAGTTTTCTTTTTTTTTTTTTTTTAAGATTTTATTTATTTTGTTTATTTTTTTTAAGATTTTTATTTATTTATTCATGAGAGACACACACACACACACACAGAGAGAGAGGCAGAGACACAGGCAGAGGGAAAAGCAGGCTCCATACAGGGAGCCAACACGGGACTCGATCCTAGGTCTCCAGGATCACACCCTGGGCTGAAGGCGGCACTAAACTGCTGAGCCACAGGGCTGCCCTATTTATTTTGTTTTAGAGAAAGAGAGTGCTTAAGTGGGGGAGGGATGGGGGAGAGGGAGAGAATCTCAAGCAGACTTTGTGCTGAGCCTACATGGGGCCCGATCCCGGGACCCTGAGATCATGCCTCAGCTGAAACTAAGAGTTGGATGCTTAACCAACTGAGCCACCCAGGCGCCCCTTTATCTTTAGTTTAGTACTTATGACATAAGGAAAATATTAAAATCATTTTTTCTTTTTCTTTTCTTTTCTTTTTTTTTTTAAGATTTATCTATTTATTCATGAGAGACACAGGCAGAGGGATAAGCAGGTTCCATGCAGGGAGCGGGACGTGGGACTTGATCCCGGGTCTCCAGGATCACGACCTGGGCTGAAGGCAGCGCTAAACCACTGAGCCACCCAGGCTCATTTTTCTAGTTTTTATTTCTGATTAAATCATTTTTTCTAGTTTTTATTTCTGATTAAATCATCAGTCAACCTCTGGTCAATTTGGCATATGATACATAAGGTATAGGGAATCTGTCTTAGCTTTTTTTGGAGTAGAAAACTTGGAAATGGGAAATAGGTTTTACATTCTAATTCAATTCTAATGAAAGGAAGGAAAGCAGACAAGGACTGAGGAACTGCCTATAAATCTTGAAGAATGCTGTGATGGATTAGTAGTATCTTCCTTTTTTTTAAAAATTTTTTTCTTAGATTTTATTTATTTATTTATTTATTGAGAGAGAGAGAGAGAATGGCTGGGACACAGAGGGAGAAGCAGGCTCCATGCAGGGAACCCGACGTGGGATTCGATCCCGGAACTCCAGGATCACACCCCAGGCTGCAGGCAGCGCCAAACCGCTGCGCCACCGGGGCTGCCCTTAGTAGTATCTTCACATCATAGCTATGAGGAAGTGTATTGAGAGGATAGTGACAGCATCCTATCTGTAATCTGAAATTTGTTCCAATTTTATTTATTGAATATTCTCTTGGAGATACCATCTTGAAGTGAATTCAAAGTAAAATTGGTTGGACTGTCTTGTTTTGCTCTTTTTCCTTATTATTAGGGTTATGCCAGTGTTAAAACAAATTTAAGTTCTCCTGCCTTTCTGCTTTGAAGTTTGAAAGTAATCATCAAAAAAAAAAAAAAAAAAAAAAAAAAGAAAGTAATCATCAATAAAATTGCCATGTTTTATATTTTATTTTATTTTATTTTTTCATCTTTTTTTATTATTATTTTATTATTTATGATAGTCATACAGAGAGAGAGAGAGAGAGAGAGAGAGAGGCAGAGACATAGGCAGAGGGAGAAGCAGGCTCCATGCACCGGGAGCCTGACGTGGGATTCGATCCCGGGTCTCCAGGATCGCGCCCTGGGCCAAAGGCAGGCGCCAAACCGCTGCGCCACCCAGGGATCCCTGTTTTATATTTTAATTGGAGGTAACACTTTTTCATTCTTTCAGTGAAGCGTATAGTTATTTTTTTTTTGAAGCGTATAGTTATTATTTTAAACTGTTGGCCTGTAAGTTTTCCAGTTTTTCTCCTTCCCCAACTTTTAATTTTTAAAATTTTATTATTTTTGTTCTTTAAACATTCTTTTTTTTTTTTTTTTGTCCTTTAAATATTCTAGTGGCCAGGAAATGGTATAGAATAACTGCCAAATCACATAAATTAACTTTTTTGTTAATGTTTGTCATCCCAGAAAGAACACTGCTGTTGGTCAATTCAAACTGTGTGGTAGTTTCCGTAAGTTGTCTGGGCTGGCGACTGAATGTGGTTGGTATACTCATCTTTCCATGGTTCAGAGAAAAAGGCAGCTTCCCTGTTTGGCACACTTAAGATCTTCTGTCTCAGGAAGTGGCATCTAGTCTCTGTCTTGAGTGATAGAGATTCTCTAGTAAGGGTTGATCTTTTTCCCTTTGGTGACCTCTAACAGCTCTCCCAGGTCAGGTTACACCCAGTCCAGTTTGTCCAACACTCCTCAAATTTTGTCTGCTGTTTAGAATAATGAAGGCACAATTTCAGGCTGGAATAATTAATGCAGGTCCATTATTCCATAAAGGACATTCCACACAGGAAGCCTCATCTGCCCAAAGAAGTACAGAGCATACTTGTTAACAAGATTATCTTTCTCTAAACACCACTGTGGATCCTTCCTTTATAGTGGCAGAGCATGAACTTTTTATTTATTTATTTTTAAGATTTTTTTTTAAGTTAATAAAAGTCTTTTTTAAGATTTATTTATTTATTTGTTTATGATAGAGACAGAGACAGAGAGAGAGAGAGAGAGAGAGAGAGGCAGAGACACAGGAGGAGGGAGAGGCAGGCTCCATGCTGGGAGCCCGATGTGGGATGTGGGACTTGATCCCTGGTCTCCAGGATTGCGCCCTGGGCCGAAGGCAGGCGCTAAACCGCTGAGCCACACAGGGATCCCCTATTTTTAAGATTCTAAAGTAATCTCTATACCTAACCTTAGGCTCAAACTTAAACTCTAATATCAGCAGTCACATGTTCCATGGACTGAGCCACTAGGAGCCCCTGGAGCGTGAACTCTTTGTTGAGTTTTTCACACTGAGCTCCATAATGATGGGTGCTGCGACTTTAAGCACAGAACTGACTTTTACCTCCTGCACTTTCATATCCTCCAGAGTGGGCAGCTCTGGCAGGATAGTGGTAGCCTTGAGCTGTAGGAGGCACCCCAGCCTCATTGTCCTTATCTCCTAACCTTTTATTTTGAGAAATATAAAATTGATTGGCAAGTTGCTAGACTTGTATAATGAATACCCCTTGTACTCCTTATGAAGATTCATGAATTGTTAACATATATAACATGTAACTATTGCTGTATTACATAGACACTCACTTGAATATCCCCTGAAGTGTTTGAGTTAATTGCAGAAGTGATTGTAAATAGTGAGGCATGTTGTGCCTGAGAACAAGGACCTCCTTTTAGTAAACACAATAAAAGTGCCACAGTCAGGAAATTTAACAGTATAATTCTCTTATCCAATATGCAGTCTATATTCAGACTATTCCAGTTTGTCACAATCATGTCTTTTTAAAGATGTATTTATTTATTAGAAAGAGAGTATGTGCGCAAGCTCCTGTAAGGGGTGGTGGTGGTAGAGGAGGGACAGAGGGAGAGGGGGAGAGAATCCCAAGCAGATTCCCTGCTGAGCATGGAGCCTGACATGGGGCTCAATCTCTCAACCCTGAGATCATGATCTGAGCTGAAATCAAAAGTCAGATGACCAACCAACTTGAGCCACCCAGGTGCCCCAATAGTGTCTTTTAAAGATGGATTTCCCCCCAATCCAGGACCACACATTGTATTTATTTGTCATATTAAGGTAGAAAATGTTGGGGTTTGGAGCCGATGGCCAAGAAAGAATTTTTTTTTTAAAAGATTTTATTTATTAGAGAGTATGAGCAGGGGGAGGGGCAGAAGGCAAGAGAGAAGCAGATTCCCTGCTGAGCAGGAAGCTTGATGTAAGCTTGATCTGAGGACTCCCAAGATCATGACCCAAGCCAAAGGCAGATGCTTAACTGACTAAGCCACCCAGATGCCCCTAAAAAGGTGGTTTTATTAAAGCAGGGAGACAGGACCTGTGGACAGTAAGAGCTGCACTAGGGTCATGAGGAGGGACCATTTACTTTCAAGGTGCCAGGGGTTCAGGATAGCATAAGTCACTAAGGAATTTTGGATGCAGGGTTTCCAGGACCTTGAGAGGGCTAGCTATTATTAGGAAAAGGCTATTTATTACTGTCTAATAAAACCTTCGTCATGAGACCCTTCAGATGTATATTGGTGGGCCACATGCTTGGGGAATGATTGCCAACTTATATCTTGGGTGGAGGGTAGAGATGAAGTTTCTTTTTTTTTTTTTTTTTTGAAGGAAGCTTCCAATGAAATTTTTTTTTTTAATTTTTATTTATTTATGATAGTCATCACACAGAGAGAGAGAGAGGCAGAGACACAGGCAGAGGGAGAAGCAGGCTCCATGCACTGGGAGCCCGACGTGGGATTTGATCCCGGATCTCCAGGATCGCGCCCTGGGCCAAAGGCAGGCGCCAAACCGCTGCGCCACCCAGGGATCCCTGAAATTTTTATATGTTAAAGAAGACCTACTGGGTCCTGGGATTGTGATAAGATTTAAGATTGCCTTTTGCCCCTAGCAAAGTATTAACATTGAGGCAGCTGAGGGATGTCATTTTGCCTGTTTCAAGGACATTTCAGTGGGTTGTAAGTAGTAACAAAATTTAATTTTTCTTTTGTCTTTGCTTCCCATATCAATAGGTCTTTATTCTTTAACCTCTAGGACATTTCCCTGGTCTTTTTTGTCTTTCACGATATTTCGAAGAATTCTGTTAGTTTAGTTTAGTTTGGTTTGTTTTTTAAAGATTTTATTTTGGGGGAGAGAGAGAGAGAGGGAGAGAGGGAGAGCACGCGCGAAAGAGTGCGCACCAGCAGGGGTAGTAGCAGAGGGAGAGGGAGAAGCAGACTCCCTGCTGAGCAGGGAGCCCGATGTGGGGCTCAGTCCCAGGACCCTGGGATCATGACCTGCGCCAAAGGCAGATGGTTAACCTACTGAGCCACCCAAGTGCCCCTGGGTTAATTGTTTTCAAACTAATTTCCATTTTGACAGAAAATCATCTTTGAGATTTTCAAATTCGTTAGTGTGGAACTATAGTTATCTATATAGTTTGATAGTCTGTTTTTTTCTTCCCCCATAATAATTTTAGAAGAATGTTTTTCAATGTATTCAGGGAATTTTGAAAAATTTAAATGAAAATTTTTCTTCTTTGCAAAGTTGTAATATTTGTAGATTTTGAGTTAAAAACTTAAAGAAATAAAAACTTAAACTTAAAAATTCCTACTTTGCATTGAAAAATTCATATAGGGGATCCCTGGGTGGCGCAGCGGTTTGGCGCCTGTCTTTGGCCCAGGGCGCGATCCTGGAGACCCGGGATCGAATCCCACATCAGGCTCCCGGTGCATGGAGCCTGCTTCTCCCTCTGCCTGTGTCTCTGCCTCTCTCTCTCTCTCTCTCTGTGTGACTATCATAAATAAATAAAAAAAATTTAAAAAAAAAGAAAAATTCATATAAACTGCATTCATTGAAAGCATAATAAACTAGAAAGTACTGATAAGCAAAATGAAGAAAATAAGTTATAAATCTTTGCACTCATATGTAACAGCTATTGACATTTTAGTTTCTTCCCTTCCAAACTTGAGGGAATAAGAGGGTATGTGTGAGAAAGACATGAAAAGAATTTTGTGGGGCACCTGGGTGGCTCAGTAGGTTAAGCATTTGACTTCGGTTCATTTTATTTTATTTTTTTTTTAATTTTTTATTTATTTATGATAGTCACAGAGAGAGAGAGAGGCAGAGACACAGGCGGAGGGAGAAGCAGGCTCCATGCACTGGGAGCCTGATGTGGGACTCGATCCCGGGTCTCCAGGATCGCGCCCTGGGCCAAAGGCAGGCGCCAAACCGCTGCGCCACCCAGGGATCCCTTGACTTCGGTTCAGATTGGGTTCTCTGCTCAACAGGCAGTCTGCTTCTCCCTCTCTCTTTGCTCTTCCCCCCAGCCCCCAGCCTATGTTCTCTCTTTCTCTCATTTACTCTGAAATAAATTAAAAAACTTTTAAAAATATAAAAATTGAAAAAGAATTTTGCATTGGGGTGCCTGGCTGGCTTAATTAGTAGAGCATGCAACTCGATCTTGGGATTGTAAGTCCAGCCACATGTTAGTTACTTAAAATCTTTAAAAGAAATTTTTTTTTATTGTAACACTGTGCTGTAGCTTGCTTTTCTGTCCTTTAATAATGGTTATGTTATTAAACAGTGAAAGAATGGAAAAGTCTAGGTGCCATATGATCTTATTAAAGGGAAACAACTGGAGAGAGATTCCTTCTATCAGTCCACATTTAGATTCTTACCAAGTACTGTTAATAATTCCTAATGGTTATATGAATTACTTTTCTTTTTTTTTTTTTTTTTGAATTACTTTTCTAATTCTTAGAATCTCTGTTTATGGGAATGGGGGAACATTAGAGAAGTGAATGTTTCTAGAAAGTCGCAAATTATGAAAATATTAAATTGTTTGGAACTCAGTTTCATATAATGCTATGGCCAGAAAATGAATTTTTCTTACTTTAATATTTAGCATTTGCCTTTAAATATGCAAAACATTATCATTCGAAAAATACAAAATAGATAGTATAAAGTCTCCCTGTCATTTTTGTGTCTTAGACTCTTGAGTCCCTTCCTCAGATGCTGGCCATCAGTGCTACCAGTTTCCAAGTATCTTCCCAGAGATAGGTTTTGAATATACAAGAAAATTTGTATATGTCACAAAATACATTTGGAATGACCTCATTATTTTAGTCTGATTCTCTTTAATAGTACTGTCATTTATATAGTCATACTTCAGAGTTACTGTGGATTTGGTTCCATCACCACATTGAAGTGAATATTTCAATAAAATGAGTCAAATGAAATTTTTGGCTTCCATGTCCATCTAAAAGTTATGTTTACACTATATGGTAGTCTATTAAGTGTGTAATAGCATTATGTCTAAAAAATATACATACCTTATTTTATTTTTTTTAAGATTTATATTTATTTATTCATGAGAGATACAGAGGTAAAGACATAGAGGGAGAAACAGGCTCCCCACAAGGAGCCCAGTGCAGGACTCGATCCCACATCCTGGAATCACAACCTGAGCCGAAGGCAGATGCCCAACCGCTGAGCCATCTACGGGTCCCTACATACCATATTTTAAAAGTATCTTATTACTAAGAAAGCTAACCATTATTTGAACTTTTGGTGTATCATAATCTTTTTGCTGATGGAGGATTTTGCCTCGTTGTTGATGGCTGCTAACTGATCAGGGTGGTGGTTGCTGAGGGTTGGGTGGAACTGACATTTTCCTAAAATAAGACAACAGTGAAGTTCGCCACACTGATGGACTCTTCCTTTCACAGATGATTTCTCTGTTGTATGCAACACTGTTTGATAGCATTGTACCCAGAGTAGAAAATTTTTTAAATTAGAGTCAGTTTTGTCAAACCCTGCTGTTCCTTTATGTGAAATATTTTAACATTGTTGTCATTTTAGCAGTCTTCTCAGCATCTATAGAGGAGTAGATTCCATCTCAAGAAACTACTTGCTTTGCTCAGCCATAAGAAAACAACTCCTCATCTGTTAAAATTTTATCATGTGATTGCAGCAACTTAATTATATCTTCAGGCTCCACTTGTAATTTTAATTCTGTTTTCATCACATTTGCCATTAGTTTTTCCACTGAAGTCTTGAACCCCTGAACGCCCATGAGGATTGGAATCTATTTCTTTCAAACTCCTGTAATGTTGATATTTTGACCTCCTCCTATGAATCACAAATGTTCTTAATGGCATCTACAATGATGAATCCTTGCCACAAAGTTTTCAGTTTACTTTGTCTAGATTCATCAGACTAATCACTATCTTTGGCAGTTACAGCTTTACAGATTGTTTATTTTTTTAAAGATTAATTGCTTTATTTTAGAGAGAGTACATATGTGAGTTGGGGGACGGGCAGAGGGAGAGCCTCTTCAAGACTACTTCCCACTGGGTGGGGAGCCTGATGTAGGGCTCAGTCCCAGGAGATCATATCATCATGACCTGAGCCATCATGACCTCTTAACCAAGAGTCAATTGCTTAACTGACTAGCCATCCAAGTGCCCCTACAAATTGTATTTTTAAATCCTAAGACTCATAAGTCAAAATTACTCTTTGGTCATAGGTTGCAGAATGGATGTTGTATTAGCATATATGAAAACAACATTAATCTCATACAACTCCATGTACTTGGGGGACCAGATGCATTGTCAATGTAATATTTTGAAAGGGATTTTTTTTTTCTGAGCAATAGGTCTCAACAATAGGCTAAAAATACTCAGTAAACCATGTTGTAAACAGATGTGCTGTCATCCATGCTTTGTTCCATTTATAGACCACAGGCAGAGTAGATTTAGCATACTTCTTAAAGGCATTAGGATTTTCAGAACAGTCAATGAGCATTGGCTTCAGCCTATAGTCACCAGTTGTGTTAGCCCCTAGCAAGAGAGTTAGCCTGTCCTATGAAGCTTTGAAGCCAGGCATTGACTTCGACTCTCTAGCTATGAAAGTCCTAGGAGGCATCTTTTTCCAATACAAGACTGTTTAATTGACATTGAAAATCCGTTGTTGGGCCTCTGGGTGGCTCAGTGGTTGAGTGTTTGCCTTTGGCTTAGGTCATGCTCCTGGGGTCCTGGGATTGAGTCTCTCATCAGGTTCCCTGTGTGGGACCTGCTTCTCCTTCTGACTCTCTCTGTGTCTCTCATGAATAAATACATCTTAAAGAAAAAGAAAAGAAAAGAAAAAAATCTGTTGTTTTTAGTGTAGCCACCTTCATTATCTTAGCTAGATCTTCTGAATAAGTTGCTGCAGCTTCTGCATCAGCACTTGCTGTTTTGCCTTGCACTGCTATGTTATGGAGACAGCTTCTTTCCTTAAACATCATGAGCCAACTGCTGCAAGCTTCAAACTTTTCTTCTGCAGCCTCCCCAATTCTCTCAGACTTCATACAAGTGAAAAGAGTTAGGGCCTTGCTTTGGACTAGGTTTTGCTTAAGGGAATATTGTGGCTGGTTTGATCTTCTATCCAAACCACTAAAACTTTCTCCATATGTTAGTGTCCAGAATATATAAAGAACTTATACAGTTAAACATAAAAAAAATCCTCCAAATAATCTGATTGAAAAATGGGCAGAAGAACTGAATAGACATTTTTCCAAGGAAGACATATAGATGGCCAATAGACATGTGAAAAGATACTCAACTTCACTTATCATCAGGGAAATGCAAATCAAAATCACAATGAGCTATCACTTGCACTTGTCAGAATGGCTAGCATCAAAAAGAAAAAATTGTCTGGCTCAGTCAGTGGAGCATGTGACTCTTGATCTTGGGGTTATGAGTTTGAGCCCCACACTGGGTGTAGAGATTACTTAAAAAAAATATATATATATATATATATACACACATATATAATACACACACACACACACACACACACATACATAAAACAAATAAGTTGGTGGGAATGTAAAACTGGTGCAACCACTGTGAAGATTCCTCAAAAAATTAAAATTAGAAATACCATATGATCCAGTAATTGTACTACTGGGTATTCACCCAAAGAAAATGAAAACCCTAACTTGAAAAGATCCTAATTAGTGAAAACACTAATTTGAAATAATGCTTGTTGCAGCATTTTTACAATAGCTAAAATATGGAAGCAATTCAAGTATCCATCAATATATGAGTGAATAAAGAAGATGTGGTATATGTATACAATGGTATATTACTCAGCTATTGAAAGGAATGAGATCTTGTTATGTGCAACATTATAGATGGACCTAGAGGGTATAATGCTAAATGAAATAAGTCAGAGAATGATGAAATAATAAAGATTTCATTTGTATGTGGAATATAAAGATAAAACAAATGAATAAACAAGCAGACAGAAGGTAGAAACAAACCCATAAATACAGAGAACAAAACTGGTGGTTGCCAGAGGGGAGGAAGGTGGTAGAATGACAAAATGGGGTAAACCAGACTGGGAGATAACAGGCTTCCAATTATGGAATGAATAAGTCATAGGGACAGAGGGCACGATGACATAGGGAGTATACTAAGTGGTATTGTAATAGTGTTCTGTGATGACAGATGGTAGCTACAGTTGTGGTGAGCATAAAATGATGTATATAGACTTGCTGAACCACTATGTTGTACACCCCAAACTAATGTAACATTGTGTGTCAACTATCCTTTAAAAAAAAAAAAAAAGGAAGGGGACGCCTGGGTGGCTCAGTGGTTAAGTGTCTGCCTTTGGCCCAGGGCGTGATCCTGGAGTCCCGGGATCGAGTCCCACATCGGGCTCCCTGCATGGAGCCTGCTTCTCTCTCTGCCTATGTCTCTGCCCCTCTCTCTCTGTGTCTCTCATGAATAAATAAATAAAATCTTAAAAAAAAAAAAACCCAAAACAAAACAGTATACCAAAAACAAAACAAAACCCCAAACACCTTTCTTCATATTACCAATAAAGTGATTTTCCTTTCTTACCATTCATGTGTTTACTGGAGTAATGCTTTTAATTTCCTTCAAGAACTTTTCCTTTGTATTCGTAACTTGGCTTTTTGGCAAAAGAGCTCTCCCTCTTAGCCTTTCTTGGCTTTCAGCATGCCTTCTTCTCTAAGCTTAATCATTCCTAGCTTTTTATTTAAAGTGAGGGATGTGTAACTTTTTCCCCTGAACACTTAGAGGCCATTGTAGGGTTATTAACCATCACACACAGGTAATTGATGCAAGGATACATCAGAAGTGAGGTATTAGGGGGCTTTTTTCTTGTGAATCCTTTCTACCTTTGAAAATTTTTGTTCCCCAAATACATGTATTGGCTTTTTTTTTTTAACTTTTAAAGAGAGATAAAGTAATACTCTTTTCAAGAAAGTCCTTAATTTAAAAAAAAGTCCTTAATTATATAATCTTATTAGTTACCATTTTATGTATGTGTTCTTGTTACAATTAGACTGTATAAAGGGACAATTTTTTCTCTCTCTAAAGGGATTGAATGTTTGACTGAGTTGGCTGTTTTCTGAGTCTGAGCACTCTGATTAACAGATGTAGGGAAAAGGGCTTTATGGTATTGAAGCAGTTGCTTAAGACCAACAATGTCCTTTTTGTGAAAATCTGAAGGTTCTTAAAAAATGGAATAGCATGACATCATCACTGTTCATCCAAGGAGCATTCCTCAAGTAATAACTGAATATACTGTGATTATCAGTACCCTTCCCCCATCTTCTTTATGTTGCTTTGACTGATGTTATTGTCAGTTATTAGACTTTGTTTTACAAATGTGGAACAGTTTTGAAAATCATAATTTGATCTGAAATTTTAAAATAAATTATATTGGATTTTTTATTCTGGTTTCATTGGGCTTTTTTAAACATTTTTTTTTAAGATTTTATTTATTTATTCATAGAGACACACACAGAGAGAGAGAGAGGCAGAGACACAGGCAGAGGGAGAAGCAGGCTCCATGCAAGGAACCCGACATGGGACTCGATCCCGAGTCTCCAGGATCACACCTTGGGCTGCAGGCGGCGCTAAACTGCTGCGCCAACGGGGCTGCCCTCATTGGGCTTTTTTAGATAAATGTTTTAGGGTGGAACAAAATGGTACCAACCCACAAAAATTGTTTTTGTCTTTTATATTCAGCCCTAAATAACATAATAAATGATAAGCTTCTTTGGTCTAAATATAACCTAACAGCCTGTTTTTTTTTTTTTTTTAAGATTGCATGTATAGTCTCATAGTATGTTTAAGAACTTATTATAAATATTTATGTCTTTTAAGCCTGAGCTATAGTTTTATCTAGCTGTATTAGTCCTGTGTGTTGGGTATTCATGTACCTAATACTCATTTTTTGCATACTGGAGAAATTACGGAGTTTATGATTAGGGTTGTTGTGAAAGCTCTTCTGTGCTGTTTCTTTCCCTGTGATTATTCATGACTGATTTTTAAAATGGACAAGACTCAAATACAGGTGCCTTTGTCAGTTTTAACTTTGATGACTCTGTCGTAGCAGTATTCTGAATGAGTGTAGGCAACCAAGATATGATGCAAAGTTTTGTTTTTATTTTATTGTATATTTTTTAAAGATTTTATTTATTTATTTGTTCATGAGAGACAGAGAGAGTGATAGACACAGGCAGAGGGAGAGGCAGGCACCCTGCGGGGAACCCAATGTAGGACCTGATCCCAGGACTTTGGGACCCCGACCTGAGCCAAAGGCAGACGCTCAACCACTGAGCCAGGCGTCCCACAAAGTTTTATATAAAAGTATTTTACTTTTGGGAATTTGAGGATGTATAGAAAACCAGTTATGCAGTGGATCGTATAAACTCTAGCCTAGCAGTGTAATGGAGTATTTCAGGGATTTCTAACATTGTTTGAGTTCGTTCGTTCGTTCATTCATTCATTCATTCATTCATTTATCTATTTATTTAGGTGTTCATTTTATTTTTCATTTTTTCTGTCTTCTTGCAGCCCAAAGAGTGTGCACAAATGTTGGGTGTGTTTTCTTTATCTTTTTCCCAGTTGTGGAAGTTGAACATGTGATGATTGTTGAAAATTTGGAACATAAGGAAAGTATAGACTTGTGAATATTGTCCATAATACTGGCCATAACTACCAACATATAATCCATACTGCTTTGTTGTATTGCCTTCTTTGCAAAAACTACAGTATATATAATTTTTGCCTTCATTCTTTTTATTATGAAATCAAACATCCAGAAGTTTGGCAAACAAATAGCTTAATGAATTATTATAAGTAAAATTCCCTGTTAATCACTATGTAAGACAAGAAATGGAACTTTGCTAGCCATTCTAGATGTTCCTCCTACTGTCTCAGAGGAGTTGCAACCCCTTATTTTTCCTACAGTAACTACTGTCCTAACTTTTCTAGTAAAAGCTTCTGGGAGTTTCTTTACAGTTTCATCTCTTCTCCCTCTAGCTCTCCCTCTCCCTTCCCCTCCGTTCCTTCCTTCCTTCCTTCCTTCCTTCCTTCCTTCCTTCCTTCCTTCCTTCCTTCCTTCCTTCTTCCCTGTCTCTCTCTTTCTCTCTCTCTCTCTCCACCCAGGATGGAGCTTGAACTCATGACCCTGAGATCAAGAATTGCATGCTTTACTGACTGAGCCAGCCAGGCACTCCATTTATTGTTCTTACTATATAAATCCTCTGAATATTTATAGATCTATCTAAATACTTCTTTTTTTCTTTTACTGTATTGTATATTCCTTGGGATTTTCCATGTACACTGTAATGTCAGCAATTAGAGAGTTTTATTTATTTATTTTTATTATGTATTTCTTTTTCTTATTGCATGGGCTTGGACTTCTAGTACAGTGTTGAAGAGGAGTGATTAGAATAGACATTCTTCCTTAGTTTCTACTCATTAGGGGAAATCTTTTAGTTGTTAATCATTATCATGTTAGCTATAAGTTTTTTGTAGATACTCTTAGCCAGGTTAATGATGTTCCCTTTTATTCCTGGTTTCTGAATGTTTTTATCATAAATGCTTTTTGAATTTGTCAAATCCTTTTCTGCCTCTGTTGATGTGATCATATTTTCTTTTTTCTTTAGTCTGTTTAGAATGGTGAATTAAATTCAGGAACTTAGAGCTATTCCTTCTTCCTTTCAGTGTTCTAAGAGTATGTAGTAATATTTCCCCTTTGATTTCTATGTTTGCTAGTTATTATCTGTTCTCGTTTTCCTTGGTTAGTTTGGCAGAGGTCTTTCAGTTTTGTTGAGTTTTTTTTAATTACCCAAAGGAATTGTCTCTTGGTTTTATTGATTTTTCTATATATATTTTTTTGTTTCCTAATTTCATTGATTTCTATTCTGTTTCTTTAATATCTCCTTTCTTATATTTATTTTTGTGTTTTTTAAAAAAAATTTATTCATTTATTCAGTTTGGAAAGGGGGGGGCAGAGGGAGAGGGAATCTCAAGCAGACTCTGAGCTGAGATGGAGCCCTAAGCGGGGCTTGATCTCATGATTCTGAGATCACTACCTGAGCCGAAACTAAGAGTCCTACACTTGATCAGCTGTGTCATCCAGGTACCCCTATTTTTGGTTTCATTAGCTTTTCTTGTCCTAGGTTTTTGGTTCTTTTGTTTTTTGTTTTTTTTTAAATGTAAGCTCCATGCCCAGTATGGAACCCAATGTGAGGCTTGAACTCACAACACTGAGATTATGACCTGAACTCAGATAAAGAGAGTGAGACCCTTAACTGACTGAGCCACCCGGGCTCCCTTCTCTTTATATATTCTAAAGATGAAGTGTAGATTACTTATTTGAAATCTTTTTTTCTGATATAGATTAAGTGCCTTGAACTTTTATGTATGTAAGCACTGTATTAGTTGTATCCTACAAATCTTATGTTGTATTTTTATTTTCATTCAATTTATATTCTTTTTTTAAATTCTATTTTTAGGGAGACCTGTGGCTCAACAGTTGAGCATCTGCCTTGGGCTCAGGGCATGGTCCCAGGTCTGGGGATCGAGTCCCGTATTGGGCTTCCTGTGGGGAGCCTGCTTCTCCTTCTGCCTATGTCTCTGCCTCTCTCTGTCTCTCATGAATAAATAAATAAAATATATTTTTTTAAAGGCCTCTACTTAAAAAAAAAAAAATCCTGTTTTTTTTTTTTTTTTTCCAAATTCTGTTTTTAAGTAGTCTCTACACCCAGTGTGGGGCCCAAACTGACAACCCCAAGACCAAAAGTTGTATGCTCTTTAGACTGAGCCAGCCAGGCACCCTAATTTGTATTTTTTTCTAATTTCCCTTGAAACTTCTTTATTGACCCATGGATTACTTAGAAGTGTGCGTTTAATTTCCAGATTTTGTAGGGGTTTTTTTTTTTAAGTTACATTTTGATACTGACTTTAAATGTAATTACATTGTGGTCAGATAATATATTTTGTATAAGTTGAAATTATTTATGCCTGTTAAGATTTGTTTTATGGCCCAGAATGTAATCTGTCTTGGTGTGAATATCATGTGCTCTTGAAAAGAATGTATATTCTGTTGTTGTCAAGCATAGTATTCTAGAAATGTTGTTAGGTAAAGTTGACTGATGTTGTTCTATGTATTTTCAGACTACTTTTTCTTTGAGTTATTTTAGCAGCATTGGAGTCTCCTAGTATAATTATAGACTAATATGATTTCTCTTTTCTGTTGTATCAGTTTTTGCTTCATCAATTTGTAGCTCTTTTGTCAGGTGAAGACAAATTTGGGATTTGATTAGTGGAATCATATCATTATTTAATGTTCTTTATCTCTTGTGATTTTTTTTTTTAGTTGGGAAGTCTATTTTGTCTGATACTAATGTAGCTACTCTAGCTTTCTTTTGTTTAATATTTTGTATTTCTTTTAGAGTAGGTCCACTGGCAATAGATTCTCTTAGTTTTATATCATGTAAGAATCTTCCTTTCTCTTTTTCTTTCTTTCTCTCTCTTTTTCCCCTTCATTCCCATAGAAGACTTCTGCCAGGTTCAGAATTATGTTCTGGCTTGGTAGTTCTTTCCTTTTATCACCTTAAAGATATTATTCCACTTTCTGTGGACTCCACTGTTTTTTACACAAAATCTGTTACTCAAATTTTAAATAATCTTTTTCTAATATTTTGATGAGGTGTGTCTAGCCTGACTTTCTTTGAATCTGTCCTATTTGGGGTTTGTTGAGTTTCTTGAATCTCGAAATTTATGTCTTTTATCAAATCTGTGAGGTTTTCAGACATTACTAAAAAAATCTTTTTTCTCTACCAATTTATTTTTCCTCTCCTTAATAATACCAATGATTTGAAATGTAGACACTTTGATAGTGTCCAATAAGTCACTAAGGCTCGATTCAGTTTTTTCAATCTGTTCTTTAGTTTCATTTAATTTCTATTGCTGTCTTAAAGTTTACTGACTCTTTCTTCTTTATTCTCTGTTGTGCAACTGAGCCCATACAATGAAGTTTTTTTTTTTCCATTTTTTTTTAAAGCAGGTACATGCCCACCATGGGTTTTGAACTCATAACTCCAAGGTCAAGAGTTGCGTGCTCTACAGACTGTGCAGGAGTTGTTTGCCCTACAGACTGTGCCAACCAGGCACCCCTCATTTATGATACTGAATTTTTTATGTGATTCTTTTTTTTGTTTATTAATGAGAGACACACAGAGAGAGGCAAAGACATATAGGCAGAGGGAAAGGCAAGTTCCCCACAGGGAACTGATTCAGGACTTGATCCCAGAACCCCAGGATCACACCCTGAGCTGAAGGCAGATAAATGCTTGCCACTGAGTCACCCAGGTGCCCTTTTGTGTGATTTTTAAAAACATTTTTGTATTTCTCTACTAAGAACTTAACGTCTTTTCAGTTGTTTCCATAGTGTTAACCTTACCTCATTTGTTATGGTTGTAATAACTGCTTTTTAAGTCTTTTTGTAATAATTCCAACATGAATCATCTCAAAATAGGCATCTGTTGGTCCTCTGTTCCCTTGATAATTTGTCATATTTACCAGTTGTGTGTGTGTGTGTGTGTGTGTGTGTGTGTGTGTGTGTGTGTTGTTTGTTTTTACATGTAGAGTAATTTTGGATTTTATCTTGGACACTGAATATTATGTTGTCATTTCTGAGTCCTTTTAATATGCTCTAGAGAATGTTGATTTGTTTTCATTTTCAGTAGACACCAACTGGTTTAAATGGGAAGTTCTATCTCACTTTCTGTAGGTGGTGGTTCCAGTATCAATTCTGTTTTCTTTTTTTTTTTTTTAAGATTTTAAAACATTTATTCATGAGAGACACAGAGACATAGGCAGAGGGGGAAACAGGCTCCCTGCAGGGAGCCTGATGCAGAACTCGATTCCAGGACCCCAGGATCACTACCTGAGCCGAAGGCAGACACAGCCACTGAGCTAACCAGGCATCCCTCAGTTCTATTTTCAAAACCTTTGCTGTGCTCTTTGGATTTGCCCCGAGCTATGCCTTTCAGTGATAGTATGAGACTTGGCAGTGGTTTATATTATAGATTGTCTTTAGCCTTCATTTCACTTGAGTCTACACAAGTACAAATCAGTATTTGTTTTGGCTTATACCAAAAGAAAAGAATTAGGGATCTCTTTTCCATCTCTCTCTTGTCCACGATTTTCCTCCATACTCTTCAGTTTCCAGTGGCTATTTCCCTGTTCTTCTGATCAGAAAGACAAGTTTTTCCCTGAGCATTAAGACCTGTGCTTTGTACAAGCCTTCATAATGGGGGTACCCTTAAGTGAAGTGGGGAAAGAAAAGAGGAGTTTAAGAAAATAATGGGAATCCCTTTCATACTTTTTGGGTCAACAAGGGCCCTGTTTTCCAATTTTTCTGGCCAAAGAGATAGGCTTTCTTATGTTTTGTTTTTGTTGTTGTTGTTTGTTTTTCTGTTCCTAGGGCAGTGCAGTTCTGTGACTGAGGAGACAAAAGAGAAAATAATGGCTTTCCCCCTCCCAGTCTTTAGATCTCCTTTTTCTGGTCCTTTGGATGGAAAGAGGGGATTTGATTTCTTCAAGGGTTTTCTTGTCAGTACCCTGAACGTAGTTCTGTAATTCAGGCTATAAGAGGTCAAAGCCAGGAATTAAAGGAGGGAAATATAATCTAAAACTCATGGCTGTACCCATCAAGTTTTAACTTCTCTCGCCAGTAATTTATATTACCTGTTTATGGAATGCTGATGTATATCCTTTGGCCGTTTATTTATATGTTGATGAATTAGCTACTTTCTAGTGATTTGAATAATATTTATATATTTAAGGAATATGCATCCTTAATTGTGTTTGCTCTGAATGTTTCAGTTTTTGTGATTGACTCAAATTTTTTTGACATACAAATAATACAAATAATATTTATATATTTAAGGAATATGCATCCTTAATTGTGTTTGCTCTGAATGTTTCAGTTTTTGTGATTGACTCAAATTTTTTTGACATACAAAAATGCATTAGTCCTTTGTGAATTAAAAAAAAAATGCTAATAGCCTTTTTTGGATGTTCTCTTAGTCAGAGTATGTGTTCTTCTAGTTCTAAAAATGTTCTGTTTTATTTTTCTCAAATTTAAAATGCAATGTAAATTTCTTAAAATTATAAAAGCAATTGCTATAAAAATTCAGATAATACAGATGTGTAGGCCAGCAATAATGCTTTTTATGGTTCTGCTTTATCCAAGAAAATATTAATATTTCAATACGTATCCTTCTATACCTTGTTCATAAATTTGCACTATATAGAGAGTGCACACGTAAGAGACTGTGTATATGGTACTTAGATTTTTATACATGTGTATATTGCACTTAGATTAAGCCATTTAATTTTTTAAAGTTGTTAATTGAAGTATAATTTACACATAGTGAAATGCATCCATTTTAAGTGTTCAATTAGAGTTTTACAACTGAATAACATAATATAGTACATAATACAAGTGTATACACTAGTATTCTGTCATCTCTAGAAATTCCTTTGGGCCCTTTTGTCTTCCATACCCACCCTAAGTATCATTAGATATATTACTTTAGACTAATTTTGCCTATATGAGAATTTATCAGGGGAATCATTAAGTACGTACTCTTTTGTTTTTGGCTTCTTTTGCTGAGTGAACGGAATGTTTTTGATATTCATTTGTGTTTCTTCATGTATCAGTAGTTTATTCCTGTTTATTGCTGTGAATAGTATTTCATTGTGTAAATATGCCACAATTCTATTATACATTTACTTGTTGAGAGGCCTTTGTATTTGCAGTTTTGGACTGTTACGAATAAAACTATTATGTGCAAGTTTTTGTGTACCTGTGTTTTCTTTTCTTTGAATAAATGACTAGTTCAGGAATTGCTCCTTCATATAGTAAATATTTATTTTTCTTGATAAGCATCTGCTAAACAGTTTTCCAAAATGGTTGTACTGTTTTATACTCCCATTAGCGATATAATGATTTCCAGTTCTGACCTTGTGCCTTTATCATTTCTTATATTCTCTGTAAGTATCTTTGGCATGGATTCCTTAAAGTGGTATTTTTGTGTGAAATGATAAGTGCATATATGTTTTGGCTAGATTTTTCTCCTTAGGGTTTGCACTGTTTTATCATTACCACTATTAATGGATGAGTGCATACATATTTCCCTTCTACCGTACCATCAGCATTGTGGTGAATTTTTGCATTTCTGATAGGTACAAATGAAATCTTAGTATAGTTTTAATTTATAGTTTTCTTACTTGAAGTGATTTGGAACATATTTTCATATATTTAATAGTTTATTTTATTTTTTAAAGATTTTATTTATTTATTCATGAGAGATACACACACACAGAGAGAGAGAGAGAGAGGCAGAGACACAGGCAGAGGGAGAAGCAGGCTCCAAGCAGGGAGCCCGACGTGGGACTAGATCCTGGGTCTCCAGGATCATGCCCTGGGCAGAATGCAGCGCTAAACCGCTGAGCCACCAGGGCTGCCCTAATGGTTGTTCAGATTTAAGCCATTTAATTTTTAAAGTTTTTAATTTAATTCAAGTATAATTTTTTTTCTGTGAACTCACATATCTGCTGTATTTTTTCTCTGCTGTTTTTTGGAAACTTTTGGATATTAAGGATATCAGATTGTTGGTTTTTTTCTTTCCTTTTTTTTTTTTTTAACTCTATATATTAGGGTTATTAACCCTTTGTAAACCTAAGTTTCAAGCTTTTTTCCCCCCCCAAGTTTATCTTTTTTTTTTTCTTTCTTTCTTTTTGTTTGGAGTGTCTTTTTCCATGACCACTCTTCCCAAGTTTTTTTTTTTTTTTTTTTTTTTAATATTGTTAAATATGTATCATTCTTTGTTATTATTGTTTTGGATTTGGATCATAAAGTTTCCTCTATCCCTGATTATGGAGGAACTTCTTTTATTTGTAGTTTCACTTTTTAAATTTTATTTATTTTTTAAAAATTTATTTATTCATGAGAGAGAGAGAGAGAGAGAGGGAGGCAGAGAAACAGGCAGAGGGAGAAGCAGACTTCATGCAGGGAGCCTGATGCGGGACTCAATCCCGGGTCTCCAGGATCACGCCCTGGGCTGAAGGCGGCGCTAAACTGCTGAGCCACCTGGGCTGCCCTATATTTCTTTTTCTAAATGGATTCTCAATTTTCTCAACATTTATTTTTCTCCCCTTTCGTTGTATGCTAAATTCCAAGACAGCCATACTTGAGTGTGTTGCTTGTCCTATTTTTAAGTATTCTAATGATGCCATAGTTATCTTTTAGTATTAGATAGTGTAAATGTTCAGTTCCCCCATTGTTTATTTCTCTGATTTTCTGGAGTGTGCTAGCCCATTCTCAAAAATAGATTATTTTCATTGTACAGATTAGGAAAATGAGGCTACCTGAGCTCACAGTTTGTAAATAGTGTTGCCAGGATTCATGTCCAGGCAGTTTATTCCAGAACCCAGGTTCTAAAGCCTCTCAGTTACGACAGCTATTTTTAACAACGAGTAATCTGATATAAAGGAACTGATACCAGAACACCAGGGAGTTTACTGGTTATCTGTAGTATCTACTTATCTAATGATGCAGATTTGATAAAGGCCATATTTTAATGTGAATCAGGTTTATGGGGAAACAGTTGTCTGTGTGAAAATCATTACTTCTTCCATTGTAGTTTTCTTTGGACTGTCTGTATTAGAGTTGATTAAATACTGGCAAATGGTATCTGAAAGGAAAAGAAACATAACTTACTGAATTAAATCTTTTGTGTATTTTCTTATATTTGAATATCATTAATAGATGAGAATCTTCCTGGTGTCAAAGACATACTATTGGTACATCTTAAGTTGTTAATGCAGATTTTTGATAGCTATGTGTTATCTCTTCTGATGCGTGCACTGTATCTGGATTAGGTAAATCTTGAAGTATTGACACAGAAAGGCTTCTACGATATAAAGATTTGTTTACTTTTTAAAGTATACATACACTATTTACTTGTATACTATGGATATTAAGAATCTTTTTTTTTTTTAAAGTACCACAGGTAATTGTGATCATGAGCCAGATGAGGAACTACTATACTAGTAGACCATACTTCCTTCTCAGTGAAAATCTAGACCTGAGATAATTTTGTATATGCTGTCAGAAAATGATCTTATACTAATTATTCTTAGTAGCTTTTGCTTTTCCTGACTTTTTTCTTTTTTTATTTCTCTACAGTAGTTTATGCCAGTGTGGCTTCATTCATACAGATGAACCAAGGATTGGGATAGCAGTATAAAATTAGAATCAGAGAACTGATTGCCCAGCAGGATGCCATCAACTAACCGAGCGGGCAGCCTGAAGGACCCTGAAATTGCAGAGCTCTTCTTCAAAGAAGATCCAGAGAAGCTCTTCACAGATCTCAGAGAAATTGGCCATGGAAGCTTTGGAGCAGTGTATTTTGTAAGTGTTAAAGGCTTAATGTCAGTGACCAGCATTTACTTAATATTTAGTCCTGGTGAGAAAAACAATAATATAAAGAAACATAGGCAGTAGTCCGTTTTATAATCACTTGCATAGATGTATGTATATAATATGAAAGTAGATAGTTTTATTTATTGAGCTTCTTAGATTATTGAAAAAATGGGAAAGAATTTTATTTTGTTTTAACTTACATGTGGTTTGGCATTTTAGCACAGTTGTTTGAGGAGTCTAATGACTTGCATTACTATAGAATTAAATTTTTATAGAACACTGACTTCTGTAAAGTCTCATACGTAGTCAATTTTAGTGTTGTGGAATTCTAGGATTATTGTTTGACAGAAGCTATGTACCAAAGTCCTTTTTCTTGTGTGTATATGTGTGTGTGTTGTGCTAAAAGAATCCTCAAATTTGCCATTTTAATCATTTTTAAGTGTACAATTTGTGGTGTTACGCTCACAATGTTGTACAACCATTACCACTATTTTCAAAACTCTTTTTTTATCACCCCAAACAATAAGCTCTGTATTTATTTGCAATAACTTCTTCTCCCTCTACCTAATCTCTGATCTACTTTTTTCTATGAATTTGCCTATTGTAGATATTTCATATGAATGGAATCATACAATATTTGTACCTTTGTGACTAGCTTATATCACTTAGGATACTGTATAGCTTAACACCTCACAGGTCAACCATGCTGTAGCATGTATCAGTACTTCATTCCTTTTTATAGCTGAATAATACCCCATTGTATAAATATGCCATGGTTTGTTTATCCATTCATTTGTTGATGGACACTAGATTGTGTCCACCTTTTGACTATTGTGAATAAATGCTATAATGAACACTGGTGTACAAATATCTGTTTCAGTCACTGTTTTCAAATTTGAGTGTGTACCTAGGAGTGAAAAATACTAGATCACATTGTGATTTTAGGTTTAACTTTTTGAGGAACTGACAAACTGTACCATAGTGCTTGTACCCTGTTTCCATTCCCATCAGCAGTTTACCAGAATTCGGATTATTCCATATCCTCACAAATGCCTGTTATTTTTTATTATTTTGATTATAGCCATCCTACTCGTTGTGAAGTAGTAACTTGATGTTTTGATTTGTATTTTCCTATTACTAAAAATGTTCAGCATCTTTTCATGTGTTTATTAGTCATTTGTATATCTTCTTTGGAGAAATGTCTATTCAAATAGTTTGGCCATTTTAAAATTTGGGTTGTCTTTTTGTTGTGGAGTTGTAAGGGTTCTTTACGTATTCTGAATATTAAATCCTTAATCAGATACATGAATTGCAAATATTTTCTCCTGTTCTGTAGTTTATCTTTTCACTTTCTTGATAATGTCCTTTGATGTACAAAAGTTTTAAATTTGGATTAAATCCAATTGGTCTATTTTTGGTCATTGTTACTTATGCTCTAGGTGTTATGTCTAAGAATCCATTGCCAAATCCAAGGTGCCAAATCCAAGGGTTTTATGCTTGTAACTCTTATTTACAGGTCATTGATTCACTTTGAGTTAATTTTTGCATATATTATGGGGTAAAGGTCCAATTTCATTCTTTTGTATGTGGAAATTCAGTTGTTCCAGTGCTCTCTATTGAAGAGACTATTCTTTCCCTGTTGAATTATCTTAACATCTTTGTGGAATCAATTGACCATATTGTATGGGTTTACTTCTGAACTCTCAGTTCTTTTCCATTTGTTGACATATCCATCTTTATGTTAGTATAATACTGTTTTGATTACTGTAGCTTTGTAGTAAGTTTGAGATCAGGGATAACTTTATTAATCTTTTTAAGGATAGTTTTAGCTATGTGGGGGTCCTTGGAATTCCATATAGATTTGGGAATCGGCTTCTCCCTTTCTGCTGTTGGAACTTTGTTAGGGATTATTAAATCCATAGATTATGCTTGGTAGTATGGCATCTTACTAAGTCTTAACTATCTGTGAACACAAGATGTTCTTCTAAACTTTTATTTAGGTCTTTAATTTTGTCAGCAATGTTTTATAGTTTTCAGTGTACCGTTGTACTTCATTGCTTAAATTTAGTCATTAGTATGTTATTCTTTTAGCTGCTATTGTAAATGGAATTACTTTTTTAATTCCCTCTTGAAGAGATTGTTCATTTCTGGTATATAGAAACAAGTGATTTATGTGCATTGATTTTTACTCTAGTTTTGCTAAATTTATTAGCTCTAGTATCTTTCATGTGGATACTTTGGAATTCTGTATATAAGATCATGTCACTTGAGGCACCTGGGTGGCTCAATTGGTTAAGTGTCTACCTTTGGCTCAGGTCATGACCTTAGGGTCCTGATAAGCTCAAGCCCCATGTCAGGCACTCTGCTCAGCAAGAAGTCTGCTTCTCCCTCTTGCTCTCCCTCTGTGTTCTCCCTCTCTCTCTTTGTCTCCCTCAAAGAAAAAAAAAGATTAACCTTTAAAAAAAAAAAAGGTATAAAAAATTGTTTTATTTCTTCCTCTCTAATTTGGATGCTTTTTATTTGTTTTTATTATGTTTGCTCTAATTAGAACTTTGATGGCAGTGATGAAAGTGAGCATCCTTGTTCTGGATCTTAAATAGAAAGCTTTTTTCCATTTTTCATCATTGAGAATAATGTTATCTGTGGGGTTTTCGTAAATAATCTTTATCATATTGAAGATCTTTCTATTTGTAATTTTTTGAGTGTTTTTTTCATGAAAGTTTGTTGTACTCTTTTTTTTTTTTGTACTCTGTTATATACCTTTTTGATATCGATTAAGATGATCATATGGTTTTTCTCCTTGCTTCTGTTAATGTAGTAAATTACATTATTGATATTGTTATATTGAACCACTCTTGCATGTCTGGGATAAATTCCACTTTGTCATGGTTTATAATCCTTTTATATAGGCTGTTGTTTTTGGTTTGATTGTACTTTGACTACATCTGTATTCATAAGAGATACTGTAATTATGATTTTCTTGGTCTAGTGTTTGTATCAGGCTAATACTGGCCTCATTGAGTTAGGAAGTGTTCTTTTATTTTTTGGAAGAGTTGGTGAAGAATTGTGTTAATTCTTCTTTAAATGTTTGCTAGAATTCACAGTGAAGGCATCTGGTTATAGACTTTGTTTTTTATTGCTGGTTCAGTGTTAACTTGTTAGAGGTCTGTTGCTATTTTTTATTTTCCTTTTTAAAGATTTTATTACTTGACAGAGAGCAAGAGAGCACATGCAGAGGGAAAGGGAGAAACAGGCTCCCCCCCACTAAGCAGAGAGTCTGTCATGGAGCTCCATCCCAGGACCCTGGGATTATAACCTGAGTCAAGGACAGACGCTTAACCAACTGAGCCATCCAGGTGTCCCTATTTTTTATTTTCTTAAGTTACTTTATTTGTGGGTTCTAGGAATTTGTTTCATCTAGGTTATCTAATTTATTGGTATACAGTTGTGCATAGAAATGTCATATAACCCTTTTTATTTCTGTAGGTTGGTTGTAATGTTCCCACTCATACCTGGTTTTAGTTAGTTAGTTATTTTTTTGGCTCTTCTCTCAAGAGAGCAAGAAAACACAAGCATGAGCAGCGGAAGGGGCAGAGGGAGAAGGAGACTCCCCACTGAGCAGGAGCCCGATGTGGGGCCTGATCCCAAGACTCTGGGATCATGATCTTAGCCAAAGGCAGATGCTGAACTGACTAAGCTACGCAGGAGCTCCAAGATTCTCCCAGCTTTACTGGTAAAAGTCCCATGTCCTAGAAATCCCATATTCCAAGGCAAAATGAGATAATTATTCATCCTACATATATCTATAACACATAGTTTTTATATGCCATTTATTTATTTATTTATTTATTTATTTATTTATTTATTTATTTAAAGATTTTATTATTTATTCATGAGAGATACAGAGAGAGAGAGGCAGAGACACAGGCAGAGGAAGAAGCAGGCTCTATGCAGGGAGCCTGATCTGGGACTTGATACCAGGACTCCAGGATCATGCCCTGGACCCAAGGGAGGCGCTAAACCACTGAGCCACCCAGGGATCCCACCATTTAATTTTTAAAATGAGGATAGTGTCATTTATTTTTAAAAATTTTATGGTGCTACTTTTTTTATTTTTTAAGATTTTATTTATTTATTCATGAGGGACACACAGAGAGAGGCAGAGATACAGGCAGAGGGAGAAGCAGGCTCCATGCAGGGATCCCGATGTGGGACTTGATCTCGGGACTCCAGGATCACGCCCTGGGCTGAAAGCAGGCGCTAAACCACTGAGCCACCCAGGGATCCCCAAGAAGACAGAATCTTTTGGTGTAAAACATACGGATGGGGGAAAGTAGGTTAACTTTTTCATTGTTTAAAAATATACCACTATAAGCAAGTAAAGGATTTATATATAGGCATGTGTGGCTGGTTTAGTCAGAAGAGCATGCAGCTCTTGATCTCAGGGGCATGAGTTCAAGCCCCACATTGAGTGTGGAAATTATTTAAATAAATAAATAAAAACTTAAATATATTTACATGCATATACTTCCTGTTGAGAAGTGAAATTGCAATACTTTATAAACCTGAACAGTTTCATGTGAAGGAATTGAGATGAAGATATTAAGTAGAGATATTTATTTAATTTATTTAGTGTTTTAGAAGATTTTATTTATTTTTTAGAGAGAGAGAGAGAGAACAAGAGAGTGAAAGAGCGTGTTCATGGGAGAGAGCACAAACAGGATGGGGGCAGAGAGAGAGGGAGAAGCGGACTCCCTGCTGAGCAAGGAGACCAATGCAGGGCTTGATCCCAGGACTCTGAGATCATGACCTGAGCCCAAAGGCAGATACTTAACTGACTGAGCCGCCCAGGCGCCCCACATAGAGATATTTTAAAATATTTTTAAAAAAGATTTTATTTTTCTAGAGCAGTGTTAGGTTCACAGCAAAATTGAAAGTACAGAAAGATCTCTTATCCTTTTCCTCACACATGCATAGCCTCCCCCATTACCAGTATCCTCTACCAGAATAGAACTGATCAACCAGGGATCCCTGGGTGGCTCAGTGGTTGAGCATCTGCCTTTGGCCCAAGGTGTGATCCTGGAGTCCCAGGATCGAGTCCCACATGGGGCTCCCTGCATGGAGCCTGCTTCTCTCTCTGCCTATGTCTCTGCCTTTCTCTCTCTCTGTGTGTGTCTCATGAATAAATAAGTAAAATCTTAAAAAAAAAAAAAAAAAAGAACTGATCCACCTACATTGATGTAACATAATCACCATAGTGTACATTAAGATTCACTCTTAGTACCGTACATTCTATGTGTTTAGTCAAATGTATACTAAGTACCCATCATCATACAGAGTATTTTCACTGCCTTGAAAAAAACAAATTGTGTGGAGGTTTTTGTGTGGATATATTTTCACTTCCTTTGAGTAAATACTAAGGAGTGCCATTGTTGGACTGTATTGTAAAGTATGTTTAATTTTATAAGAAACCACCGAACTATCTTCCAAAAGGGCTGTACCATTTCGCATTTCTACCAGCAGTGAATGATGAGAGTTCTTGTTGCTCTGTATGCTCATTGGTACCAAAGGATACTTTTGGTGTTTCAGATTTTGGCCATTCTAATTGTGTCTAGTATTGTATCTAATTGTTTTAATTTATATTTCCCCTGATAATCATGATGTGAACCATCTTTATATATCTAATTTCCCATCTGTATGTTTTCCTTGGTAGAGTGTGAGGGTGTTAGGCCTTTTTTTTTTTTTTTTTTTTTAAGATTTTATCTATTTATTCAGGAGAGACAGAGAGAGAGCCGGGCAGAGACACAGGCAGAGGGAGAAGAAGGCTCCATGCAGGGAGCCCGATGTGGGACTTGATCCCAGGACCCCAGAATCACTCCCTGGGCCGAAGGCAGGCGCCAAACTGCTGAGCCACCCAGGCATCCCTGTTAGGCCCATTTTTAAATCAGGTTGTGTGGGGGCACCTTGCTGGCCCAGTAGGTAGAGCATGTGAATCTTTTTTTTTTTTTTTTTTTTAAGATTTTATTTATTTATTCATAGAGATGCAGAGAGAGAGAGAGGCAGAGACACAGGCAGAGGGAGAAGCAGGCTCCATGCAGAGAGCCTGATGTGGGACTCGATCCAGGGTCTCCAGATCACGCCCTGGGCTGCAGGCAGCACTAAACCGCTGTGCCACTGGGGCTGCCCAGAGCATGTGACTCTTGATCTCAGGGTTGTGAGTTCAAGCCTCTCATTGGATGTGAAGCCACTTAAAATTCAAAAAATTTTCTTTAAAAAAAAAAAAATCAGGTTGTATATTTTCTTATTGTTGAATTTTAAGAGCCTGTTGGGTCCAGGGCTTTGCTTTATTGGGAAACTTTTGATTACTGATTCAATCTGTTTACTACTTATAGTGATACTATTCAGACTTTCTATTTCTTCATGGCTAATTTAGTCTTGATAGGTTTTATATTTTTCAGAATTTGCCCTTGTCATCTAATTAATTGGCATATAGTGGTTCATAGTACTCTCTTAAAATCCTTTTTATTTTAGAGTCAATAGTAATGTGCCCTTGTTAATTTCTGAGTTTAGTAATCTTTTTTCCTTAGGCCATCTAGTTAAAGGTTTGTCAGTTTTGTTGATTTTTTTTGAAGAACCAACTTTTGATTTCATTGATTTTTTTTCCCCTGTTTTTCTATTCTATTTTATCTCTGCTTTAATCTTCCTTCCTTCTGTTAAATTTGGGTTTAGTTTGTTCTTTTTCTAGTTCCTTAAATTGTAAAGTTAGGTTGCTGATTTGAGAATCTTTTTTTCGTGGGTCCATAGCTATAAATTTCCTCCTGAGCGCTTCTTTTACTTGACCCCATAAGTTTTGGTATATTGTATTTTTGTTTTCATTCAACTAGGTATTTCTAATTTCCTTTGTGATTTCTTTTTTGATCCATTGGTTCTTGAGAAGTAGGTTGTTTAATTTCCACAACTTTGTGAATTTTGTAGTTTTCCTTTTTTTTTTTTTAATGAAAATGGGGAGGGAGAGAGAAATGTGGGGCTCAATCTTACAACCCTGAGATTATGATCTGAGCCAAAAGCAAGAGTCAGGTGCTTGACCAGCTGAGCTACCCAGGCATCCTTAGTTTTCCTTTTTTGTAATTTCTAACTTCATCCCATTGAGATCAGAGAATTTGTATATCTGTCTTTTTAAATTTATTGAGACTTGATTTTTGGCTTAATATATGGTCTTTCCTGGAACATGTCCTGTGTGCCCTTGAGAAGAATGTGTATTTTCTTGTTGGGTAGAGTGTTCTGTATATGTATATTCAATCTAGTTGGTTTATTGTGTTCTCTGTTTCTTTGCTTCTGTCTGGTTGTTCTCTCCTCTTTTATGAGTGAGGTATTAAAGTCTCCAACTATCATTGAAGAACTGTTAATATCTCTTCAATTCTGTCAATTTTTGCTTCATATATTTTAATGACCTGTTATTAGGTATTATAAAATGCTTATAATTGTTATATCTTCTTGCTGTATTGAACTTTTATTAGTATATAATAATAATCTTTGTCTTTTATAACCTTATATGACTTAAAAGTCTTTTGATTTATAAGTCTTTTTGTGGACTCAGTTTTTCATTCCTCTTAAATATCTAGGGTGGAATTGTCAGATAATAGGCAGGTATATATGTTTAGTTTTATGACCAATTACCAGACTTCTTCATTAAGTAAAAATTTACACTTGCATCAACAGTATATGAGAATTCCATTTGCCTCATATTCTGCTAACATTAAGTGTTGAGTCTTTAATTTGAGTCATTCTGGTGGGTGTGTTACAGTATTTCGGTAAGGTTTTAACATACATTTCCTTGATGATTGGTGATATAGAGTACTTTTTCATAGACTTAATGGCCATTCACATATCTTTGGGAGGTGTGTGTTGAAATGTTTTTCCCAGTTTTTAAAATTTTGGTTGTTTTCTTTTTGAGTTGTGTGAGTTCTTTTGTATATCTTAGATAGCTATCAATTTTATGTATTTTGTGAATATTTTGTCCCAGCACTGGAAAATTACATATCTTCTGTACTTTGTTGGGTGTAATGATCTATGCATGTCGAGTAGGTAACATACATTGATTATAGTCTTGAGCTCTTTTGCATCCTATCTGAATTATTTGTTTTTGATGTGCATGTTCTATTAGCAACTCAAAAATGTATTTTAAAATCTCTACTGATTGTGGATTTATCTGTTTTTTTTTTTCTTTTTAGCTGTCTCTTCATGCATTTCTAACCTGATTTATTAGGAATATACAAATTTCAGATTATCGTGTCTTCTTGTTGAATTGTCCCATCATCATTACAAAATTTCAGTCTTTACTTTTCATAGTATTTCTTGCTTTGAAGTCTACTTTGATGTTAATCACACATCTTTCTCTGGCAAGTGCTTGCCTGGTAGTTCTTTTTCCATCCTTTTTCACTTACTGTTTCTGGAACCTTACATTTAAATTGTTTCTTGGAGCACCTGGTTGGCTTACTTGGTTAAGCATCGAACTCTTGATTTTGGCTCAGGTTGTGATCTCCGGGTTACAAGATTGAGCCCTTGCGTGGGGCTCCACATTTGGTGTAGAGCTTGCTTAAGATTCTCTTCCCCTCTTCCTCTGCCCCCCAAAACATAAATTAAAAATATAAAATATTTCTCATCTTTGTTGTCTTCACCCCCCCAAATTTTTTCACGTTTATTGTGATGTGATTAATATATAAAATTGTGTAAGTTTAAGCTGTACAGTGTGTTGATTTGATATATTTATATATTGCAAAATGATAACCACTATATCATTAGGTAACACCTCCTTCCTGTCACATAATTATCATTTCCTTTTTGTATTGAAAACATTTAAGATCTACTCTCTTAGCAACTTTCAAGGATCTAATATAGTATTATTAGCTGTAATCACCATGCTATACATTAAATTCCCAGAACTTGTTAATCTTAAAACTGGAAATTTATACCTTTTGACCAATATCTGCCCATTTCCTCCCACCTCTCAACCCCTGGTAACCATTATTCTAGTTTCTTGGAGTGCAGCTTCTTTAGATTCTAAATATACAGTATTTGTCTTTTTCTTTTTAAGTTTATTTATTTAAGCAGTTTGTATCCAACATGAGGCTCCCAACTCATGACCCTGAGATTAAGAGTCCTGTGTTCATCTGACTGATCCAGCCAGGTGCCCTGTATTTGCCTTTTTCTGTCTTATTTAACTTAGCATAGTGCACTCAAGTTTCATCCAAGTTGCTTAGTTTTGTGAACTTGTTAAACATTTTAGATATTAACTCCTTTATCAGATATGTGATTTGCAAATGTTTTCTTCCATTCCATCGATTGCCTTTTCATTTTGTTTTGCTGTTTGTGTCTTTTTAATTTAACTTAGCCCACTTATTTTTGCCTTTTTTTTTTTTAAGATTTTATTTATTCATAGAGACACAGAGAGAGAGAGGCAGAAACACAGGCAGAAGGAGAAGCAGGCTCCATGCGGGGAGCCCAATGTGGGACTCAATCCCAGGTCCCCAGGATCACGCCCCGGACTGCAGGCGGTGCTAAACTGCTGCGCCACTGGGGCTGCCCATATTTTTGCCTTTGTTTCTTGTGCTTTGGGATCCTATCTAGAAAATTGCTGCCAACAACAAAGTAAGGAACTTTTTCTTTTTCATTTGTTTTAATGGAGGTTTTTTGTTCATTTATATTTTATGCAATTACTGCTTATAGTTGGGCATAAGTCTTTTTTGTATTTGATTTCTGTTTTTTAGTGAGCTCTATACCCAGTGTGGGTCTTGAACTCACCACCCTGAGATCATGAGTCTCATGTTTTACCAACTAAGCCAGCCAGGCAGCCCTGTTCTTGCCATCTTTTGAATTAATCAAGAGTTTGTTATTATTGTTTTAAATTTAGGTTTTATTCAGGTATGGGGACACCAACAGATCAGGTATCAAGATCAGGTGATTACAGGAAAGATGGTTTGTTATACTCAATAGGTCCAAGAGAAAAGGGCATGCCAGGCCAGAGGGGGGCGTCTGCAGAAGCACTGGTGTCAGTGAGGAGGCAGAGGAAGCTAGGGAAAAACATGGACAAGAGCACTTATTGTGGTTTCTATGGGAAGAAACAAGTGGGGCAGGTAGGCAAGTTTAGGATTGTGTAGGGTTTTGTTTTTTTTAAGATTTTATTTATTTATTTGAGAGAGAGAGCAGGATGGGAAGATGGGCAGAAGGAGAGGGAGAAGCAGAGCTCTCCGCTAAGCAGGGAGCCCTGACATGGGGCTCAGTCTCACAACAGGGGGATTACAATCTGAGCCGAAACCAAGAGTCAGGTTTTCAAACAATTGAGCCACCCAGGAGCCCCTGTAGATTTTTGAGCTGTTGCTTTTCAGCTCCCTTTTTTGAGATGATACGCTGTAAGTCTGTTTTGGAAACTCCTCTTTCTGGCTTTTGTCTCCTTAGCCTGGCTTTCTCCTTGGACTCTATTTTTCTGTACCACAAATTCAGGGATGAAGCTGGAGAAAATTTATAGCTCACTTTGTAGGTTGTCTTCTCTCAAGCGTTCTGGTCTCTCTCAAGCATTCTAGTGTCTCAAGCCTTCCCTGCATTTGTTGCTCTTCAGTAGTTTCATGCGGTTGTTTTACATATATTGCCTGCTTTTATAGTTGTTTTGGGCAAGTATTAGTATTAGTAGTAAGATTTTCTAGGTTAATGTGTGATATATTTGTATTTGCATGGAGTTTTCATATATCATTCTGTAAATATATGTGTTTTTGGAGCAATTGGTATTTCATTGTTAGTAATGAAAGTAAAAATTTCTTTAGATTTTCTCTCTTCTTTAGACCTTCCCATCTGATATGTTAAGTGGGGATAGTGATGTTATGATCCTTTTCCTTGCACTAAAGGGCCTGAGTTAAATAACATATTAGCAAAATATCAGTAATTTAAAAATTTTAAATCTATAAAATTGTATTACCCCAAATCTATAACTTGTCATTAGTCTTTAAAGTGACTGGAGCAGGTAGGTTTTAAAATCAAGCTTGTAAAAAAACAACAGAAAAAATCAGGTTGTAATGGGGACTAAGAATGTATCAGAGAAAGGTAAAAAGGAAAGACAAGCGAAGACTCTTGAAGACAGCACCATACACCATACTAACAAATGTAGGCTTTATTCTAAAGACTTTAGGGAACCTACTGAAGTGCAGGAGAGATATTATATTCCCATTCATAATATAGAAAGTTTATTCTTGTAGTAATGTGGAGGAAAAATTGGCATTGTCAAAGATCAAAGAAAGGATGCTGATTTTGAAGCTTTTGTGATAATTTAGGAAAGAAATACTGAGGGCTTGGGGTACCTGAGTGGCTGGCTCAGTTGGTTAAGTGTCTGACTTAATTTTGGCTAAAGTTGTGATCTCAGGGAACTGGGATCAACCCCATTGTGGGGCTCTGTGTTCAGCGGGGAGTCTGGTTTCTCTCCTCCCTCTCCCTTTGCCCTTCCATGTGCATATGCACACATCCTCTCTGTCTCAAATAAATAAATAAATCTTTAAAAAAAAGAGATACTGAGAGTTGAAGATTTATTTATTCATTCATTCATGAGAGACACACAGAGAGAGGCAGCGACACAGGCAGAGGGAGAAGCAGGCTCTCTGTGGTGAGCCCAATGTGAGACTCCGTCCCAGGAACCTGGGATCACAACCCAAGCCAAAGGCAGATGCGCAACCACTGAGCCACCCAGGTACCCCGAGAGACTGAGAGTTTAGATAGTGTCAGTGAGGGTAGAAAGGTGAATACACATTTTTTCTTTTTTTATTAAATAAGTTCTGCGCCCAGTGTGGGACTTGAACTCATAACCCTGAGATCAAGAGTTGTATGCCTATCAACTGAGCCAGCCAGGCACTCCATGAATACACATTTTTGAACTAAAGTTTAAATTGATAGAATAAGAGAACTTGTTTTTGATAAGAGGGTGCACATGGTAGTACCTCATGGAAGAGAATTATTGTGTATGTATTCCCTATTATTATTATATATATTATATTATATATTATTGTGTATGTATTCCCTAGTGCTTAGACTTCCTTATGTAGTAGTTTCTGGAGTTGTCCTACCCACCTGGAATATTTTAAAGATCTGTGGCTGGGAAAGAAAGTTTCATAGTCCCATAGGAAGGATCTCATAGGAGCAGCAAAAGCAAATTGGTCTGAGCTAGATGTCAGGAGCTGGCTTATAAGAGACCCAGTTAAACACAATGTGGGATTCTGATTGGAAGAAATTTTCTATAAATTTTCTAAGATAATTGATGAAATTTGAATATGGACTATATGTGTACTAGATAATAGTATATCAATGCTGAATTTCCTAAATTTGGTAAGTACTGTGGTTATTTAAGAGAATGTTTGGGCAGCCCAGGTGGCTCAGCGGTTTCGCGCTGCCTTCAGCCCAGGGCATGACCCTGGAGACAGACCCGGGATCCAGTCCCATGTCGGGCTCCCTGCATGGAGCCTGCTTCTCCCTCTGCCTGTGTTTCTGCCTCTCTCTCTCTCTCATGAATAAATAAAATCTTAAAAAAGAATGTTTTTGTTATTAGAAAAAAATATATGAAGAAGCATTTTGGAACCAAGGGTGAGAATGTGTATTCTCAAATCCTCTGCAATAATAAGTGATGACAATGTGATGATAATATGTACTTTAGAAAGTTTCAAAGCAAATGCGGCAAAATATTGCCCAAAGATTTATCTATAGGTGGGCCTGGGAAATTACAGCCCGTGGGGCCAAATCCAGCATGTGAACTACTTTTGCTCAACTTCCAAATTAAGAATGGTTTTTACAGGGGCTCCTGGCTGCCTCAGTCAGCAGAATATGTGACTCTTGATCTTGGGGTTGTAAGTTTGAACCCCGTGTTGGGTGTAGAGATTACTTAAAAATAAAATCTTAAAAAATGGTTTTTACAATTAGGTAAAAAAAAAAGGAAGAAAATGCAACAGAAAAAGAAAGATAATATGTACTTGGCCCACAAAGCCTAAAATACTTAGTATCTTACGATAGAAAAAGTTGGCTGACTTCTGACCTAGTGAGACATAACAAAAGTTCACTGAACGAATCCAATTTTACTGTATGTTTGACATATTTTCATAACCAAATGAATGAGGGAAACAAGATAAATGCTGTTTTAGGAAGTCAGGAAACCTAGATTCAGGTTGAAATCACCCATCAGCAACCATTGCATGTGAAAGCATCAAGGAATCAAGGGCAACTGCTCAAAGCAGGTGTTTTTTGTTAATTGTTTTGATGTCTGGGAAACATGTGCCAGCTAGATGAGCAAAGTTTGAATGTAGCCCAGAATTGAATCTTTTTGCCATAATCCCATTTTTAGGTCACTAACTTTTGTATTTCATGGTATCAAACCTATGAGTATGTGTTGTGTGTGTGAGAGTGCACACATGAGTGAATGCTTTTGGTTTTTGTTTCTCTCATCCCTACCCCATGACAGGGCTTTTAATGTCTATTATCTGTCTATAGAGTATATAGAGGAAGGACCTTCTTACCTAATTTTTTTAGATGACTGCAAATAGTTTTCATAACATTTCTGAATTTTCATTAGTTTGCAATAAGGATCACCTAAAGTTTAAAAATACTCCAGTTGAACCAGGTATGCTGGCTATCTCATCAGGCAAGCTAATCAAGCAAGGGCTGGTATCATAAGTATTTGAAAGCAAACCAAAAGAATTAGCTGTCCAAAAGGACTACTATCTCTAGATTGCCAGGAAGATAAAAATTTCCCTTTTAGTTTCCAATACCATAAGTAGAACCAGTATGTCAGTAGATGGGTTACAGAGCACTGGCTTGGGAGATAGGTAGCTTGCTAACAAATATGACAGATCATGTATGATCCTGGCAAATTCATTTTTTTAAAGTTATTTTTCTTCATTTTAAAGAATGAGTTGTAATGTTTACCTCTTTTTTCTAGTATAAGATTTTACTAATCTGTATTCTTTTAGGGGCTTGGTGAGTTTATATTTTCAGTGGTTACAGCAAATTGTTCAATGTTAATTTAAAAAAAAAAAAAGGTATGGGGAGCCTAAGTGGCTCAGTCAGTTGGGCATCCAACTCTAGATTTTGGCTCAAGTCATGATCTCAGAGTCATGAGATTGAGCCGTGTACTGGGCTCTATGTTTAAGCAGGGGAGTCTACTTGAGATTCTGTCTCTCCCTCTACCCTTCCTCCATTCTGTCTCTCTTTCTCTCAAGTCAGTAGATAAATCTTTAAAAAAAATGAGAAAAATATACAAAGAAGATCTAGAAAAGCAATTTACATATAATTAATTGATGGTGATTTCAGATCATTCTAACTGGTTCATTAAAATCGCTTCCGAACTTCAGAGTTTTATGGTTTGAAACAGAATGATTAGTTGTATATATTTTCTTTTTCCTCCTCTTTTTTGCTCTCTACAACATCCAGTTTGTCTTGAGGCCTATAGCCAATTTTGGCTTTATCTTTATTCTCAGGCAGTGAGAATGGATGATATGTAGTATTTTGCTCTTCACTTATCACTTAAGTATTTTGTTATGTGTATATATACATACATATATATGTATATATATATATAAGCACCTTTTTAAAAAAAGATTTTATTTACTTGAGAGAAAGAGAGAGCGTGAGCAGAGGGAAGGGCAGAGGGAGAAGCAGACTCCCCACTGAGCAGGCAGCTCGATGTGGGGCTCCATCCCAGGACCCTGGATCATGACCTGAGCTGAAGAAAATGTTTACTGACCAAAGCACCCAGGTGCCCCTCTATAAACACTTAAAAAAAACCTTTTCTAACTGTTATCATCTGACTTATACTCTATGAGAGGAGTATCCCATCCTCTTTTCAGTTCATTTGTTATATATTAATTACTCCAATAAAAATGTCTATATTATTTATGCTGTTCTTGTCTAATGTATTACATCTGCACACACTAGATTTTTTAAATTATTTTTTTATTTTTAAGTAATTTCTATATCCAATGTGGTGCTTGAACTCACAACATTGAGATCAGGAGATGCAGGCTCCAACAAGTGAGCAAGCCAGTGTCCCACATCAGCATACATTATAAATAAAGAATTCAGTGTTATAATTTTTTCTTTAAACAATCATGTATTTTAAAGAATCTAGGAGAAAAAAGTATTTAAAAATTTATCCACATATTTACCATGTTATATACAACATGATAGTTTACTTTGGAAATTCCCAGTTTACAAAAGGACTCCAAGAACTAATAGATGAGTATAGCAAAGTTGCAAGATACAAGCTCAATATACAAAACTTCATTTTATTTCTGTATGTCAGCAGTGAACGAGTAAAATTTGTTTTATGCTAAAAGTACTGCTTATAGTAACTACAGAATGAAATACTTGAGCTTAAATCCAACAAAAAATGTGTAAGATTTGTATTCTGAAGACCATAAAACATTGAAAAAAATCAAAGGAGACCTAAATAAATTGAAGAGATATACTGTGTTGATGGATTGGAAGATTAATGTTATACTGTCACTTATGTCCAAATTGATGTATAGATTCAATGCAATCCCAGTCAAAATCTCAGCAGCCTTCTAAAATAGATACTAACAAACATATTTGAGGGACGCCTGGGTGGCTCAGCGTTTAAGTGACTGCCTTTGGCTCAGGGTGTGATTCCAGCGTTCTGGGATCTAGTCCCACACTGGGCTCCCTCTGTGGAGCCTGCTTCTCCCTCTGCCAGTGTGTCTGCCTCTTTGTCTGTGTCTTTCATAAATAAATAAATCTTTAAAAAAAATTTCTAAAAATTTTAGGGAAAGTGAAGTAACTAGCCAAAGCAACTTTGAAAAAGAAAACAAGGTCAAAAACTCACATCATCTGATTTCAAAAACCTACAGTAATCAAGATAGTATATTGTTAAAAGGATAAATATATAAACCAATCAGACAGAACAGAGTCCAGACATAGACCCATACAACTATAGTTAACAGATTCCTGGCAAAGGTACAAAGACAAATCAATGAAGAAAGGATAGTCTTTTCAACAAATGGTGTCAGAGCAACTAGACATCCATATGCATAAAAATAAACTTTGAAGAATGCCTGGCTGCCTCAGTTGGTGCAACATACAACTCTTGATTTGGGACTTGTAGTTTGAGCCCCACATTGGGTGTAGAGATTACTTTAAAATCTTTTTAAAAAATAAAGATAAACTTTGATTCATACCTTCTATAAAAATGAGTGCAAAATGGATCATCCTGCTAAATATAAAGCCTACTATAAAGTTTCTAGACTAAAACGTAAGTAAAAAATCTTTAACAACAGAGACATTATATTACCCATAAAAGACAAAATTTATAAGTTGAACTGTATCAAAATTTAAAACTTTTGTTTTCTTAAAGATACTGTTAAGAGATGAAAAGGAAAGCCACAGATAGGCAGAAAATATTTTCAAGTCACATATCTGACAAAGGATTTGTATCCAGAACACATAAAGAACTCTCAGGGCACCTGAATGGTTCAGTCAGTCGTGTCTGACTTTTAATTTTGACTGAGGTCATGTATCTCAGGGTCTAGAGATTGAGCCTTGAGTTGGGCTCCACATCCAGAAGGGAGTCTGCTTGAAGATTCTCTCTCCCTCTTCCCCTCCCTCTGCTTGCATGCATTCTCTCTATAAAATAAAAATAAATTTAAAAAATTAAGAACTCTCACAGCTCAACATTAAGAAAATAACCTAATAAAAATTGAGCGAAAGGTCTAAACAGATCTTCCCAAAATATAGATGATTAATAAACATACAAAGATGCTCAACATCATTAGTTTTTAGGAAAAAGCAAATTTAAGACCAATAAGTTTGGTCTTAATCATTAGTTTTTAGGAAAAAACAAATTTAAGACCAATAAGTTAGGTCTTAATCATTAGTTTTTAGGAAAAAGCAAATTTAAGACCAATAAGATACCACTGTATGCCTATTAAAATGACTTAGAAATAAAGATGAGGAAAAAATAAATAAATAAATAGATAGGCAGATAGATAGATAGATAGATAGATAGATAGATAAATAAATAAATAAAGATGAGGGGATCCCTGGGTGGCTCAGCCGTTTTATGCCTGCCTTCGGCCCAGGATGTGATCCTGGAGACCCTGGATCGAATCCCGCATCGGGCTCCCTGCATGGAGCCTGCTTCTCCCTCTGCCTGTGTCTCTGCCTCTCTCTCTCTTTCTGTGTCTCTCATAAGTAAAATCTTAACAAAAAAAAAAAAAAGAAAGATGAGCTGAAAGAAATATAGGCAGTGCCAAGTACTGGTGACTATGTGGAGCAATTGGAAATCTCATTAATTGCTGGTAGGAGTGTAAAATGGTCTTGCTACTGTGGAAAATGGTCTGGCAGTTGTTGTTTTTAAGATTTTATTTATTCATTCTTGAGAGAGACAGAGGCAGAGACCTAGGCAGAAGCAGGCTCCCTCCGGGGAGCCTGTCATAGAACTTAATTAACCTCAGGACCCGAGGATCGTGAATTGAGCCAAAGGCAGGCACTCAACCACTGAGCCACCCAGGCACCCCGGTCTGGCAGTTTTTAAATAAAGTTAAACATACTATTATCATATGACCCAGCATTCCCACTCCTAAATGTTAATCCAAGAGAAATGAAAACTCAAGTTCACACAAAAAACTACATATGAATAATTAATGGTAGTTTTATTCATAATTGCCAAAATTGCAATCTACTTCAGTATGCATGCCATAAAGAGTGAATTTTACCAGTTTATTAAGTGTTCTTTAATGTTAATAATAATTTTTTAAAAACTATGATGGGGAAATATAAATGGTTGCAACTATAACATGTGAACCTAACTGTATTGTAAAGAAATAACATAAACACACAGAAGTGGATGAGGGAGAAAAGAGCTAATCTCAAATGATTTTTGAAACATTATTTTGGCTGAATAAGGCTAAACACAAAAGGAACTGTAGTTACTCAGTTTCTCACAGGGATATGGTTTGGCCGTTCTGAAACTATATAGTAGATTTGAATAAGTAAGTAAATGTATTATAGATAAGGAGAACCAGTTTTCTTACTATTCAAGAAAGAAGTTACAAATAAGGAAAGGGGGAAGGCTGGATAATAACACTATGTTGTTTGATTGGAATTGTGAAGATATTAGTAGGATCCTATTTCTCTCTCACATGCCACAGATATATATGTGTATATATATGTGTATATATATGCATGTATATATATATGCAAATACAAATTCCTTTTATTAAATGTAGAACAACTAAGAGAAGTAATTGTTGCAACCAAGATCCACTGATTGATGATAAAATTAGTGGGTTAAATTCTGAGGAGGAAGAGGATATATGCATAATGTCTAATATGGCCCCAGAGATATTTATTAATTAAAATGGGAAAATCAATGGAGAAATCTGGCAGACTACCTTAACCAAGTGTTCATGATTAAATCACCAGTGTCCACATCACATACTCTCCCTCTGACATGAAACTGAGGTTACATTATATTTGTGTTGTTCTTATTTTTAAAATGCATAAGCTTAAATCATGAGGAAATATACTCAGATTGGGTAACATTATACAAAATAACCAGTACTCTTCAGAAGTGTCAGCATTACGAAAGAGAAAGGTTTGAGGGATTGCCACAGGCTGGAGGAAATTAAAACAACATGATAACCAAGCAATGTAGGATCTTGGAACAACAATAAAAAAGCTTATTAGTGGAAAAATTGGTGAACTTAAAATAAGGCCTTAGTTTAGTTAATGGTTAATAATATTACCAGTGTTAATTTGTTAGTTTTGATAACGGCACTATATTATGTAGATATTAACATTAGAGGAAGCAGGGTGAAGGGTATGGTAATTGTAATATTTTTCCAACACTTCTGTAAGTCTGTAATTATTTCTAAGTTAAAAAAGAATTAGGGACGCCTGGGTGGCTCAGCGATTGAGCGTCTGCCTTTGGCTCAGGATGTGATCCCATGGTTCCGGGATCGAGTCCCGCATCAGGCTCCCTGCATGGAGCCTGCTTCTCCCTCTGCCTGTGTCTCTGCCTCTCTCTCTCTCTCTCTCTTTCTCTCTTTCTCTCTCTCTCTCTCTCTGTGTGTCTCATGAATAAATAAAGAAAATCTTTTAAAAAAAATTTAACCTCAGAAATAGACTTTTTCCAAAAAAGAAAAAAGGGAAGTGTTTGTTGACTTTTTTTTTTCCTGTAGAGAAATAATGTACACTTCATAAATAAACGGTTCCAGGAGATAAAATTGGTAGTTAAAGAAACATGTCTATTATCTTAAAGATTGTAATTTTCAAAGAGAGCCAATGAACTATTATTCTAAAGCCATAAAGTACCTCTAAGAATTCTTTTCTTAATCTGTAGGGAAGAATTCTACTCACATTCTTTATTTCTTCTTCCTATTAAAATTTGCTTCCCCCTCCCTCAAGCAACAAATGCTATATAGATGTTTAATATTTTGTCAGTATTACAGATTTAGGGTTTTTTTGTTTGTTTTTATTTTTGTAGTGGGCATCTTTGCAATAAAACCACAATTTAAAATATTATTTCCCTAGAGAAAGTATGTTTCAAATTCTTAACAATTTGAACTTTCGGTTCATATCCCATTTGAAAATTGGATACAAAAAGGATAAAAATACAATAAGAACTATAATTTCACTACCAAAGAGAGCATTATTAACATTTAGGTATACATCCTTGAAGAATCTTGTTAATGTACACATGCTCTATGTGTGTGTTTGTTGTTATTCATGTTTGTTTAATTTTCAGATTGGACACAAGATGAGAGAAGAGGGACCTAGAGGGGACCTGATATTTCAAAAATAACCCTATTTTTGGTATTATAGTTTTGTCTGAGTTTATGCTTGTCCCTTCTCCATGGAGAAATACAGAACCAAGGGAAAATAAACATAGAATCTTAGAATTGGACTCAATAAAAGAACCACACTGAGAGGATACCTGTCTCAGTCTGTTTAGTGTCTGACTTTAGCTCATGATCTTGGGGTTATGGGATCGAGCTGTGCTTCAGGCTCTACCTGGAGTCTGCTTGTCCCTTTCCCTTTGTCCCTCCCACTGCTTGTGTTCTCCCTGTCTCTCTCTCAAATAAATAAATAAAAATCTTGGAAGAAGAAGAACAACAACAACCAACCAACAACCACCACCACCACCACCACACTAAGAAAATCCTGACATGTAGCCCATTCAGTGTGCTGGTGGTATATATTAAATTGACTGATTTTATTGAGTTCAACTTATGTACAGTAAATATACAGATATTAAATGTATAGTTTGATGAAGTTAGATAATTTATGCCCCCATACAATCAAAGATTCAGGATACAGAATGATGATAGTTGTGGTGGGGATTGGAATGGAAGAGTTAGAGGATGGAATGATATCTGTTTGAGTATACCTTTTGTGTAGTAAATATTTAATATGTTTAAAAATTAAAATGTAACCAGTATATATGAGGGAGCATGTCAAAGGCAAACAGGAGGGGGGCACCTGGGTGTCTCAGTAGTTGAGCATCTGCCTTTGGCTCAGGTTGTGATCCTGGGGTCCTGGGAGTGAGTCCCACATCGGGCTCCCCAGATGGAGCCTGCTTCTCCCTCTGCCTCTCTCTGTCTCTCAGTGAATAAATAAATAAAATCTTTTTTTTTTTAGGCAAACAGAAACAATGCATCCAACTGTATTTCAGACATAACCACATTGGAGGAAAGAATAGAACTAATACAAGTAACTTTTTTAACTATAAACCTTCAGTCTGGGAGAAAGAAACTGCAGACAAATCTTCAGCTCTTAATACATTTGTTTCATATTGTGATGTGTGTGACAGTTCTGAAACTATGTGTTAAAGAACTGAGCAGTGAATTTTTTTTTTTAAGATTTATTTATTTATTCATTCAGAGAGAGCGAGAGAGAGGCAGAGACACAGGCAGAGGGAGAAGCAGGCTCCATGCAGAAAGCCCGATGTGGGACTCGATCCCCGGTCTCCAGGATCACACCCCAGGCTGCAGACAGCGCTAAACCGCTGCGCCACCGGGGCTGCCCTAAGCAGTGAATTATTTTGATGTTATTTAGAGTCAGGATCCTAACTATAAAACAAGAAATATGGATTCAGGAAAGTAAGGAAGAACCCTATGAGATTCAATAGGATGTATCTCTTCCCCTAATCCTATATATGTGTGTGTGTGTGTGTGTGTGTGTGTGTGTGTGTGTGTGTGTGTGTGTATAAATATATAAAATGCATATCTCCTATCTGTATCTGCCACAAAATTGTCATTGCAATGACACCTCAGAATCGGTGAGCACATAGATTTTGAATTCCTCACTAAAGGGAACAAGAGCTCCTTGGAGTAATGGCTCATTCTATTTAAGGGACAGGGAACATTAAAAGATAAGCCTTAGAACATCGTGTGCCAGAAAGTTAAAAAGTGCTTTAGGCAAAAAAAGGGGGGGGGCTGTCAAAAGGACACTAGAGCCAGATTTAGGGGGCTCACACTGACAAATCCTGGAATATGAACATCCATATAAAAAATGGCAATGGATTTATATAGCCTATTGAATAAAATAGGAATCCATAATTTCCAGGACAGATGATGAATCGATGGATAAAAAGGAGGACTTTTCTTCATAATATGATGTTGACTGTTAAATGTGAAGGGAATGATAGAGTTGGGGAAAAAATTAGCATTTTGTAATCATCATAGTGAAGATTGTGGCCAGAACCGTTCAGAGGTTGCTAAATCTAGAGAGAAAGTTTGACGAACAGGATGCTTACATAGTTTAAAAGTATCTCTTCACAGATTACTTGTTAGATACCAGGTAGGAAACAGTAACTATTAACTATATACATTGGAAAAAATCAGACAAAGCCTTGAGTAGGTGATGAAAATTAGTATCATCAAGGAGGAACAGACAGACACTGTATTCCTACAGATATGGTATCCTGAAAAGGACAAAATCACTCTTGTGGTGTATAACCAGAATCTAATCTTGAAGAAATGCCAGGCAAGCACAAATTTAGTAACATTTTATAAAATACTACTGTATATTCGTCGAAAATGCCATTGTCATGAAAGATGAGAAAAGGTTCAGGAATTGTTCTAGAGTAGAGGAGACTAACAAGACATGATAAGGAAGTACAACATGTGATCCTGAGGGGAGGGAAAAACATTGTAGACATTAACTTTTTTTTTAATGTAATAGGCAAGGTATCTCATTTTAATTGTAATTTAATTTTTTAAAAGATGTTATTTGTTTATTCATTAGAGACACAGAGAGAGAGGTACAGACATAGGTAGAGGAAGAAGCAGCCTCCCTGCAGGGAGCCCAATGCAGGGCTCGATCCCAGGACCCTGGGATCATGACCTGAACCAAAGGCAGACACTCAACCACTGAGCCACCCAGGTGCCCCTTGTCATTTAATTTTAATGTAATAATTACTAATATGTTGGGTTTTAATAAATTATAATCATTTTCTATCTTAGCTTACTATTTTAAAATAGCATTACAGAAGATTTTATAGTAATAGAAGAGTTTTCCTCTATAATTTTCAGTTACCCTAATGTACATCACCATGTAACATGGTTTTGTCACTAAGAGATCAACATTCATTAAATGATACACCAAACTTACATACTCAGATTTTTCCAGTTTTTCCACTGTCTCTTTTTTCTAGAATCAATCCAGAAAATTGCATTGCATTTAGCACGCCTACTTTTATTTATTTATTTATTTTGAGAAAGAGAAAAAGGTGAGAGAGAGGCCAAGGACCTATATCGGGCACTCCTAATAAACCCACTTTTTTTTTTTTTAATTTACTCATGAGAGAGCGAGAGAGAGAGAGAGAGAGAGAGAGAGGGGCAGAGACACAGGAAGAGGGAGAAGCAGGCTCCATGTGGGGAGCCTGACGTGGGACTCGATCATGGGTCTCCAGGATCCCGCCATGGGCTGCAGGCGGCGCTAAACCCCTGCGCCACCGGGGCTGCCCTACTTTTGTTTTTTATTTTAAATGATCATTTGCCTTTCTGTAAAAAAAATAAATATTTATTCATGAGAGACAGAGAGAGAGAGAGAGAGAGGCAGAGACGCAGAGACGCAGAGGAGGAAGCAAGGCTTCATGCAGGAAGCCTGATGTGGGACTCGATCTGGGGACTCTGAGATTACAGCCTGAGCCAAACACAGATGCTCAACCGCCTAGCCACCCAAGCATCCCATATACCCACTTTTAAATCAGGCTTTATCTTAGGCTAATTAAAAGTACATATGGTGGGGTGGCTGGGTGGCTCAGTTGGTTAGGTGGCCAACTCTTGGTTTCAGCTCAGGTCATGATCTTGGGGTTGTGGGATTTAGCTCTGTGGGGCTCCACCCTCAGTGGGGAGCCTGCTTGGGATTCTTTCTTTTCCTGTCCATCTGTCTCTCCCCATTGCTCATGCTCTCTCTCAAAAATAAATAAATCTTGTAAAAGAAAGAAACCACATTTAAAAAAACCCTACATCTGGGGATTCCTGGGTGTCTCAGTTGATTAAGTATCCCCCTCATGATTTGGGCTCAAGTCATGATCTCAGGGTCATGAGGTCCAGCTCCCTGTAGGGCTCTGCTCAGCCGGCAGTCTGCTTGGGATTCTTTCTCCCTTGCCTGTTGCCCCTCCTCCCTCTCATGCTTGCATGCTGTCTCTCAAAACAAATAATTTAAGTGTCTGTTTAATAAAAAATAAAATTGGACCTTTACCTGATACCATATATAAAAATTCAAAATAGATTAAAGATACAAATATAACTGTTAAATCTATAAAACTTTTTAAGAAAACATAAGGGTAAATCTGCCTACCTTGGTTTTGGAAAAGGATTCTTAGATGACAACAAAGACATGAGCAACAAAAGAAAAAATAGATAAATTAGACTTCATCAAAATAAAAAATGTGTTTTAAATGTTGAAAGACAATCTTATAGGAGAAAATACTTTTAAATCACATATCCTATAATGTATTTGTCTAGAATATATAAAGAACTCTTACAACTCAATAGTGAGAAGACAATTTAAAAATGGGCAAAGGGGGCACCTGGGTGGCTCAGTAGTTGAGCATCTGCCTTTGGCCCAGGTTGTGATCCTGGGGTTCTGGGATCGAGTCCCACATCAGGCTCCCTGTGAGGAGCTGCCTCTCCCTCTGCTTGTGTCTGTGCCTCTCTCTGTTTGTCTCTCAATGAATAAATAAATAAAATCTTAAAAAAAAAAAGGGGGGGCAAAGGATCTGAATTGACATTTCTCCAAAGAAGATGTGCAGATGGCCAGGAAGCACATGAAAAGATGCTTAACATCATGAGTCATGAATCTAAAAAGCATGCTGAATGGAAGAAACAAACAGAAACCATATAACCACATGTTATATGGTTCCATTAATATGAAGTGTCCAGAATGGTAGTAAATGTCTAGAGGGGTCAGAGACATTAGTTGTTGTGTAAGTCTGAAGTGAAGGGGGGAAAGGAATTAGAGGGTGATTGCTAAAGGACATGTTTTTTTTTTTTTTTAATAGAGATTTTTTTTTTGTAAAATACACATGAAATTTACCGTTTTAACCATTTTTTCAATGAACAATTTGGAGATTTCTTTTTGAGATGATGGATGTTCTAAAATTGTACTGATGGTTGCATATATCTGTGTACTAAAAGCCATGAAATCATACATATTAATTGTGTGATTTGTATGGAATGTAAACTATCTCAATAAAGCTGTTATAAAAGAAAAAATATTGCTCTTAACACCTGTTGATTAAAATCAAGGGGCTCGCAGCTAAGCAGAGAACATTTTGGAAAAATAAATTTATTGTGGGATGTCTGCCTTTGGCTTTGAGGATTGAGTCCGGCATTGGGCTCCCTGTGAGGAGCCTACTTCTCCCTATGTCTGTGTCTCTGCCTCTCTGTATTTCTCATGAATGAATAAATAAAATCTTTAAAAAAGAAAAAACTCAAGCAGGATTTATGTGGCTAGATCCACTTTACTGATTACAACAAGTAGTGCAAGTTTCCATTAACCTGTCTACTACTAATTGAAATTGAAATGTCATTAGTTGTTCCCAGGACCCACTACACAGTGTTTTGTTTTTTTTTTTTAATTTTGAGAGAGAATAAGAGTGAGTGAGAGAAAGAGAGAGCTTGGGAGGTGGGGTGTGGAGGGACAAAGGGAAATGGAGATAGAGTCCCAAGCAGGCTCCACGCCTTGTTGTGTAGAACTCAACACAGGGCTCAAGCTCACCACCCTGAGATCATGACCTGAGCCAGAATCAAGAGTTGGAAGCTTAACTGACTGAGCCACCCAGACCTCCCTTAAAAAGTTGTTTAAAGCAACACAGTAACTTAACATATGTGCTATTTTTTAACACGTTTATTGAGGTATGAATTGAATGCTATAAGTTCACCAACTTTAAGTGTACATTTCAGTGATTTTTAGTAAATAGGATTTATACCTATTCCCATAATCTAATTTTAGAACATTTAATTTTGGGAATTCATTCAAGGCTAAACTGAAGATTATTTCTTCCACAGGTGATTTGAGATGATTTTGACCCTTTTACAAAGTCATTTTAAATATTTACAGCTCTTCGTGTGTGTCTGTTTAGTGAGAGCTTGGCTCTGGGATTCCAAAGAGTTAATGATCATATTTCTGTTATATTTTTATTACTTTGTTTTCAGAATTTCCACAGGAGTGGTAAACAATTATATCTTTGTAGCAGTGTTAATTCTGATTAGCAGTTGTTTACAATAGACATGATTTGTCATGTTGAGAAATTACCTTTCTAATTTAGGTTTTCTAGGAATTTGACCTTCCTTGTAATTGAGTACCTTTAGTGTTGGGCCCTTCCTGAGTTTTCAGCATTTACTGAACACTGACATATATATTTAGCTCTTGGCTTTCAATAAAAATGTGGTAAATGAGGGAGCCTGGGTGGTTCAATCCATTAAATGTCTGCTTCTGCTCAGGTTGTGGTCCTGGAGTCCTGGAATCGAACCTTGTTGGGCTCCCTGCTCAGCAGAAAGCCTGCTTCTCTCTCTCCCTCTGCCCTTCCCTCTGCTCATGCACATGTGTGCAGGTGTCCATGCATTCTCTCTCTCTCTCTCTCTCTGCCCTCACATCCTAAAATAAATAAAATCTTTTAAAAAAATGTGGTAAATGGTGAAATGTTTTCCTAGTATCCAAATCTTTTGCATTTCTGTGATGATTGTGTATTTTATCCAAATGAAAATTTATTTATTTATTTTTAAGATTTTATTTATTTATTCATGGCAGACATAGGGAGAGAGAGAGGCAGGCCCCATGCAGGGAGCCCGATATGGGACTCGATCCCAGGTCTCCAGGATCACGCCCCAGGCTGAAGGCGGCGCTAAACCACTGGGCCACCAGGGCTGCCCTGAAAATTTATTTTAATGTCCTTTGAGTATTTGGCTTTTAATTTTTATGTAGAGTGCTTTTGTCTATATTTTCAAATGAAATTGGTGTTGTCTATTTTGTGCTGTTTGTGAGCTTTTAGTAATTTATTGGGTTATACTGCCTTCATAAAATGAATGCGATAACTTTTCTTTTCTTGCCACTTATATCCTGGAAAGTTCCCCTGGTAAAACTATTTTCCACTTACGACTCTTTGAACAATAATTGATTGGTATTCTTTTCAGTCTGCCACTGTTGTTTGTTTTCCTCACATTTTCTTTAAGTCAGTTTTAGTAATTTTTTACCTAGAAAATTGTCCATTTCATTGAGATTTCAAAATTTATTTATTTATTTTTAAGCTTTAGTTCACTTTTACTTTTCTTGTATAAAATTAAATGGTAGTCACAGCTGGAGTCTGGGTCCTCTACACAGAGACTCTGGTGTGGATCTTTATAAGATGGTCAGTGAATTCTTGATAGGGAAACTTGGTGAACAGAGTCTCTTTCCAGAGATCAGGGGTGAGATAGCTGTAAGTCTTGGAGATCGCATCAAAGTAGCCTTTGGCAAAGTTCCCCAGGGTGGCAGTGCAGCCCCTGGCTGAAGTGTAGCAGTCATCAGTACCAGCCATCATCAGTAGCTTCTTGGGCACAGGGGCTGAGACAATGCCAGTGCCTCTAGGGCAGGGATGAGATGCCCCAGCATAGAACCACAGTGGCCAGTCACCTTGCACGGGACAGTGTAGGGCTTGCTGATCTTGTTCCCCTAGGAGCCTCGCCGCCTGGGGATGATGGAAAGCTTGGCCAGGATGATGGTCCCATGGATGGCAGTGGCTACCTCCTTGGAGCACTTGACACCCAGACCAACATGTCCATTGTAATCTCTGATGGCAACAAATGCCTTGAACCTGGTCCGCTGGCCAGCATGGGTCTGCTTTTGCATGGGAATGATTTTCAAAACCTCATCCTTGAGGGATGCCCCCCAAAAGAAGTCAGTGATCTCAGATTCCTTGATTGGCAGGGAAAAGAGATCTCCTCCAGGGACTTGATCTTTATGTCCTTGACCAGGCGGCCCAGCTTGGTGACAGGATCTACTCCTTGTCCTCTGCCTTGCCTCCGAGAGTGCCGTGGCCTTGGCCCAGATGCCGCTCCTGAAGCCTCTGCAGGCAGCCTCCCATTCCCATTCTGGGGCCTCTGGGCCCTTCTGCAGAACCAGTGTCATCTGCCATTTGGTGTTTTCTGAGAGAAGAAGTGAGATTTCAAAATTTTTAGCAAAGACATATATATATATATATATATATACTAGTCTTGTTTTGTCTAATATTATTACAATTTCTGTATTTTTTTCTCTCAACTAAATCACTGAAAGATAAACCTACTTTATTTTTCTCTCTAATGAATAGCTCCTGGGTAATTTGATAAGTTTTACTATGTATTTATTGTTATTTTAAAAATTACTTTAACAATGTTTTTGATGTCCTCTTTGAAATGATAGCTTATAAATGCTTCTATTCTCAGAGAAATGATTGCCCTGATTTAATGGATTTATTTTTACAATGGTCTTTGCTTTGTTTTTTAGGCACGAGATGTGCGCACCAATGAAGTGGTGGCTATCAAGAAAATGTCTTATAGTGGAAAGCAGTCTACTGAGGTGGGTGAAATGGATATTTTCTCACTGGCATATTAGAGAATGACATGCTGTTTTTTTAATGAGGGTAGATGGGAATTCTTACAAAAAGTATAGCGAAAAGTATAAAAAGTGTATATTTCGATGAATTCTCTTTCAGAAACTACATATACCCATTAACGTTGTATCTAAACTACAAAGAGAACAATAGAACAATAGTGGCATTACAAAAGCCTCCCAACTTGTTCCCCTTGCTTTTAATTTTTTAATAAATATGCAGCTGAAATGAGCTTACTTTTTTAAACTGTGGATTAATATATTACTTATCTGTATCATAGAAGAAGTACCAATATTTATAAAAGTAAACTAGAGTGAGATACATTTTACAATAAATTATATTGTTTATAATCTTTTAATGGTTTAGAAATTATTGAAGGCTTGTTTTAAACAAACTTTAATAACCAACAGGCAGTTATATCTAGTCTGAAAAATAGGCAGTGTGTAATAATTTGAAAAACAAAATCATTGACACTACTTTCATTCGCTAATATTCTGATTAGTTTTTTTCAGAATGTATTCTATTTAACTGTATAAATTTACTTTGTAACATGTATTCTACTTTCTAAATCTAGGATCTTTTGGTTTTAATTTTTTAACTTAATCATTTTAATTGTGATAAAATATACAAATTTTACCATCTTAACCATTTTTAAGTGTACAGTTCAGTGGCATTGAAAACATATTGTTGGGCAGTCATCGCTGCCATTCTTCTCTAGAACTCTTTTCATCTTATAGAATTGAAATTCTTTAACTCATTAAACAGTAATTCCCCATTTTCTCCTTCTCCCAGCCCTGGAAATCACCATTCTCATTTCTGTCTATAAATTTGACTACTTTCATGTAAGTGAAAACCTTACATGAAAGACCTTTTGTGACTAGCTTATTTCACTTAAAATAATGTCCTCAAAATTCATCTATGTTATAGTATGTGTCAGAATTTCCTTCCTGAAGTGTGTAGTGTATATGTGTATATGTGTGTGAACCACCACATTTTGTTTATGCATTCGTCAGTGGACACTTAGGTTGCTTCTACCACTTGGTTATTGTGTGGCTCTGAACTGAGTATGCTCATTTCTCTGAATCTCTGCTTTCAGGAATTTCAGGTATATGCCTAGAGGTAGAATTGCTGGGTTAGTCTTTCCTTTTTAAAGATTTTGGTTTTCTACTTTTTTGGAATCACTGTTTTATGGTAAATCTTATTTTTGTGAAAATCGTATTGTGGGTATGGTAACACTATTATGATTATATCACTCTTCCATCATTTTAATACCTAAAAAGTTTCTAAAAATTCGTGAATTTTTACAAAGTTTCTTATAAGTTAACTATACTTTTATTTGCCATTCTATAGCACAACTTTAGAACTAGCTTTCACAGGCAGACTGGTACTGTGTTGGAGTCTGATTAGTTATGCCTAGAACAAAGTTTCATTTAGTATATCATCTTTCCACATCAAATTATTAGTGGCCTTCATGAAAGTCTTTTTTTATGTTGAAGAATATGAGCTTTTGTTTTGTTCTGAGCATTCAATTTTGAAATTTAAAGTCCATGAAATGTTCTCAGAATGTAGCATCTTATATTGTACACATTTTATATAAAACACTGTAAACGTATTTTGCTGAATTTTGTTGAGGACTTGTGAAATAAAATAGATATATGATCTTAAATTTTAGTACAAAATATTTCTTAAAGTTTTCTATTATTCTAATAGTTTTCCTGCCTTTAGAAATATGGCAGCTTGCTTCTCCCTCTCCCTTTGCCCCTCCCCCAATTCATGTTCTCTCTTCTATCTCAAATAAATAAATAAAATCTTAAAAAAAAAGAAAGGAGAAGAACTGATAAAGAAAAATCACTAATATGGTATATACTTTTCATCAACATGCTTGGCGTGTGATTGTAAAATTCTAATGAGATTCACTGATAAGTTTTATCAAACTAAAATGTGTTCTACCTTGAATAAAATAACTTTATAAATTATGAATTGAGTTTAAAGTATATAAATATAATTTCTTTTAAATTTATTCATTTCCTATTTAAATATTACAAATACAGCAAAGTTGTATGTTAACCCTGCTTAATCAGGTAATTACTTTTTTTCTTATATAACTTTCTAAGGAAAAGTAACTGTTCATAATTATTTCCTTTATTCCTTTTTGTTCTCCTCATAGAAATGGCAGGATATTATTAAGGAAGTTAAGTTTCTGCAAAGAATAAAACATCCCAACAGTATAGAATACAAAGGCTGCTATTTACGTGAGCACACGGCATGGGTAGGTATTTGCCCTCTCCTTGCTATAATTTAGTTGGTATTGTATTAGAATTCATTAATTCAAGAATGTCTCATAATGGTTGTGTAAAGCCATGCAAAAATACTTTGAAATGTTAGTTCATACTGAGAGAGGAAGAGCAGCTTTTCTTAGACTCTTTGGCAATAAAAGATATAGAACTTTTACAGGTTAACTGTAGAGATTTAGCTGAACTTGATGTGTGTGGTAAAATGTTTTCTGACATTTTTTAGTATCATTTTTCAAGTGGTTTATCAAACATTGTACAACAATCCTATTATTTGAGGATGAAAGTTAGCATATCTTTTTGACATACATATATTGTAATCTGTTTAACCACAAAGATTTTGGTAAAGTCTGGGTGAATCTTGGTGTAATATGAACAGATTGTAATTCCTTGGCTAAATAATACTAACAGTAGGGATCCCTGGGTGGCGCAGCGGTTTGGCGCCTGCCTTTGGCCCAGGGCGCAATCCTGGAGACCCGGGATCGAGTCCCACGTCAGGCTCTCGGCATGGAGCCTGCTTCTCGCTCTGCCTGTGTCTCTGCCTCTCTCTCTCTCTCTCTCTGTGACTATCATAAATAAATAAAAATTAAAAAAAAATAATACTAACAGTAGAGAATTGAGACACTTTATTACAAGAAATGAAGATTAATTTTGTTTCATTACCGTTGAGGTGACAAGGTAGTAATCCAACAGTGGTATAGGTTTAATAACTGTATCTTTAAACAGTAAATTTTCTTTTGACAGAAATGATCCCCAAGGATAATAATAGGACCTACCTTATAAGGTAGTTGTGGGGATTAAATTAGTTAATATATTTAAAATACTGGCACACAGAGGTACTCTGTGTTTGCTTTAACAAAACATTTAAATTGTAACCTAAACTTTGTACGTATAGATCCAGAGGACAGTTTTTGTTTCCGTACAGTTATAACAATGTAACTATATTTTGTAGTTTAGTTAGCTATTATAGATGAAATATACATCTTGTACAAGTGATTACATGTTGACATTAAAGATTAATGTATGACTGGCTTAACTTTATCATTTAACAAATTGCTAAATATGTAAATATTTATTTTTTAAAGTAAATGATGGATCGCTTTTATTTTACTTCAAGCCATCTTTTTGATCTCCTTGGTGAATTTATTTTATCTCAAATAGAATCTTTTTACTAATTGATTATAATTTTTCTTCCCATGTAGCTGGTAATGGAATATTGTTTAGGATCTGCTTCAGATTTGCTGGAAGGTAGGTTTCCTTTAATTATTCAGGAAAAAAAAGTAAGAGCATATGAAATGAGATTTCTGTTTGGTTTTCTTAAGTAATGTAAAAATTTTCCGGAAAGATTAAAATCGCCTTTTCGAGATTCTCAGCATGGTATGCACTGTCCTGTAGTAGCATAAAATAGGTGAGTTTTCTTACATTATGACATAACAAGCATTTTTCTTCATTCAGCTTAACCTGTTCCTTTGTTCAGAATGAAGATACTTGAGAATAAGGGAGAACTTCTCTTTTGTTACTTTTGTTTTTATAATCAACTAGTTGTTAAATGTTGTTAGAGGAAAATTGGCTGTGAACTATACATTTTAATAACTAGACACAATTGTAATACCAGTTATAAACTTCAATAGCTTCAATGTTTTATTGTCTAGGAGAACAAATCTTCTCACTAAATGTTAGTTTTTTTAAATTGCATCATATGTATGTTTATTTTTTTAAACAAAAATATTCTGTAAGTAATTATTTTCCAATAAATTCTTATTTTAAGTTCACAAAAAGCCATTACAAGAAGTGGAAATAGCAGCAATTACACATGGTGCTCTCCAGGGATTAGCCTACTTACATTCTCATACCATGATCCATAGGTAAGCACTTTGACAATTATCATGTATTAACAGCAAATGGCTTATTGGATTTATCAACCCTGGAACTTATTAAACCACTTAAAACTTAATAAGTTTTGTTGGTGTTAGCCACACAAAAGCATTTCAAAATCTTATAAACTCGTATTTTTTGGGTTGTCCTACAAACATGCCAGTACATTTGATCTCCTTTTAGGATCAGTTTTTTTTTTTTTTTCATGATGATAAAAGATTTAATTCAAAATTAAAGAATTTTCATTATAGGATCATCTTTATCTTTGTTTACTTATGGTGCTGGGCTTTCTCACATATGAACATTTTATAGATTTGTGATAGGAATTTAATTATAGAATCATTTAATTTTTAAGATGGAAAAGACATTAGGGATTGTGTAGTCTTATTTTTTTCATTTTACAGATAAAGTGATGCTCCATTTTGTGACTAATATTTCCAAGGTTTTACAAAGCCAGATAAACTAGACTAGAACTAAATCTAGGTCTTTTGTCTTTCCAGTAACTGATAATGACAGATATCTTTCATTGATCCCATGACATGGTTTTAACACTTTTTATATTTTTGAGTATTAGTCCTTGATGATCCTTAATAACAGATAGTAATGTTGTAACTAAACTATTTCATAATGCATTTTTTTTCATAATGCATTTTTAGCATTGATATGTTTGACTATTCTAAAGGGAAACTCACTTTTTTTTTTATCGTATATGTGGGTCAGGCAATACATATTAAATGCTGTAGCAGAGCTATTATAAGCTAAATGGCTTACCTGGTTTTTTTTTTTTTTTTTTTTTTTAAGATGAGGATGGTAAGGTCCAAGAGAAATCTATATGCTTAATAAATAAGCAAATAGAAGAGGCAGAATTAGAATCTAAAGACTTATCAGCCTCAAAGTACCTCTTGTCTTTAATAAAGCAAATGGAAGGAAAAAGATATTTAATATTATACCCATTACAATACTATAGTTAGAATTGACAAGTGTTTGGAAATTTGGTTGGTTTGTTGGGTGGGTGGGTATTTTGTGTTTGTCTTTTTTTTTTTGTTTGTTTGTTTTGTTTTGTTTTTTTTTTTTGGAAAGGTTAAATGTGTGTTTTGGTGCCACCTAGACATACAATCCTATTATATAAATATCCATAATACTGTTATTTGCATGGACAGTATGTTTGCTGATTTTAAAAACTAAGCTTGAATGTAAATTTGCAATTATTAGATCCTACGTTATCCATGTGTTTCAGTTTTCATTCATGTTTAGTTAGAAGAACTATGCTAAGTTTTGGAAATGAGAAGAATAACTTTTAAAAAAAATTGGGGATTGGATCTTTCTCTTTCTTTTTTAATATATTCAGAAATCTTAAAATTATGAAGGGGGCAGGTAATTAAATTTTATTTTTAAAACCATTATTTGTATCAGTAAACAGGAACTCAAATATACACTATGCTCTAATTACTTGATTTTCTCTCTTTTGTCTTTACAGCTATTTTGTCTTCTCTTTTAGAGAAGAAAATTGCCATTGTATATTTATATCACTTCTGTATTTTTTACTTTCTAATTTGGATCTTAAGTCTCATTATCCTAACAGAAATTATCCTAGGACTTAATTATTTTGATTTCTCCTTCCCTATTTTAAACTTTTTAATTTGATTTTTATCATTTTCAACACAATCTAATGAAGAAAAGAGAAATAATTTTCTCTGTTTCTTAAACCCAGAGATATCAAAGCAGGAAATATCCTTCTGACAGAACCAGGCCAGGTGAAACTTGCTGACTTTGGATCAGCTTCCATGGCATCTCCTGCCAATTCTTTTGTGGGAACGCCATATTGGTAAGAATAATCCTATTTGCTCTTGATCCTTATAATTAAAATAGGAAATATGTGGTTGTATTTTTTCAGATGGCTTATCTTTTTCCTGGTAATATAATACTATGTGGGACATCTTAACTTTAAGTATAGTTAGTTCAAATATAGATTTGGAGTGCTGCCCTTTACATCTCCTATTTTTCCTTTGTCCCCTTAACATTTTCTTCTCTATTATAACCTGAATATTTTGGGTGTGGGAGTCAAAAAGTTCAGTGAAAATCCAAGTGAGGAGAAGATAGAAATGCTAAGTGGAAATTTGTGTGTTTTCTTTAGATTTATATTAACTAAGATAAGATTAAAGTACCTCAAGGTACTAAGAGTACTTAAAGACTGATAGCTGATTTGGAGATTTGGGGTTTAATTTTTATTGTGGAGAATTTAAAATATATATAAAAGTAGACAAAAGTATTAATGAAACCTCAAATACCATTACACAGCCCAACAACAATATCCCTTGGCCATTCCTACCCCGTGTACTCCTTTTTCTCTCTTCCCCTGGCCCTGCCATTTGTGTAGCAAATTCTAGGCATCATCTGTTTTATCCCTAAATAATTCATTATTAATGTCAGCAGGTTTGAAGGGAATAGTTGTCCAAATCTTCAACTTCCATATGTTCTTGCATATAATGAGAGTGATATCTTAGGTCCACTACATCTTCTTTTCCATCTACTTTCAAATCTCCCTTTTCCCACTTTATAAAGAATAAGACTCCTTACCCATCCTGAATATTACAATGATGCATTGATCTGGGGTGTAAATGCCTCAAAGGAACACCAGAAGGACAATTTGAAGAATATATAGCAACTATCAGAAATACTGAAGAGTCAGGATACGAACTCTTGGCAAGGCCTTCTGCCTATTCAGTCATCTCCCTTCCCTTCCTTTTACTCCTTCCTTTTTCTCTCTCCTCAGTTATCTTTCCCCCTTCTTTCTTTCTAATATAAAATAAATAACTGAGATGGTTGTTATGGGGACACATTAACATGTTATTTGCATTGAAAATGAAGTGAGACTTTTTTTTTGACAGAAAGTAATTCTGATTTGACTGATTGGTAGGACAGTGAAGACTGGCTTTGCTAATTGGGTTATAGAGCAATGTAATATTTTTTAATAAATCAAATGAGTTAACTCTATAGCTCTGTATTTTAAATATCTTTAAATCGGGGATCCCTGGGTGGCTCAGCAGTTTGGCGCCTGCCTTTGGCCCAGGGCGCGATCCTGGAGTCCCGGGATCGAGTCCCACGTCAGGCTCCTGGCACGGAGCCTGCTTCTTCCTCCTCCTTTGTCTCTGCCTCTCTCTCTCTCTCTCTCTCTCTCTCTCTCTCATAAATAAATAAATAAATCTTAAAAAAAAATAAATATCTTTAAATCACATATACAGTATAAAGTATATATGTATGTGTGTATATGCTGTGCATTGTATCCTTTACAGCTATTAAACTTATAAAATTTAAATAACTCAAAAATATACAAGAGGTTAACTAATTTTCATAAATTCATTAGAGGCAAACAAATTTAAGAACTTGAAGAATTTCGGGATCCCTGGGTGGCGCAGCGGTTTGGCGCCTGCCTTTGGCCCAGGGCGCCTTCCTGGAGACCCAGGATCAAATCCCACGTCAGGCTCCCGGTGCATGGAGCCTGCTTCTCCCTCTGCCTATGTCTCTGCCTCTCTCTCTCTCTGTGACTATCATAAATAAATAAAAATTAAAAAAAAAAAAAAAAAAAAGAACTTGAAGAATTTCTATTCTTCCACTGCTCTAGATGACCAAACTTTAGATAGACTCCCTTTCACTTCTATTAAAACAACTCTGTGAGCAAATAATATTTCTTAATGGTTCTCTTGTTTAGAAAGTAATGATGAATATTAGATATTTTTAAAGGTCCTAAAAAGTTCTGCAATAAAAAACAAAATTACTTGTTAAACTCTGCCTAAATTAGTAATTTCCAAAACTTATTTCAACATCTTAAAAGAAAACCTTCGAGAGATATCTGTGTGGCTTCATTGGTTAAGCATCCGACATTTGATTTCACCTCAGGTCATGGTCTTAGGGTCATGAGATCCAGCCCCATATCAGGCTCTACACTAGGCATGGAGCCTGCTTTAGATTCTCTGCCCTCCCTCTGCCCCTCCCTCCCTCTATTAAAAAAAAAAGACCTTGGAAACACTTGATATTGACAGTTGAAAATTTTCTTTGTTTGCATATTCATTAATTTGTATATAGTATATTTGGAAAATAGGAGCTAGGTACATGTTTAGATGTTTTTACACTTACACTTACGCACTCACATACACTGAAGAGCATGGTGACAATCCTACTTAAGCATCAACAGCTATTCTAAGTGTCTAGCTCTGCTTAACAACAAATACAAATGAAGTGTAAATTAAAGTACCATAAAAAGTTAGACCTTAATTGAAAATATGAGTTAATGCTCCATTTTATAACCAAGATACCTGTAAGGTTGATAATTGTGTAATTGTCTCTGTTGTAAGCTGCCCTAGACACTTTTATCTTGGAACACTATTCCTATTTAAAAGGAAGAATGACAAACTGTGGTTATTCAGTGTTGGTTATTGTGGCAGATATTTTCTCAAATAAATGGAGTGAGCTTGTCACTTCAAGGAGAGCAATTGACAGTATTCAGTGCCAATGATAAAAATTCAGTCTTTCCAGCATAAGTCAGACTTTCATAGTAGGATCCTGAGACCAAAATATTTAAGAATCTCTAGCCTAAGGGGGAGCGTGCCTGGGTGCTTCAGTCAGTTAAACATCTCACTTTTGATTTCGGCTCAGGTCATGATCTCAGAGTCATGAAATTGAGCCCTGTGTCAACCTCTATGCTAGAAATGGAGCCTGCTTAGGATTCTCTCTCTTTCTCTCCCCCTCTGCCCCTTTCCTACTCTCTCTCTTTAAAAACAACAACAACAACAAAAAAAAAAAAAAACAATAATTCTTTAAGATAATAATAAAAATAAACTGAGTTAAAAAAAAAGTCACTAGCGTAAGGGTTATACAATATTAGAATATACAACCGTGCTCCGGTATACATCCATTTCTTTTGGATGCTGTTATATGATCATGACAGATGGTGAGAATGAGTCTTACAGTATATATGCAATGGTAAATAATACATGATTACCTGTGGTACATTTATTTCTCATTATAAAAATTCTTCTGTCCAGATACAATGGCTAGAATTCACACAGGTATTCTCTTATGTGGATACTCATTACACTGATAAAGAATAGTGTGCTTTTTTTTTTTTTTTTTTTTTTACTTTAAATGACATTTTATGTTTTAGGATGGCCCCAGAAGTAATTTTAGCCATGGATGAAGGACAGTATGATGGCAAAGTAGATGTATGGTCTCTTGGGATAACATGTATTGAACTAGGTAAGCGTTATTCCTTGTTACTATATAATAAGTTTTGATCAGTGTTTTACTTCATTTTTCTGTACCATATCATAACTTTTTATTTTTTAGTCCATTACAAAAGGGGTCAATGAATCTGTTAAAGTTTTCACTTTGGTTATCTGGTAATTTATATATATACTAGGTTAGGTATATTATATTTGCTCTGTTAAATTAGGTCTAAAATAATTTTCCACTGTGTTATTAAGTTTGAGGTATTTATGTTTAATATTTAATGAGTATTTGTTACACATCTAAAATATGTCTGTGATTACTAGATTTACCCTCTATAGAAAGTCTCTATATAGCATTGATGAATTACTTACCTCTACCTAAGATACTTATTAGTTTGAATTAGGTATGAGAATTAGATGTCAGGCTGTATGCCATATTGTAGCAATTTGATTTTATGCACACATTTTACTCTGTTGCCCATAAAGGGAAATATGCTTAAGTCAGTGGACCATCGTAACTTTACTAACATTCCCAGTGTAAGAGAGCCAGATAGATAATTGATTTGTCACTATAATTGAAGATAATGTGTATCATCTTGCTCTCGATTCTCCAAGCTCACCCCCTCCAGTCTTAAATCCTTTCCCTTTTTTTTCCTTATAAAAATATTCCAGTGGTGCCTGGCTGGCACAGTTGATAGAGCATGCAACTTTTGATTTGGGGATTGTAAATTTGAGCCCCGTGATGGGTGTAGCAATTACTTACAAATAAAGTCTTTAAAAAAATATATTCCATTAAACTTTATTTAAGGGATGCCTGGGTGGCTCCGTGTCTGCCTTTGACTCAGGACGTGATCCCAGTTCAGGGATCGAGTCCTACATTGGGCTCCCTGTGAGGAACCTGTTTCTTCCTCTGCCTATATCTCTGCCTCTCTGTGTCTCTCATGAATAAGTTAAAAAAAAAAATCTTTATATAAAAAAAAACCCTCATTTAAAAGCAGTAAATATTGGGAATATTTAATTGAACATTCTAGGAGTGACCACAGATTGAAAATAACACATTAAATGTAAAATCCATGTGAGAGGTGTCTGAGTGGCTCAGTCAGTTGAGCATCCAGCTCTTGATTTTGGCTCAGGTTGTGATCTTAGGATTGTGGGATCAAGCCTTGCCTCAGTCTTTAAGCTCCATGGGGAGTCTGCTTGTCGCTCTCCCTCTGCTCCTCCCCTTGCTTGTGCACATGAATGCTCTCTCTCTCTCTTTCAAATAAATAAATAAAATCTTTTTTACAAAAAAGGTAAAATCCATGTGTAATTTGGTTAAATCGTTTTCAAATTGGGTTTCTCAGTAGTTTTGTAAAATAAGTAGATAAGGAAATTGAGGTAAAATAAAATCAAAAGCTTATCATTATGTAGTAGCTGAATATCATAATTTCCATTATAAACCAAGCTCTTTCTATCTTACAGTCTAGTATTTTTTCAAAATTATATAATCTTGGGGTGCCTGGGTGGCTCAGATGGGGTGCCCTAAGTGTCTGCCTTTGGCTCTGGTCATGATCTCTAGGTCCTAGGATTGAGCCCCACATCGGGCTCTCTGCTCAGTAGAGCCTGCTTCTCCCCCTCTCTCTCCCCCCGTTTGTTCTCTTTCTCTCTCAAATGCATAAATAAAATATTTTTTAAGAATTATATAATCTTTAGGTATTTTTGCTTTTTTATTGTAATTCCTACATTAACCATTCCCTTCGAGCTCTATATCATTTTATTTATTTATTTTATTTTAAAGCATGACAGCTGGGGCACCTGAGTGGCTCAGTGGCTGAGCATCTGCCTTTGGCTCAGGTTGAGATCCTGGGGTCCTGGGATTGAGTTCCATATCAGGTTCCCCGCAGGGAGTCTGCTTCTCCCTTTGCCTCTGTCTCTGTCTCTATCTCTGTGTATCTCATGAATAAATAAATAAAATCTTTAAAAAAATAAATAAAGCATGACAGCATAAGCAAACAGAGATTTGGAGAGTACCACAATATCATTCTCTTCTGATTTCTTGGTCTCTCTTTGAGGTTTGCAGAATCTTTTTTACATTTGAAAGTGTTTTAATTTCTATTCTTTTAACCTCGATTCTTCTTCTCACTGGTAGATCCTAATTAATTTCTTAAGAAACTTTGGGTATAAATGTAGAGAAGCTGGTTAATATACTCTGCCCATGGGGTATTTTTATATGCTGGCTGATACATGTGCCCCTTGGTGATAATGAAATTGCCTTAATGGTGCTATTAGATATTATTGATATATGTTTATATTTATTTGATTACAAAGTATTCATTGACCACTTGTTTGCTCAAAAAGAAATCTGTCTAAAGTCCAGTTTATTCATTTATTTTAGAGCAAGGAGAGAACATGAGAGGGAGAGGCTGAGAGTGGAGCCTGACTTGGATATCCATCTCATGCCCCTGAAACTGTGACCTGAGCCAAAACCAAGAGTCCTGAGGCTTAACTGACTGCACCTTGCTAGCTTCTTTTTATTATAGCTAATAAAATAGAATTCCTTCACAGTGAGAGTCTTTACACTTAAAGCAATATCTGAAGATGAGACTGCCTTTAAATAATTTTAAAGAGTGAGACACTTAAATTCTTAGAGTTTTTGGCATACTTTTGGCATCTTCATCTTTCATAATCACTTTTAAAAATTTTACTTACAAATGTTTTGAATTATGAAGCACTAAGTTAGCAACTACATTTTAAGCCTGCTTCTGGTTCCAGAGGAAAGGTCTACAGTAGCACAAGCCAATAAAATTTTCTGCAGTGATAAAAATGCTCTGTATCTGCATGACTTTTGAGCACTTGATACGTGGCTGTTGCAACTAAGTGAATATTTATTTTGTCATTTAAATAAATTTATATTTAAATAGTCACTTGTGGCTAGTGACTACCCTGTTAGAAAATAGAGATCAAGAGCATGATTTTCAATGCAAATTAGATTTGTAGTCTCTGGAAATATATATGCTTTTCTACTTTAAAATAGTTAAGGATAAAAAAAAAAAAAAAAAAAAAAAAAAAAAAAAGTTAAGGATAAAAAAATAATAATAAAATAAAATAAAATAGTTAAGGATAATGAGTTAAAGCAAATTATTATAGTGCAGGTAGGAGGACAAATGTAAGTCAATTGTACTCACCCTGGTTTTGATAAATATAGTTATTAATAAATACTATCATATTTCATTATCATAATGATTGAAGTAATTTGGTTATGTCTTATGACCAAGAGATCTTAAAGTACAGGCATTTTCATAGGTGAGTTTATGTGTTTGTTTGCAATTAGTCTGATGGAAAAGTTCCCTACTTTGTTGTTTTCCAGGCTTTGTGCAGGATTGTACAATTGTGTCTATAAAAATAAAATTTACCATTTTTTTCTGATTATAAAGTATAGAGGACATAAATTTTCAGAAAATTAAAGGAGCAAAACGAAAATAAATCAAAATAAAGATAACTGCAGTAATTTGTTAACAGATATGCAAGATAAAAAGATGTAAATTGTGACATCAGAAACATAAAACATTGAGTTTGGAGAGTAAAAATGTAGAACTTTAGAATGTGTTCAAACTTAAGTTGTTACTAACTTAAAGTAGACTAATATGAATATAAGTTGTTTTATGTAAGCCTCATAGTAACTACAAAGCAAAAACCTGTAGTAGATACACAAAAGATCAAAAGAAAGGAATACTAATACAAAAATCATCAGATCACAAAAGAAGAGATTAAGAGGAAAGTATCAAAGGACTTACAAAGCAATCAGAAAACAATTAACAAAATGGCAACAAGTACATACCTATCAATAATATTTTAATTATAAATGGACTAATAAATTCTCCAATCATAGAATGGCTAAATAGAATCCATCTGTATTATGCCTATAAGAGACTCACTTCAAATGTAAGGACACATACAGACTAAAAGTGAAGGGGAATGATAAAGATATTCCATGTAAACAGAAACCAAAAGACAGGTGTGGTAGGTATACTTACATCAGACAAAATAGACTTTAAAACAAAGACTGTATGGACACCTGGCTGGCTCAGTCTGTAGAGCATGTGACTCTTAATTTCAGGGTCATGAGTTTAAGCCCCATGTTGGGTGTAGAGCCTACTTAAAATTAAAAAAATAACAAGGTGCCTGGGTGACACAGTTAAGCCTCCAGTTCTTGTTTTAGCTCAGGTTGTGATCTCAGAATTGTGAAATTGAGGCCCACTAAGTTTCTCTTTCCCTCTCCCTCTACTCCCCTCCTTCATACTCATATACACTCTTTCTCAAATATATAAATAAGTCTTTTCTTAAAAATTAAAAAAAAATGGGCAGCCCAGGTGGCTCAGTGGTTTAGCACCACCTTCAGCCCAGGGCCTGATACTGGAGACCCAGGATCGAATTCCACTTCGGGCTCCCTGCATGGAGCCTGCTTCTCCCTCTGCCTGTGTCTCTGCCTCTCTCTCTCTCTCTCTCTCTGTCTCTCATGAATAAATAAATAAAATCTTTTAAAAAATTTTTTAAAATAATAATACACTGACTTCTGAAAGAGACAGAAGGGCATTACATAATGGTGAAGAGGTCAGTCGAGCAAGAAAATATAACATTTGTAAATATTTATGTACCCAATGTAGGACCACCTAAATATATAAAGCAGTTTTAGCACACCTAATGGGAGAAATAGAAAGCAATGCAATAATAGTAAAGGACTTTGATACATCACTTTTATCAATGGATAGATCATCCAGGTAGAAAATCAGTATGGAAGCATTGATCTTAACACGTTGAACTTAATGGACTAATGGACTAAGTTGGACAGATGGACTTAATGGACATATACATATAGAACATTCCATCCAAAAGCACATTTTTCTCAAGTACACATGGAGCATTCTCCAAGATAGATCATATGTTAGACCACAAAATAAGTCTTAATAAGTTTAAGGAGACTGGAATCATATGAAGCATCTTTTCCAACAAAATGGTATGAAACTTAAAACGAATGATAAGGGTAAAACTAGAAATCTACAAATATATGGAGATTAAACAACATGCTACTGTAACAAACAATGGGTCAAAGAAGAAATCAGAAATAAAAAAGATTCCTGAGATAAATTAAAATGGAAATACAGCATACCAAAATGTATGAGAACAACAAAAGTGGTTCTAAGAGGGCAGTTCACAGGGATAAATGCCTACATTGAGAAACAAGAAAGATCTGAAATAACCTAACTTTACACTTAAACTAGAAAAAGAAGAATAATCTAAGTATAAAATTAATAAAAGGAAGAAAATAACAAAGACCAGAGCAGAAATAAAAAGTCAGTATAAAAGATCAACAAAACTAAAAGCTGGCTTTTTGAAAAGATAAGCAAAACAGATAACCTTTGTCTAGATTTACCATGAAAAGAAGAGGACTCAAATTTAAAAATGAAAGAAATGTTATAACTGATACCACAGAAATACAAATTATTACAAGAGACTATGGACAATTAGATGCCAACAAATTGGACAACCCTAGGAGAAATAGACAAATTACTAGAAGCATATAACATCCAAGACTGGATCATGAAGAAATAGAAAATCTGAACAGACTGATTACTAGTAAGAAGATCGAATTAGTCATCAAAAACATTCCAACAAGCAGAAGTTCAGGACCAGGTGGTTTCACTGGTGAATTTCTAACATACAAAGAAGAATTAATACTAAACCTTCTCAAACTCTTCCCCAAAAATAGAAGAGGTGAGAACACTTCCAAACTCATATTATGAGGCCAGCATTACCCTGATGCCAAAAGGTCACTTTTGAAAAAGAAAAGGACACTAAAAAGGAAAATTGCAGGTCAGTATCCTTCCTTGGTCAACGTCAATCCAGAAAACTCAAAATATTAGGAAACCAAATTCAACAATACAGTCAACCCTTGAACAACATAGGGGTTAGGGGCAATGACTCCTTCATGAGTCATGGAATTGGCTCAGCATGGGATGTCAGAGACCAAGTAGGGTAAAGAGGTGACAATAGGGGAAACTTCCTATTGGGTCAGAGTCTAAGGAGTACCTCTATATTTGGAGGTGGCCTGATAACAGTGTTCATCTCTGATCAAAAGGAAGAGAGCTTTCCTCATAAAGACTGATGAAGAGGGCCACACTACAGAGAAGTGACCCAGTTTAGGTTGGGTTTTAGAAACTGAGTGGATAAACAAATATTCACACTGTAGAGTAACTTGGAATGGGGTTTCAAAACTTGAGGACGGAAAGAGGGCATCTGCTCAAGAGTGTGGTAGCAAAGATGGGGAGACTGGTTACCTACAGGGAGAATTTATCAGATAAGAAAATATTAATTAAGGATAATAAGAACAAGGTTCCTCATTGTCAGAAGGGTGTGACTAATAAAGGGAAGAGGTAAAGCTAGAATAAATGCAGTAGGATTTGATTGGATTGAATATATTCTAGTGAACTCTATTGTTTTCAGTAAACATGTTTAATGTGCATGTATGTATATGTATATAAACATATTATGTATATGTGTTTCCTAACCCACTGAAAGAATCTAAGAGCAGTGACACCTCAGTAACTGTGATACACCTGTTGCCATAGCTTCTTGGAGAAATGGTTGAAACAATCTGGAGTGTGGAAAGTACGAGATGAGCCTGGAAGATCATAGTGTACCAGAAAGCAAGGACGTGATCAGGGAATGATAGAGCCATGTCAAAAAGAAGCCAACATAAAGTGGTTCTCCCTATTCAAATATGAGGCATTTTGAACATCAAAATAAAGGACAGTAGCAGAGTATAAAAATAAAATAGATATCTACAAGTCTAGGGGTGCCTGGGTAGTTCAGTTAGTTAAACAAATGCCTTTGGCTCAGGTTATGATCCCAGAGTCCCGAGATCAAGCCCCATGTTGGGCTCCCTGTTGAGCAGAGGGCCTGCTTCTCCCTCTCCCCCTGCTCCGTCTCACTCTCTCAAATAAATAATTTTTTTTTAAAAAAAAAAAAGAGAAACTGCAAGCCCATATAGTAAATAGAGAAGAAAATTAAAGTTTTATGAGAAAACAGGATGTTAATATAGATTCAAGGTACCGGGATCCCTGGGTGGCGCAATGGTTTGGCGCTTGCCTTTGGCCCAGGGCGCGATCCTGGAGACCCGGGATCGAGTCCCACGTCGGGCTCCCGGTGCATGGAGCCTGCTTCTCCCTCTGGCTGTGTCTCTGCCTCTCTCTCTCTGTGACTATCATAAATAAATAAATAATTTTTAAAAAAAGATTCAAGGTACCTTCTCAAAAAATATGTAATTACAAAGGAAAAAAAGGTACCATGAAGAAATCTAACACAGCCATAAGTAATACAATGTGAATGCCATCAATAATAGAAGTATTCAAAATCATGCACTATCTCATAGAATACAATGAGGAAAATATAACACTTCTGTGATGCTCCTGCCGAAGATGTATAACCCAAATGTTATCATAGGACGAACCGAAATTGAGGGACAGTCAAGAGTCTTGTATACTTCAAAATTGCCAAGGTTATAACTTCAGCTGTTACTTTAAGAGACTAGAAAAAGAGGAGCAAAGGGCTCAGTCAGCAGAGGATGTGACTTTAGATCTTTGGTGTTGTGAGTTCAAGCCCAACATCAGGCATGGAGCCTACTTTTAAAAAGAAAAAAAAGAAAAAGAGGAGCAAATCAACCTAAAATAAGTAGAAGAAAGAGAACTTAAAAAATCAAAGCAACAATCAATTAAAAAAAAAAGAGAGAACACCAATGAAACAAAAAACTAGTTTTATGAGATGCACCTGGGTGGTTTAGTTGGTTAAGCTTGAGACTCTTGATTTCAGCTCAGGTCGTGATTTCAAAGTTGTGAGATCAAGCCCAGCACTGGCTCTGTGCTCAGTGGATAGTCCGCTTGAGATTCATTTTCTCTCTCTCTTTCTTTCTCTCCCTTCCCCCCCTCCCACTAAAATAAATAAATAAATCTTTAAAAAAAACTACTAGTTCTCTGAGAAAATTAATAAAATTGATAAACCTTTAGCTAGATTGATCAGGAAACAAGAAAACACAGATTACCAATATCAGGAATAGGAAGTGATATCACTACACATTTTATAGGTATTAAAAGTATTATAGTATTATAACATTATAATATATATAATATAGTATTATAAAAGTATTATATAACACAATTTTATGTTAATTGTTAACAATTTAGATAAGATGCACACTTTCCTTGATGCAGGTGATCAAGGCTTGCTGTTGCTAAAAGGACATCATTGGAACATTTCCTTGAAACCTGAATGGGAGTTGAGGATTAGATGATAGTCATGTATCAGTATTAATGGCCTGATCTAATTGTGGTTCTTTAGTGGAAGGTTCTTATTTATAGGAAATACACAGTAAAGTGTTTAGGGGTGGTAGGGCATGAGGCCAACAACTTAGTGTAAATCGTTGACGCACTTGAGAAACTTTGAGTTTTACTTGTAATTTTTTTTTTTTTTTGCTAAGACTATTCAAAAACAAAACATTAAAAAATTTTTAAATTGAATTTAACTTATTTAATTTTTTTGAGAGAGGGAGGGGAGGCACAGGGGAGGAGGGAGAGAGAATCTTTAGCAGGCTGCACCCAGTGTGGAGCCCAACAGGCTCTAATCTCACAACCCTAAGATTATGACCTGAGCTGAAATCAAGAGTTGTGTGCTTAACTGACTGAGCCACCCAGGTGACCCCCTCAAAAAAATTTGTTAAACCATGTTTGCATGGCCCTTATATAATAAGCTCATATTTTAACACAGTTTCTTTCTTTTACAGCGGAAAGGAAGCCTCCTTTATTTAATATGAATGCAATGAGTGCCTTATATCACATAGCCCAAAATGAATCCCCTACACTACAGTCTAATGAATGGTGAGTATTCCTGAGACATATATAACTCAACATTGTATAAGTTAAATACTTTGTTATAATGTTATTAAAATAATTTTATTTCACTTAGGTAAAGTGTATTAGCTGAAGAAATATTACATTGGTTTATTTTACCCTTATATCATGTTTATCTTCTATTAACATCTGCTATTCGTAACATATATGTAATTCAGTTCAGAAATAGATGATGCCATATGGAAGCAACACATATTGCTTTTTACAAAAATTTACATTTTATTTTTTTCTTTGAACTTTAGGAACACATATAACCCTGATTATATAATAAGTAATATATAATATATATTTAATAAATAGCATAATTTAAACAATATTTTATAACTAAAATACATAGATTGCCACAACCCATAGTGATATTTTATTAGGGAATGGTTTACAATTTATCAGGTATAAAACATAAATGATTTATCAGAATTATCAGGTAATTCGTAATTTGGGGTTTTTTTAGTGTTATTATGATATTTATATTCCAAATGGTCTGTTACTCCATATACTAGTGCTTCCTAGATTTGATAAAATTAAACTCATTTATGTAAAGAAGTCTATGGAGAACACATTGACAGTTTTAGAAAACTAGGGTTTTTATCAGTGATAGGAAATTTTAGTGCATGTGTATCCAAGTGTATTCAAGTGTGTCTAACATTTGAAAAATTCTAGGGAGATATCAATCATACTAAATAAGTATTTTTAAATTGACAAGTAGATGCATAAATTAGTGAAACTAATTTTTTAAAGATTACATATTTAAGGTGCATTCATAGATCTTTGCTACCTATTTAGAGATATGTAGAAGGAATCTTTTGGCACAGAGTTTAGCATTATAGTACATATCAGTAATAAATATAGTGAACACAGAATGTCTTTACACTGTTTGATATTTTGGAGGATTCAAAAAAAGAATTCTTGCCTACGAGGAACTTAAAATATGAAAGACAAACACTGACAGAGTAATTATTACTTACTACTTTTCTCATTGAACTCTCATCAGTAACACTGTATAAAATAATATGTTGTAGACTTCTGATGTTTTAAAAAATATATTAATTGATTTTCTGGATTTAATGGATGTTTTATCCATTTGCTTAGGAACATTTGGGTATAAAACTGCTCCCTCCAAAGCAAAATAGATTGATATTCTAAAAATATATATAGAAGATGACCCAAGTAGCAACCAAGAAAGAGAGATGGCTTAGAGAAAAGAAAAAAAAAATTGAAAAGAACATTATTTTTAAAGTTTTTAATTTAAGTTCCAGTTATTTAACATAACCGTGTAATATTAGTTTCAGGTGTACAATATAGTGATTCAGCATTTCCATACATTGCCCTGTGCTCATCGTGACAAATGCACTCCTTAGTCTCCATCTCCTATATCACCCATCCCCCAATCCACCTCCCTGCTGTTAACCATCAGTTTGTTCTCTATAGTTAAGGGTCTGTTTCTTGGTTTACCTCTCTCTTTCTTTCTTTTTTTACCTTTGCCTGTTTGTTTCTTAAATTGTGGGAGCAGGATATTTTTTTTTTGGATTTTTAAATAATCTATGCAAATTTATCTTTGGAAAATGGTAAAGATTCATTGGTTGCTTTAGATAGCTTTTCATAGACGTAAAATCTATAGTATATTGTATCTGCTTTTTTTTTTTTTTTTTTTGTATCTGCTTTTTTTATCATTCCGTTTCCATTCCCCTTCCCACCAATAGGCACATGCCCTGATTTATGGTTGTGTTTTGTTTTGTTTCTAATTAAGTTTTTATTTAAATTCCAGTTAATATTCGTTTCAGGTATAGAATTTAGTGATTCAATACTTATATACAACACTTGGTGCTTAAACATGAACATGAATTGCCATGTCATCCTTGCACAAGATGCTAACTTCTCTGTATGGTTTGTGGATGTGTAAAAGGAAATAGCAATATGTTCACTTGATACTTTCCTTTACAATAGGTCTGATTATTTTCGCAACTTTGTAGATTCTTGCCTCCAGAAAATCCCTCAAGATCGCCCTACATCAGAGGAACTTTTAAAGGTCAGTTTTACTGGGATACCTGGGTGGCTTAGCTGTTGAGCGTTTGCCTTTGGCCCAGGGCATGATCCCAGATCTGGGGATGGAGTCCCACATTGGGCTCCCTGCAAGGAGCCTACTTCTCCCTGTCTGTGTCTCTGCTTCTCTCTCTGTGTCGCCCATGAATAAATAAAATAAACAAATAAATAAATAAAGGTCAGTTTTACTAAGTCTGTTTTCTACCCCTAAGTAATTATTTAAAGATGTATTTTATTCTTCTTTGATTTTAAATCACTATGCTCTACTAATTTTTACTAAAATTATGGGGATCCCTGGGTGGCTCAGTGGTTTAGCGCCTGCCTTTGGCCCAGGGTGTGACCTGGAGTCCTGGGATCAAGTCCCACGTCGGGCTCCTTGCATGGAGCCTGCTTCTCCCTTGGCCTGTATCTCTGCCTCCTCCCCCTCTCTCTTTCTGTGTCTCTCATGAGTAAATAAAATCTTAAAAAAAAAATTATACTAAAAAAATGTACTATAAAATAAAATAACAAAATAAAGATAAAATGCTAACTTTATATACTGTTGTCTATTGGAACTTTTCTCAGAGGCCAAGTTTTTTCATTTGTGTTTTCAAAATTAATTAAGTGCTTTACGATGTTTGGATAGGATATATAAATATTCCAGATAGTACCAATTGGCTGTTTTTATGTGCAAGAATGTATTCATGAGTTATAACTCCACATTTTAATTCATGTGAAATAATGTCATATTTCAAAGTTAGTAAAACAGCTTAACTTTGGATTTAATTTTTATATCTGCCATATTTTATATGTTTATGTCCCACATTAAAATAATGTGAAAGAAAGAGAAATGTATATCTATATAAATATTGTGGGAGAAAAGAGTTTTCAAAAAATACATAATACCATGTTTCTGTTTCCTTTTTAGAAATATATTTTTCTAACTTGGCATTGAAAATATTTTAAGAATCATGTAAATTCTTTCAGTTTTCAGTGGGTTTGGTTGCTTAATTTAAATACATGATTGGTATATGCTTTCTGTTCTCAAAAATTTATTTCATTTGGAGTTTGACCATCTTATTGATAGGAATAATATTGTTGAACTTAATATAGTTCTTAAAACATCTAGATAAGACAATGGTAAGTAGGATTTGACTCTTTCTCCTTGTGCCCCTAAGGAATAATATTGATTTTTCACTGTAAGATTTAAGTAGACTATTTTTACATGACTGTTTTAGAACTTCAGACATATTCAATTTATTTTCGCCAACACATCAGTTAAAGATACAAAGAAATTGAAAAGATCATATTTATGGGGATCCCTGGGTGGCTCAGCATTTAGCGCCTGCTTTCAGCCCAGGGCATGATGATCCTGGAGTCCCAGGATCAAGTCCCTCAAGTCCCACATCAGGCTCCCTGCATAGAGCCTGCTACTCCCTCTGCCTGCGTCTCTGCCTCTCTCTCTCTCTCTCTCTCTCTCTCTGTCTCTCATTAATAAATAAATAAGTAAATAATCTTTAAATTTGTTTTTAAAAACAAAAAGATCGTGTGTGTGTATATTATTATTTGCAACCACAGTATGTAGAAAACAGTATAGTTTTAAAAATGTTTGTGGGGTTCTAAACAGTTAGCTCACTCAGTCTCAGAAATGAAAGCCTGAATTAATAGAAACTCATAATAGCAGAAGGTTTAGTATAACTATGAATTATTTTAGTGATAAATAAGTAAGATCTATATGTAGAAAACTATCAAACTTAGAAATTTAAGGTTTATTATTTTTGGATAAGAAGATTGAGTATCGTAAACAGTGATACATCCAAACTAAGGCTCAGGAAAAAGAAAAAATCTGACTGGCTTCTTATACTTGCCTTATATAGGCAAAAGAAGCTGTTTTGGTAATAACCCAACCCACCAGGGCCAGGTATTTGGTGATTAGATCCCAAGTCTACATATAGTATTCATTTACCTGGTTTATAGCAGGAAAATGAAAATGATAGGAAGTATCTATCAAGTACTTCTTTCCTTTGGCCTAATTATACTTCTGTTGCAGTTTATTGTAAAAAGAGTTAATAGGAAAAAATTTAAATTTATGAAACTAAGAATTGAAAATTGGAAGTAACCATCCAAAATTAGGATAATGGTTAAACATTTTTAGTATAAATATTTGATGAAATAATCTACAGGCATTAGTTTATGAATTCAAAATAACAATACTTAGACAACAGTAAAAGTAGAATAAAATACTGTGTAGTTAAAATTCTTTAGAGAAACTTTTCAGGGGATGGCATCCATAGGCATTCAGAATGGTCTAGCATTTGGTATACTGTTATAGTCTTCCCTACAATAAAATGTCTAACAAAACTAGCCTGTCCTAAGCCCCTGGTAATAGAATCATTTACCTTTATACCAATAAAGTTGGGAAAGCACCAAAATCTGCATGTGCTGTATGCCCAGGCTGACTTTGAGAAGTTTTTTTTTTTAAAGATTTTTTATTTTATTTTTATTATTATTTTTTTAGATTTTATTTATTTACTCATGAGGACACACATACACACACAGAGAGAGAGAGAGAAGCAGAGACACAGGCAGAGGGAGAAGCAGGCTCCATGCAGGAAGCCTGATGTGGGACTCGATCCCGGGCCTCCAGGATCACACCCTGGACTGAAGGCAGTGCCAAAACGCTGAGCCACCCGCGCTGCCCCGACTTTGAGGAGTTTGTGCTATAATACCCACAGTTCTTACGAAGTTGCCTAAAACGAAAAACACATCAGCAGGGCCTATGGTGATTCCATGTGTGCTAAGTATGTTCTTGACAGGATCAAGTGTCTTTCCTTATTGAGGAACAGAAAATTGTTGTGAATGTGTTGAAAGTCCAAGAACAGAGTCAAAAACCTAAATAAAGGGGGCCCATGGGTGGCTTGGTCGGTTAAGGATCCAACTCTTGATTTCAGCTCAAGTCTCGATCTCAGTGTCATAAGTTTAAGAAGCCCTGGGTTGGGCTACAATACTAGGTGTGAAGCCTACTAAAAAAAAAACAAACAAAAAAACACAAGCTAAATAAAAAAATGATTCTTCTTTTGAGTAACAAAATCAAAAGGCAAAAGAAAAAAATTTTAGAGAAGAAATACATTTGAACTAAAAAGGTAAGAGTATTACAGAATTCAAGTACATTTCATAGAACTCAAGGCAAAAGATGTCTTTCTGCAACCTAAATGCTAACTATGTATCTACAAAACAAATTTATATGTAGAAAATTTCTGTAAAAAAATATCAAAATATAGCAGTGATAATTCTAATGTTGGAATTGTTCTATTTTTCTATATTAGATAAGGTTAAGCTTGTTAAATGTTAGTGGTAAAAATTACAAAGTAGGGGCAGCCTGGGTGGCTCAGCGGGTTAGCGCCGCCTTCAGCCCAGGATGTGATCCTGGAGACCCAGGATTGAGTCCCACATCGGGCTCCTTTAAGGGAGCCTGCTTCTCCCTCTGCCTGTGTCTCTACCTCTCTCTGTGTGTCTCCCATGAATAAATAAATAAAATCTTTAAAAAAATTATATAATTGTATAATGGCTTTTAGGAAACTGCTAGTATTTTATGGAGTATTATTTATGCAACACCTAAAGGAACTTATAATACCCAAGTTTATGTTACATGTAAATACATTCATTATATGTTACAAATAACATATTAACAAAACATACATTATATGTTACATATAAACACATTGAAACCTGATATAACTCAGAACTGAACATGTCTTTTCTATGAAATCAGTTCTAAGAATACATAAACCTTTATTTAGCCCTTTTTAGCCCTCTAATTGGACTTAATTCTTAGTGTTTAATTAGACTCTTTGATTATTTCTCTTTTTTTAAAGATTTTATTTATTTATTCATAAGAGACACAAAGAGAGGCAGAGAGAGGCACAGTCATAGGCAGAGGGAGAAGCAGGCTCCCTGTGGGGAGTCCAATGCAGGACTGGATCCCAGGACCCCAGGATCACAACCTGAAGCTGAAGGCAGATGCTCAACCACCTAGCAACCCAGGCACCCCAGACTCTTTGATTATTTGAACTCTGCATTTTCAGTTGGCCAACAAAAATAACACGTTTCCATAAATTGTACAGGGATAGTTATGTATGCCCAGAATGTATATGTGTAGATGGCAGTTTTGTAAATACAAGAAGTCAAAAGTGTAATAGAATTAGATAGCTATAGATTATATGTGTTATCTTATCGTGATTACTTCAGATAGTAATTCCACTGTGAGAAAAGGATACATTTGTACTAATTGAAAAAATATAAGTTTCAATCTGACTTTTGCCTTGTACTCTTATTCAGCACATGTTTGTTCTTCGCGAGCGCCCTGAAACAGTGTTAATAGATCTCATTCAAAGGACAAAGGATGCAGTGAGAGAGCTGGACAATCTACAGTATCGAAAGATGAAGAAACTCCTTTTCCAGGAGGCACATAATGGACCAGCAGTAGAAGCACAGGAAGAAGAAGAGGTAATAACTTAGAAATGACTCACATTTTGAGCTCTGTTTCTTTATTGGCTTCTTTCCTTATACAACTTGTCTTACCACAAATGTTTTATATTAATGGTTCCCAGATTGTGTTTTCTTAACACTGGTCCTGTAAGATCCCAGGTAGAAAAAAAAAAAGTTTTGCATTCTTTAAACCCAACCCCTTCGTAGTGTTTATTGGTATAGTAAAGCTCTGCAATCTTTTACTAAAGAAACCTGTTCAACTTTAATCTAGTCCTCATCAAATTTTTTGGATACTGAACCCTCTTTTGCCTTATTGTCGGATTCCATGGGACATGCTTTTGGAAGCATTTGAAATTATAGACTATGGAAATGGACAGTACTCATTCAGAAGTCTTTAGAATTACCAAGCATTATGCTCTGTCACCAGGGATACTTGATTCTTTTCAGTTCTGAATAATTTCATTCCATTTGCACAGTTCTAAAATACTCATTTTACAGATGAGTAAAGCAAAGCTCAGAGTAGTTAACTCATCATAGGTTCATTTGGGTTCAAATTCATGTATCTCTCACTCTCAAGGCAAAGTTCTTTCCATATTGCCTTTTAGGGAGTATGGAAGTTTAAATTTGCAGTAGAAATGTTACTCACAAGGAAATATACATTAGGAAAATATACATTTCCTCACAAGGAAATATACAATAGGAAATTAGGAAATATACTTTTTCTCACAAGGAAATATACATTATTTTTGGAGCTTTTTTACTCTAAATATTTTCAGTTTTCTTTGCTCCTGTCAGAATTTATTGGTTTTCAGTAAGAGAGATCATTTTGCATTCTGAGACCTGGAGTAATAGTTATTTTTTTTAATAGTGCTACATAATTAATGAACTATAAAATATAGTACTTAAACATATATATAAATGTAAAGTTTTGGTGCTTTTGGTTTTGTTTTTTAGTTCATACAGTAATCATTAGAAAATTATTTTGAGGGTGCAGTCAGTTAAGCATGGACTCTTGTTTTTAGCTCAGGTCATGATCTCAGGATTGTGGGATCAAGCCTCGGCCTTGAACTCTGGTGTGGAAGGAACATCCTTGAGATTCCCTCTTTCCCTCTTCTGCCTCTCCCATCCTGCTTGCATGCACACACCAGCATATTCTCCCTCTTTACAAAACAAAACAAAACAAAACAACAACTAAAGGTGGTTATTTATAGGATTTTAAAAAGATTGAGGCTTGTTTTAACTATGGGAATTATTGAGAAATGAGCAGAATCTCTCTATATACCACACATGAGATGTGTGGTAGAAATGGATTTCAAAAAAATGTCAAGCAATTTAGAGAAAATGTTATGCTTCGGAAATAACCAAGTGATGAACTGAATTTTTGACACAGGTGGTTGGAATTTTTGTTATTTATTTGTTGATCATTTTTATTTGTTTTTCAGTTGGTAAAATTCCTGGCCTTGACAAGTACAGGAAGTTTCTCACGATAGACTTTTGAGTTTCTTTCTAAAGACTGTGTACTAAGCAGTGTGATAAGTGATTATAATTAGCAATTTCAAAAGAGACAGATATTTTAACCTAATGCTCTTTTCCTTTAGGAACAAGATCATGGTGTTGGCCGAACAGGAACAGTGAATAGTGTTGGAAGTAATCAGTCTATTCCCAGTATGTCCATCAGTGCCAGTAGCCAAAGTAGTAGTGTTAACAGTCTTCCAGATGCCTCAGATGACAAGAGTGAGCTAGATATGATGGAGGGAGACCACACAGTGATGTCTAATAGTTCTGTTATCCATTTAAAACCTGTGAGTATTTGGATTTCAGTGAAAAAACTTTCAACTTTGGTAAATAATTTTCTTCAGCTGATTAGTTTAATTAGGAGATTGTCTTGGATGTTTCAGAAGTTTGGCTGTTTCATTTTTAGGTAATTTATTTTAAAGTAGTAGGAGGCTTGTTTTCCTAGTGTAATGTCTGCATTTGGGAAACTAATGTTTTGAAAATACTAAAAGAATATTTTTAAAATATCAGAAGAAAGAAATAAAGAAACACTACGTAATATATAATTTGAGTTAATTTCATGAAAATAAAGTATTTAAAAGTAGTAGGTATACACATTAAAGTCATGATAGTGGTTGTCTTTTAAAAGAAAGGGTTACAGGGATCCCTGGGTGGCTTAGCGGTTTGGCGCCTGCCTTCGGCTCAGGGCGTGATCCTGGAATCCCAGGATCGAGTCCCGCATCAGGCTCCCGGCATGGAGCCTGCTTCTCCCTCTGCTTGTGTCTCTGTCTCTCTCTCTGTCTCTCTCTCTGTCTCTCTCTCTCTCTCTGTGTGTGTGTCTTTCGTGAATAAATAAATAAAATCTTTTAAAAAATAAAATAAAACTAATTGCTAATAATTGTAAATTATTAGTTTAGGAAATAAGTACATTATTCTTCACACTCTGAATACAGAATTTTTAATTTTCTTGAAAACATTTTGAGAGGTAACTTGTTTTTAGCAATAGGAGTACTTCCTTTTTAACTTCACAGCTTACAATATTACCTAAAAATTTTTTAGGCACAGGAGCTAAAAGGTAGAACTAACCCAAGTGTTAAGCAAGAGATGAATAGATAGATAAACCATAGTATATACGTACAGAGGAATATTACCAGTTATGAAAAAGAATGAAATTTTGATACATGCTATAACTTGAGTGATAATAAGCTGGATGCAAGAAGACAAATATTGCATAATTCCACTTTTATGAAATTTCTAGAATAGGCAGTTCATAAACACGCAAAGTAGATTAGTGGTTACCAGGGACTGAGTAGAGTATAAAATGAAGAGTTTTGGTTAACAGATACAATTTCCATTTGGGTGATGGAAAAGTTTTGGAAATGGCAGTGGTTGCACAAGATTGGGAATATAATTAATGCCACTGAATTGTACATTTAAAAATGGTTGAACTGGCAAATTATATATATATTTTACTACACAAACACACACGAAAAGTGATTAAGAATGATTTAGTTATGGGACTCATGGGTGGCTCCGTGGTTGAATGTCTGCCATTGGCTCAGGTCATGATTCCGGGGTCCCAGGATAGAGTCCCACATCAGGCTTCCTGTGGGGAGCCTCCCTCTCCCTTTGCCAATGTCTCTGTCTCTCTGTGTTTCTCATGAATAAATAAAATCTTAAAAAAAACAAAAAGAATGACTTAGTTATGTAGTAGTGTTCTTCAGGGCAAAATCATGTTTAATTTTCATATACTTAGGCAATAGAATGAAGAGTAACAAAGATTATTCCCACAATTAGTTGGTTGCTGCTTAATTGACTTCCTCTTCAGTTAATAAACTAAGGCATATATAAGGAAAGACATGGTTCTTAAAATTTCTACAGTTATTTTTTGGATACTTACTTCGGACAATGGCAGAAGTATTATAAATGTGTTTTTAAGATATATTATTGCTGGGAATCCCTGGGTGGCTCAGTGGTTTAGTGCCGCCTTCGGCCCAGGGTGTGCTCCTGGAGACCCAGGATCGAGTCCCATGTCGGGCTCCCTGCATGGAGCCTGCTTCTCCCTCTGCCTGTGTCTCTGCCTCTCTCTCTGTGTCTTTCATGAATAAATAAATAAAATCTTTAAGAAAAAAAGAAAAGATATATTATTGCTTTGAAAACCCAAGAGCCAAAAAATAAAAATAAAAATAAAAACCAAGAGCCTTAGAATAATTCATTTTTCCTGCTTTTTAAAATAATTAATCCTTTTTATTTTCTGTATAATAAGTAGGATATAAATCTAACCTCATACAATTCCTGATCCTAAATCTGTTGTACTATTGTATACACTGAGAGAATAATGTTTCCTGATTCTAATTATGTTGAAAATAAAATGTCAGCATTCATAATTTTTGTTTTTTGCTTTTTAAAATTATGTCTTTAAGATAAATTGAACAAGTTATCTTTAAATTTTCTTGAAAGCTCAAGTGAACTGTATTTGTTCACCTGAAATAGTATTGTTTCTTTCTTTGTCTAGGAGGAAGAAAATTACAGAGAAGAGGGAGATCCTAGAACAAGAGCATCGGATCCACAGTCTCCACCACAAGTGTCTCGTCATAAATCACACTATCGTAATCGAGAACACTTTGCTACTATACGGACGGCATCACTGGTATGTTCTTCCCCTGATTAGAAATACATTTTTTATTTTGAACTGTGGCACCTGTACTAAAGAATAACTGTATCTTATTTTTTTGTATTTGGGGTTATTTTTCAGAATTCTCATTTAACATTTAAGTGCCTCTTATGAGAAAGATATACAGAATACTCTGAGAGATGTTAAACTAGTAATGTCTTCAAGACATACACAAATAACTAATGTGTTAGAATATATTAAATGCTTACGAGGGCTAGAAGGTACTAAATAGTAATTCAGATTACTTTTGTTTTGAGGTATAAAGGAAATATTTATAAAACAAATTGTTTACGGATGCTTAGGTGGCTCAGTCACTAAGCATCCCACTCTTGGTTTTGGCTCAGGTCATGATCTCATGGTCCTGAGATCAAGCCCCAAGTGGAGCTCTGCGCTTAGCACAGAGTCTGCCTGAGATTCTTTCCCTTCCTTCTCCCTTACTCTCTGCTCACACATGCTCGCTCGATTTCTCTCTCAAATATATATAGAGATAGATACATAGATACATAGATATATAGATAGAATCAATCCTTTAAAAAATAATAAAAAATAAAACAAATTGAACTTTAATAGTTTGTTGATTTTAAGCATAGAGAGGAAGAAAAAATGTTATTTCTAAGAATTAACAGTAAAGAAATACTAAAGCTAACCAAAATGAGGGGAAATGTTCGGGAAATGGCGAGTAATTCAATTTAGTATATTCAAAGTATAGTTCTTCTGATTTCCCAAATAACAATAAAAGTGGATTATGGGGGCAGCCCGGTTTAGCACCACCTTTAGCCCAGGGCCTGATCCTGGAGACCCAGGATCGAGTCCCATGTCGGGCTCCCTGCATGGAGCCTGCTTCTCTCTCTGCCTGTGTCTCTGCCTCTCTCTCTCTCTCTGTCTCTGTGAATAAATAAGTAAAATCTTTAAAAAAATAAAAGGATTATAAATGATGCCGTATTTGCTCAGTCAGTACAACATGTGACACTTGATCTTAGGGATGTAAGTTAGAACCCCACATTGGGTATGAGAGATTACTATTTAAAAATGGATCATGTGTCCTTTACAAGGATATTGTTTTAGTAGGCTACTTATCATCCTAATCAGTCAGATAAGTAGGACCAAAACATGATAAAGAATACTAGGGATAAAAAGAAATTAAGATATCCTAGGAAAAGCAGGCTGTTAGAAAATCTAACAGGAAGTATAAAAGATATATCTGAGAGAAAAGTTATCTGAGTTTATCAACGACATAAGCAGATTTTATAAATCCCATGCAGTGGCCCATGAATCTGTATGACATGGAGTCAAGAATGTCATCCTCCATCCTGAGGAATCAAGTCATTCTTGCTATTCTGTAACATGTAAATAACTTTTTGAACAGAGTAAGTAGCAAAGATTGCTTGACTTTTTTTTCTCATGACTATTTTAATAAATACCTAGAGAAGTATTACCTAAAGAGAGGCTAATTCGTGTGATTTTGTGACTTGGTATATATTAAATGTTTCTCAAATTCTGTCCCAGTTTCTGTCTCCCTCAAATTAATTAGGGGCACACTTTTTTTTTTCTTGGAGTATAGTTACCATACAATGTTATATTAATGTCAGTGTACAACATAGTAATTTGACAGTTATATGCATTACTCAGTGCTCACCACAATAAGGATAGTCACCATCTGTCACCATACAATGCTATTCACATTATTGACTATTTTCCCTGTGTATACTTTTCATCTCCATAACTTATTTATTTTATAACTGGAAGTTTATACCTCTTAATCCCTATCACTTATTTCACCCATCCCGCCATCCACTGGTTTGTTTTGTGTATTTTAAGTCTGTTGATTTTTTTAAAAAAGATTTTATTTATTTATTTATTGGGGAGAGAGAGAGAGAAATAAAAAAGGGAAAGAGGGAGACTATAAGGCGGACTCCATGCTGAGTATGGCCTGATGTGGGGCTCGATTCCAGGACCCCAAAATCATGATCTGAGCTGAAACCAAGAGTCAGATGCTTACCTGAACATGCCTGCCACCCAAGTGCCTCAAGAGTCTGTTGGTTTTTTTTATTTGTTCATTTGTTTTCTGGATTCTACATGTAAGAGAAATCATATGGTACTTTTCTTTCTTTGATTTATTTCACTTAGTATAATACCCTCTAAGTTTATCCATGTTGTTGCAAATGCCAAGATCTTCTTTTCTATGGCTAATATTCCATTTTGTATGTAATATACCACATGTGCTTTATTCATTCATTTATTGGTGGACACTTGGTTGTTTCCATATCGTGACTATTGTAAATACTACTGCAATGAACATAGGGGTGTTTTTAATATCTTTTTAAATTGATGTTTTTTCTATTTCTGTTTTCTTTCTTTTCTCTTTTCTTTTCTTTTCTTTTCTTTTCTTTTCTTTTCTTTTCTTTTCTTTTCTTTTCTTTTCTTTTTCTTTTTTTAAGAGATAGAGTGAGGGGAGGGTCACAGGGAAGAGGGAAAGGAACTTAAGGCTTTTCTGGCCAGTGCAGAGCCCAGTGCAGGGTTTGATCTCAAATCTTGAGATCATGACCTGAGCCGAAATGAAGTTGGATGCTTACCCAACAGAACTTTTCTATTTCTCAGAGTTTTCTCCCCAGAGAGAACCCAGAGGGTTTTCCCCCCCTTGGGTAAATAATAGTAGTGAAATTAATGGAACATAGGGTGTTTGTATTTTTTAATTTTTTAAGAACCTCCATACTGTTTCCCACAGTGGGATCATGACCTGAGCTGAAGGCAGATGCTTATCCAGCTGAGCCACCCTGGCACCTCAGATGTTCATCTTTTTAATATTGATTTGTAGATGTTCTTTATAAAACCTGTTTATGGGGGGCAGCCCCCGTGGCGCAGCGGTTTAGCGCTGCTTGCAGCCCAGGGTGTGATCCTGGAGACCCTGGATTGAGTCCTACGTCAGGCTCTCTGCATGGAGCCTGCTTCTCCCTCTGCCTGAGTCTCTGCCTCACTCTCTCTACATCTCTATGAATAAATAAATAAAATCTAAAAAAAAAAAAAAACTGTTTATGGTATTATATCTCATATCTGTCTTGCCAATATTTTTTTCTTCATCTGTAATTTACCTGTTCTTTTTCCTAGATGATGAGAAATTAAAATTTTTTAGTTTTAAAATTAATTGTAATAATCCAATTAAAAAATTGATAAAGGAGGGGCACCAACCAACTGGGTGGTGCAGTTGGTTAAGCAACCAATTCTTAGTTTCAGCTCAAGTCATGATTTCAAAGCAGTGAGATTGAGCCCTGTCTTGTGCTCCCTGCTCAGTGCTGATTCTGCTTAGAATTCTTCCTCTCCCTAAGCCCCTCCTCACTACATGTTCTCTCTCTATCTCTCCACCCCCCCCAAAACAAAGTTGTTTTTTTTTTAAATGCATAAAACGGGGTGCCTGACTGGCTCAGTTAATTGTCTGACTCTTGATTTCAGCTCAGGTCATGATCTCAGGGTTGTAACGTGAGATCAAGCCCCAAGTCAGGCTCACACTGGGTGTGGAACCTGCTTAAGATTCTCTCCACACCTCCTCCCTTAAAAAAATGAATAAAGGTCTTGAAATAGACATTTCTCCAAAAAAGGTATACAAATGGCCAATTAGTTATTAGGGAAATGCAAATCAAAACCACAATGAGGGACTACCTCATACCCACTAGGATGCCTTTTTAAAAAAAGAAAAATAGGGACACCTGGGTGGCTCAGTGGTTGAGCATCTGCCTTTGGCTCAGGTTGTGATCCCAGGGTTCTGGGATCAAGTCCTGCATCGGGCTCCCTTCAGGGAGCCTGCTTCTCCCTCTGCCTTTGTCTCTGCCTCTGTCTCTGTGTCTCTCATGAATAATTAAATAAAATTTTTCAAAATAAACAAATAAAGATAAAAAGAAAGAAAGAAAAATAGTTATCAGAGAACATACAGAGAAAGTAGAACTCTTCTTGTATGTTTCTGGTAATATGTATGTAATAAGAGTGTAATTGTGTATATGTAATACAATCGTAATATGATTCAGTTTCTGTGGAAAATAGTTGACAGTTCCTCAGAAAATTAAACATAGAATTATCATATGACTCAGCAATTCTGTTCTTACATATATACCCAAAGAATCAAAAACTGGTATTCAAACAAGTACATGTACACACATACACATAATAGCACTATTCACAATAGCCATATCCATCAGCAGATGAATGATAAATTATGGTATATACATACAATAGAATATTATTCAGCTATAAAAAAGGAATGAAACACTGATACATGCTTACAACATGGATGAACCTTGAAAACATGCTAAATGAAGGAAGCCAGGCATAAAAGTTATATATTACATGACTATATGAAGTATCTAAAATAGATATGACTCCATAGAGATAGAAAATAAATTGGTCTCTTCCCAGGAGAGACTGGGGAACAAGATTTTCTTCTTAAATGATAAAAACGTTTTGTAACTAGATAAATATGGTACTTGTATACTATTGTGAATATACTAACTACTATTGAGTTATTCACTTTGAAATGATTAATTTGGGATTTCTGGGTGGCTCAGTCAGTTAAGAGTCGGACTCTTTCAGCTCAGGTCATGCTCCCAGAGTCCTGGGATCCCACCCCCACATTGGGCTCTGCACTCAGCAGTCTACTTGAGGATTCTCTTCCTCTCTCTTTGCCCTTCCCTACACTTGCTCACACACTTTTTTATGCTTTCTCTAAGGTAAATAAATAAATATTTTTTAAAAATGATTAATTTTTAGGGGCACCTGGCTGGCTCAGTTGGAAAAGCATGTGACTCATGATCTTGGGGTTGTAAGTTTATGCCTCACATTGGAGGTAGAGATTATTTAAATAAATAAAATTTCAAAAAATATCAAATGACTGAATTCATATATATATATATATATTTAAAGATTTTATTTATTCATGAGAGACACAGAGAGAGAGAGAGAGAGAGAGGCAGAGACAGAGGAAGAAGCAGGCTCCACGCAGGGAGCCCAATGCGGGACTTGATCCCGGGTCTCCAGGATCACGCCCTGGGCTGAAGGCAGATGCCCAACTGCTGAGCCACCCAGGCGTCCCATGACTGAATTCATATTATGTGAATTTTACCTCCTTTTAAGAATCTAGTTTATACATTTTTTCTTCCAAATTTTTATTTAAATTCTAGTTTGTTAACATATAGCATAATATTGATTTCAGGAATAGAATTTAGTGTAGTGCTTGGGTGGCTCAGTTGGTTGGACATCTGCCTTGGGCTTGGGTCGTGATTCTGGGATCCTGGGTTCGAGCCCCACGTCAGGCTTCCTGCTTGGTGGGAAGCCTGCTTCTCCCTTTCCTCTCTGCCCGTGCTTTCTCTTGCTACCTCTGTCTCTGTCTCTCTCAAATAAATAAATGGAATCTTTTTTTTTAAAAAAGTAGAATTTAGTGATTCATCACTTAAATATAACACCCAGTACTCATCATAACAAGTGCCCTCCTTAATCCTCATCACCCACTTAGCCTGTCCCCCAATCACATCTCTCCATCAACCCTTAGTTTGTTCTCTGTAAAGAGTCTCTTATGGTTTGCCTCCCCTTCTCTCTTATTTCCCTTCCCATATTTTCATCTGTTTTGTTTCGTAAATTGCACATAGGATTGAAACCATACAGTACTTGTCTTTTTGACTTATTTTGCTTAGCATAATACACTTTAGCTCGATCCACATTGTTGGGAATGGCAAGGCTTCATTATTTTTGATGGCTGAGTAGTATCCCTGTGTGTGTGTGTGTGTGTGTGTGTGTGTGTGTGTGTGTGTGTCTCTATGTGTCTGTGTGTGTATCATGTCGTCTTTAACTATTCATAAGTCGATGGACGTTTAGGCTCTTTCCATAGTTTGGCTTTTAAATTTTTTTCTTTATAGCCAGTGCCTTTTGTGTCCACCAGGAATTTTGATGGTAGTCCATGTCTTCTTTTGCTTTATGATTCTGAGTTTTATGTTTCGGTCAGATGATTCTTTTCAAATTAATTTTTGAATAGAGTGATACTGGAGTTAAGGTTTATTTTTTATACAGGGAACCAGTTGTTTCAGCAGAATTTGGTAAAAAATACTTTCCTTTTTTAAATTTTTAAATTTTTTTGCTTTTTTTAATTAACCTGAATTTTTGGTAGAAAATCCAGTTGACTGAGTATATGTGGGTCTGTTTCTCAATTTTATTCAATTCCTTTTATCTAGTCAATCTGTCCTTAACACCAATACTGTACTGTTTTGATTGCTAAAGTGTATGTCTTCCAACATTTTTTTCTCCTCAAGATTGTTTTGGACCTTCTTGGCCCTTTACATTCCCACATAAACTTTAGAATAAAGTTGTTTATTTCTTCAAAAGACCTGCTGGAAATTTAATTGAAAAATACTAACTGGAATCTCTTAAATTAATTGCTTGCTTTGTTAATAACAGAGTGGTCTAAAATGCTTTTGAAAGAAATCTTTTGCTTTATTTTGTTCTTTTCTGTCAATCGTTTGTATGTCTAGGTTACAAGGCAAATGCAAGAACATGAGCAGGACTCTGAGCTTAGAGAACAGATGTCTGGCTATAAGAGAATGAGGCGGCAACATCAAAAACAATTGATGACTCTGGAAAATAAGCTAAAGGCTGAGATGGATGAACATCGCCTCAGATTAGACAAAGATCTTGAAACTCAGCGTAACAATTTTGCTGCAGAAATGGAGAAACTTATCAAGAAACATCAGGCTGCTATGGAAAAAGAGGTAGCTGTTTCACTATTATTTGTTCTAGCTTGTGACCATCCCAGAATTAACCAAGATAACATATTGATGTTAGAGTATCTCTTTCCCAGAACCAAGCAAATCAATTGGAGAAACATTTGCTTAACCTGTATAATACCAAGTACTGGGTCTGGGAACCAATAGACATGGGATTATTTCTTCACACTTGGTAGATTTATAGTGTCACAGTGGGTAAGTTAATCATCTGTTCTGGCCTCAGGTACTCTGGTTATCTGAAGAGTTTGATAAATCACCCATTAGTAACTTGGTTCAGATCTCAAAATATCACTTGTGATTCCTTTCTCTGTATATTTTTTGGAAACTGTCCTTAAATTTATAGTGGCATTCTTATATCAGAGAATAATTGAAGATTATAGAGGGAATGTTAGAGATTACAAATTATTCATATTAAGGTTTAGCCCATTTGTTTATTTACAGATAAGAGTCATTCTACTAAATGATAAAAGCGAATTTTTTTAGTATTCTTATTATCTGAAACCTTTTCTTATTAAGGTTTTTGATGTCCCATCAGTTTCATTTTATTTTGATAATCATTTCTGTCAAGTAAAATGTAAACTTCTCAGTAAGTTTACAGGATATCTTCAAATATGCCTGGCTAGTTCCACATTGAGGCATTAATTCATAGCTATCCTGTTCACCCTCCCCCCCCCCCAAAAGAACCATTCTCTTATAATAGTAGAGAATTTAACAAAATAATTTATTGTATAAATAAACATTTGATTTTGAAATAATTTGGTGAAAGAATTATCCTGTTGGTCATTGGATAGTATTTTTTAATAACTTAGGAAGAGGTAGATGGTAGCATATTTAGGAAAGCAATTCATGAAATGAGATGTAGAATGTGGTTAGAATTCTGTTTAAAAAAATATATATGCAAAAAAATATATATATATAAAATAAAAAATATATATGCATGGAAAAAATTAGGAAGGGCATACACCAAAATGTTTATATTGGTTATCTCTGGGTGCTAAAATCGTGTAATATTTTCCTTCTTTGTGTTTTTCTATACTTCCTAAATGTTCTACAATGATACGTGTTGCATATATCATCAGAACTAAGGAGTGCCTGGCTTGGCAACCGTTGGAATTATGACTCATGATCTTGGGGTTGTAAGTTTAAGCCCCATGTTGGGTGTAGAAATTACTTAAAAATAAAATCTTAAAAAAGAAATTCAGTTTGATACGTATGTCTAACATTCAATATTTCCATATCAATATATAAATAAAAGGTCAAATTTTAATTTAAAGATGAATAAATTACATTATTTTGTATACAAATCAACAAAGATAAGTCATGTTCGAATTATATTTGTAGATAAATGTGTGTTTGGCTTTTTATTGGAGGGAGGACATACTCCTATTAGATGAAAAAGAAAAAAAAGGTGAAAGCATTCTGACCCTGTACAAGATCAACATTTTAAAGACAGGTGGCTCAGTGGTTTGGCACCACCTTTGGCCCAGGGCGTGATCCTGGAGACCCGGGATCGAGTCCTGCGTCGGGCTCCCTGCATGGGGCCTGCTTCTCCTCTTCCTGTGTCTCTGCCTCTCTCTCTCTCTCTCTTCTGTCTCTCATGAATAAGTGAATAAAATCTTGAAAAAAAAATTTTTTTTAAAGACAAGTTCCATTTTATTGGTTCTCTGAAATTCAAGTAAGGATGCTAAGTACTTCAGAAACGAGTATTGCACATGTTAACTGCCAAAAGTTTAAATAAAAATTAAAAATAAATAAAAATTTTAAAGGATGCTGAGTAACAAGTATAAATAATTTGTTGGATATTCTCTTTTTGGTAATACTTATATTCATTTTCTGTTCATGGGGAAAAATAGTATCCTTGGTAATGTGTATTAAACTGCTGCTTTAAATCTATCAACCTAACTAATTTGGTCCTTTTTTAACTTTTTCTATAGGCTAAAGTGATGGCCAATGAGGAGAAAAAATTTCAGCAACATATTCAGGCGCAACAGAAGAAAGAACTAAACAGTTTTTTGGAGTCCCAGAAAAGAGAATATAAACTTCGAAAAGAACAGCTTAAGGAGGTATTTATTTTATAAACTTTTTTTTTTTAAATTTAATTTAATTTATTTATTCATAAGAGACACAGAGAGAGAGAGAGAGAGATTGAGAGAGAGTCAGAGACATAGGCAGAGGGAGAAGCAGGCTCCATGCAGGGAGCCCATGTGGGACTTGATCCTGGGACTCCAGGATCATGCCCTGGGCCGAAGGCAGGTGCTAAACCACTGAGCCACCCAGGGATCCCCAAGATAAATTTGTCTTACGTTGTTTGTCACCATGAAATGTGTATCAGTTTGAATGAAGACATTATTATAATCAATAACTCTTCAATGGACTGAGATCCTCAATTGAGGAGCCCTGAAAAGAATCCTTTGAAAAGATAAGTTATTTTATTTAAGGTAGCTTTCTTAAGCACCTATTTAGTAACTGACTGATTCGAAATAAAAATATGTGAGCTGTGAAAAAAAAGCCACACATTTCTTTCTTTAAAAATAAACCATTCTGGGAACCCTGGGTGGCGCAGCGGTTTGGCGCCTGCCTTTGGCCCAGGGCGCGATCCTAGAGACCTGGGATCGAATCCCACGTCAGGCTCCTGGTGCATGGAGCCTGCTTCTCCCTCTGCCTATGTCTCTGCCTCTCTCTCTCTGTGCGTGACTATCATAAAAAAAAATAATAATAATAAAATAAAATAAAATAAACCATTCCTTCCTGCATGGAGCCTGCTTCTCCCTCTGCCCGTGTCTCTGCCTCTCTGTGTGTGTGTGTCTCTCATGAATAAGTAAATAAAAAGTCTTTAAAAATTTAAAAAATAAAGAATAAAAAATAAACCATTCCTAAAAAAATAAAAAATAAAAAAAATAAAAAACCATTCTTGGGCGGCCCCAGTGGCTCAGTGGTTTAGTGCCACCTTTGGCCCAGGGTGTGATCCTGGGCACCTGGGATCGAGTCCCAATTTGGGCTCCCTGCGTTGGGCCTGCTTCTCCCTCTGCCTGTGTCTTTGCCTCTCTCTCTCTCTCTCTCTCTCTCTCTTTCTGTGTCTCTCATGAATAAATGAATAATATCTTAAAAAAATAAAAACAAATCATTCCTGGGGTGCCTGGGTGGCTCAGTTGGTTGGTGTCTGACTCTTGCTTTCAGCTAGGATTGTGGTCTCAAGCTCCATGCTCAGCAGAGTCTGCATGAGATTCTGACCCTCTACCCCTTCCCCATTCACTGCACATTCTCTAAGTGATAATCTTAAATAATTCTTTAGCCGTGTGTCTCTAGAAAGTGCACTTTCGTGTCCTCAATAAATGGGGTGTGTGTTTTTCTAGAATTTAGTGATCTCACTATGTCTCTCTCTGTCTCATAAGTGCCAGTAAATCAACTAGCCTGTCCCCAATCAATCCACATCAAGTCCCCTTATTCTGTGTCTGTAAAGAGTCTCTTATGGTTTGCCTCCCCTTCTCTCTTATTTCCCTTCCCATATTTTCATCTGTTTTGTTTCGTAAATTGCACATAGGATTGAAACCATACAGTACTTGTCTTTTTGACTTATTTTGCTTAGCATAATACACTTTAGCTCGATCCACATTGTTGGGAATGGCAAGGCTTCATTATTTTTGATGGCTGAGTAGTATCCCTGTGTGTGTGTGTGTGTGTGTGTGTGTGTGTGTGTGTGTGTGTCTCTATGTGTCTGTGTGTGTATCATGTCGTCTTTAACTATTCATAAGTCGATGGACGTTTAGGCTCTTTCCATAGTTTGGCTTTTAAATTTTTTTCTTTATAGCCAGTGCCTTTTGTGTCCACCAGGAATTTTGATGGTAGTCCATGTCTTCTTTTGCTTTATGATTCTGAGTTTTATGTTTCGGTCAGATGATTCTTTTCAAATTAATTTTTGAATAGAGTGATACTGGAGTTAAGGTTTATTTTTTATACAGGGAACCAGTTGTTTCAGCAGAATTTGGTAAAAAATACTTTCCTTTTTTAAATTTTTAAATTTTTTTGCTTTTTTTAATTAACCTGAATTTTTGGTAGAAAATCCAGTTGACTGAGTATATGTGGGTCTGTTTCTCAATTTTATTCAATTCCTTTTATCTAGTCAATCTGTCCTTAACACCAATACTGTACTGTTTTGATTGCTAAAGTGTATGTCTTCCAACATTTTTTTCTCCTCAAGATTGTTTTGGACCTTCTTGGCCCTTTACATTCCCACATAAACTTTAGAATAAAGTTGTTTATTTCTTCAAAAGACCTGCTGGAAATTTAATTGAAAAATACTAACTGGAATCTCTTAAATTAATTGCTTGCTTTGTTAATAACAGAGTGGTCTAAAATGCTTTTGAAAGAAATCTTTTGCTTTATTTTGTTCTTTTCTGTCAATCGTTTGTATGTCTAGGTTACAAGGCAAATGCAAGAACATGAGCAGGACTCTGAGCTTAGAGAACAGATGTCTGGCTATAAGAGAATGAGGCGGCAACATCAAAAACAATTGATGACTCTGGAAAATAAGCTAAAGGCTGAGATGGATGAACATCGCCTCAGATTAGACAAAGATCTTGAAACTCAGCGTAACAATTTTGCTGCAGAAATGGAGAAACTTATCAAGAAACATCAGGCTGCTATGGAAAAAGAGGTAGCTGTTTCACTATTATTTGTTCTAGCTTGTGACCATCCCAGAATTAACCAAGATAACATATTGATGTTAGAGTATCTCTTTCCCAGAACCAAGCAAATCAATTGGAGAAACATTTGCTTAACCTGTATAATACCAAGTACTGGGTCTGGGAACCAATAGACATGGGATTATTTCTTCACACTTGGTAGATTTATAGTGTCACAGTGGGTAAGTTAATCATCTGTTCTGGCCTCAGGTACTCTGGTTATCTGAAGAGTTTGATAAATCACCCATTAGTAACTTGGTTCAGATCTCAAAATATCACTTGTGATTCCTTTCTCTGTATATTTTTTGGAAACTGTCCTTAAATTTATAGTGGCATTCTTATATCAGAGAATAATTGAAGATTATAGAGGGAATGTTAGAGATTACAAATTATTCATATTAAGGTTTAGCCCATTTGTTTATTTACAGATAAGAGTCATTCTACTAAATGATAAAAGCGAATTTTTTTAGTATTCTTATTATCTGAAACCTTTTCTTATTAAGGTTTTTGATGTCCCATCAGTTTCATTTTATTTTGATAATCATTTCTGTCAAGTAAAATGTAAACTTCTCAGTAAGTTTACAGGATATCTTCAAATATGCCTGGCTAGTTCCACATTGAGGCATTAATTCATAGCTATCCTGTTCACCCTCCCCCCCCCCCAAAAGAACCATTCTCTTATAATAGTAGAGAATTTAACAAAATAATTTATTGTATAAATAAACATTTGATTTTGAAATAATTTGGTGAAAGAATTATCCTGTTGGTCATTGGATAGTATTTTTTAATAACTTAGGAAGAGGTAGATGGTAGCATATTTAGGAAAGCAATTCATGAAATGAGATGTAGAATGTGGTTAGAATTCTGTTTAAAAAAATATATATGCAAAAAAAATATATATATATAAAATAAAAAATATATATGCATGGAAAAAATTAGGAAGGGCATACACCAAAATGTTTATATTGGTTATCTCTGGGTGCTAAAATCGTGTAATATTTTCCTTCTTTGTGTTTTTCTATACTTCCTAAATGTTCTACAATGATACGTGTTGCATATATCATCAGAACTAAGGAGTGCCTGGCTTGGCAACAGTTGGAATTATGACTCATGATCTTGGGGTTGTAAGTTTAAGCCCCATGTTGGGTGTAGAAATTACTTAAAAATAAAATCTTAAAAAAGAAATTCAGTTTGATACGTATGTCTAACATTCAATATTTCCATATCAATATATAAATAAAAGGTCAAATTTTAATTTAAAGATGAATAAATTACATTATTTTGTATACAAATCAACAAAGATAAGTCATGTTCGAATTATATTTGTAGATAAATGTGTGTTTGGCTTTTTATTGGAGGGAGGACATACTCCTATTAGATGAAAAAGAAAAAAAAGGTGAAAGCATTCTGACCCTGTACAAGATCAACATTTTAAAGACAGGTGGCTCAGTGGTTTGGCACCACCTTTGGCCCAGGGCGTGATCCTGGAGACCCGGGATCGAGTCCTGCGTCGGGCTCCCTGCATGGGGCCTGCTTCTCCTCTTCCTGTGTCTCTGCCTCTCTCTCTCTCTCTCTTCTGTCTCTCATGAATAAGTGAATAAAATCTTGAAAAAAAAATTTTTTTTAAAGACAAGTTCCATTTTATTGGTTCTCTGAAATTCAAGTAAGGATGCTAAGTACTTCAGAAACGAGTATTGCACATGTTAACTGCCAAAAGTTTAAATAAAAATTAAAAATAAATAAAAATTTTAAAGGATGCTGAGTAACAAGTATAAATAATTTGTTGGATATTCTCTTTTTGGTAATACTTATATTCATTTTCTGTTCATGGGGAAAAATAGTATCCTTGGTAATGTGTATTAAACTGCTGCTTTAAATCTATCAACCTAACTAATTTGGTCCTTTTTTAACTTTTTCTATAGGCTAAAGTGATGGCCAATGAGGAGAAAAAATTTCAGCAACATATTCAGGCGCAACAGAAGAAAGAACTAAACAGTTTTTTGGAGTCCCAGAAAAGAGAATATAAACTTCGAAAAGAACAGCTTAAGGAGGTATTTATTTTATAAACTTTTTTTTTTTAAATTTAATTTAATTTATTTATTCATAAGAGACACAGAGAGAGAGAGAGAGAGATTGAGAGAGAGTCAGAGACATAGGCAGAGGGAGAAGCAGGCTCCATGCAGGGAGCCCATGTGGGACTTGATCCTGGGACTCCAGGATCATGCCCTGGGCCGAAGGCAGGTGCTAAACCACTGAGCCACCCAGGGATCCCCAAGATAAATTTGTCTTACGTTGTTTGTCACCATGAAATGTGTATCAGTTTGAATGAAGACATTATTATAATCAATAACTCTTCAATGGACTGAGATCCTCAATTGAGGAGCCCTGAAAAGAATCCTTTGAAAAGATAAGTTATTTTATTTAAGGTAGCTTTCTTAAGCACCTATTTAGTAACTGACTGATTCGAAATAAAAATATGTGAGCTGTGAAAAAAAAGCCACACATTTCTTTCTTTAAAAATAAACCATTCTGGGAACCCTGGGTGGCGCAGCGGTTTGGCGCCTGCCTTTGGCCCAGGGCGCGATCCTAGAGACCTGGGATCGAATCCCACGTCAGGCTCCTGGTGCATGGAGCCTGCTTCTCCCTCTGCCTATGTCTCTGCCTCTCTCTCTCTGTGCGTGACTATCATAAAAAAAAAATAATAATAATAAAATAAAATAAAATAAACCATTCCTTCCTGCATGGAGCCTGCTTCTCCCTCTGCCCGTGTCTCTGCCTCTCTGTGTGTGTGTGTCTCTCATGAATAAGTAAATAAAAAGTCTTTAAAAATTTAAAAAATAAAGAATAAAAAATAAACCATTCCTAAAAAAATAAAAAATAAAAAAAATAAAAAACCATTCTTGGGCGGCCCCAGTGGCTCAGTGGTTTAGTGCCACCTTTGGCCCAGGGTGTGATCCTGGGCACCTGGGATCGAGTCCCAATTTGGGCTCCCTGCGTTGGGCCTGCTTCTCCCTCTGCCTGTGTCTTTGCCTCTCTCTCTCTCTCTCTCTCTCTCTCTTTCTGTGTCTCTCATGAATAAATGAATAATATCTTAAAAAAATAAAAACAAATCATTCCTGGGGTGCCTGGGTGGCTCAGTTGGTTGGTGTCTGACTCTTGCTTTCAGCTAGGATTGTGGTCTCAAGCTCCATGCTCAGCAGAGTCTGCATGAGATTCTCTCCCTCTGCCCCTTCCCCATTCACATGCACATTCTCTAAGATGAATAAATCCTTAAATAATTCTTTAGGTGTATAGTGCATGCGTGTGTGTGTGTGTGTGTGTTCATTCAAAATAATGATTCTCAGTATAGAGGAAAGGACATAGTAGACTTTTGGTGGGGAAATTTCCTGGCAGAAGATTTTGAGAAAGGGGCACCTGGGTGGCTCAGTGGTTGAGTATCTGCTTTTGTCTCAGGTTGTGATCTGGGGTCCTGAGATTGAGTCCTGCATCAGGCTCCCTGCAGGGAGCCTGCTTCTCTTTCTGCCTATGTCTTTGCCTCTCTCTCTGTGTGTCTCTCATGAATAAATAAATAAAATCTTTAAAAAAAAAAAAAAAAAGATTTTGGGGCAGCCCGGGTGGCTCAGCGGTTTAGCACCGCCTTCAGCCTAGGGCCTGATCCTGGAGACCCAGGATCGAGTCCCACGTCAGGCTCCCTGCGGGGAGCCTACTTCTCCCTCTGCCTGTATCTCTGCCTCTCTCTCTCTCCCTGTGTCTCTCATGAATAAATAAATAAAATATTTTAAAAAATAGATTTTGAGAAAGACACCAGGTGATTCTCAAGAAACAAAACAGAGGATAACAGGGGAAGGGAAGGAAAAATAAAAGAAAATGAAATCAGAGGGAGATAAACCATGAGAGACACTTAAATACAGGAAACAATTGCTGGAGGGGAAGGGAGGAGATTGGGGTAACTGGGTGATGGGCATTAAGGAGGGAACATGATATAATGAGCGCAGGATGTTATTTGCAACTGATGAATTACTGAACTCCACATCGGAAATTAATGATGCCACGATTTGTTAACTGAATTTATAAGTAAAAAAAAAAAAAAAAAAAAAAAAATACCAGGTGGTTCTCTGTGTGCCTGTATTACTCATGTCTCTTCCTGTAGTGTGTGTACATATACACCCTTATTTGAGAACTACTAATTTATCTGCTTTTTATTTTTATGTGTTTGAATATCTTATGAATTTAAGTTATAAAGAATTGGTCTCTTTCTTGAATAACAGGAAGGACCATAAGGTTAGTATCTCTGAAAAATCTATTTAGACTTAGGAAAGATGACTGATTTGTATTCTCTGCAATATTGATCGCTTTTTATGGGTTGAAAATATACTAGTGGGATCTCTGGGTGGCTCCGCAGTTTAGTTCCTGCTTTCAGCCCAGGGCATGATCCTGGAGTCCCGGGATTGAGTCCCACATCGGGCTCCCTGCATGGAACCTGCTTCTCCCTCTGCCTGTGACTCTGCCTCTCTCTCTCTCCCTCTCTCTCTCTCTCTCTCTTTCTATATATATATATATCTAATGAATAAATAAAGTCTTTAAAAAAAAAAAGAAAATATACTAGTATTAATTTAACATCCTAAAAAAAAAAAAAAAAAAAATTTAACATCCTAGAGTTTGCCTGGGTATATGATGAATGTTTTCATCTTGCCCAATACAAACATGTTTTCATGTAGATAGTTATTGAGATGATACTTAAAATGCTATAGAAAAGCATTGTTTTTTATTTGTTCATGGTTATTAATGCTTAGTATTAAATACCACTTCTAAAAAAGGTCTCTATTCTCCCATGGTTTTGTCGATTTTCCATTTAATTTCCAAGTCTTTTGGGACGCCTGGGTGGCTCAGTGTTTGTCTGCCTTCGGCTCAGGTTGTGATCCTATGGTCCTGGGATCAAGTCCTGCATCAGACTTTCCCTAGGGAGTCTGCTTTTCCCTCTGCCTGTTTCTGCCTCTCTCTGTCTATGAATAAATAAATAAAATATTTTTAAAATAATAATTTCCAAGACTTTTATATTGAGTACATCCATAATCTTGCCAAAAGCTTGATTTTTAGAATGCTAAAAACCAAGTGAGACATAAATGTATTTTATTTTTATTTTTTAAGATTTATTTATTTATTAATGATAGACAGAGAGAGAGAGGCAGAGACACAGACAGAGGGAGAAGCAGGCTCCATTGCCGGGAGCCCGACACAGGACTCGATCCCGGGACCCCAGGATTGTGCCCTGGGCCAAAGGCAGACGCTAAACTGCTGAGCCACCCAGGGATCCCCTCATAACTGTATTTTAGCCTTAATTTTAATTTATATATGATTTCTACCTGAAAACACTACCTTCTATCTCTTCTTGGGAATGATTTAAAGAAAGATGTTTTACTTCATTTACTTCATTATGTATTTTTGAATCATCATAAGTGTAACTGTGCAAAGCCAAAAGGTATGCATATTTTCTAATGTACTTTTATCTTTCCCTGTCCTAATTCACTGGTAACTCAAGAAGAAGGAAACTATTACCTGCCTCCTGAAGGTCAGTGCCCTGCCTGAGCACTAGAGAGGACACAAGTTAAATACCGTGTTTTAAATTTGCCAGCTACCGGGCAGACCCGGTGGCGCAGCGGTTTAGCGCCGCCTGCAGCCCAGGGCGTGATCCTGGAGACCTTGGATCAAGTCCCATGTCAGGCTCTCTGTATGATGCCTGCTTCTCTCTCTGCCTGTGTCTCTGCCTCTCTCTCTCTCTGTCTCTATGAATAAATAAATAAAATCTTTAAAAAAAAAAAACCTTCTTTAAAATAAATATATAAATAAATAAATAAATTTACCAGCTACGAGATTTTACAGTAACTGTATTCATGTAGTCAATTTTTATGTATTTTAAACTGAGTTTTTATTTTGCTAGGAACTGAATGAAAACCAGAGCACCCCAAAAAAAGAAAAACAAGAGTGGCTTTCAAAGCAGAAGGAGAATATACAGCATTTCCAAGCAGAGGAAGAGGCTAATCTTCTTCGACGACAAAGGCAATACCTAGAGCTGGAATGCCGTCGCTTCAAGAGAAGAATGTTACTTGGACGCCATAACTTGGAGCAAGACCTTGTCAGGGAGGTATGTTTGAATGGTGTGATATCAGAAGTAGGTCTGCCACATCCCAGTTGCAAGTCCTTTGCACTCATAATTCCCTTGGCCTAACTCTTTCTTCCCCAGATATTCATCTACATGGCTTGCTTTCTCATTTTATTCTTCTTTCTACTCTTTCTTTTACACATACACACTTTCTGGGGGAAGTCTCTCTCCCCAGCTAGAATGGAAATTATATGAAGCCACAGGTTTTATTCAGGTGTTTATATCCCTAGTATATGGCCCATAGTTGGATATAATATTAATGTTTATTTAATAAATATTAAATCATGAATAATGAAGGAAGTATTAATTTTTAAATATGAGAAAATTAATTGGATAATTTATGCCTTCTGATCTGAAGTGAGTGCCATGAATTGTGTGTTACCATTTAACATTGTTATAATCATGTAATTATTAACTAGGCAAATGTGGAAACTCTCATCACAATGAAAATGATTATTTTTATTATTATCAGGGACACCTATGAACATAGATAAATTTATTTCCAAGGTGGCATAAAATAATCTTCAAGTATAGCACAACTGTTCAAATTCAGTAATAATTATTAGAATTTCGAGTTAAAACAGTTGTATCAATTAGATAAGAATAATGTAAAAGGCTGGTAACATGGAGAGTTGGGCAGTGTTGATAAGTATAAACTAATACTGCCTCTTTGGAGCATAATTCAGCAATAGCTTTTTTATTTATTTATTTTTAGAGAGAGCATGAGGAGGGTAGGAGCAGAGGGAGAGATAGTAAGACAATCTCAAGGGATACCTGGGTGGCGCAGCGGTTTAGCGCCTGCCTTTGGCCCAGGGCGCGATCCTGGAGACCCAGGATTGAATCCCACGTTGGGCTCCCGGTGCATGGAGCCTGCTTCTCCCTCTGCCTGTGTCTCTGCCTCTCTCTCTCTCTGTGTGACTATCATAAATAAATAAAATTAAAAAAAAAAAAAAAGTAAGACAATCTCAAGCAGGCTTCACACCCAGTGCAGAGCCCAACCCAGACTTGATCTCACGACCCCGATCAGGATCATAACCTGAGCTGAAATCAAAAGTCCGAGGCTTAACTGAGCCACCCAGGTGCCCCCAGTGGTAGCTTGTAAGATTTAATATACACCTATATTTTTACCCACCAAATCCACTTCTGGAACTGTATCTTAAAGAAATAATATGATTATCTGATGCATCATGCATGAGTATTGCCTGAAAATTTACTTAAAGCAAAAGAATGGAAAAATTATAGAATTGTAAAGCAGAAGCTTACTATTGAAACTTAAAAAGTCCTTTATGGGAATCCCTGGGTGGCGCAGCGGTTTAGTGCCTGCCTTTGGCCCAGGGCGCGATCCTGGTGACCCGGGATCAAATCCCACGTCGGGCTCCCAGTGCATGGAGCCTGCTTCTCTCTCTGCCTATGTCTCTGCCTCTCTCTCTCTCACTGCGTGCCTATCATAATAAAATAAAATAAAATAAAATAAAAAAATAAAATAAAATAAAATAAAATAAAATAAAATAAAATAAAATAAAATAAAATAAAATAAAAAAATAAAATAAAATAAAATAAAAAAATAAAATAAATAAAATAAAATAAAAGTCCTTTATGTACTGATCTGGTTGGGATATATGTCCACTATATTTTTAGTTGAAGAAACCATATTACATGCCTATAACATATATTGGTATTCAGTATTAAAACTGTATGTTTTGTATAATAGACGTGTCACGATAAGCATGGGGGTAATTTTAGGAAGCTTTTGCACCAGACTGTTGGCCTCTGGAGAAATAGTTTGCAGAGGCAAAGGAGGCAACTTTGATTTTGACTGCGGGGGGTGGGAGGTGTACACTTGTTTGTTTGGGGTTTTTTTCACTTGTTCTTTTTAATCTGAAAAAATGTATCAAGCATGATGTGCTCAGTATTATTCTGAGTGAGGCCTATTTATGAACTTATTTCATCCTCACATTAAATCTATGAAATAACTATATTATCTCCATTTGAAAAGTGATAAAGCTGAAGCAGAGAGTTTAGTTTTTAATTTAATATGATCTTTTTTTTTAAAGATATATTCATTTATTCATGAGAGACAGAGAGAGAGAGAGAGGCAGGCAGAGACAGAAGCAGTCTCCCCACAGGGAGCCCAATGAGGAACTCTATCTCGGATCCCAAGATCATGACCTGAGCTGAGGGCAGGCACCCAACCGCTGAGCCCACCCAGGCATCCCTAATTTAATCTTTTTAAAAGATTTTATTTATTTATTTGTCTGTTTGTTTATATTTATGAGAGACACAGGCAGAGAAATAGGCAGAGGGAGAAGGAGGCTCCCAATGGGGAGCCTGATGCAAGACTCGATCTCAGGACCCCACAATCACGACCTGAGGCAAAGGCAGATGCTCACCCACTGAGCCACTAGATGCCCCTGAAGCAGAGAGTTTATTTTATTTTATTTTTTTTTATTTTTTTTTTAAATTATTTATTTATTTATGATAGTCACAGAGAGAGAGAGAGAGAGGCAGAGACACAGGCGGAGGGAGAAGCAGGCTCCATGCACCGGGAGCCTGATGTGGGATTTGATCCCGGGTCTCCAGGATCGCGCCCTGGGCCAAAGGCAGGCGCCAAACCGCTGCGCCACCCAGGGATCCCCAAGCAGAGAGTTTAAATGACTCACCCAAGGATTTGCTGCTCATAAACAGCAGAGCTAGGATTTAGAATACAGACAGCCTCGGGCCACTTGGGTGGCACAGTCAGTTAAGCATCTGACTCTTGATTTCAGCTCAGGTTGTGATCTCAGGGTTATGAGATCAAGCCCGGAGAAGGCTTCATGCTTATCTCGGAGTCTACTTGGGACACTCTCTCCTCCCTCTCCCCCTCCTCACTGCACGGATGTGCTCTCCCCCCCCCCCCCCCCACCGTCTCTTTCACAAATAAATAAGTCTTTAAAAAAAATAGAATATAGGCAGCCTAGCTCTACAGTCTATGTTCTTAACCACTACACTATATTGGGTATGCTCCTCGTAATATACTCTTAAAAAATTCAAAGGATGACTTCGAACCCTCTTCAAATATAAAAGTAGGAAACAAGAAAGAAAGGAAAGAGGGAAGGACAGTAACCTCTGATAGCTTTTAAGCTTTTTGCATAAAGCAGTGTTAGTGAGTAGTAAATGAACAGCATTTGTGCTAATTGTTGATTTACTACAATAAATATTATGAAACTCTCATACTTACTATGTAGCCATTATTGAATCAGAGAATTACATCTATTTCCTGGTTATTCTGTTTCTTAGGATTTTTTTTCCTGGCATCATACAACAGTATTATTCCTTTGTCTTTTGTGTTATGGATTAGGAGTTAAATAAAAGGCAGACTCAAAAGGACTTAGAACATGCCATGCTACTGCGACAGCATGAATCCATGCAAGAACTGGAGTTCCGTCACCTCAATACAATACAGAAGATGCGCTGTGAGTTGATCAGATTACAGCATCAAACTGAGCTGACAAACCAGCTGGAATATAACAAGCGAAGAGAACGAGAACTAAGGCGAAAGCATGTCATGGAGGTTCGACAACAGCCTAAGAGTCTGAAGGTACCTTTAACCTAAAGTTCTTGATAAAAAGGAAGAGATAAAAGGCATTCATATAAACAGTAAAGGTCTAAGACAGAGGTCTGACATAAAATGAATAGACTTTTTTCTTTTCATTTTAAGAATATTTGGTTAGTTTCAATGTGGAGTGCCCATAGCTGTAGACTTTTTGCTTTTGTATTTCTCAGCAGGAAAACCTTTAACTGTGGGATGTGCCATAAATAAGAATCAGAATTCTTATTTTAAATGTACTCAAATGTCCAATGCTGATATTACAGTTAACATGTCAACATGCTAACCTGTAGTCTTCTCTCTGCTGTTCCAAGTAATATGATTTCAGAATCTTATTTACTCTAAATATGATTTGTTTCCAGAAAAGATACTGCATTTTTAATCAGCACAGAAGCCAGTGAATAAAAAATGCCTCTTTATTCCCTCTCCCTTCATTGTCTATACTTACATATTAAAAGAAATGAAGGAATTATCACAGTGTTATCCCAGTCCGCTTGCTTGCTTTCTTTGCTTGGTAGTGTAGGTACTGTAGCATAGGTAGTTGGGAGATATATATACATTTTTTTTTCATTAGCACATCAGAGTAGAGCAAGCTGTTATATAGCCTTCCCTCACAAAAAGAAGTAAAGATAAGTATTGGTGATATATAATACCAAAGGACTTTATATTTTATACTTACTTTGAATACAGGAATTCATCTATATAGTATGAAATTTGAAAGATACCAAAGTGTATTCTGAAGATTTCCCTCTTCCCTTGTCTCTCTAGCCAGTTGGTCTAGCCCAGAGTCAACCAGAGCAATTCCAGGAGGTTTTCAAATATTATAACTTGTAATAAATATTTGAAGGAATACAATCACATTAATCTTAGTGAATAAAAGCAAAACCATCCACTGCATAGGCTATATAGTGTGGTACCTCAATTAATTTGTTTATGTCTGCAAACTTTAAACATTTATTTACATCCAGTAAGGCCCATATCCCACAGTATTTCCTTTTTAAACTTTACGGCTTTTGGGCAGCCCTGGTAGCGCAGCGGTTTAGCGCCGCCTTCAGCCCAGGGTGTGATCCTGGAGACCCGGGATCGAGTCCCACATCAGGCTCCCTGTGTGGAGCCTGCTTCTCCCTCGGCCTGTATCTCTCCCTCTCTCTCTCATGAATCAATAAATAAAATATTTAAAAAAAAAAAAACCTAAATGTTAAATAAATAAATAAATAAACAAACAAACTTTACGGCTTTTATTTGATAATTTAACCATAAAACTGTTCTTTGGGCAGCCCAGCGGTTTAGCGCTGCCTTCGGCCCAGGGTGTGATCCTGGACACCCAGGATCGAGTCCCACGTCAGGCTCCCTGCATGGAGCCTGCTTCTCCCTCTGCCTGTGTCTCTGCCTCTCTCTCTCTCTCTCTCTCTCTCTCTCTCTCTCTCTCTCTCTTTCTGTGTCTCTCATGAATAAATAAACAAAATCTTAAAAAAAAAAAAAAAAAAGTAGGGCAGTCCCAGTGGCCCAGCGGTTTAGCGCCGCCTTCAGCCCAGGGCATGATCATAGAGACTCGGGACTGAGTCCCACATCAGGCTCCCTCCATGGAGCTTGCTTCTCACTCTGCCTATGTCTCTGCCTCTGTGTGTGTGTGTGTGTGTGTGTGTGTGTGTCTCGTGAGTAAATAAATAAAATCTTTAAAAAATAAAAATAAAATAAATAAAATAAAATAAAATAAAATAAAATAAAATAAAATAAATAATAAAATTGTTCTTTGTCTTTAACTGTCCTGAACTGAAGTGAAATTCATTAACAGGGGTAATCTGTGTTAAAATCTAGAATCTATACTGTATCCAATTGTAACTCTGATTCCCATGCAACTCCATTCTAATAGACTATCTTGAATGAAATATAGAAGCAAAATTAAGATGGTTTACCCTTTACTTGTGAACTGGGGTAAAATTTTACTTTGTTATGTCTTCAAAATAATTAGCATCATTTAGATTAGCTTATGTTGACTCCCCATGTAACTTTAATTAGTCATTGCTTAGAAAAATTGGAATTATAATGATTTTTCAGATTTATTTTGTCTTTGTAATGAAGAAAATATATACTCTTGTGGCTACAGAACAATTTCCCACCAAAAGATTTTTTAAACAACATGTCTGTAAGATTAATTATTGTTATAAAGTCAACAGTACCCAGAAGTAAACCAAACTGAAAGCTTGTTAGTTTTCTATAGTCATACCATAAATCTAGTATGATTGTATTTCTCTAAGACTTGAAATAGGTGGTTGTTTGATGTTTAAGCCTTCCTTTCTGTTTCCTCTTGTTGGAACCTTTTTGGTTTGAAAGCTTGTAAACACTGTATTTAATTTATGCAGATACTATACAAAAAGTGAGGAGAGCAATAATATTTCACAATCATACTCAGACTTTAAATGATTTAGAATGCCTCCTTTGATGACCAGTGATCTCAAGATTTTCCATAAAGGAAATTGTTCTGTTACTTTTGTAGGGAAGAAAATCATGATGTTCCTCTGAATTATGTATATCCGTCTCCTTGCTTAAAGAAAATAGTCTATATTTTAACTCCCAAGTCATTCCATTTTTATTTGCTTAAGTCTTAATAGTTGTGTCTTCCAACTTCCTTCAAGACTTTAATGGGGAGTAGGGGGACTTTAGTTTGAGCACTTATGTAAGTGTGTCATTTCTGTAGAATGAGTTGGGTAAATACGTATTGCCTAAATACATTTCTTCATCTGCTATCCAGATAATAGTGTTAAATGAGTATAAGTGAAGAGAAACGACTGTAACTTTGTTTTTGTTTTCACTTGGGTTAACTATTGAGGGATATAGTTTATTCTTAGGTATAAGTGTTAACTCTTGCTGAAAAAAATTTTTCAAGTTCTTTTTTCTCTTTAGGCTAATGATATGGAATGATTACAGTTTTCTTGGTAGCATATTTTAAAAATAAGAACTTTTTTTTTAAGATTTTATTTATTTATTCATGATAGAGAGAGAGAAGCAGAGACACAGGCAGAGGGAGAAGCAGGCTCCATGTCAGGAGCCTGACGCGGGACTCGATCCCGCGACTCCAGGATTGTGCCCCGGGCCCAAGGCAGGCGCCAATCCGCTGAACCACCCAGGGATACCCAAAATAAGAACTTTTAAAAGAGTGAATGTTATAGAGAGACAGGAGAGAATGTCTAAATTTCATTGTTTCATTCCTAGCTAACCTGGAAGAATTTTGTTAACCAAGGACAGTATTTAAGTGTAGTGCTACAAAGCATAATTAAACACAGAGTTTCTCTTTCTAGTTAGACAATTCTTGACCCTTCACAGAATAAAGTATTATGACTATGATCTAGTGCCTCAGTTGGTATGAAATATGGAAAAGTCTATTTGATGTTGTAGTATTACAAGAGGTGGTGAATAATAACTAGTTCCTTGACAAGTGTTTTACTTTGGTAATATGTACATATGTTGCATACTGAAGCAACTAATCAATATCTGGCAGTATTTACATTAAGGTAAAATAATTTCAAGTGTAGGTTCTGCCTTAGTGGAGTAAATAAATATATTCTCACTTACAGACTCAATATACTTTCTAGAATTATATCTCATCAAATTGTGCTAAAACCTGAGTTCATAGAATAACCTGTGATTAACAAAAATTAAAGCCAAAACTGTCTCTGGGCTCAATTATTTTATCTCAGAAATATTTATGTAGGGTAGCCCGGGTGGCTCAGTGGTTTAGCGCTGCCTTCGGCCCAGGGCGTGATCCTGGAGACCCGGGATCGAGTTCCACATCGGGCTCCCTGCATGGAGCCTGCTTCTCCCTCTGCCTGTGTCTCTGCCTCTGTGTATGTGTGTGTGTGTCTCATGAATAAATAAATAAAATCTTTAAAAAAATATATTTATGTAGCTTATGTAGCTTATCACTCCCAAGGAAGTTGTCCTCTCCCTTGCCCCATAACTTTTGTTTGACCTTTAAAAGATGAGTTAACCTGACTGACTTTCAGGTTTTTGCTTATGGTATTAAAGCATAAACCATTACTAAGTGTGTTTCTACCTAGTTTCAGGTGAAAAGGATAATTAACTATAAATAACAATATTAGTCTGTTACTAATGCCCGCTTTTGTGGGATCTGTTATACAGTATGTAGTTAGAGTTAAGATTATTATTAAAAGAAATTGAAGCAAAGTGTCTCAGATATTGTCTGGCTACTAAATGCATGAGAAGAAATTTAATTTTCTGTCATCAATATACATGGTAAAGCTAATTTTAATATTTACTTAGGGCACTAAATTTCTAACAAAATAATAACTATTGCTTTAAGTCCTGTGATGTGAGATTATTGATATTTTAATTTTTTAAATTAGAGCTTTTGTTTAAAAAATGCATGGAATCTAGTGGTGTGACCTAATAGCCAAGTGCAAAAGTAACTGCAACCTTATGATCTGACCTTTTTGTTTTTGTTCTCCTGTTTTCCTGGTAGCATTTGTTTTAATGTAAGCCTAAGGTATACCAAATGCCATATATTAAAAATTACATGCATCTATTTTTTTCTTCCTAGTCTAAAGAACTCCAAATAAAAAAGCAGTTTCAGGACACCTGCAAAATTCAAACCAGACAGTATAAAGCATTAAGAAATCACCTATTGGAGACGACACCAAAGAGTGAGCACAAGGCTGTTCTGAAACGACTCAAGGAGGAGCAGACCCGGAAGTTAGCCATCTTGGCTGAGCAGTATGACCACAGCATTAATGAAATGCTCTCCACACAAGCTGTGAGTTTGTTTTATTTAGGCAAAATAAATTTAGTTAGTGCTCCTTTCCCTTCTACAGCAATGAAATCCCAGCAATTAAAATGCTAATTAGAAATGATAGTTCTGGGCAGCCCGGGTGGCTCAGCGATTTAGCGCTGCCTTCAGCCCAGGGCCTGATCCTGGGGACCTGGGATTGAGTCCCACGTCAAGCTCCCTGCATGGGACCTGCTTCTCCCTCTGCCTGTGTCTCTGCCTCTCTCTCTCTCTCTATGTCTCTCATAAATAAATAAATAAAATCTTAAAAAAAAAAAGAAATGATAGTTCTCCTGCAGCTTGGGAAATAGTGGTGATGCTCCATAGTCTTCCTGTTCTGAGCATTGCTTGGAAGCATGCATGTGGATATAGAATTCTCATTGATACATTTAGACCTGAAGTTTTTTTTTTTTATTTTTTTTTTTATTTATTTATTTATGATAGGCACACAGTGAGAGAGAGAGGCAGAGACACAGGCAGAGGGAGAAGCAGGCTCCATGCACCGGGAGCCCGACGTGGGATTCGATCCCGGGTCTCCAGGATCGCGCCCTGGGCCAAAGGCAGGCGCCAAACCGCTGCGCCACCCAGGGATCCCTAGACCTGAAGTTTTAAGCAGGCTCTCTGCCAGTGCTCCTCAGGTGTTTAGCACTTACCCCAATAACATGTCAAGATTGGAGCAGCAGCCTTGTTAGGTAGTAGGCAAAAAGTAGTACTGTATTTGGAATTCAGATGGTCACATTTAAATACAAATATGAAATATTTTTAAAGGGATGCCTGAGTGGCTCAGTGGTTGAGCGTCTACCTTTGACTCAGGGCGTGATCCCAGATTCCTTGGATGAAGTCCCACATCGGGCTCCTTGCATGGAGCCTGCTTGCTTTTCCCTCTGCCAGAGGCTGTCTCTCTTTCTGTGTCTCTCATGAATGAATAAATAAAATCTTTAAATAAAAAACATGAAATACTTTTAAAGATTTATTTATTTATTTTAGGGAGAGAGTGCAGGTGGTAGGTGGGTGGAGAAAGGCAGAGAGAGGGAAAAAAGAAGACTCCCTACTGAGTGTGGAGTCACACTTATGCCTTGATCCCATGACCCTGATACCATGACCAGAGCCAAAACCAGGAGTTGAGCATTTAATCAACTGAGCCACCCAAGGACCCCAAAATATTTTCTATATAAGTTTTGTAAACATTTTCTTAAAGGCCAGATAGTAAATATTTTAGAGTTTGTAGGGCAGGAGGCAAAATTGAAGATACCATGTGGGTACTTATATAGCCATTTAAAAGGTAACTATTTCAAATGTAAAAACCATTCTTGAGGTGCCTGGGTGGCACAGTTGTTTAAGCCTCCAACTCTTGATTTTGGCTCAGGTCGTGGTCTTCGGGTCATGAGATTGAGTCCCCTGTCTGGCTCTGAGCTCAATGAGGAGTCTGCTTGGGATTCTCTCTCCCTCTCCCTCTGCACCTCCCTCTCGTGCTCTCTCCCTCTTTCTCTAGGGCAAATAAATTTTTTAAAAAATTTTTTATTTTATTCTATTATTTTAAGATTTTATTTATTTATTCATGAGAGACAGAGAGAGAGAGAGAGGCAGGTGGACACATAGGCAGAGGGAGAAGCAGGCTCCATGCAGGGAGCCCAATGCAGAACTCGATCCGGGGACAGTGGGATCACGCCCTGAGCCAAAGGCAGATGCACAACCGCTGAGCCACCCAGGCGTCCCAATAATTTTTTTTTAAGATTTTATTTATTTATTTGAGAGAGAGAGCACAGGCAGGGAAGGAATCGAGGGAGAGAGAGAAGCAGACTCCTCACTGAGCAGGGAGCCTGATGTGGGGCTAGATCCTGGGACTCCAGAATCATGACCCTAACCAAAGGCAAATGTTAACCAGCTGAGCCACCCAAGCTCCCCAAATAAATAAATCTTTAAAAACAAACAAACAGAAAAACCAAAACCAACAACAACCGTTCTTAACTAGTAGAGTGTATAAAAAAGTAAAAACAGAAAAACCCAGGCAACTGCCCAGATTTGGCCAGCAGGCTGTTTGCTGGTCCCTAAACAGAAAAACCCAGGCAACTGCCCAGATTTGGCCAGCAGGCTGTTTGCTGGCCCCTATGCTATAGTTATTTCTATTGGAGAGAAAGTATTCAGAGTGATCATATTCTAGATTTTTCTTAAGAAAAATGTGGTTTTTAAGGCATCCTCCAGAGAGCTCATGATAGTTTTATCTTCCTAATGCCATCAGTGATTACTAGGCCTTCCTTTTCAGAGATGTTTACTCCAAGGCATGAGAGAGAAAGAACAATTGTGTATCCTACAAAAGAGAATAGTCTGTCTTTTCTCACCTCCTGTTTTCCGTAAGGTAAGGGATAGATAACTCACAGTATATTTTCTTTCTCTCTTTCAGCTACGTTTGGATGAAGCACAGGAAGCAGAGTGCCAGGTTTTGAAGATGCAGCTGCAGCAGGAACTGGAGCTGTTGAATGCATATCAGAGCAAAATCAAGATGCAAGCCGAGGCACAACATGATCGAGAGCTTCGAGAACTTGAACAGAGGGTCTCTCTCCGCAGGGCACTCTTAGAACAAAAGGTATAAGTAATACAAGGAAGGTAATTGTGCTAGTGTTTGCTTTCAGCAGAAGCATTTTATAAATATTTTTTCATATTGATTGGTGGCATTAGATTGTTTTCACAATACTATGCTTCCTTAATTCTAGTTTTGGTAGTGTTTTTCTTTTTCTTTAAAATTATTGATTCAGTAATGAACCTTATAATTATTGAGTACTAAACATCAAGGGGAAATATAAGTAGTAATTGCTAGAGGAAGGAATATGGAATTATATGAATTGGGAGAGAGTAGCTCTAGCATTGTGATTCTCACTTATTTTATGTACCTCACTCTAGGGAGATTGGAGAAAAACTTGGATAGTAAAGAAAAAGAATGTTAGTAATTGCCTTATTTATATTTACTTATTCTTTGTCAGATATATTAAAGAATCGAACTAGAATCTCCAAATTCATTTGATCCTTTAAGATAGTAAAATTGTGTGTGTGAGTATGAGTGTGTTTGGGGGGAAAGAATGATGGGCAGAAGATTTTTAAGACATTAAAGAGGACACTATTTGTTGTTAGAAGCATAGTTGATCCTTGAACAATGTGGGGGTTAGGGGCTGTAACAACCTGTCCGGTTGAAATTTGCATTAACTTTTCTTCATGTATAAAAGTGACCAGAAGCCTTACAAATAACATAGTCAACTAACACATATTTTGTATGTGTTACATACACATACACACAGCCACCTTGGGTGGCTCAGTTGATGTATTGTATGTATTTTGATGTATTACATACTGTCTTACAATATAGTAAGCTAGAGAAGAGAAAATACATTTACAGTATTATACTGTATTGGAAAAAAATCATATGTAAGGAGAAACATGTAGTTCAAACTCATGCTGTCCAAGGGTCAACTGTAGTAGAATATTCAGGATTCAAAGCTATGTTTAAGAATTCCTGAGCTAGGGATCCCTGGGTGGCGCAGCGGTTTGGCGCCTGCCTTTAGCCCAGGGTGCGATCCTGGAGACCCGGGATCGAATCCCACGTCGGGCTCCCAGTGCATGGAGCCTGCTTCTCCCTCCTCCTGTGTCTCTGCCTCTCTCTCTCTCTCTCTCTCTCTCTCTCTCTATCTCTATCATAAATAAATAAATAAATCTTTAAAAAAATAGGCCCCAAACCGAGGGGGGGGGGGGGGGTTTGGGGGGGAAAGGGGGGGGGAAAGGGGGGGGGGGGAAGGGGGGGGAAAAAAAAAAAATTTTTTTTTTTTTAAGGTTTTTTTTTTTGGGGGGGGGGGGGGGGGGGGGGTGGGGGGGGGGGTTGGGGGGGGGGGGTGGGGGACAGGGGATCACGCCCTGAGCCAAAGGCAATGCACAACCGCTGAGCCACCCAGGCGTCCCAATAATTTTTTTTTAAGATTTTATTTTTTTATTTGAGAGAGAGAGCACAGGCGGGGAAAGGGGAACCCCGAGGGGGGAAGGGGAAAAACGGACTCCTCACTGAGCGGGGAGCCTGAGGGGGGCTAGACCCCTGGGACTCCAAATCAGACCCAAAACCAAAGGCAAAGGGTTAAAACCAGCTGAGCCACCAAGCCCCCCAAAAAATAAAAAAAATCTTTAAAAACAAACAAACAAAAAAACCCAAAAAACCAAAAACCAACCGTTCTTAACTAGTAGAGTGTATAAAAAAGTAAAAACAGAAAAACCCAGGCAACTGCCCAGATTTGGCCAGCAGGCTGTTTGCTGGTCCCTAAACAGAAAAACCCAGGCAACTGCCCAGATTTGGCCAGCAGGCTGTTTGCTGGCCCCTATGCTATAGTTATTTCTATTGGAGAGAAAGTATTCAGAGTGATCATATTCTAGATTTTTCTTAAGAAAAATGTGGTTTTTAAGGCATCCTCCAGAGAGCTCATGATAGTTTTATCTTCCTAATGCCATCAGTGATTACTAGGCCTTCCTTTTCAGAGATGTTTACTCCAAGGCATGAGAGAGAAAGAACAATTGTGTATCCTACAAAAGAGAATAGTCTGTCTTTTCTCACCTCCTGTTTTCCGTAAGGTAAGGGATAGATAACTCACAGTATATTTTCTTTCTCTCTTTCAGCTACGTTTGGATGAAGCACAGGAAGCAGAGTGCCAGGTTTTGAAGATGCAGCTGCAGCAGGAACTGGAGCTGTTGAATGCATATCAGAGCAAAATCAAGATGCAAGCCGAGGCACAACATGATCGAGAGCTTCGAGAACTTGAACAGAGGGTCTCTCTCCGCAGGGCACTCTTAGAACAAAAGGTATAAGTAATACAAGGAAGGTAATTGTGCTAGTGTTTGCTTTCAGCAGAAGCATTTTATAAATATTTTTTCATATTGATTGGTGGCATTAGATTGTTTTCACAATACTATGCTTCCTTAATTCTAGTTTTGGTAGTGTTTTTCTTTTTCTTTAAAATTATTGATTCAGTAATGAACCTTATAATTATTGAGTACTAAACATCAAGGGGAAATATAAGTAGTAATTGCTAGAGGAAGGAATATGGAATTATATGAATTGGGAGAGAGTAGCTCTAGCATTGTGATTCTCACTTATTTTATGTACCTCACTCTAGGGAGATTGGAGAAAAACTTGGATAGTAAAGAAAAAGAATGTTAGTAATTGCCTTATTTATATTTACTTATTCTTTGTCAGATATATTAAAGAATCGAACTAGAATCTCCAAATTCATTTGATCCTTTAAGATAGTAAAATTGTGTGTGTGAGTATGAGTGTGTTTGGGGGGAAAGAATGATGGGCAGAAGATTTTTAAGACATTAAAGAGGACACTATTTGTTGTTAGAAGCATAGTTGATCCTTGAACAATGTGGGGGTTAGGGGCTGTAACAACCTGTCCGGTTGAAATTTGCATTAACTTTTCTTCATGTATAAAAGTGACCAGAAGCCTTACAAATAACATAGTCAACTAACACATATTTTGTATGTGTTACATACACATACACACAGCCACCTTGGGTGGCTCAGTTGATGTATTGTATGTATTTTGATGTATTACATACTGTCTTACAATATAGTAAGCTAGAGAAGAGAAAATACATTTACAGTATTATACTGTATTGGAAAAAAATCATATGTAAGGAGAAACATGTAGTTCAAACTCATGCTGTCCAAGGGTCAACTGTAGTAGAATATTCAGGATTCAAAGCTATGTTTAAGAATTCCTGAGCTAGGGATCCCTGGGTGGCGCAGCGGTTTGGCGCCTGCCTTTAGCCCAGGGTGCGATCCTGGAGACCCGGGATCGAATCCCACGTCGGGCTCCCAGTGCATGGAGCCTGCTTCTCCCTCCTCCTGTGTCTCTGCCTCTCTCTCTCTCTCTCTCTCTCTCTCTCTCTATCTCTATCATAAATAAATAAATAAATCTTTAAAAAAATAATAATTCCTGAGCAAAAAAAAAGAATTCCTGAGCCATGGTTCCCAATAGCTGGTATTGTCTTAGGTCCATTGTAAGTGAATATTTGCCTAATAGTCTTGCCTAATGAAAGTTGTCATTGTTTCTGGATAAAAATACAGTGTCTTCTCATATTAAAAAAATTCACTTAACTAAGATGTTACTATTTCCCAGGACAGCTGTCTATTATTACTCTAGCTTCTTTGAGAGTTCTTTGGCTCTAAAAATTATCTCCGTCATGTTTCTCATTCAAGGTGAGAAAGATACATAAAAATTTTTTTTAATCTAGTTTTTTCAGATTTTATAAATCTGATTCCAATTTGAACATTTAAAATTCAGTCCGAAGTTCTGCCTCTTATGCTTCAAAATTATCTAAAAGGATAACCTATAATATTTTAGAAATAATATCGGGAGAAATATTGGTACTATTAAAATGTATTTGTATTTTTAGCTCCATCTAGTGGTTCAGAATTTAAACAGTGCTAATTAGTATCTTAGGTACAGTCTTTTTTCAATATATGAACCAAAGTGTACATGTTCTACAAAGCCTGTTTAAAACTGATACCCACTGGAGAAGGTACAGTGGTACTCTCATACACTGTAAATGCATTTTGAAAAGCAATTTGAATGTATATATTGAGCTTTGAATTGTTAAGCATTTGAGACTTTTAGAATTTAGCCTAAGGAAATCCAAAATACAGGGAAAATTATGCATAGAAATGGTCATTATAACATTTTATAATGGTTTAAAATATCTAACCATTTAGGTTACTGGAGGGGAAGTGGGCAGGTCAGTGGGGGAAATGGGTTAAATGAGTGATGAGGATTAAGTGCACTTGTGATATATCCGGTGTTGTATATATATAAGTGATGAATCACTAAATTCTACACCTAAAACTAATATTACACTCTATGTTAACTAACTGGAATTTTTTTTTTTTCTAACTGGAATTTAAATAAAAGCTTGGGGAAAAAAATCACCTAACCATCTAAATAGAGATATAATTAAGTAATTATGGCTAAGCCAATGAAATCTTGCTCAGCCATTTAAATGATGGCTACAAAGACAGTATTAATATGGGGAAATGCTTATGATGTATTGAATGAAATCAAAAAGACAAATTACACTTATAGTGAATTGAAAGAATGTTAGTGGCTATTTAATACAGTAGATTTGTTCTTTTTTCTACTTTACTTTTTTAAATATTACTTTGGATAATGGAAAATACTAACAATTATTTAGTATTAAAAATAATTTTAAAAACAATAGGATGATAATCTGTAGTGCTTTGAGTTGCTGCTTGTTTTTTAGGGCTAATGGTTACATTTCAAATGAAGGGCATGACTGTAGAGCAGTTTGGATCAGTTGGCAACTGCCAAATCCATGTACCCTCCCTATAAAAACTTTGAAAAGTTTTAACAGCTATTTTTCTGTACCTTGTATTTACTGGTTGTACAGAAAGGAAGCAGCCGTCTGAAAATACAAATGGAATCTGAGTGAACATTAGTTGTTTATAGATGAATAATAATTCTGTTTAAAAAAATTGTTTTCAGGGGCAGCCCAGGTGGCTCAGCGGTTTAGTGCCGCCTTCCGCCCAGGGTCTGATCCTGGAGATCCAGGATCGAGTCCTATATCAGGCTCCCTGCATGGAGCCTGGTTCTCCCTCTGCCTGTGTCTCTGCCTCTCTCTCTCTCCCTCTCTGTGTCTCTCATAAATAAATAAATAAAATCTTTAAAAAAAAATAAAAATTAAAGAAAAATGTTAAATCCCATGTGAATTTTATACATGCATGAGAAGTGGCAGTATCTCCAAAGTATAAGTGGGCTTTTTTTTTTTATTATTTCATTTAGTTTTCTCTCAGTATTTTACAGCATCAATAACATGGTTGGTAGTTTTTAAGTAAGAATTGGCAATTTTTAGGACCTTTCTTTGTGGAACTGAAAATATTTATACAAAAATACCGCATTTGATTTCAAAGGAAATTGGCTGGAAGATCCTCTCAAAAGTCTTAATTACAGTAACTCTTATCAACCCAGTGAAGCCACTTTTCTAATTTACAAAAACTAAGTCACAGGTTTTGTTTGTTTATTTATAATTTTAATTTTTTAAAGTCACAGGTTTTAAAAGAATAGGAATTAATGTAGTCCATCATAAATCTTAGTTTCATTTTTATATTATTGAAAAATGTTCTGAGTTTCTTAAATGACAATACTAATCAGCAAACAAAACTGAAAGCATACTACATAAAAGGTTGATAAACATTAGTGTTTAATATTTTTGTCACGAGTTTCCTTCAGACAATATGCAAGACATTCAGATCAGTTATATACTCAGCACATTCCCATCATTAATTAGATCCCTTGAATTAAATGCTTTTAGTAAGTGGATTTTTTAAGTTTTACATTAAAAATAGTTAAAAGATAAATTTGAAGTTCTTTGAATCCTTAGAGATATGTAAATTCTTTTTATATGGATTTATAGGATTTTATATGTGATTATTAAAAGTGGACATTTATTTTATTAAATACACAATCATTTTTCTTAAAACTTGATAAGTTTAAGGCACTTGGCTGGCTTAGTCATGAGAACATGTGCCTCTTGATCACATGGTTGTGAGTTTGAGCTCCATATTGGGTAAAATAAAAATCTTGGGATCCCTGGGTGGCGCAGCGGTTTGGCGCCTGCCTTTGGCCCAGGGCGCGATCCTGGCTACCGGGATCGAATCCCACGTCGGGCTCCCGGTGCATGGAGCCTGCTTCTCCCTCTGCCTGTGTCTCTGCCTCTCTCTCTCTCTCTGTGTGTGACTATCATAAATAAATAAAAATTAAAAATAAAAAAAATAAAAAAATAAAAATCTTTACAGAAAAAAAAGCTTGACAAGTTTAGAAAAGCATAAATAGAAATTAAAATGTCTGTAGTCAGGGGAGCCCCGGTGGTACAGCAGTTTAGCGCCACCTGCAGCCCAGGGCCTGGTCCTGGAGACCTGGGATCGAGTCCCACATCAGGCTCCTGCATGGAGCCTGCTTCTCTCTCCTGTGTCTCTGCCTCTCTCTCTCTCTCTATCATAATTAATTAATTAATTAATTAATTAAATATTTTTTAAAAAAATGTCTGTAGTCCCAGCACTCAGAAATCACCACAGTTAACAATTTTGATGTCTTTCCCTCAAAAGCACTCTTGTCTAATCTTAAGTTCTTCAGCCTTCACATAAAATGCTCACTCTAAAACTTTGTAACACTTTAGTACCTAGAAAATTCAATAATTTCTTTTTTTTTTAAGATTTTATTTATTTATTCATGAGAGACAGAGGTCGGGGGCAGAGACACAGGCAGAAGGAGAACCAGGTTCCATACAGGGAGATCAGTGTGGAACTCGATCCCAGATCCCATGAGCACACCCTGAACCAAAGGCAGACTCTCAACCACTGAGCCACCCAGGCACCCCCTTTCAATAATTTTCAAACTCTCCTTACTGGAATCTGTTCTGGCCAAAATACTTATCATTTTCCCATGTCTTTGCACATGTTCCCTTGGCTGAAAATATTTTTTCCTTCCCTTTCTCTTCCTGGTAAACTTGTATTCTTCCTTCACAATCCAGTCTCTGCCACCTCCTCTGGGAATACTTTATTTACACTTATCTTTCTCCCTTATAGAGTCAATCACTCCATCTCTTTTTATTTCTGCTATACCTTGTAAATCTGTTATTATGTCTTACCACATTCGATTAGGACTTTTTATTTGCATGTGTCTCCTCTGCGAAACTTCATATTTTTTTTAAAAAATTGGAACTTCTGAAAACTTGATACATAAAAACTAAACTCATTTGTTGAGTTCGATTTCTGCAGAGAGCAATAAGTATTGGTTTAAATCCTCAACAACCTTGATAACTGATTTAATGCTCCTTTTAAAATTATTTCTTATTTTTAAAAAACTTTTTATCATGGAAGTTTTTTTAAGATTTTATTTATTTATTCATGAGAGACCCAGAGAGAGAGAGAGAGAGAGAGGCAGAGGGAGAAGAAGGCTCCCCATAGGGAGCCTCATGTGGGACTCAATCCCAGGACCCTGGAATCAGACCCGAGCCAAAGGAAGACACTCAACCACTGAGCCACCCAGGTGCCCCGATCATGGAAATTTTCAAACGTATACAGAAGTAGGAGGCATTAGTACAGTGCAACCCCCAAGTCCTTAACCACCCAGCTTCAATAGTTACCAATATTTTGCTAAATTTTTCTTATCTATCCCCCTGCTCCACACATAAAACTTTGTGGTAGAGGCAGGAGGTGAGGAAGAAATTTCAGCATACCACCATTTGATTCCAAAAATGTCTTAAGTTGGTTTATTTGGATTGGTTAAGTCCAGATATTACATTTAGCTAATTATCTTTTAAGTTTTTTAGTCTAACTGATCCCTGTCCACCTTTTTTTTTTTTTTTTAATTGGGGATTGGATCATTTGTTCCGTAGGAATTCTCACTTATGGATTTGGCTTATTTCATCTTCATAGTGTCATTTAATGTAGTCCTCTCTTCTTTATTTCATATTTCCTGTAAACTGGTAATTAGGTCCAGAGGCATGATTATATTTAGATTAAACTTTTTCTTTAAAAAATTTTGCAGGGAATTGTCTTAAGGGTTATAGTGTACTTCCTGTTGCATCACATCAAGAGATACATAATGTCTAACTATGCCACCTTTAAGAGATTTTTTTTTTTAAGATTTTATTTATTTATTCATGAGAGACACACACACAGAGAGAGAGGTAGAGACACAGGCAGAGGGAGAAACAGGCTCCATGCAGGGAGCCCGACATGGGACTTGATCCCGGATCGCTAGGATCAGGCCCTGGGCTGAAGGCGGCGCTAAACCTCTGAGCCACTGGGGCTGCCCTTTAAGTGATATTAATATTGATCAGGGTGTTCAGGTTTTGTCAGCATGATCATTCATAAAATCCTCCAACTTGTGGATGCCTGGGTGGCTCAGTGGTTGAGTGTTGCCTTCGACTCAGGGCATGATCCCAGGATCTGGGATTGAGTCCCACATGGGGCTCCTTGAAAGGAGCCTGCTTCTCCCTCTGCCTATGTCTCTGCCTCTCTCTTGTCTCTCATGAATAAATAAAATCTTTTTTAAAAAAATCCCCAACTTTTTTCATAGTCTATTGACTTTATGTATTTTTAATATTTAAAAAATTTTATATACAATCAGCTGTATTTATTTGTAATACTTTCAGTTTTCCAGAACTGATTATCATGGCTACTCAACTATGAATTTTTAGCTATATAAAATCTCCTAACTTTTCAATGAAAACTTTTTAGTTTTTTTGTTTGCTTTCACTTAAAGTTTTGGTCTATCTGGAATGTAGTGTAGGATGGGATTCTATTCCCATTTCCTTCCAGATGTTGGCCAAATGTTCTTGTGCTGTTTGTTTCTCCCATTAAACTAATTACTGCTTTTGTCTTGCTGCCTACAAAGAGGTGTCTGGGTGGCTCAGTCCATTGTTTCCCTTCAGTTCAGGTCATTATTTCAAAGTCCTGGGACTGAGCCCCACATCAGCCTCCCTGGTCAGCAGGGATTCTTCTCTGTCTCCCCCTGCCTACCACTCCCCTACTAATTTTCTCTCTCTCTCAAATAAACAAGTCAAATCATAAATAAATGCAAGCCTACAAACTGAGATCTTCATTCTGTTTCACTAAGTATTTTGCACCAGTACCGTATTTATTTTAAGATTGATTTATTTCTGAGAGAGAGAAAGAGAGCAAGCACAAGCAGTAGGAGCAGAGGGAGAAAGAATCCCAAGCAGACTCTGCACTGAGTGCAGAGCCCAGTGTGGGACTGGATCTTATGACCCTAAGACCACAACCTGAGCCAAAGCCAAGAGTCAGATGCTCAACCAACTGAGCCACCCAGGTGTCCTTTATATTTATTATATTAGAGTGACATTTTGGGATATCTGATAAGGCTAGTTTCCCCCTACACCTTTTCTTTCTCATTTAACTTTAATGGATTTAGTAGCTATTGATCATAATTGCCTTGATTTATTATTTAAATAGAAGTACTACCTTTGTTTTTTGTTTTTTTAAGTAGGCTCCATGCCCAATATGGTGCTTGAACTCAAGACCCTGAGATCAGGAGTCACGTGATGTACCGACTGAGCCAGCCAGGTGCTTTTAAGAACTTGATTTTAGGGGTGTCAGGTTGGGTCAGTCAGTACAGCATGTGACTCTTTTTTTTTTTAAGATTTTATTTATTTATTCATGAGATACAGAGAGAGAGAGAGAGAGGCAGAGACACAGTCAGAGGGAGAAGCAGGCTCCATACAGGAAGCCTGATGTGGAACTCGATCCCGGGACTCCAGGATCACACCCTGGTCTGAAGGCAGGTGCTGAACCGCTGAGCCATCCAGGGATCCCCCTACAGCATGTGACTCTTAATCTCAGGGTCACAAGTTCAAGCCCCATGTTGGGCATGGAGCCTATTTAAAAAAAAACAAACAACAACAACTTGATTTTAACCTGAAACTAATGTAACCCCAACTATCTGCAAATGAAAAATAATAAATATTTTTCATATTTATTTTTCATATTTATTTATTAAATAAAAAACAAACATCTTTAATTTTTAAAAAGAACTTGATCTTAGGATAAATAAATAAATGAACAGATTAATTAAATTAAAAGAACTTACACATTTTTTTAAAAAGATTTTATTTATTTGAGAGAGCGAGTGAGCACAAGTGGAGGTGAGGGGCAGAGGGAGATGGAGATAGAGATGCAGACATCCTGCTGATCAGGGAGCCCACTGTGGGGCTGGATCCTGTGATCATGAACTGAGCTGAAGGCAGATGTTTAACCAACTGAGGTACCCCTGATCTTACACATTTTAAAAATATAAATTATGTACAATTTCTACAGTACATCTCTTTAAATTTTTTCATACAATTTTTTAGTTTTTATTTATTTATTTATTTATTTATTTATTTATTTTTGTTTTTATTTATTTTTAAGTAAAAATAAAATACATTGGAAAAAAATAAAACATAAGGCTGGAACTCATGACCCTGAAATCAAGAGTCACACACTCTTCAGGGGCACCTGGATGGCTCAGTCAGTTAAGTGTTGGATGTCGGACTCTTTATTTCAGCTCAGGTCATGATCTCAGGGTTGTGCGATTGAGCCCTGTGCTGGGTGTAGAGTCTGCTTAAGATTCTGTGTGCCTCTCTTTCTCTCTCTTTCTCTCTCTTTCTCTCTCTGTCTCTCCCTCCCTCCCCGCTCCCCCCCTCCTTCTCCCTCTGTCTCATCTTAAAAATAAAAACAACTGGGACACCTGGGTGGCTCAGTGGTTGAGTGTCTGCCTTCAGCCCAGGGTGTGATCCTGGTGTCCCGGGATCAAGTCCAGCATTGAGTTCTCTGCATGGAGCCTGCTTCTCCTTCTGCCTGTGTCTCTGCATCTCTCTTTGTGTCTCTCATGAATAAATGAATAAAATCTTAAAAAAAAAAACAAAAAAAGTTGGCATGCTCTTTAGACTGAACCAGCCAGACTCCCCACATCTCTTGAGTTTTTAAATGTGTCCATAAAGTAGCCAGAGTGAACTTTTTTATGAGTTCACTTCAAAGCTCAGTAATTATTGCTTCCTAGTTTATAGATTATAAAAAATAAATCAACTTTCTTTTTGCTTCCTTCTCCCAACCTCAAACAGATTGAAGAAGAGATGTTGGCTTTGCAGAATGAACGCACAGAACGAATACGAAGCCTGCTGGAGCGTCAAGCCAGAGAAATTGAAGCTTTTGACTCTGAAAGCATGAGACTAGGTTTTAGTAACATGGTCCTTTCCAATCTCTCCCCTGAGGCATTTAGCCACAGCTACCCGGGAGCTTCTGGTTGGTCTCACAATCCTACTGGAGGTCCAGGACCTCACTGGGGTCATCCCATGGGTGGCCCACCACAAGCTTGGGGCCATCCAATGCAAGGTGGACCCCAGCCATGGGGTCACCCTTCAGGGCCAATGCAGGGGGTACCCCGAGGTAGCAGTATGGGAGTCCGCAATAGCCCTCAGGCTCTGAGGCGGACAGCTTCTGGGGGACGGACAGAGCAGGGCATGAGCAGAAGCACGAGTGTCACTTCACAAATATCCAATGGGTCACACATGTCTTATACATAACTTAATAATTGAGAGTGGCAATTCCGCTGGAGCTGTCTGCCAAAAGAAACTGCCTACAGACATCATCACAGAAGCCTCCTCACTTGGGTACTACAGTGTGGGAGCTGAGTGCATATGGTATATTTCATTCATTTTTGTAAAGCATTCTGGTTTGTGTTTACTAATTGGGATGTTATAGTATTTGGCTGCCGGGTTTTGTTTTGTTTTTTAACTTTTGGAAAAATTTTGAAAAGGGGGAATTAATGTGTGTATGTAAAAAGAAATCAGCTAGATTGGGGGTATTTTCTGAACACCCCCACTTGAACACTGCAAAAATGGAATGTAGCATGGTGGCTTGAGTCATCACTTTGGGGCAACCATATCCTAAGAAATTTGTGACAGGATCTGAAGTGTTTCTCCATACCCCAAATTCTTAGGAGCCACTCACAGCAGGCAGCATGTGCTGAAACAAGTGATTATGGAAACACACCTGTATCCCCCTCACCACTGTATTTTCTTTATTAAATTGGTCTGACTTCTCAGCCTCATTTGGAGTAAAAAAGTGGAAATCCATGAACACTAAAGGGTTGCATTGACTTTTTCAGAGAGTAGAAAAAACTTAGTTCTTTTTCTGAGTGGCTGCATAGGTTTGTCAGTTTTTGTTTTTGTTTTCGTTTTGTCCGTTCAATTGTGCCTTCTTTGTGGCATGGTGAGATGGAGGTGCTTCAGGAGATAATGAGTTGTGTGGGAATTGCATCAACAGACCTGTGAGCCTTCAAAGGGGAGGCCAGAGGGTGAGAGAGGCCCCTGAAAGTTCATGTGGTGGGTATGTTCAGCAGCAGAGTGAGGAGATGAAGCCTATATATCCTAACGTTTTGTTGCTTAAACTGTGATATCTCATCCTAGCTAAGCTCTGTAACTCCCAAAACCCCCAACAGTACTTCTACTTTGTACAAAAACAAAGACATATAGCCAATACATGTCAAATGCCAGAGGCATTTGAATTATGCCATGTTTGCAAACTGCCATCCATTGAAATTCTCATCACACTACAAAGACATAATTTGATTACCACCACCACCCCCACCCCGGTTGGCTTGTGAGATTTCCTGTTTACAAGTAGAATAGCCAATTATTTAAATGTGTAGTTGCCATAGTGAACCAGGAGTCACTGAGCCAATGACTTTACCAGCTGCTGACTAATCCTCATCACCACTGTAGATTTTGCTGCATGTGCAGGTCCTTTTTTTTTTTTTTTTTTTTCCTGGCTGTTTTTGTTGCTGCAATACTTTACAAACTTCTAGTTCCTTGAGACTTAGTGACTGTTTGGCATCATGTTAACATCACACAATAGGAAACACCACTTCCAGAAGTCTCTAGCCTCAGTGCTAAAGTACTACTGAAAAGGAACTAGCAAGTTTGACAAATTAAAATTAAAAAAAAAAAAAAGTAAAATAAGTTATAGTGGTCAGGGAATCTCTTTAACGAAAGCTAACTTTTTTTCCAGAGGGGCATATTTTGTTTGGTTTTGTGTTGTTTTGCAATGAAGGATCAACCCAATGCTAAAAGTCAGATGTTACTTGGTATTCCACAGCCAGTGTGGAAATTGAATTGAAGGTAGGTAAGAAGCTATGAGTATGACTTGAAGGAAAAACATGTCCTGTCCAGTGACAGATCAGAGTTTCTTACAAGTTATTGCCTGCCACCCACCTTGTCTTGAAGAACCCTTGCTGCTAACTCTGGGTCCTGCTTTTTATGTGGTCAGAGGGCTCCAAGTTAGAATTTTCTAGATCCTTCTCAATGATACTCTTCACCTAGACCTGACTAATGACCAAACAGTAATCTATCACTGTCGAAATCTTTGTCTCAACCAAATGTAAGTCTTCTCTAGATATGTCAGCCTAATCTCCATGAATCCTCCCCTTTAGGAGTTTTGCATTCATTTAAAGGTAACTGGGGAAAAAATTAATAATGAAATGTAAATCTTTTTAAAACCAAGATAAAAGTACAATTCACACTCAGTTTTAGTGTTCAGGTAGTGTTCAGGTAGCACTCTAATACATTGTACTTTTCACTGTGCTTAAGATCACCAGTTTTTAGGTGAACATAACATGCACTTCTAATGAAAGGGGCTTTTAATTTTCTCAATATCTTTTTTGCATTAAAATACACAGTATTTCAAACATTGAAAAATGTACCTGTTTGGAGGAAAATGATAGGAAAGGTCTTTAGAATTAAGTGTCCAAAAATGTTATGGAATTTGATACCTTTTTAAAAAACTATTATTCAGTTTGGCCCATCTGTACTACTGGAGGGGTGGAATAGGGATGCAGATGAGTTTCACATGCAAAACACTTTAAAATCCAAAATACTACCAGTGATACATGTTAAAGTCTACTTGTAGACTTAAATTAGTCGAGTTACTCAGTTCATATACTTGTAAAATTGTGATTGAATACTGACTCCAAATGTCTATCCAGTAGGGCTTTGTATCTGATTTAATTGTGTGGCAACCAGTTTTACTTGTAGGTCATGACTATACCTGGATTATTCAATTAAGTTAATTTTAATTAAAATATTTATAGTTTGCAGAAATAATTCCAATTAATTGGTTTGTGTGTGTTTGTAAGATCTAACTTCTGAAGAATCTCATACATGGTAGGAATCATCAAAGAGTAATGCTTGTAGCAGAAAAATTTGAAAGGTTTTGAAAGATTCTAAAAAAGCAGGCACTTTCTGAATCAGTATACAAATGTCAGCATTTGATCAGATTAATACTACCTCCTCCCCACTGTTGGTATTCACTTGGTATATATGTATTTAAGAAAAAAGTATGGGAAACTTGTCCAGCATATCAGAAAGGGTTCCCTTCCTTTTGCACATACCTTTTCTCTTCTTATTAACATCATTCTAATCCTAGATTATAGTATCTGAAAGTATTTTCATCAATATAATGTTAGCTGTAAAATGTGTTTATATTATTTTTATTTAGAGCTTCCATTCCTTTTAGTCATTTCTGTGCCTAGAAATGAATAGCCCTGCATTTGAACCACCCCATATGTATGATATCCTTGGTACGCAGGGCCAAGGATTTATTGGTGAGTTGATCTTTTTAGCATAGTCATGATTTTCAGTTGCCTAGACATCAGGTAAAGACCATTCAGTACACTAAAATGTCCTTGACACTCCCTCCTATTTTCCTCACCCCCTATCCAAAAATTGAAAACTCTATGAGTATCTTTTTCAGACCATAAGGCAGACTTTAGTAACTTTCGACTTCTTTAAGTACTAAATGTCTGGCATTTTAAACTTTTATAGAATACATTGTGTTGGACACTGGAATAATACTGTTTATTTTCACCTGTGAAAAATATTGTACTTGAAACACCTCCTTTACATTTCTCCATGTGTGCCATTCACTAGTGGAAATAAATTGTATTATACCATGATCTACTGGCTTTTTAAAACTGTGTTAAATATGCACATTTTGGTATAGCTATTATCATTTGTATGTATATATTGTATATACATATGAGTGTCTATATGTGTGTATAGATAGGTGGATGTAACTCATACTGTACATTTCCATCAGGGCGCTTAAGGTTCTGTTATTGTGTTTGTTATTTCAGTCCTCAGTTAAGGCAAGAATGCATGTGTTTCTTCAGAATGAGTTGCTGGGTTAATATGAGAAGGTGGTCATTAGATGCAATCTTTTCTGTTTTACTCCCTTAGCACTTATGTGGGTAGAAAGAAAGTAAATTTGGAACCATAAGTTGCAATGCAGTAAAATATTGCTGGAAGAGGAGCCAGTCAGTGTTTCTATGAGTTTGTGTTGTGATGCAGTAAAAGATAAGTGATGCAGAAAGAAATGAACTGTGGAAATCCAAAACACTGGTGGTGATTCCTCTGCAAAGACGATGAAAAGAACCAGGAAGTCACACAGTCTCCACGTGCGCAATCTAAATGTGTTTCTTAGGAGTGATGCCATTGATCCTCTTAACTCTTGTTACTCGATTAATAATAATACTTATAAATTTTCCTAAGGACCGAAACAGCCAAGAAAGGAATTACTGCTAAAGCATCTAAGGTTCTCCTAAACTATGAGATCAACAGGAAATGGCCACTGGGAGAGAAGGATATGGTATTGGTGTGGGGCTTTCTCCCTTGAGCTGCCTCTTCTTGCTTGCTAATAGTAAGTTCTTCGTGCACCTTCCAGCCCTTCTGAGCCACTACTATTCAAGCACAGATTTGGCCCAACACAGCAACCCTTTCCTGGGAGGTTTATATGGTCCTGCATTCTGTCCTGTGCGCACAATGTGAAGTGTTTAGTGTGTATTCAAGTCCGAAAATAATATATTTAAGGTATATAAGTGTGAATCTCCTATATAATGATGGAAGAAGAGGTTCTTGTTTCTTAGAAAACTACCATCTCTAAGGAACAAAGCCAAAACTTGGGCTGTCATCTTTGAGCTGCTTACCAACATACAGATCATTATTAAAGAGAAATGAATTCTATTTTGTTTTTCATTCATCCAACATGATCATACCCTTAACCAGGTTGTAGCATTGCCTTTGAGAAGGCATTTACTCCTAGTTAAGAACTGGAAATTTCCCATCCTCTGATTCCTTAAAGGATGAAGAGTGTGCTATATATACACTTAGCAGACTTGCCTCTTGTATGCAAGGACTACTGATTGAAGTCTATTTTGCTGTGTGTGTGGTTATGTTGTCTGCACTTTTATGAAATCACCATGATAAGCCTACATTGGAAATGATTATTCGTAAGGAAGTTTTTATTTAAACACTGTCTAGAAAAAGAAAGTGAAGCTGAGAACTCTTATGTTAATGTACATTTATATTTTCTACTGAATTCTGGGAGCCCCCTTTAAAGTCATGTTGACTAATTTTTTCCCTCATTTATAGTCAAATTTCCAAAAATTTCACTCACAAGGGAAGAGAACCCATTTGTCCTAACGATAGTCTTCAGATTCTAAGAAATATAAAGTAGTATGCACCTTATCTGCCTGTTGTGGGTTTCTTAAACTTGCACTTCCCTCCCACCCACCCAAAAATAGATATCCTTTAAAGAAAATAAAGGCAGAGAAAACTGGGGAGCCACTTACTATGTCACCATCACTGTTAACTGTTTCCCAGCAATCCTAACTTTTTGAAGTTTCAGAGATATTTTTTTGCGTGTATGTATGTGTCTGTTTGATTGTGTCGGGTTTATTTTTTTATTTTAAATATACAAGAGATTCCTCTTTAATAGAGAAAAAACTTAATCCTCTCTGAAACAGGATGCCCACTGGATATACCAACCTGGACATCTGTAGGTAGTTTGCCATGAAAAGTGGAGAGAAGAGACTTCTGAATGAATGAAAAGGGTGTCTTGATGCCCAAGGATTCCCCCCTAAGTACGGGTAATTCAGCCTGCACAGTTTGCTTTTCACTCATAGTTTTTAGCAATTATGAGTGAAAAATCATGTAATTATCTGTAAATATGTAGCTAACAAATTCACCTAGTTTCTGTATTTTTTTGTTTTTGTACTAAAGTTTATAAGTCTGTGCCAGCTAGAGAGGAGTTGCTGTCATTGCTAGTTGTGGTCCTAGCATCTAATCCTGAAACCATCCTAGGTGACATTTTTAGAATTAATGCTTACATGTTGTTAAACAGAGGAAAATGAAGCTTAATTATTGGTCAGGTTTTACATCTTTTGAAGCAAAGTCATTTTTTTTTTTTTAATGATTACATGTTTTCAATCATGAATGAGGTAGGGAGCCTCCCTCCCCCAGTGGCCATGTTTACAGATGTGTGTTTTGTCTATAAAGTGCAAGAGTTGTAATGTTTATGTAAATTATGCAGGTGATAACCTTATGGCTTGGAACTGTTTATTGGGCTCTAGCTGAATTTTCAAATGAAATGAACTATGCTAATTGCTGGCACACTGATCCCATTTCTGGAGCATTTTTCCTATTTCCAGAATTACATATGTTCTTTTGTCATTGTCCCCACTAAACCCTTCTCTGAAATGCCTTGTAGCCTGAAGTTTGAAAGTCTGGTAAACACAGATGAGGGAAATGCATTTTTAAAAATCTGTGAGTCCTCATTTTTGTGCATTCAGTACTCCTATGTTTCAGTGGCAACTCTGAGGTCAGTGGAGTTTAGAAATGAGATACCACTGTTAATGAAAAGTGTGTACTCTTTGCTTTTGCATGGCTTGGCTTAGCTTCAAAGGTGTATTAGGGCCACTTGAAAGCATGAAGACCAGTCGAGTGGGAACAGGTTTCTCTCAGTGGCACATTTTGCTTTTTCTGAGCCCTTAAATACATTGCCTCAGCATGAACATTATTGTTATTATAAATTGCACATGGTCATGGAGTGAATTATGTGATTTAAAGATGTAACTGCTTAATGTTTTCAGATTCTGGCTGGTCCATGTGACTATTTGGCACATATCAAACAAACAGTGAGGGGTTGGGTGTCCTGGAACCCTTCTAATCCCCTTTTTGTCATAGACAACTATATTTAGTTTATTAAGATGTTGGCTGCCCCTGGTATGTTGCCAGATAGCTCTTTTTTGGTACCCATTCCAAATGTGCTTCCTTGAATTTTGTAATATCAAAGAAACTACCACCCCTTCTCCCCAACAACATTTTATGTGTTACACCTTTTATTCCACATTAAATGGGAGTTGTGCCTACTTAGAGTGCCCCACCAATTAGTTACGTATATGTGTTCTATATAATCCAAGCCAGAGACACAAGGCAGAAAAATCTTAAAAAAAAAAAAAAAAATCCACTTGAGGCCAGTAATTTATCTAACAAGATACTTTACCACATTATCTTGACACTTGATATGAGCCTAATAGGAGTTGCAGGTGGTTTCTTGGGGGCAAAATCCAAGTGGTGAGGATATGTGGGGTTTCTATTAGAAGATGATTTTGTTCTTATTTGACCTTTCCTTTTATGATCCTTCTCTGCTAGTTTGGGATAGGTTAATTCTCCAAATTTATTTAGTTTTGTTTTTTATCTTTTAGAGAAATTTTTACAAAAGCAATGGTCTGATGTAAATAACATTTTAAAGTAATAGTGCACATAACTTTCCCAGACTATTCCAACCAGATAATTTGTAAATGCTTTAGAGTTTTTTAAATTAACACTTGTGTTGCTAAATCCTATTTATGTAAGTCTGCTAAAATTCTTAACCCATTTAAAACTTAAAACAGACATTTAAATAATGGATGGGTTACTCTAAGCAATCTAGCTTTCAGAAGCCCCTTGTTTCAGTATATGAAAAAGATAACCTAATGCGCATTAATGAGGTTGAAGAGACTTTGAGAAATATGTATAGTGTATATTTTAAAACAGCTTTGCTTGTATTGTGAAGATTTAAAAACAAACTTGAGATTTTTAACGTAACTATTAACACAGTTTTAACATAAGTTATCCCACTGGGTTTAAGAGCATCTTGAATGTATAATCCTTTTTGTAACCCAGGTTGGTTTCTGCTTTCACCAGTCATCCAAACATATTTATGTTTTTAGTTTTATATACTCATTTCCCTTTGTTTTCCTCAACCAGCATGATTTTTTTGCACATGTATTGTAGAAATTTTTAAAAAGAAAAGTTAATACATCGTTTTCTCTGAATTTTCTTCACTTCTCTCTTCCTTTCTACTAACTCCTTACCTTAAAGGCCATATCGCTCCATTTGCATTATTTGTGCAAATGCCAGGGTTGGTTTTTATTTTTATTTTTGCTATTTACCTAAAAAAAAAAAAAGAAAAAAAGAAAAATGCTTCAGTCAATTGCTTTTTTATTTAAAAAAGAAAAAAGAAAAGAAAAAAAGCTGTAACCTTATCATTTCTGAGTAGACCATTGAGAGATGAATGCACACCTGTAATAGCCCAAGACCAGCTTTGGTGGCTAAAGGGAATATTTTAACTAAGCAAGTTCTTTTCTAAAAGTGGTATGTATTATTCACAAATCTCTTTCAGTTATTCCCACAAGTCAGGGGTCCAGATAAAATGAGGGTTATCAGCTAACTGATATGTTATCATTGAGGTTCATCAATGAATTTGTACATTTCTAGTTCCCTTTGGTGAAGGGAAAAATGATGATTTTGCAAGACCTAGATTTTGGCTTGGTTTCTTGCCTCCTTTTTTGGCAGCCTTCATCTTCTCATCTCCCAAAGCCCTTGAGCCTGTAGGGTTTTCATGGTAGACAAAGGACTTGTGGTCTCTTAAAATGAGGACTGATATTTTGGTGAGAGATTGTGCTGAAAGTGATGTTCTGCCACTTTTACTGATGACTAACTTTAAATATACACAGTCCTCTCAATTTTCGGACCAAACAGATGCCCACAGTGGAGGCTTATCAAGAGTTGCAATGGGGAAGGAGCCTCTCCCTCACTGTCAGCACCGGCTGGTTAAGGTGACTGGACAGATGTGCATTTTCCTTTTGGTAGAAATGGTCCGCAGCACTAACTGGTAAGGCTTATTGTACAGTATATTGTCAGTATTCTTCCGGTTCAACATACCTTATAGCTCATATATAACCTGTATTAATTGTATAGATTGTGCATTTAAAGCTGTTACCAAGTTGTCAGAACATAAGAGCGAAAACAAGGTCATATGTAATATTTTGTTTGTAAGTATCCTTTGTATCATAGCAAAGGAAATGTTTAAAAAAATCAACTGTAATAAAGTAATTTTAGTACACAGAGTGTCTGCTTAGCTTTTTTAAGTAACTTTATTTCCAAAGATAAAATGTTTTTCAATTTAATGACTATTGGATAATCTCAGGCACTGGGCTGGGTGTTGGCTTTATTACAGAAATGTGTAAAATACGGGTAAGAATGAACTCACTGATGTGGACATAAACCCTTTAGTCTAATTGCCGCAAATTGTTTGCTCAGAGAATGAAGTGGCCTGTTGTATTGTGGGTGTGAGGTGATCCTACCTTAGGTTTTAATGGTTTGATGCAGGTTCTTCAGCTTTATATAGACCTGTGTTAGAGCATATATAGTTAAAACTCCCACACACGGGCATGTGAATGTATGCGGTTCTTGAACCTTGTAAAAACTTTAAAAGGTGTTTTCACCCTTTTAAAGTTTTTACATTTTACCATTAAAGTTTTTACATTTAAATATGATTTGAAAATCATATTTTCTGCCCCTGTATGGGACAAATATCTAATCTAGTGCTGTTGCTTACAACACTGTTAAAGTGACTATTTTTGTAAGAAGACTAATTTGGGGAGGAGTTTCATGTCTTTTAATTTAAAAAGTTTTAAGTGTCATTTTTTTTTTAAGATTTTATTTTTTCATGAGAGACAGAGAGAGAGAGAGAGAGGCAGAGACACAGGCAGAGGGATAAGCAGGTTCCATGCAGAGAGCCTGACATGGGACTCGATCCCAGGTCCCCAGGATCACACCCTGGGCTGAAGGTGGCTCTAAACCGCTAAGCCACCCAGGCTGCCCTAAGTGTCATTTTAAAAAGTATTATTGCCCACTTTATTGAATAGAATATTGTCTGGAAAAGCACTTTCAACTTTTTAACATAGCTGTTTAACTCCTAGTGTGTTGATACTGAGCTATTTTGAAATTAACATTTTATATACTGTAATTTGCCTGGGTCAGACAGCTGTGTGGGAGCCAGGATGAGATCCCAGGTCACCTATCGCCAACATCCAACATCCTTGAACTTGGAGGAACTCAAAAAAGGTTTAAGAAACAAGATTTCTTTCTGCTTTGTCCCTACATTTGGGCCTTTCAAACTATAGTGGAAGGAGAGTATCTTAAAATTGTACTTCTAGCCTGTATCCCCTATCAGCAATTCAAGACAAATGTCTAATATGTCATTGTCTAAATGCATCAAAGATACTCTGGGTTATGTTTAGAGGTCAAAGCCTATCCTACCTGACTGAAGAATTTTGAACATAAATATACTACACCATTCCACAGCCCAAGTGGTGATGAGCTAATGCTATCACTTACATCTCAAAGATGCCAGCTGCAGAACAAGGGTTTTCCTGTGTGTATGTGGCCAATTAGTGACTTTAATTGCTACTATGTCTACAGATATTTGTTCTTAATGGTAGAGGGAGACAGAGTTGCTGAGTGGTGAGGCTATGCAATAAATAACTTTAAGGGTGACATTTATAGATTAATGTGCATGGCTTCCGCACAGAGTTGTGTACTAGAGGAGCTCTGAAGACGAGTTATTTTCCCTTCTGTTATATCTTTTACATTATGAAGTCTAAAATGGGCATTATTTATACTGTCATCTCAGCCTGTGATGGACTAGGAAAAGACATGGCATAAACTGCACTGATTTGGGTTCTGGTCTTTAGTTCTATCACTAATAATGGTGAAATCTTAAAGCCATATCTTCTCTGACCATCATTTATTAAGAACTAGGAAAGCAGATGGGTTTTGCCGGAACAAATGAACCAGTGTGAAACCTATATTAGCTATAACAAGATTATTGAGTATATGTATATGCACATGTGTTTGGGAAGGAAGGGGATAGTTTGCCCTCAATTGGGTAACCCAGGACCCAGCTCATATAGGCCCTTCCCAACTTTGCAATGGGCTAACTGGAACTTTTGGGCCTTATCAGAATTGGGGAATATATACATACATACATACATACATACATACATACATACATACATTGGGGAATACATTCTGATCTGAAAGCTGATGCCATCCCATCATAGGGGACTTTGAGCTCCAGTTGACGAACTAAGCAAACTTGGGAGAATGGGATATCACCTACTTTTACTATTCATTATATCCTAACAAACCTCTTAAATTAAGACCTATTAGGGTGCCTGGGTGGCTCGGTTGGTTAAGCGTTCTACTCTTGATTGCAGCTCAGGTCATGATCTCAGGATCCTGAGGTCAAAACCCATGTCAGGCTCCCTACTCAGCAGGGAATCTGCTTCTCTTCTCACTCTGCCCTTCCCTGCCACCCTGTCCCACCTCACTCTCTAAAATAAATAAGTAAATCCTTAAAAGAAATAAGTTAGGGCCTATTTATCATCTCGTCTTTTCCTATGGAACAGTTTGTAAAATAACTTACCCAAAGTCATACAAGTCGCAGATAAAGTAGAACCTAGAACCCACATCTCCAAGCTACTTCAGTGTTCTATACTTAATGCCCACATTACTAACTGCTCAGTGGGAAATATCTCTATGTAGGTACCATTGATGATCAGGGAATTTTGAGCTTGCTGGGAAATTATTAGCCCAGAGCAGAAGGCCTGGTTGTTGATTAAACAGCTGCCACTGGTTAGTGTCAGGGGACACAAGGCTAGATATACAGGAGTGAAGCAACAGCCGGTGAATAGAGAATGTGCCGGGAGGCGTTGTTAACTCCGCAGGTAGGTAAGCATGCGTGGCTCAGTACACATAGGACTTCAGAAGACAAACAGTGCCTTTGTTTCTGGAGATTTAAAAAATAATGACATTCCATTGTTGCAGGGAGAGTGCAATTTATTATTCAGAGGCAAAGAGGTTGGAGAGAAGTTTTTGTTCAACTACACTAGTGATAATAAGTACTAGGGTATTACCTTAATACACAGGAAGGCTGGAGGCAGAGGGGCTAGAGATATTTATCTTTGATGTTAGTGTCTTTTGTTTGTTTTAATGAAATTCCATCTTTCCTTCAAACTTTTAGTTCTTCCTGAACATTTCAAAACCCTCTGGTCACTTTGGCAAGGTTATTTTAATTAAAATCTTTATGTCATCTCCCAGAATCTGGATCAGGTCTGTGATCTCCTTGATTCTCAAGCCAACCAAAAGTCTTTACAACCCACTGAGCTCATTAGCATTATTTTAGTTCACTGACTCACAGATGAGAAAAGACCTTCTATCAAATCTAGGTCACCCTTGGGACATCTGGCTGGCTTAGTCTGTAGTGCATGTGACTCTTGATCTCGGGGCTGTGAGTTCAAGCCCCAGGTTGAGCATAAATCTTTTTTTTTTTTAAGATTTTATTTATTCATAGAGACACACAGAGAGAGAGAGAGAGAGAGAGGCAGAGACACAGGCAGAGGGAGAAGCAGGCTCCATGCAGGAAGCCAGACATGGGCCTCTATCCTGGGTCTCCAGGATCACACCCCAGTCTGCAGGCGGTGCTAAACTGCTGTGCCACCGGGGCTGCCCCCCACGTTGAGCATAGAGCTTACTTAAAAAAAAAAAACTAATTTAAGACACCCTTATTTCTCGGCATATGTCCCCACCATCATGTGTGCCAAATAGCAGTCTAGCTTGCATGTCCCACCAGTGAGATGGAGATTCCTGCTTCCTGAGGTGTTCATTATGTCTTCAGGCACCCCCTGTGTATAACTTCTCCATCTTGTCTTTGCCAATGGTGGTAACTAGGGAAGATTTTTGATGCCATCCTTTGTGGCTTGGCTAGAGAATCACAAATACTCACTGGCATTCTTACCAGGTTCTACTCAAGTGGCCAATTGTATCTGCTTGTTTAAGCAGGGAGAGGAATTCATGCTGAAGTTTATTTCTAAAGGAAGATACCTTGGCACTTAGGGTGGCTGACTGACAAAAGATCTGTGGTCTAGGTGGAAGATGAGTAGGCAGGAACTTCTGACTCTGGGGTAATTTTGAGGCTGTATATAAAGCCATGCTGACACTTCCTGTGTCAAGACCTTTAAAAAAAAAAAAAAAAAAACACACACACACACAGTACTGAAGCCTTAGAAAGGATACCTTCACTCAAAACAGAGATGATATCTCCTCAAGGTGAGGATCTGGTGCTTTGTTCTGCATACTGTCATCTCTGGCCAAGCCATCCTAGAAACCTAGGTATAAATAATGTAAAATACTAACTCTCTAAGAGAATTAAGTTATAGTTAGCACAGTCTTAGGTCTCAGATCAGAAGCCTTCAGAGGCAGTCCTTTGCTTCCTGCATTCTGACCCAATGGGAGAGAGAGAGGACCCAGTCTCCTTCTGAGATCATGCCTCCTCTAAGCCATTGCATTTTGGGGTTTTTTTTTTTCCCTCTGACCACTTGAAGGTGGTTATAAATAATTAAGAGGCCAAAAGGAAGGCAAGCAAGTGAATGAGGACTGTGAGGATCGCTTAAAAGATTCAAGACCTGGAAAACCAACTCAGTCGTCCTTCCTTGGGTTGTCTTACTTTTATTTTGTTGTTTGTTTCTTGTTTCCTCAAACTCAAATTTAGGATTTTGTTCAAGGATCACATATTCTCTCAGAATAGTATGCCTGGGGTTCTTCCAGTGGGTTTTGTATGCTTAGCTGTTCACCAAAGCAGAGCCAATACAGGTGATTCCTTCAGTGTTAGACTGAAGGTCAGGGTCACCCAAACCTGCTTGAACGGGAACTGCACATTCTTGGCAAAACTTGCTTGAAAAAGCAGCATCACTTTCATCACCTTCGGAAGATGAGAAAGAAGCAGCTTCCTGAGATTGGTTATAAACTCACATGGCATGAAGGATACAGAGGAGAAATCCTTCAGGGTCTAGGGATTAGGGCCTTGGGTCCAAGGGAATGAATGGAGCCTGGGCTGTAACTGAAAGAAATATGTTACAGGTATATAGGCACACCCCACCCCTACAAGCTTGCTTTTTTGTAGAAAAGGAGAAGACCAACCACAATTTCTCCAAAAGCTATTACCTTAAAAACCAGAGTCCCATGGTATCTGGCCTAGAGAAACAATCCAAAGTTCAGCCCTTGAGGGCCCCCCATAAGCCGCAGGTTAAAAGCCACTGGGCTGCTTCCCACCTTGCAGTCAGTTCTGAATGATCCTGGGGTCCTGCATGGGGGACTGCAGCACCCTAACTAATTGAAATCCCCACTGTACCAGATGCTGGGGGGAGGGCGGTTGCCAGATGTCAGTAATTCTTCCTCCACAAGCCCTGTAACAAGACTGTAAACCAGCAGTAGAACGGCTTCTTTAGATTTCAGTTCTTGTTATTTCTCCTGCTCAGAAAGGGTAAAGAATGTCAGCTGAGTAACGTGAAGGAGGGGGAGCAGGACATGAGGAAGGAGGGAAGTGATTTTTTTTCATGACAGGATAATGTGCCTTTAATACAATTGAGTGTTGCCTGCATTTCAAGTGAGATTCTAGGATAGTTCAGAGTTTCTTCCTATTTGATCTAGAAGAACAAGGCTGGACTAAGATTATCCAAACCTGAAGTTTCGGCCCCAGACATTCCTCATACTGAGCCATAGGACATGGATTTTGAGAAATATCTCTCCTCTTTAAAATTGCTTTGCTGTTTCTGAGGCCAGGAGGGAGCTTCCTGTCAAAACAGGTATCTTCCTAGATGACAGATTAAAATAAAACTTCAGAGCAAAGCTCTTAGCAACACATAGAACCAGATGTCCTAGTGTATTGTTTAATGGCCTAAATCAAACCAGGACATGCGAATCAATCTGTACAATGCTTTGTTTTACTCTGATCTTCAGCATTATTCCTCATAAAACCAAATACCATAAAACAAGTCACTGAGTGGCCAGGTCCAGGAGGCAGCTTTGTCTACATCTACATGGATGGCCTTTTGAATAAATTGAGCAGAAAAAGTGTGGTAATGTGAAATATTCATAAATCACTGAGTAAGCACTAACTAACCTCTTGGAACTTTTGTTTTCTCTGGTCCCAGCTGTCTCCAGGCTCTGGAAAAAAAAGCAGCTAGTCGTAGTGTCAGAAAAGAGGGAAACCAACTAGAAAATACCAAAGATGCCAGGTTTATACTCTTTACCACTTAGAAAAAGCCCACACGGCAGGAGAAAAACAGCTTTAGCTAGGACTCTGGCGTAATCTCCAGGTACTGGAGGGAGCAGCCAGAGTGCCTGAGAGTCTGGCTCTTTGAGCTAGGGTCTGGCAGGTCCTGTGTGCAAGGACTTCCTCTTCCTAAAATCATCCTTAAGATCTCTCTAGGCTTGAAGTCCTACCTGAAGCCCCAGATCAGCCCAACCGAGACCTGGGGAATGAGTCTGAAAGATAGGACCTCAGTCCGCCAGACACAGACGTATGCTCTGTATCTCGTCACCCTCACCAACCCAGGCTCAGGACCACACTTAACTGCCTCCAGTGCCTTTCTCACACTCACGCAAGACTGACGCACCACACCATGATCTAGGAGCTCATTTCCACAGCTGTGACAGCATGAAGTCAGCAGAGTGCCACAACCACAGAGCCCAGTGAGGGAAGTAGGACCAAGACACAAACATCCTGTCCTCACGACACTGAGTGGCTCCAATTCAAGAATCAGGGTCACAGAGCTGATTATTTATGTGGGACAGAGCTTCCCAATGACATGCAGAAACCCATTTTCCCTACAATCCTTGCAAGTGACAGAGCATTTTCTCCTGAGTCCATAGACTCAAATGGTGCTATTCTTGGCTTATAAGGTCGGTGACAGGAGAGAGTGACAGTGACAGACCAGTTGCTGACCAGGAAGAGTTGGAATGTGTGGAGCTAAGCCTAAGGTAGGAGTGTCCTCAGGATAACGTGAGCACCAGCTCACTGGAAGTTCCATCTCTTTCCACAGACCAGTTTAAGAGAGAGGGGGCTGAATCGGTGGCAAAGACCTGGCCCTGCAGTCCCCTTCCCGTGCTCACGGCCGTGTCAGGACTCTGGCATGTCCAGCCCTGTTCTTCCGTGCAGGACCGGGGGTGTTTTTGGGCCAGGTCTCACCTCGTATACGATCGTTTCCAGCTAAAGATCTCCTCCAGATGGGAAGAGGGAGAGACCTCCCGCTTCTGCAGGGTTCCCCAGCGACGCCGGCCCCCTAGGAATGAAGCCCGATGCCTGCTCAGCCCCTTCATCCTCTCTTCTGTTCGGAAGAACTCTGTCAAGGCCCGGAAGTATTCCAAAATGACCTCATGGCTCCAGGCTGGCAAGGGCTCCTGGCGCAGGAAGCCACAGTGGCCTCCATGGTGACTGAGCAGCAGGAAGAAGTAGGGGTTGCTGTGGAAGAGTTCCGTCGGCAGAAAGTGGTCTGGGGGCCCGCACACGGGGTCGTCAGCACTACAGATACACAACACAGGCACGGCCGCTTCATCCACATCCCGGAGGGGGTCGTTGTGGTCCCAGTAGGTGTCCCAGCTGATGGGGAAACTCTTGGTGTGGCAGAAGAGGGTTTCCTCAAACTCTCGCAGGGAGCGGCTCCTGAACAGTTTGTGGGTGTCCACCGTGTCCTGGAGGGCCGAGGCGTATCTGGCAGCAAGAAGTGGAACAGGGAAAGTAGGAAAGGACAGAAGAATGAGAAAATGAATCGACAACAGAAATTATAGCAGCCTGCAGACCAGGTTTCTGGTCACAGAGGCATTCTTTGGCCATATGGTATTTTTGAATTCCATTTCGTTGTCATCACTTGAAGATTTTTTTTTTTTTTTTAAGGTAATTCTATGCCCAAAGTCGGGCTCGAACTCACAACCCTGAGATAAAGAGTCATACCCTCTACTGACTGAGACAGCCAGGCGTCCCTTTGTCATCATTTAAAGCCAGGAGATTTCACATAAAATGCAGGTATTTGGGTTCTCTAGGGAAATGGAAAGGTCTGGCAACATGGGCTGGCATTTCTCAGGGCAACAAGGGGGCATTTCTTCCCTCATTTCTGTGTCATGGTTCCCACCAGGCCTTGTGTTACCTGCTTAGCCCTGGGGCACAAAAAGACTTTACAGCTGCTGATCTATAGTGACAGCTCTACTCCTGCCCTCAACTCCTGACCCTCTATAGGCAACTTGCTTTGAACTGAGCCCCTCCTGGAACACCCTGGCTCAGAAATTCCAAACCTGCAGGTGACATCCCCCCTATCGTCAACATTTTACTTCAGGTTTATTGGTCTGTTTTTTATTTATTTTATTTATTTATTTTTATAATATTAGTCTGTTTTTTAAAAAGCTAACATGCTGTCTAGATAATAGCAAACAAGTGTGACATTGAGCAGTAGTACAGGTATTCCTAGAGAGGGCTGAGCAGCAGCAGAAGAGGCTCCTAGGAGTATAATTATTTTACAGGGTAAGCTGTAAAATGGGAGCCTAAGAGCCACTGCTCTGGGGAAGAGGGACATTTTTGCTCTTTCCACTTCCATGGAGAGAGCCTGGCACAGGAGGTCAGGATGGGCAGCTAGTGCTTTGAGTGAATTGATGCAGACTTAGCCAGTTGCATTTGGATGTGTGTCTCCAGCAAACATTCAAAGAGGCTTGCCCTGAGTTTTCTATCCCAAACTTCCAGGGCAGGACAGACCCTAAAGGCCCAGATTTCCTCTCCACTTCCCTCACCTTATCTTCTAGCTGGTGTTTAGGGTCAACACTGGTGGTGGTCATTTGGGGATGGAAACTAGCAATGAAGCCACATCAGAACATTTTGTCTTGGACTGCTCAAGTTCTGGGCTGCTATGACAGCCCTTTGGGCTATCATTGGTGAGTTCAGGGCTTGACCTTCTCAGAGCACAATGGGGGCAAAATCACACACCAACAGATTTCTGATTCCTGTCACCTCCAGGCTCAGTCACTATATAAGGAAATATTCTAGACAGATAATCAGTTGTAATTGCTTCCAGAGCCCCATTGCTGATTTGACAAACTGTGGATTAAGCGGTGAATGCCAGGGGCTGCCTCTGCTGCTGGTGGGGCAGGTGCTCAGGACACCCCGGGGGGTGGGGGTGGGGGGCTGAGATGAGGCCCGCGGGCCCCAGGGCAAGAGTTCCTGTTCTAGCATAATGATGCTGAGTCCGACCACGGCCCTTAAATCTGCTCCCCTGGTTCTGTCTAGACTCGAGGGTTTCTGGACAGCTTCGCAAAGCGTTTGCCTCAACTGTCTGTCCTGAACCGTGTGATTCCATACGGTATCCTCGGCAGCCCAAGGCCGCTCTTTCCCACTTGGCCGCCCGCCTGCGGCCTCCGTTACCCACCTGCTGAGGGCGATCTTCTGGTGGAGCAGGAAGCCCCGCTCGTAGGGCCAGGGCAGGCCGGCCTCGAACCACTCGCGGCAGCGCAGCACCGGCGAGATGCACGCGGCGCCGGTCACATAGCTGGAGGAGCCGCACTCTCCCAGGTAGGACAGCAGAAGCGCTGAGCCCGAGCCCTCGCTCACCGCGAACAGAGGGGCAGCCGGGTGTCGGAAGCGGATGTAAGCGACCGCCTCCTTGAGGTCGGACGGGTCGCCGAAAGGCTGCAGCCGGGGGCTGACCAAAGGGCAGCCGTGGTGGCCGCGCCGGTGGAAGATGACCGGGTAGTAGCCGCGCTCCAGGGCGAGCAGACAGAGGCCGAGCACGTTGCGGGTGAGGCGCCCCCAGGCATTGGGGATCACCAGCAGCACGGCGGGAAGGCCCCCCGCGTTAGTGACCCGTCGACCCCGGGGGCAAGGTCCCACGACCCAGTCCAGGGCCACCAGCCCGTCGTCCGCCAACTGCAGGTACTCCCTGGCCAGCTCAGGCCCGGGCCCCACCGGCAGCACGAAGTGGCAGAGGGTCTGCAGGTGGGGCCCGGAGAGCCAGGAGCGCGGGAGCGGCTCCAGCGCTGTCGAGCGACGCAAGGCGCTCAGCAGGCACCGGGCCAGCGCCGACGGTTTACAGATGAGCCTGCACCCGCCCGGCAGCGGCTCGCGCCCGTCGCTGAATCTGTCCGCGGCGCCTCCGCCGTCTGCCTCCTCCCGGTGGTCCTGGCCGGGGGCCCCCGGCACAGCCCTCGCTCCGACGGCGCGCCGCAGCCGCGGGGCCAGCAGGCCCAGCAGGGCGAGCGCGGCCAGGAGCAGGGCGAGGGCGGCGCCCCACGGCGGCATGGCGAGGCAGGAGAGCCCCCCGCGGGCGGCGGGCGGCGGGCGGCGGGCGGCGGGCGGCGGGCGGCGGGCGGCGGGCGGCGGGCGGCGGGCGGCGGGCGGCGGGCGGCGGGGCTGTGCCCTTGGCGAGCTCCCCGCTCTACCCGCGGCTCCGCCCGGCCGCCGGCTGCAGCCCTGGGCTCTCCTGCGCTGGGGTGGCGGTGGGGGCGGGGGCGGGGGCGGGGGCGGTGGGCGCTCCGGATTGGTCGTGGCCCTGCGGGAGGCAGCCAGTTCGGGCCCGGCTCCCCTCGCCCGCCCCCCGACCCCTCCCCAGGTCCTTTGTACAGCGATTGCGACAAGCTGGAGCAGAAGGTGAAAGGAGCCTAGGCCACACAAAAGGGCCGAGGACGCGCCGGCGAGCCGGAAGGGAGTGGGGAGGGCCGCGACCCGAGCAGTGGGGGTGTTAGCGGCCGAGAGCGGGGAGACTCGGAGGCCGAGGATCGCGGCTTGGGGGTGCGCATCGGAGTCCCCGCCGGGCCCTCCCCTCGGCCCGGCTCGGTGTGTAGCTGAGGCGGGGCGGGGGGACCCTGCGTCGCTGCGCCCTCAGGAGCCGCGGCTGAGAAGCAGCCAAAGAGAGACGTGAATAAAGCCCAGCTCCGGAGCAGGCTCTCGGGCTCCCGCGGGGCGGCTGCAGCTGCGGCCGGAGCCACTGGCCGCTCCTCCCTCCGGGGCTTGGCCGCGCTCTCTGACCTCGGTGTTTGTCTCGGCCCCGCGGGCACCCTCGACTGCGCAAGAGCCCGGCGGGGAGGGGGTCGGGCTGCGGGCCAGCGAGCGCGGGGCGGGCGTCCCGCCAGACAGCGGGTCTGCTGCGGGGGGCCAGGGCGCCGGGGGCTGCCAGTTCCCTGGCCCGCCTCTGCGCGCCGGCCGGATCCCCCGGGAGCATGGGGCTCCCCAGGAGCCTGGATTCAGATAATGGAAATCCTCAACACCGCTCCCTGAGAAGGCCTTCCCCAGAAACAACAGCCTCAAGCCGGGGGAAAAGATGCACCCAGGCGCCTGCGAGGGGGTGGCCTGTCACCCTGCGACGGGGCCGTGGCAACGGATAGATTGCAGTTCCTGCATCAGTTCAGTAGCTGGCGTTTACAGGGGAACGAGGGAGGGATGGGTAAGAAACCCCCTTGTAAGTCACGTTCTTGCTCTCTATCGAAATAACCCGTTTTCGCTCTATTTCGAAGTTTGAGGCTGGGCATCTCAACCTTCATCCTCCATTCAGGTTCCCGTCTTTCCTCAAAATCCTGACCGGGGCCAAGGAGAAGGGCACTAGAAAGAGGCCGGCGCCCCCCTGCAAGGGGCAAAGCCTGTGACTCCTACACCTCACGGTGACAAACGTCTCCCGGGGCACACGCTGGCCATCGCTGGACAAACGACAAGAGCGGAGGCGGGCATGCGGGAGCAAAGCAGCCGCAGGCCGGATTCGGCTTCCTCGGACTTCTGGGCCTGGGGAGGGTAGAGGCCAGAGACCCCCCGAAGCTCCTCCAGGTTCAGGCCCTACTTGCGAGGGTGCGAGTGGGATGGACTGAAGGTGAAGCCCTAAAGCGGGGACCCTCTTCCTTCCGCAGCTCAGACTTCATGATTCTGCCGCTCTTCTAGTTGCAGGTCACACTAACGTGTCTGAAGCGGGTTTGCCGGAGGAGCGTGCGGGTCTCCCCTTCGGGGCCACTCGGTCCACTGGGATCCCATTTCCCGCCCTTTGCCCCGCTCCATGATCCCACCCGTGCACTGCAGCTGAGCTCTGCAGGCGGCAGAGAAGCGCGGGGACGAAAGTGCGGGCGAAGGACCGGCCCCCGCCCGCCTTGCGGGGCCGTGCGCTCGGGCCCGGCTCCAGCACAAAACTTTTCCGGCTCTGAGTTTAAGACGCGTGCGCGCAAGGTCCGCGGTTGTGGGCGGGCATTGGGGCGGGGCGGAGGCGGGGCGAGAGGAGCGCGCGGCTGTGGGGGCGGGGCGAGGCGGAGAGCGCGCGATCCTGGGGCGCTGGGGCGCGCGCGCGCGAGCCCGGGGTCTACGTGGGCTTACGGGCGGCGCGGGGGACGGCGCGGGGGGTGCGCGCTCCCGGGCCTGCGGTGCGGGCCCGTCCCCGGCGTACCGGGATGGCACCTCCTCCGCCTTCGCCCCAGCTACTTCTCCTGGCAGCCCTTGCGGGGCTTCTGGGTCCCAGTGAGGTAAGGCGACCGGTCCCTGAGCAGGCTTCGGCCTGGGATCTCAAAGCGCCGTGCCCAAAGTTCCTCCTGGAAGGAGTGGCGCGTGCAGAGGGGATAGGAGTCGTCCCCTGGCGGACTGGGCCTGGGAGGAGGAGGGCAGGGCCCACGCCGAGGCCAGTGCCCCAACTCTTGTGTGCCTTCGACTCACAGGTGGTGGCCGAGCCGGTGGAGGAAGCGGGAGCCCGCTGTCCCGAGGGCCTGTGGCCTCTACCCCCACAGGTAGGAGCCTGGCGAGGGGCGGGTGTGTGTGTGTGTGTGAGAGAGAGAGAGAGGAGAGAGAGAAGAGAGAAGGAGCGGCTCTGGCCTGTGTGTGTGTGTGTGTGTGTGTGTGTGTGTGTGTGAAGGAGCGGCTCTGGCCTCGCCGCGCCCTCACAGTCACCCGCTGAGGACCTCTGCCGGCTCCTCAGGCCCTCAGTCACCGGCGTCTGCATCCCAGCCGAGGCGTGGGGCCTGCTGCCCCCTCCCCACCCCCACACGGAGTTCCCCAGCTGCTCTAAGCCCTCTTTTTCCCCATGCATAGGTGTCACCAAGAGTGGTTTTCGCGCGGATGAGCCGATGGCAGGTGGGTACAAGCCCGGTGCCATCCTTGGTGTCTGCACCAGAAGCGGCGGGCTCTTTGCAGGTTTTTCTCTGCCTTTTCAGCTCCCCAGCTCCATTCTTGACGCTTCCCTCAGGAAGAGAGTGAGCCACGGGTCTCTGTCCTGTGCAGTGCTGTGTCAGGAATTCTGTGGAGTAGCTGTCTGCCCGTGGGCAGGAGGCTGCAAGGGCAACCCACAAAACCACCCATGCCCCAACTCTGCTGTGTGGCTGTGGGAAGCCTCAGGACCCCAGTTCCCTTAAGAGGGGCATCAGTAATGTCCCTGCTCTCCAGGACTAAACGAATTGTGTGTGATAGCACTTGGAGGAAGTAGGAATCTATGTGAGGTAAAGAGTGTGCCTGAGATTACTGGGCACCAAACCATGTATGTGTTCACCTTGCACGCCCGCCTCTGTTTTCATGCCAATGGTCAGATGGCTTCCCTGTCCCTTTGGTTTTCCTTTAAAATATCCATCTCTTTGAAATTTATCATAGCTCCAGGCCCAAAAACCTCATGCCACCTACCTGATTCCTTCCCTCAAACACTCTTTCATTAAATCATTCCCCAGTTTAAAAGCCTTCAATGGTTCTTTATTTCTCACCCTATCATGGTCATACCCATCTGACGCCTCTCCCAGACCTCCACCCCCACCCCCAGGTTTTCAGGCCCTGCTTAGTTAAATAAGCTTCACCTGACATTCCCAAATCTTGGGTTGCTCTTGGGTTGTGTTGGTCTCCTCATCACACATGTGAGTGCCGGGCTCATTCCCACTGCTGTACCTCTGCTGCTGCTTATTCTCTATACCTGGCCTAATCTGACCTGAAGCTGAAGTGGGCAGCTCCCTGCCCTCCTGCAATCCTTCCCATCTACTTCCAAAGCCCAGTGCAAGAGTCAGCTCTTTCTTGAGAACTTGCCTCATCACCCCAGCCCTTATTCACCACCTTCTCTGAATTCATGTAATGCTTACAGCTTTTCTCTTATAACGATAAATCACTTTGAGTTTTATTAGTTTTTTCTTTCATTTGCATTAGTTCTGTTGCCCTGAGTTTCCTTCACATTCCCTGCAAGCAGAGCCCAGGAGTTGTCTTTTGGCATCTCCTATAGCATCTGGCACCGTGCTAAGCATCAGGTCAGCAAAGAATAATTAATAATTGATGAAGTGTTCCCATCGTGGGACCATGCACCTGCTGCCTGACTGCCCTGTATTTGGATGTTTTGGGGAGATATGTGGATAGAATCAATACATAGAAGACCTGGTCTCCATTTGGAAGATGCTTACAGTCTAGACTGGGGTCCTGTGGAACCACTGTTGCACAGTGGGGCTGAGCTGGTGCATCTGCCACGCAGACACTCCCACCTAGGACCCTGTTCCGGGCCACTGAAGTGAGCTTTTACCAAAAAGAGCTGAAGAGTGGGGTCTAACGGCCTTACCTAGGCTTGTGAGCTTTGAGGGGTAGCACCTGATGGAGAGGTGGGGGGTGGGGTGGGGTGGGATGGAGAGGAACAGAGGCAGGAGGGAATGCCTGCCTCTACCCAGGGCTCTCTGTCCTTCCCTGAGCCCTGAAGGTGGGCATCTGGCCACCCTGGGAATCCCTTTAAGCTGGCCCCCAGGATGGGAAACCTTAGGATTGTCAGCGAGTGCCCTGGGCCTGGCACGATGCCTCCGTATTTTTTCTCTAGGCTGAGGATGTCAGCTTCCTCTACCACCCCTGTGCACACCCATGGCTGAAGCTCCAGCTTGCCCTTCTGGCCCACCTTTGTGTGGCCCGGCCCTCACTGGCCCCTGACTCTAGCCTCACTCAGGAGAGGGTAAGTGGTTGAGGAAAGGTGGTCGTCTGCACTGGCAGAGGCTGTAGCCCCATCTGCAAGGGAAGGAAGATTCAGGGACTTCCTCTTGCTTGCTCCCCACCTTCATCTTAGTTGTCCTTTCCTAGCCCCTGGTGTTGGCAGCATGGGGGGTGGTGCTGGAAATGGCGTGGATAGAGCCAGCCTGGGCTGCCCACCTGCTGAAGAGGCGGCGGCGGCGGCGGAGGAGGCAGAGGAAGAAGGCCTGGTTCTGCCCTGATGGTCTTTCTGGGTTGTCTCCCTTGGTCCCAAGGCCAGGGCGAAGGAGGCTGTGCTGGAGAGGGTGTGTGCAGGTGAGGGGTGCTGGGCATGGTTGGTGGTGGGGTCACTGGGTTATCTGGGCAGGAAAAGGGTGACTGCTATCTCTCTTCCCAAAGGCCCCAGCTTTAGCCTTTACTCTGTGGAGCTGGAGGCCCTCCGGTGCAGAGGAGGCAACTAGAGGGCCCAGGCACCTCTCTCCTGGCCGTGCCAAGAGGCGTGGGCTGCGTGCTGCCTTCGGTCTCCAGCCCACCCCCTCAGCCCTGAGGTTCCCCTCTGCTTCTCCACCGAGCTTGGAGGCCAAGTGGCCCGTATTGGCAGCTCAGGGTGAGGGAGGTAAGGCACCCTCTGTGCCCCCTCTCTCCTTGCTGCCTGAGGGTCTGGGCGGCAATGCCAGCTCTGGGCTAGAGACCCAGGGGCCCAAAGGGCAGAGCGGCCCAGGAGGCTGCACCTGTCCAAGTGGGGCTTCCCCAGCCCCTCAGGCAGCAGTGCCTCCACCTGTAGTCCGGGGTCCCACCCCTCGCACGGAGGAGGCCGCTTGGGCTGCCATGGCCCTGACCTTCCTGCTAGTGCTGCTCACTCTGGCCACGCTCTGCACTCGGCTGCACCGGAACTTTCGACGCGGGGAGAGCATCTACTGGGAGCCCACAGCGGACAGCCAGGACACGGTGGCCGGTGAGGAGCTACCCTCCTTACCAACCGCTGGGGGCCCGGCACCTCCCCAGCACTCCTGCCATTCCCTGATCGCCCCACCCCGCCCACAGCTGTGCTGAAGCGGAGGCTGCTCTTGCCCCCGCGCCGGCTCAAGCGCTCCCGCCGGAGACCCCTTCTTCCGCCCTCGCCGGACAGCGGCCCAGACGGGGACAGCTCCGACTGACCTGCCCCAGCCCTGCCACTGCAGTGGTGGTGGTGAAGGGGACCTTTGCCCAGGAGGCCGCGACCTCTGCCACGTGGACCCTGCGCGGGACCGCCCCCTGGCGGGCGGCCGGAGCGCTACCCGCCTAAGCATCACAAAGGGGCTTGTCCCTCCGCCTCCAGTGTGGCTTGCTACCGAGGGTTGAGGGAAGGGGCCCACAGCCTCCCTTGCCTGTATTTCTAATTAAATTATTTTGGTAGAGTCTGGGGCTGAGCTGGTGCATCTGCCACGCAGACACTCCCACCTAGGACCCTGTTCCGGGCCACTGAAGTGAGCTTTTACCAAAAAATCATTAGGCCCCCACCAGCCTGCCTCCACCTGCCCACTTGGCCTTGGCCAGTTTTAGTAGTGGGATAGAACCCGACCTGCTACCATGATGGGGAGGGGGAGGCAGCGTTAGCGACTGAAACCTTATTTCCCAGCTCCTTTTCTAGAACACGAGGGCTTTCGAGTTTTAGGTCTGGAACAGTTGTGGTCTTCATTTGCTTCATGCTCTTGCCAGGTTTTTTTCTCCCTTTTGTGTCTGCCACCTCCCCAATACCCCCTGCTCCCCCCGATTCTGTAAGCATCAGCAAGAGCACATGGTCACTTATTTATTTTTGATACAAATGTACATGACACATGTCTTGACAGCCCACCCACCACCACACAGGTAGAGCCTGGCCCCAGGGGGACAGGGAGAGCTGGTAGGCACTGCCATCTGCCTCTCCAGCTCCCAGGCTGCAGTTCAGATTCCAGATACCCAGATACCACAGGGCAGGTGCTGGCCTCTCAGAGGTTATGGGAAGGGGGCTCTCAGCTGAGTCAGGGACCCCGGGGAGCCAGCCCCAGGCTCAGACGCTTAGTTCTCTGCCCCAGCCAGCACATCCTCCTCCACAAGGGAGGGGGTGGAGAAATGTAGGGAAGTGGTTTTTGTTATAAGTTCATAGAGAAAGGGGTAGGAGTGGGGGGACAGATGAGGGGAGGTGGTGGGTTGGACCCCAGCTGGTTACCAGCAGTCCCTGGCCCCAGGATGGGGAAGGGGGGATGATCCCCAACACTGGTCCTGCTGTTCTGGTCCCCTCACCCTTCATAGAACTCCAGATGGGCCAGGCCTCCGGAACGGCACTGCCGCCCCGCACACTCACACACAAGCACGCAGGGACACTGAGTTACCACAATGTTAAAATTAAGGAGTGGAAGAGAGAGAGAGAAAAAAAACATTTTCCAGTGTTTGTTTGCTGCTAGGGACCCTGGGAACACAGACTGGGGCCAGTGCTCTCGGCAGGGGCCATTTGGCATTCAAGGACAGCAGCAGGGGGGCTGGTGGCTACAGGATGGGGGGACATCCACAGAGATTATGTACAAAGGAAGAGATGCCCCCGTTCAGCCCCCAGTAGGGCTGAACTGGCTCATGGGGGTGGGGTGCCTGTAGGGGGAACTGTCCTACTTGGAGTGTCCCTACCACACCCTCTGCTGAGGGTGCCCCAGAGGGCCAGGGGCTGGGAGTGATACCTTACAGGCCCCTGCACGCTAGAAGGGGGGGGAGGGGAATGCTATGTACAGGAGGAGGTGTGTGGAATGTGGGGGACAGAAGCTCCTGCTACCCCACCTCCCTATCCTTGGGGGGCTTGAGGAGGGCGGGCACTGGGGCACCTGGCTGCCAGGGGAGGGGGGCAGCACTGAGGGCACTTGTGCCAGCAGCTCTGTGAGGGTGGGGATTAGTGTCTGGAGTGGCCCAGCTCCCATGGCCAGTGAGGTCCCAGGGTGCAGGTGAGGGTGCAGGGAGAGTTGTCACTGCTTCTTTTCTCGGGTGGTGATGGTAACCAGCTGCTTGGCGGCCTTGGCGATGTCATAGGCGCACTGGATCACCTGCTGAGTCAGCAGCTGGAAGTCCACAGGGGCACCGGGCTCTGGGGGCACGGTCTTCCGGCATTCACTCTGCAGCCGGTAGGCGCTGGCATTGAGCAGCCGCAGCGAGCTGCGCACAGGCTCCAGGGCTGGCCTCTGGAGGGGAGGCGGGAGTTGGGCCTTAAACTTCAAACCATGAGCCTCGAACATGGCCCAGTGTGTCCTCATCTCCACCTAGGTAGCAGTCACATTCCCTGTACCTGCCCACCCCAAGACCCTTCCCAATCCTGCTCGTCTATCTGGTCCCAGTACCTTTGGGAAGAGAGAGGCCATCTCAGTCACAGCCAAATGGATCTTCTCTGAGCAGGGCACAAAGCTTTGGGAGGAGGGGAGGGTAAAAATTAGGAGAGTTTGCAGGGACAGTGGAACACTGGCCCCTCTTACCCTCTCCAACGCCCAGGGACTGCTAGGAGCCTTGCATCCCACCCGCATACCTGTCATGCTTGAATTCTTGGGCAGCCCGCAACAATTCCTGAATGTTCTTGGTGACCTGTTCTGTCTTCAGGATGACATCCTCTGTGCTGGGAAGCCCAGGGTCAAGATCTCCGTCCAGGCTCTCCAACTCTGGGTGGAAGTCTTCTTCCTTGCCCAGCTCAAGAAACCTCTTCCCTTCCAGTCTGAGGTCAGGGTTAGAAAGAGATATTCCAGTGGTGAGGCTGCTTGCCTGCACCCTCCCAGACACTCCAGCACCCACTCAGCCTTCTTCCCTGGGGTGCCTCACCCAAGCAGCGGGTCCCCACTTTGCGTGTTCTCATAGTCACTGTCAGCACCGCTACCATGGCGGGAAAGCTTGCTCTGGAGGATCAGGGAAGGGGTAGTAGGTGACATACATGTTCATAGACCCACACGGCCCGGCCTGGCCTGGCCGTTTCCATGCACGCATCTCATTCAGCCTGTCCCTTGGGCACTAGGGATGGGAACTGGGAATGGGAATGTTACCGTATGACGGCTTCCTTCCTGGGAACAGGACAGCAGTGGGGAGGAGGGAGTGAAGGGCACAGCTGAGGCTGACACCCCCTTCCGGATCTGAAACCCAGGGGGACTGGAGTCAGTTCTTCCTCCCTGCCACCTGTCTTCCAGTTTCCCAGCAGTAAGGAGGAGGGGGGCGACACGTGTATCTAGTCATCCCTGTGCCCAGCAGCCGGCACAAAACCTGGCACCCACTGGGGCTAAGAACCAATCTGCAGAAATGGATCCACTTCCCCCAAGCCCTTCTTACCCGGTAAAGGCCAGCAGGGACGTGTACTGAATAGATGGCATCATCCTCCAGCTCCTAGGGGATGGCACAATAGGCATCACAGAGGACCCTACGGCAGCTCCAACCCTGTTTCCCCCAATCCTTGACACCCAGAGGCAACTCACAGTGCTGTGGAAAGGCTGTAGCCGGGTGGTAAGCTCGTCCCCAGGTGGGCCCCCAAAGGGCTTCAGGGCAGAGCCTGGTTCATACATGGAGAAGGCCTGGCGGTCCCTGCGGTGGGCACTGCCACCAGGCCCCATCGATGTATGTTCTGCTCTGTCGCTGGGCAGTGGGGGTGTGGGCACTGGCCCCGGCGGCTGCCGAATCTGCAAGTTCTCTGCCTGCAGCTTGTGGATCTGAGAGCACACGGTGGTGTCAGAACCTCCAGAGGCTCCAGGAGTACCCCCACCTCTGGGGGCAGGGGATCCTCCAGGACCAGGATGCTAGAAGCCCCACTCCCACCAAGCCTGCTGCCCTTACCTCCCTCTGTAGCCTCCGAAGCTCATCACTCAAGCTGCTGTTGACCTTCATGAGCTGCTGCACCTTGGCCTCGGAGGTAGCCAGAGCCTTCTTGAGCTCCAGATATTCCTGCAGTGTTACAGCCCCATCGGATAGGTCTGAGGAGTCCATGCTCTGCAGAGCGAGACAGAGGTGAGTCAGTCATCAGGGGCAGGGGGTGAATGCCCACAGAAGGCTCTTCTCAAGGCCATAACCAGCCCCTTGTCCCTGAAGCCCCCAACCCTATAAGGGGATAGAGCTGGCCCTTGATGGAGGCCCAGGGCGGGGCATTGCTCAGACCCGGGCACGGTTGTTCCTAGTGGCACCAGCGCTGCGCAGGGGCTCCTGGTCCGTGTCCTCGTCCGAGGCTACACTGTCGTAGTCATGTTGGTCGTCGAGGTCACTCTGGCTCCGCGCAGAGAGCTCAAGGTTGTCTGAGGGCACAGTCCTGTCACTCAGGATTCAGCCACACAACCCTTCTATCATGCCACCCCAAAAGGGAGACATGAAAGAGAATATTCTAGAAAGATGCCCATGGCCTGTAGCCCTATCCACACCCTTCCCACCTGTGGGGCTGCTCAGGCTCTTGCCCTGCTGTCTCCGCTTGGCCTCGCTGAGAATGTCTATGATCAAGGTGGCAAACTCTCGGGCATTAAAGCGGGCCAACTTCTGTCGCCCCTACAAGGCAGAAAGAACCCGGCTGGCATGACAGGCCCCCTGATAGCCGATAGACGGGGGTGGGAACAAAGCTGCAAGGGAGTCCCCTGTTATCTGGCTCATGGCCAGAGCACGGGGTTGAAGATGACACAGATTCTGGGTGCCGAGGGGAGCTCTCAAGAAGAGGCTGGTACCACCGCCTCCTCCATGAGGCTGCTCACCAAGTGCTCAAAGAAACAGCTTCTTCCCCACATCCAAATCCTAGTGCCAGCAGAGCCCCGAGAGGCCTAGGGCAGGGGAGAAGAGCAGGCCCAGACAACAGCCGCTGAGGAAGGGCAGGGCCCACAGAGCTGGCGACCCCAGGAGAGGAGGAGACTGCCCCAGGCCCCCCCATCCAGCCCCCTCACCTGATTCCGTGTGGCTGAGTACTCGGGGTTCACAGGCAGGAAGGGCACAGCACTGCGCTCTGTCACCAGGGTGCTGTGGTTTTGGGTAGCCAGCCACACTACAGGGGAGGAGCAGGGAGCAAATCATCCAGAGCATCCACGGTGTCCAAGCCCACAGGGTGGAGGTGGGAACATGCTGAGCACAGCCTTCCTCACTCCTCCCCACGCCCACCAAGTGCTGATATTCAAAACAGGGATGGTCTTCAGACAACAAAAGCAAGGCTGGGTCAGGGCAAGGCTGGGCGAGGCTGGCCAGGCTGATGACGAACAGAGCAAGGCGACCCCTTCTTGCCAGGCCCAGCCCAAAGTTTGCGCTGGAATTTGGCTGTGGCCAGGAAGGAGTGATGTAGAGGGAGGGCGTGGAGTGGGACTGGGGAGTCAGCCAAAGTGGGAGGCAGCCAGAGCAGAGATGAGCCCCAGTCCAGGGGTGGGGGCGGAGGAACAGGCTGGCTGCCTCCAACTAAGCACACTCCGCCTGGCTGGGGAAGCTGTCCAGACTGCTGCTCACAGCCAGCAGGGACCGATATGCAGACCTGCTGAGCAGATCAACCCCAGGCATCCCCTCTTGGTCCCAGTGAAAAGACCTGAGAGCCACACCAGGTCCTAGCCCTTCCGCAGCAGGCGGGCAGGTACCCTCATCTCATCCACCCACGACCTTAGATGCCCTCTTGGCTCACCAGCATCATTTTCTCTTCTATCCACCTCGTCATACACATCCATGGCAAGTTCCTCAAAAAGCCGGTTGCTGAGCTAGAGGCAAAGAGGGGGACCCAGGCTTTGTCAGATCAATTGCTCCCTAGTGCTGACAAGGCCAGCCCAACCAAGATGTCATAAGACATGGGAAATGGCTTGTGTCCCCTGTGCTGCCTAGCCCCTTCTCAGAACTGGAAACTGAGGCAGGGGTCTCTCTGTCAAGCTCCAAGGTGGGAGACGACAGAGAGAGACCAGGTCAGAACAGTTAGTGCCCTCATAGATCAGAGGGGGAGCTAGGGCCCTGAAGCCTGCAGAGGGCAGAGCCAGAGTCAAAGACAAAAGGCTGGGAGGGGATAGGGAGGGAGCCAGGAAGGCAGGAAGGAGGGGGACCAATGGCAGGGGTGTAGGTCAGAAATGGGGACAGCTCTAAGCATCAGGGGCCTGTCCAAGCAGACTCACCGCCTGCAGCTTCTTCTTGGCGGCTTTGGCCAACTCAGACAGGTCTAGGCTGTGGATGAAGGAGGGAGACGGGAATGGGCAGACATTAGAGGTGGCCAGGCCCCTGCCTGTGACTCCAGAACATGCAGGGATCCCAGGAAGACAACATCCCAGATGCTGCACACCAAACACCCCCCCAGCCCTCCCAACCTCCAGAGCCTGCTCCCGCAGCAGGCACCATATACCTCTGAGACATGCACTTTTGCCGAGATCTAAGTCCAGAGGGAGGCAGCAGAGGAAAGAACAGGACAGAGGCACCAATTACCCAGGAGCAGGGCAGTGCAAGCCTTCCCGGGGCAAACTCATGCCCACCTCTGTGCACACGTGAGCCCCAGAGTGCACACACCAGAACTCGTCTCCCCCCACAACCTGCTCCTCCACAGGCTTGCTCTCTCCCTCTGTGTCCCACTCCCTGGGCACCTGTGTCCCCGGCCCCGGTGGAGCTTCCCCCAGCTTCTGCCCTCAGTCTCTCTTCCCTAGGCCTTTGCCAGAGTTTTTTTTTTTTTTTTTTAAGATTTTATTTATTTATTCATGAGAGACACAAAGAGGGAGAGAGAGGGAGAGAGGCAGAGATACAGGCAGAGGGAGAAGCAGGCTCCATGCAGGGAGCCAGACGTGAGACTCAATCCCAGGTCTCCAGGATCACGCCCTGGGCTGAAGGTGGTGCTTAAACCGCTGAGCGCCAACCGCCCCCCCCCCCCCGCCCCCGGGGCTGTCTGTTTGCTAGAGTTTCTTCATCCATCTTCCCACTTCTGATCCTTCCCCTACAATCCCCTTTCCCACCCAGCAGCTGGGGTGATGTTTCTGACACACTGGGCCATGCTTTTCCTGGCCTTAGAAACAACTCAATAACAAAATATGTGTATGGGGCATACTTTAACCGTACTTCAACAAAAAGCTCACTTAAACAATATGCTATGTGCTTGGCATGCATTATCTTACTTAATTCTCTCAACAGCCCAGAAAAGGCAGGAACTCTTGCCCTCATTGCCACGAGGTAACTAAGAGAGGTCAAGCAGCCTGCCTGAAGTCAAACAGCCAATAAATGGCAGAGCTGACTCCACACGTCAGTGCTTGGAACCCTCTCTACTCCTGTGGGGGCTCACAGGACTGGCCATTCTCTCGCCTGTTTCTATCCCAGTCCTGCTCCTGGGATTCCTCACACTATACTCCAGCCCCACAGACTGCCTGCAGTTCCCTGCACAGCACTTCCCACTTATATCATCTATGCCCTTATTTCTCTTTCGGTACTCCCCAAAGGGAACTACAGCTGTCTTGAGTAGGCGGCCTCCCTCTCCATACTGCAAGCTCCTTTGGGGCAGAGATCACGTCTGAGTTACCTCTGTGTTTCAGGGCCGAGAACAGTAGCTGGCACCGGGACGGAGCTCGGTTACCATTTCACTGAGTACATGCCGATATGTTTGAAACACACACACCAGGCAGAGTAAGACCAGAGAAGCAGGAGGGACGCTCGGCGTCTCAAAACAGAGTAGGTTTGGGTTCAAGGATCCAAGCTGCCTAGGCCTGACCATCCCTGTCTGCCCACACTGGCCTTCGGAGAGGAAGAGAGAGCCTCCTCTCTCTCTCTCAGACCCCCAGGCCAGCTGGCAAAGCCTGGCGAGGCTTGGCCATCAGAAGTGGCCACTAGGTGGCGCTAGCATCCATCTCGTAAGCTGAGTGAGTGGTCCCCACAGCCTAGGCGCCTGAGATCATCAGATCAGAGGCAGAAACACCTCAATAGTACTGTGCCCTGCACCCCAGCCCCTGCACAATTTCTGAGCACCCCACAGAGGCCTGGTCAGCAGTCCCGAGGTTAGTCAAATCCCTGGAGCCCACCATCTGTTCACCGAAGAACAGAGGTTTGTCTAAAGATTGTACAGTGGGGTGAGTGCCACTAGAAATAAGTCCGCAATCCACCACTCCTAGGGAAGGTGTTCTTGTACTCGAGCCTGTGTGGGATAGCCATGGGGCTCAGGCTGTGCTGGCCATATGTTGAGCTGACATCTCTCACCTGCCTGGGGGCCCAGCATCGGCGAGTGAGGACTGGGCAGAAATGCCAGCCCCCAGAGAGTGGAGGACCCTACAGCCTGGGGAGATGGAAGGGTGGAAGCTCTGGGCTCAGGCACCCACATGGCATCCAACAGCCTCTGGGAAGGGGCATCAGGTGGGCACTCACCTGTCAGCCATCTGTGGGATGATGTAATGCCCATTCTTGTGATCTGAACAAAAATAAAAATGCCAAGTCACTGGTGCAAGCTGGCCTGGGCAACTGGGAGCCCATCGCACTGCCATGAGCAGGGCTTGGCACCCAGAAGTGTCAGGGGACAGGGAGGAGGGCAGGCCACCCCCAAGAGCCATGGGAGCTGACTGAAGTTGTGCCCACCCCCACTCCTATCCCAGTGTGCTGTAGCCAAGAGCCTGCATCAATTTCACAGGAGCCAGTTGCCTAGCAACACCGTTCCCCAGCCAGCTTTGTCACCATGGCACCTGCTGCTGGGGTGTGTCTGGGTCCCACCTGCCTGGCCCTCCCAGGCCTGCCCGGAGCTCTGCTCACCCGGCTTGCGTCCACAGAGATAGAAGGCCAACCGGTCAGTGAGCTCATACTGGCACTCGACTAGCCTTTCCGCCAGCTCATGGTGCCCCGCCTGCCTGTGGGGAGGGGGCATGCCTCAGCCCTGCAGCAGCAGCCTAGCACCCCCACCCGCCAAAGCCTCACCCACCATCTGACCCTCACCTGGCATAATCAATGGGTGTGCGGCCATTCACATCAGGAGAGCCTGGGTCAGCCCCATACACCACGAGCAGCTCAGCCTGTAGTGTCTGCCCCGCCTTGGCAGCCACGTGCAGAGGTGTGGTGCCCTTCTCTGGATGGAAGAAGTTGGCTTGGGCACCCAGGGACAGCAAGCGCAGACACGTCTCCAAGTTGCCTGTCCGAACACTTGAGTGCAGTTGCTGCAAGGAGCAGAGTGTGCCACTGATGTGTGTATGAGGCCCTGCCCCTCCTCAAGCTGTACCACGTCAGGCAGCTGCTGGGACTCCTACCAGCTCCAGGGGCCCAGCTGAAGTTGGGTTGTCAGGGAGGACAGAGGACTTCCCCCAAGGAGTTAATGCCAAACAACAGCTGCCATCAGTCACTGGCTACCTGGGCTGCGAACTCTGGTTGAGACAGATGTTGTCTATGAGGGAGATGCTGTTCGTTCTTTCCCATTTTACAGAGGAGACTGAGGCTCTGAGTGGCTAAGAAATGGCCCCAAGTCTTCACAGCATTTGAGTGGCAGATGGAGGATTTTAGCCCTGTTGTGTCCACTTGGGAGCTGAGGGGCCTTGACCACATGCTACCTGACCACACAATCTTGTCCCCCTGCTGTACCCCCTATTCTTGCCTGACCTGAACACCTTTGAGGCCTAGGGCTCAGTGGTGATGCAGGAGAGGCCCTAAAGGGTGTCACAGGTGACAAGAGAGGAGGCCCACCCATCCCCCATGGGGCCCCTCCAACCTTGCTGAGATCTTTGGCAGTCACCCCATCATCGTCCCGGCAAGGAAGCTTGTGCACAAACGCCAGCATCTGGTACTTGGCCCTGATGAATTCTGACTTGATGGGGCTGGGCAGGGCGCATAGGATGCGACGGTGAGCAGAGCAGGAGAGGCCAGTCACCGGTCCACCTCTTGGACCCGCATCTCAGACCATGCACCCCCTGCCACCACCCCTCTGGCCCAACTCACTGGACTTTGTCTTGGGGGTTGGCTTTGCGCCGGCCACTCTGCACTTGTGCGGGGTCCAGCAGGGAATGCTCCCAGATGGAGTTGGCCCCGTTGCTGGCGAGCGTGTGCACCATCTGCAGGGAAGAGGTGCCAAGTCAGGGTGCCCACTGTGCACCGGCTACTGGGGAAAACCCCTCCAAGTGCTGGCTGCAGCCAGCGGAGCTAGAAACAGTACCAATGGGCCTCCCGTGTACCTGCCACCGGTGCACCTTCAACCAGGCGGGCCACCTGAGCCTGTGGGTCCCACTTGGCACTTCAGGTGGCACAGCAAGCGTGCCAAGGCTCAGAGAAGTTAAGTGACTTGCTCAGTGCTACATGGCCAAGCTAGTACATGGCAGAGCTGGGGTGAGTGCCCAGATATGTAAGACCCCAGTCTTACAAGCCTCCTGTCTGCATGGCTAGCATAATGGGTGGAAAGGGTCAGAGTCAGGTTCTGCCCCAGGTGAGTGCTGCCCTTTGGAAGCTGCCAAAATCCTGAGCAGTGTGAGTGTAGGGGGAAACGTATCCATGCTCAGCACATTCTGCAGAATGAAGACCCGCCCGGCCTAGCCCCGTACCTGCAGCAGTGTGGGAGGCCAGGCGCTGTGGCGAAGGTGCTTGACGATGGAAATGTGGCGGCCCAGGCTCCGGTGCACACTGCAGCACTCGTCACACACCAGCACTCCCCTGCTGATGGAGGCCCAGCCAGGGTCTGCCGGTGGGGGAACCAGGGTCAGCCAAGGCTAGATCACAGGCAATGTCTCCTGGGCACCTGCTCTGGGCTCACACCATGCTCACACGTTCCCTTACTCAGCTTCCCAAAGCCCCAGGAGCTGGGACCATCAGGGCACACAGGTTACTGATGAGGAAGCTGAGCCATGGCGTAGGAGGGATTTCCCCAAAGGCTCACAGCAGGTGACTGGCAGCTGTGACCCTGCCTACACATCTCTGCCTGTCTAGGGGTGAGTGGGGGGAGTGGTCCCCAGGGTCTACTCGGTGGGCATGTCTTCTTGTCCTGCAGCCTTTCCCAGGGAACAAGACAATTGGCCTAGCCCTTCCCCCGGAGGCAGGAATCCCCTAAGGGATGCAACATTGCTGTTGCGTGCCAGACAACCCTAGGTACCCCTCCTGTGTCTGGGTCAGTGCCACATGCCTCCTGCACCCAGGCTTCTGCTGGACCCACTGGCCCACCAGCCCGACCCACTGTATGCTTCCATGGGCTCCTGCCTCTGTCCTCATCTTGGCAGGCAAGAGGCCTTCTCATGCTGAGCTTCCTGGCCTCATCACTGATGGGCTAAGCCGGAACCCCTCTTAACTGGGATGGAGAGGGCAAAGGAACTAAAACTGGATACCCACTCTGTACTAGCTGGGCCTGTATGCACGATGTCTCTCACAACTGTTAGGCAAGGCAGGAAGTGCTACCCTTGCTATACCAATGAGAAACAGTGGCTCAGAGAGATTAGAGTGCTGGCTCAAGGTCACAAAGCTAGTGAGTGGGGTTGCTGGGATGTGGAACCAGCACAAGATGCAAGAAACCGTGCCCTGTTCACCCCACTGCTCTCCTTCTGCTCTGCCCCTAAGGAAGAAGCCCCAAGTGGGCAAGGGCCCTGGAGGGCACTCTCCACTCCTTGGAGAGAAGCAAACTTTGGAAACAAGAAGAGGGGGCCAGGATAGGGTCCTTCTCAGGGGCAGGGGAGATGTCACCCATCCCCGGCCCCTTGGGAGAGGGGGAGGAGACAGCTGCATACAGCTCAGGCTGTGGAAAGGTCACAGGGGAGAAAGCAGCCATTGTATGCCTCCAAGAGTGGGGGCAGGGAACCTCTCTCCCAGGACACTGTGCTCTGCCCAGGCCCCCTGCCCCAGTCTCAGGAAGTCCAGAAGTAGGCCCCCCAGCGGAGGGACAGGCTTGGGATAACGAGAGTCTCTCCAACCAGAAGGTGATTCCCAGACCCTCCCCCTGAAGGACTTCCATAGAAGTTCCAGGAGAACTGTAAGGAGATTGAGTCAGGGTGAAGCCTGAGTTCTGCCTACAGCAAGTATTCCCTCTAAGGAGACAGGAAGAAACAAGAAGTGAAAGAGGGGGTTCAGCTCTTTAGGTCTGGGCTTCTTTGGGCAGCCCCTCAAAAAACAGGACAACCAGCTGCCTGTCATACACCTTCCTGGGAGTTGACTTCAGAGGCCCATGAGGAAGGGACTCACCACCTGTGCCAAGAGGGGGAGCCTAGGACACTCCTTAGTATTGGCTTTCCCCAAACAGTGAGGCACCCCAGTGAGCCACATGAAAGCTCCCTCCCCCCACTCCCAAGCACCACTGGGTGAGGGGTCTGCCCACCAGCCACCTCTGGCAACTCAAGCAGGAAGCTGGAAATGACGCAGCCTAAATTCCTCTTGTTGAAATGGTGGGGTTTCCTGTAAGCGGGGAGCCGCCCAGGCCAGGATCATAAATGGGCCACCCTGAGGCCTCCACCCCAGGCCCACAGCCCGACCAGAGAAGCCAGGCCTCAGAGGACTGCACAGATATCCCAAGCCAGGCCAGACATGGTAAGAGATCAGGAGTTGGGGAATAAGGTCCAAGGCTTTGCTCGGTACTCTCCCAGCCTGGGGGAGGGGTCCTACCTCTCTTCCACAGTGGCCTGAAATAGGAAGGTTGAGCAGGGGACACTGTCCTGGCCTGGGGCACACCAGTGCCAGCTCAGTTCTTGATTACACAGATGAAAAGCCCACCCTAACTCTACTGCCTACTTCTTATATGCCCAAGGGGCCTTGGGCCTACCCAAACCGGAGCCCTTAAGCCCCACTTAGGCCACTTCCTCAGGCCTGAAGGGCTTCTGTAATTCAAATGACTATTGCAGTTTAAGGTTAAGGAACCTTGCTCCCAAAAGGCTCCCTAGATCATACTTGGGGTAGAAAGGACAGGGACATAAGGTGTTTTGTTTTTAATAGGCTCCATGCCGAAAGCCCCAAGGTGGGGCTTGAACTCACAACACCAAGAGTCACATGCTCTACTGATTGAGCTAGCCAGGTGCCTCCAGGGAACATAAGGTTCAGGAGATGTGGTGACCTCAGTACCCTGCTGAGATCCAGATGCGGGTCTGGTGTGTGTGGGCAAGCGGTAGGAGGGATCCTGGGATAATGTTAACTAATCATCAAGGCCTCTACTAAGGTGAATTCATGTTACCGCCCAAAGCCATTCCTGGCCTCTAGGGGCAGTAGGTTTGCTATAAAGGCCAGGGTCTCCTGAGCAGATCCTCACTAGGAGAGAGAGAATTCTCTGCCACTCTCTCTTTCTGTGGGTCTCTCATGAATGAATAAATAAATCTCTCTAAAAAAAAAAAAAAAAAAGGAAAAGAAAAGAGGGAGAAGCCCACCATCTTGAAAGCAGGCAAGAGTAATCCATGGAAATAAAGGTCAGAATGGCCAGAATGGCAGTTACCTTTGGGGGGTGTTGACTGGGAGGGGGCAGAGGAAAGGCCCAGAGAGCAACAGAAATGCTTTACCTTCAGATGGGAGTGGCTACTATGCAGGAGGTAAACAGGTAAAAAAAAGCATCCATCTGGCTCAACAATAAGGTGCAGGAACTTTGCTATGTATAAGTTAAACCTCAATAAAAGAGAAAGAAAGTGCCCCCCCCCATTCACTCCTCCCCGAACCCACCATCTACATTATGAAGAGACAAATGAGCCTGCAGGTTTCCAAATGTCCCCTAGCCAGTAGCCATTCTTGCTCACCCAAGTGCCTGGCACCCTGAGGTTCCACTCCCATGACCTGGGCTGCCCAGGTGGAAAAGCTGAGATGGAGAACCATGGGATGAGGAACAGGCCCCTGAGCTGGATCAGGACTGTGAGCAGAGCGAGTGGAGGGGAAGGAAGGGGGGGGGGACACATTCTCCGGGGTTCCTTGACTCCTGCCCTCTCTTGGACACCCACAGCAGACAGGTACACATATGGTGCCTGATGACTTTGCGCAGATGCCATAGCAGCCATGCTATGTCCAGCCGCCTTACAAAATACACTTGTCACTTGTATGCCCATGCCTGGAAGCAGAGGGAGGACGAGGACCTTTGCAGTCAGCCTGTATCTCACCTTTCACCTCTATGGTCTCCTCAAATTAACCAACCACAAAAAAGGCCACAGCCCCACTCCTAGGGCTGGAACCCCATTCACAGTGAGAGAAGCCTATGACTGGGTAGGAGGCATGTGCCTATGGGGTCCCAACTGTTGATCACCCTCAAGCCTTGTTGTACCTGGGCTGCTATAGTTCCCACACTGAGAATGCCACTCCTTGCGTCCCACAGAGATTGGGTCCTATGGTGGGGAATGGGGGAGCCCCAAGTAGCCAGCTGGGGTCCTGATAAGCATCTAAACACCCAGGGAGGCTCAACATGTGCTAGACACCATGCCAGGTGCTGGGGTAGAGTGATGTGTAAGACTTTGTCAGCACCCTGCCTACCTCACCATCCTTACCCCCTGCCTATTCCTGACATGTATTCTGGGTCAGGGGAAAAGGAGGTACCTGGGGCACGAGCAATCCAAGACATCAGATACACATCATTCCTCCCCGAACCCATTAGGCATCCATAGGTTTCAGACAGTCAAATGCAGTGGAGAAAGGAGAACTACCTTGCTGATTCTGTCCTATGTCCCTTTGGCTGAGAATGAGAACCACAGACTTGAAGATGGGATGGTCTTCAAAAACCATTTCTACTCCCAATTTCTTTGCTTCACAATTGAGAAAACTGAGGAAGAGCCCTGCCATGGGTCACAGAGTAAGCTGACAGAAGCACCCTCCCCCCAGTCCTTCTGGACCTTCCACCCTCACCCCCATGCTATGCCCTCCCTGCAGAGGTTTACACAACAGCCTGGGACACCCACATAAGGCAAGCTCTCCTCTTGGCCCCTCCATCCTCAGACCTGCATGCGGCTAGATGAAGATCACTGTTTCCAGCTCATTAGGATAAGGATATGTAAGCCCAGATAGCTTCTTGAAGGCCCTCTAGATCATGACATGCCCTGAGAGAAGTCCCAGGGTCGCAACCACCCACGGAGTACCATGCCTCTGCCAGGCATCCACAGTCACCAAACACTTGAGCTTGGAGCCATCGGAACCACTGGAGTATCTGTGGTTCTCAACCTGTTGGGGTCTTAGGCCTGTCCTAAGGGTGGCTCAAAGTTATGGGTGCATGGAACAGTACCTCACAGTCTCATGTTTAATTATGCCCTCAGTCCCCCTGGAATTCACAGACACCCTGAGCCTGCCCAGAGGTCTCCTAGGGAGTTAGCTTCTTTATTTTAAGGAGAGGATGGACAAAAGCCACGGCTTCCTTCCCCAGGCCAACTGCTGAGCCCCATCACTGGCATGGTCCTCCCACATCAGAAGGTAGCAGCCACTCAGGTCACCACTCCTCACTTCCTCAGCTGGTCAGGGGGGGTTTCACATCAGCCTGGACCTGACTGTGCCGGGGAAGAAGGGAAACACCAGGGTAAATACAGCCAGGAGGCTGGCCAGGAAGCCAGCGATATCCTGGGTACTGCTCCTTATCCACTTCTGGCCAGACTGGGCTACACAGGGCTAGGAGGGGTCTGTGCCCAAGCTGGGACAATGCTAAGCCCACCTGCCAGGGTTAAGCAGACCTTACTGGGGCATAAGAATAGCTGAGTCTAGTGGCTCCCAGGCACCAGGCAGCCTGGGGATGCCTGAGAGAAAGATGCCCAGGCTGTACTGGCCCTCAACACCAGGCCCTGCAAGTAGCCCCGGCCTTGGGAACCAGGGGCAGGCAGTCCTAGGAGTAGCTATACCGCCTCCCCACCCCCCCGCCCCCATCTGCTCCCAAGGAAACACTCCCCCAGCCTCCCCTGGCCCATCTGCCCAGCTTTCTGCCCCTTGACCTCCGCCACCTCAGCGGGCGCCCAGACCATGCGAGCAGCAGGTGCAAGACGCGGGGGTGGCACCGAGATGACACAAAACCCCACTCGCCCCCACCTCCTAAACCTTGCGGGCCTCCGCCACAGCCCTCCTGCCACCCCAGGCTGGCGCTTCCGTCGGGATGTAGAGATGGGGGTGGGGGGCAGCCAGCCGCCTGCCTCCCTCAGACTCAGGGGTGGCGCCGGGAATGTCCTTCCCCGCTCGTCCGCGGACGCGAGGGCACCGGGGCCCCCCAGCCGGCCCTCCCGCCAAGGACGCGGCTCCGCAGTGGCCGGGCGGGGGCCGAGGCCGCAGCCCCCAGCCCCGCGCCCCGCCCCGCCCTCCGGCCCCGCACGGCGCTCTCGCCAGGCCCGGCGCCCGCCCGGCGGCCTCGCAGCGCGGTCCCGCCCCCGGCCCGGCCTCGCTTACCCGGGGCGCTGCAGTCCGCACACACCTCCGCCCGCGGCCCCTTCCGGGACATCCTCAGCGGCGACGCGGCCGCAGCCCTCTGGGCCAGCGTGGGGGGCGCGGGCGGCGGGCCCGGGCGGCGGCTGCCTCTGCTGCCCGGCCCGGCTCCGGCAAGGCCCCGGCTAGGCTCCGCGCGCCCGGCCAACCGTCCGCCCCCGGGGCTGGCCCGGAACCTGCCGTGCCCGCCTGCCCGCTCGCCCTCCGGCGCCCTCCGCCCCGCGCCGCCCCGCGCCGCCCCGCGCCGCCCTGCCGCCGCTCGCTCTCCCCGCCCCCTGCGCGGCTCCGGGCCGCTCCTGCAGGAAGCGGCGCAGGCCCTGCCCACCGGGGGAGGGGCAGCCCGCAACCCGCCCCGCCGCCGGGCCCTGCGGGCCGCGCCTCCCGGAGAAAGGAAGCCGGGAGCGCGGGCGGGAGGGGGCGGGGGTGCTTAAAGGGGCCGCGGCCGCGGCTCTGCAGGCCCTAGAGGGCAGCGTCGCCTGCGCGCGGGGCCTCGCCTCCCTCGCTCCCGACCCCGCGGCTGTGTGAGTTCCCCTCACAGCCCTCTCCTCTTCGCTTTCCAGGTGGAGGGTAGCCCGAGGGGCTCAGGCCCGGGGACGGTGACCCTTGGGGGACCTGGGAAGAGAGGAAGGAGCTAGAGGCCCAGGCCCCCTTCCTCGTCAGAGCGCTGTGGTTTGGGGTGCCCGCCTCTGTGTGGCTGAGGTGAGGTGTGCGACCTGGTCCCCCATATATCCACATCTGTGTGTCCAGGTGTGTGTGGTCACACCCTTGCTGCTTCCGCACAAAGCCAACAATATGGACGCCCAGGTGTACCCCTGCCTCCCAGCTAAAAATACATCTATACCTCATCCATGCTGCCGTCCCGAGAGGAAAGAATCTGGGCAGTTTTTAAAGACCTCCCGAGGGGTGACCACTGTGCCTGTGGGCAGTAATATCCACTCTGCATTCGTCTTGGATACCTCCACGGTGTTTCTGGGCCACTGCAGGTTTGTGTGTCCAGGGCGTGTGCATATAACATACAGGGACCTTTTCTTATGGTGGCCTTTCTTCCTAGACTTCACACGGAGACGGCAATAGGCGGGGGGACAGGAAGCGGAGGCGCAGGCCGCACGTGGGTGCACCCCTGCACTGAGCATGCTCCCCCATACACGTGTGCCCCGCGTGCACCCAGCCCCCATCCCTGCAGCAGCAAAATGCCAGAGCGCTTTGCTTCTGGGGCCAGGGCCCGGGTGGCCGGGACCAGGCCTGGGGGCCAGGTCAGTGGTGACCAGAATTAAGGGAAGATTCCCAAGGGGCAGGGAGCCCTTCTCAGTAACAAGGGGGAGAAGGGGAGTCCTTGGGCAGGGGTTTGGGAGTTGGTCGATTTTATCCCAGCGGTGCCAGAACAGCAGTGGCTTGTGGGTGGGCAGGCTGCTTCCCTGGGGGAGACAAGTAATGCTCATGAGTCACACCACCCGAAATACAAGCAAAGCTGCCTCTATCGCCTTTTGCTGCAGCCCAGATTGACAAGTTTGTTTGAAATCGCGATCCACGGGGTATATTTATAATCGCACCTTTAAGAAAAATCTTTTTGCAGGCCTCTCCTCCCCCCACAGCCAGCCGCTCAGCTGGCGGGGCTTCTGCAAGCGAAGATACCTCGCGGTGGGGGAGCACCACCTGCCGCACGGTGCCGCACCCACACGGAGAAGCCAGTCTGTGGGCTTGGTAGCCCCAGGCTGGACGACGGAATGGAGCGGCCTGGCCGCTCTTCCCGGCGCCCCCCACCCCCACCCCCAGGAGCGGTGGCCGCCCATTCACCCCCGATCGACCCCCAGCTATGGAATTTCATTTATTAAATGTCGAGGCGGCTACTGGCAGCTCCATCGCTTGGCTGTCTTTGTTTCTCTGCTGTGTGGGCGCGTCTCGAGCACGTGGCAGCTGGAGGGCGCAGACCCGAGGAAAGGCGACCTGGGTTTGGTCTAGGGCCGCCTGGCAAAGAGACCCGGCTGCTAAGGGCATAGGTCCCCCAATCCTGGCCGAGCTCCCCCTCTCCCAGAACCCCAACACTTTTCAGGGGAAGAATGATTCACCCCGTCGCCCCCTCCCGCCCGCCAGCTCTACCTCCGGGCTGGCCCGGGGACTACCTGGGAGTGGCCCAGGCAAGGAGCCACACTCTAAACTTTGTTCCGGAAGACCCCAGCCCCGCCACTGCGGAGCTTCTGGGCCCGGGACTAGGGATAAAAGGGTTCCGGGATCTCCCTCTGGAGACGTCTCCACCTCAGGAAGCAGGACAGTAGAAAAAGAAATATGAGACAAGGTTCTAAAAACAATTTAATGAGGAAACAAACGTACAGGCATTCTTCTGGCCACTCCTAGCCGTCCCTCCCCCGCCCCAGCCCCTTCCCCAACTCCGGCTGCAGCCACAACACTCTGCTGACCCCTCGTGGTGGAGGTGGGCAGCGGTTCCAGGTTGCCCGAGACGCCGCCAGCTGGCTCCTCCCAGGCTGGAGAAAGGGGCGAGGCAGTCCGTTCCTCCTTTATCCTTTCCCGCCTGGGCCTGGCACCGCAGGGCGTGGAGGAGGAAGGAGAGAAGACCACACAAAGAAACCTGAGAGAGGCGCGGAGAGTTTGCAAGCTTTTGCTAGCACCTCCCACACAAACATTTCTTGGATTGTTCTAAGTAGGGCTGGTATGGAATCCCTAATTCTTGTCCTGTTCTAAGGTGGACTCAGGAAGGCACAGTGCCCGGTCCTGCCACCTGTCTCGGTCCACCCGGTTGCGGGCCGGATGCGCTGTTTCTCAGGGCAGTTACTATCCTTAGCTCACCCCAGTAGGTAGTATTTGGAGTCTGATTTCGAGGTGAGTGGTCTGAGAAGACAGAAAATTTAAGCAATTTGCCTACGGCTAGGCGGTTAGTAAGGAGGAATTCGAACTCTGGTTTAGGATCCCAATCCCTCCTCCCTCCAGGGACTGGGCCACGCCTCTAGGTGCTTCCAGTCCCTGCAATAGGCAACCCCCGAGGTCAATTACACTTTTACTACAGCGTCTTCAGGGACGCTTCTGGAAGGATCTGTCTGCCCTGGGGTTATCAGGAAGGAGGTCTTCTCTGCAATCAGTCACTTCCTCTCCCGAGGGGACCACAACCGGGTGGAGGTGGTTAAGCTGCCACCTGCTGCTTTCTCCGCCCAGCCCCACTCTGGTCCTTGCAGAGGACAGCACATAGCGGGAGGGGACTGTCCTTCCAGCATTCGTGGTCATTCCCTTTGTAATGTCAAGTGTGGAAGATGGGATTTAATTTTTTTTTGGGGGGGAATTTAATTTTCTAATAGGGCAGGGAAGACTCCTACATAATACTTCACCATGCCAGATAGATAGATCCCTAGTTGCTCTGGCGACCTTTGGTACTAATATCCCGCACCTTTCTCAGGAGCTCCCTCCATCAGTCACTCTCCTTGGAATCTGGATCCCTCCTCACGTTCCACCGGGACCCAAACTCAATCCTCAAGGCCGCACCTTCCTGAGCCCTCTAATGCCAGAGCAAGGCCTGTGGCCCCTTCCCTCCTCAGCGAAATGCAAACCGCCTGTGGGTGGGGGTGCACCCCAGTCCAGCCCGCGGCGTCAGGACACTGTCTCGGTTCCGGCCGGGCCTGACTCCCTTCCCCACCCTCTCACGGGATCGGGGGCGGGGGCGGGGGCGGGGGCGGGGACAGTGTGGGACCCTCTCCGGCCACCCGCCGCCCGCAGTTTCACGAGGCGGACTACATGCCCCATGATGCCACGGGGCCGGGCTACCACAAGCTCTGCCCCGGGCACCCGGGTCCCCCTCCCCTCTCCCCCACATCCCCGCATCTCTCGCCGGCCGCTCGGGCTGAGGGCCGGGCAATGCAGCTGCAGGGAGCCGGGGGCTGCGGGCGCGCGTCCCTGCGGCGGCGTCCCCGGGGTTCGCGCCCCGTGCGCCCCCACGCCCGCTGCGGGCGCCTGCTCCCTCCGCCGAGCGGCGTCTTTGTGTGCGGGGGTGTGGGAGGTGAGGCGCGAGTCCGCGCCGCGCCGCCGAGCGCCCGCTCCCTCCCCGGGCGGGTGGGGGCCTCTCCGCGCCGCCCGCCACCGCCTCGCGAGGACGCCCGCGGCCCGCGCCGCCCCCGCCCGCCGGCGCCGCTCGCACATGCCCGAGCCGCAGCCCTGCGAGCAGGCAGCGCCGGCCCCCCGCCCCGCGGCCCCGGGCCCCGGTTCCGGCGCCGTCCCCCCTCCCCGGCCGGGCGCCGCGGCCCCGGCATGAGGAGCGGGCGATGATCCCAGCCAACGCCTCCGCCAGGAAGGGGCCCGAGGGCAAGTACCCGCTGCACTACCTCGTGTGGCACAACCGCCACCGCGAGCTGGAGAAAGAGGTCCGCGCGGGCCAGGTAGGGGCGCCGTCGGGGCGCCGCGGGGACCCCACGGCCGGGCACGCCCGCCGGGTGTGGGGAGGGGGCGCGGCGCGGGCTGTCCCGCCTCCCTGGCGAGTTTGCAGAGCTTCTTTGTTCCCAGCCGCGGCTTTTGTGCTTGTTGACCGGGTGAGGGTGATGGGAGCGGCCCCCGCCCGCTCCGCTCGGGCTGGGACGGGGGAGGGGGGCGCACGTGCTTGGGACCCTCCCGGGTTGGGGTCGGGGACGCGGCGCCCCTCCTCGGCCGAGGCGGAGGGCTCCGGGGGGGGCTGCCGGCTCGGGGCTGTGCTCCATGTGGTGGGAGAGTCCACGGAGCAGCCGAGCGGCGACACCTCCCGCGCGAGTGTGCGGAGGTGGGCAAGGCCTGCCTCGGGAGGGGGTCACAGGTCAGGGATCAGAGACCAGGCGGTGACACTCGCGGGCATCCCGGCCCCACCCAGTGCCCTCTACCCTCGGGCTGAGCGCTGCATCTGTTTGCTCGGATTGGATCCTCAGACCCCAGCGCCCTCTGCCTTGGGGAGCGAAGAAAGAGACCCTCCCCGCCCCCCACTGGGACCGCCCAGAGGGCCTTGTCCAGGTGCTGAAAGGAGCTCTCCTGCCCTCTGGTGCTGGGGCCTGGCTCCTGGGCGCCGAGGAAGCCAGGGGCCACTGGCTGCAGGAAGGATTTGAGGTTCTTTACACAGAGCGGGCTCCCTGGTTCCTGCCAGTCAGTGAGGACGGGCGGGTCTGCCGGCTTTGGCTGGGTGGTGGCCTCCCAGAAGACAGGCTGAGGGATGGGGTCTTTCGGTCATTCTTCAGGACCAAAGCAGGCCCAGTTCACAGGTAGCTCTCAAATCTGCCTTTGGTCCCCAGGCCACAGACGGGCGTTTGGGGTATGGACAACTCACCGTCCAGGGTGGGGAAGCTGGAGCCAGAGCTGGGCCCAGCCTGCCCTTGCCCTGGTTTGCCTCAAGTTGAGGCCTGCAGACTTGGCCCAGATCCCAAGACCCTGGGGGCATGGGAGTGGTTCGTTCAGGAGTTGTCCCCTTGGGGAATATGCCTTTTGAGGGCCACTTCCTGAGTCACAGGAAGTTCAGTTTGAGGAGCTTCCCAAAGGACAAGTGAGCTAGAGAGCAAGGTGAGGGTCAGAGAGTCTCTGAAGTCCATCACTCAACCCTCAGAGCAACAAAGCATCTGCCTCTGCAGAGTAGCCCTAGGAACTGTTGGGGTGACTTGAACCTCCAGCCTCTGAGCTGGCTGGTATATCTACCTACATTCTACCTCTGCTTAGACAAGGGCACTCCAAGTTGCTTCTCGGACCATGCCTCTGTCTGTCCATCATAAAGGAAGTGGTTTGCAGCCATACAGCCCTGATAAAGGAAGCGAGGCCTGAGTGATAGGTACTCCTGGGGGACGAAGATGAACAAACCAGGCACATCCCCTGCTCTCAAAGAGCCCCTGTTTTGGTGATGCGAGTGTGAACAGGGAGTAGTGTGATGTGCTGGGTGCTAAGACAATCCAGTCTCTTCTGACTCTTTACTGTTTCTCTTCCTTGAGGGCCAAAGAAGACAAGCTTTCAACACAGGTTACAGCTGGAGGGATTTAAATCTAATCTGAGAGGAACTTCCTGATGGAGTGATTGATGATTGGTCCAAGGATTGTTAGGCAGAAGGCGAGTGGCTGAATCTCCAGAACGTCTCCGTTGCACTCTCTTGTCTGAGGGGTGGGTGGTTCTCTCCTTGCTGAGATCAGAGAGAGGCAAAATGCCCTAGGAGAAAAGACTCTCACCTAGGCCTCTCTGAGTGACAATACTCAAGTCAGCCATCTTGCTGGAGCGAGACTGGGGGGGTGGGGGGGAAGCACTGGACCCCGCTGCATGTGTGTTTCTCTTTCTCTCTGGTTGCCACGGAAACTCGGGCCTCACCCTTGTCCTCACCCACTCACCTGCACTTCCCTGCTGGGCTAGTGTTTCCTTGAAAGGGATGCTGCCTGCCTGATCCAGGATAGCAGTATAGCGGGGAATGTCAGAGACTGGTTGATGTTAACCCTTGTTCAACCACAAAGGAGTGAGGCCCAGTCCTCTCTTTTGCTCCAAGGGTGCCGAGAAAAGGAATGCCAGTCTGTCTGCGTGAGAGAGGCCCCTGGATGTATCTCTACTCTAGGACTGACCCAGAGTGGCCCTTGAATCCAAATGTGTACTACTCAGGGTCCCAGGGAGAGCCGAGGGCCCCCCCAATACAGCCCTTTCCTGCAGGGGATGGGCCAGGGGGCAGCCACCTAACATCATAATGAAGCCCCTTATGCCCTAGGCATCCCAGCAGGGGTTTCCTGATCTCTGGTCTTCTTAGCACCAACTGTCACAGAAAATATGCAGGCTTTCCTTAAGCACACAGCAGCTGGGTTTCCCTGGTCCTCATTGCATAGCTGCCTCTCCTACACTCCAAGAAAGCCCCACAGAGGCCCTCCCATGGGCAGAATGGGCAGTGCTGGCAGGCTGGGGAAGGGGATGACCTGGCAGGCAGGCTTTGGAGCAGGTTTGTTGGCTTTGCTCAGCGCCCCCCACCCCCACAGTTCTTTTTTGGGGCTGGAAGCAGGGAGTGGTGGGGAGATGGGAGGTGCTCATCAGGTGTTTTGGTGAAGGGGAGGGTCTGTGACTACCCCTAGCTGGTACCCAGCAGTATAATGATTGTTGGGTGCCCTGTTTCCTGTCATACACAGGATGCCAGGTTGGGAGGGGGCCGGGGGCTGCAGGCCAGTGGATGTGCCAGTTTCCCCTTGCTGGTGAAGCCCTGAGGTTGGGTCAGCTGGCTGTGTTCTTGAGTCACAAGTCCCCACTAGTCCCTGGGGGTTGGGAGGTGGAGGTTAGGCTGTAAAGCTCCCTGTGGGAGGGCCAAGGGGAGCAAGGTTCTTCCCCTGGCAACAGACACTCTGGAGGGGGCCAGACTAGGTTCCCAAGGAAACATTTTCTTTCCTAGGGCTGCCTCCATCATGGTCCTCCTCTCTGATTGCCTCCGTTCACCCTCCTGACCTATAGGCAGGAAAGATTGGATTGTGGGGGCCCCAGATGCTCAGACAGAGGCTGCCCCACCCAAGGTACATGGTGTGTCCTGGAGCACCTGTGATCCCCTCTCTCTCTAAAATAGTCCCACATCTGATGAGTTGGGAAGCTCAGGAGAGGGACCCACAAGACCTAGAAACCAAAACCAATGTGTCTGGGAAGCAGGGGAGGGGCCGCATGGGACAATAGTCCGCAAGTGCTGCCCTCACCCACCTTGAGGAAGCATCTGGCCTCTCTGACCCTTGAGTGAGCTCAGGCCTACCTGGTGGGAAGGCTGGGAAGCAGTGAGTACCCCAGACTCTGGTTGTCCTCCTTGGGGGTAGGGGAGGCAAGGGAGCAGGGAAAGGAGAACAAGGCTGAGCATACAAGGCTCTGTGCCCATCACCTTTCTCTTCCAGCTGTACACTTTGGTGTGTCCTTGTAAGATTTCATCTAAACAAAGTGTTCTGCTGTTAAACAAGTTTGCAAAACACCCTGCTAGTGCCTGTGGCTTCGAGGGATATGCATGTGCAGATATGCTGGCTACAAACGTGTGTGTTGCACATCAGTAGACACTTGCAGATCCAGAGGGTGGCTGAGCATGCAGGTGCTGGTACATCTAGGGGAGCACATGTGCCCGGAGCATGGAGGCAAAAGGAGTATGAAGCCGTTTTCCTGTGGCACCTGTTCACATGTGTGTGAGTGTCTAGGTGTGTGCCGGAATGGAAGCAGGGAGTCCCTCTGCCCAGGGAGGTCAACAGACACCCCCTCCACGCCCCCCCCCCCTCCCCGGCCCTGCTTTTGACTCCAGCTGGGGCCTGCTGTGGGCCTAGGGTTTCATTCTCTTGTGTTAGGTTTCAGGGAAACCTTTTCACTCCCAGCAATGAAATGGCTGCAGGCCTTTGCCGAGGAAATGGATAAATTCTACCTGGGCCCAGGGGCAGGGTGCCACTTCCACTGCAGGGCCTGCTTTGGGCAGCTTGGGAGAGCTTTTTGGGGGTTGGCTGGGTGTCCACTGGCCCTGGGAAACTACAAAACCCTGGGGAGAGCTCCCAAGGAGTGGAGGTAGGGAGGGGCAGGACTGCCCAGCTCTAGCCATGCCAGCCTCTCTCTGAGGCCTAGAGGTGAGGCACCCAAAGGGGAGAGTAGCAGGCCTCATCTGGAACTTGGGCTGGGCGGGATGCCCTGTCATTCCCTGGAGCCTTGTTAGCAGCAGCAGCAACAGCCTCTTGGGCAGGGCTGGTGGGACGTGTAGATGGCTCAGCTGCAGCCCCAGGGGAAACCATTCCTGACTTCCTAGGGGCTGTGGATCCTCTACTCCCCCCCAGGACTCAGGGCCCACCTAGGTTGGACACTGAAGGGCTCACCCATCCCATAATAGGTAAAGAGTAACTAGTGGTCTCCCTTCTCTGTGGGGAGCTGCTGTAGGGGAGTATGTGTGTGTGTGGGGGCACTCAGATTTCTAAGCCATGGCTCAGAGGGCCACTCAGGCCAGGCACACTTTTTTTTTTCCCCCCAAGCTTCCTAATATATTTAAAAATGAAGAAATGGGGGCACCTAGCCAGCTCAGTTTGTAGAATTTGTGACTTTTAATCCCAGGGTCATGAGTTCAGGCCCCAGATTGGGCGTGGAACCTACTTTAAAAATTCAAAGTAAACAATGAAGAAATGCCAACACAGGACTGTAAAAATTATATAAATTACTTAAATTATTTAAAATGTTTTGGTTTTTTTACAAAGGAGTTCATTCTCATGTTTTAAAAAATATATATGTAGCTGTTGTTGGAGGCTTGGAATGAAAAGCAGTAGCCCTCGCTCCAGCCCTCCCCACCTCTCTCACTCCCTAGAGGTGACCACTTTGAACTCTAGGCCGTTCTGTTATTTACCTCCATAATTACAAACAATATATGTCTACAACTATTTATTGGTTTATCAATTTTACATTATATTGCCTTCCCCTCCCCGTGTCCCTTAAACTTAGTCATTCATGCATTTGTTGAACAAATATTTATTAAGCACCAGTTATGTGCCAGGCACCGTCTAGAGACTGGGGACGTGGCTTTGAACAAAACACCCAGGGACTTTCCCTTTGTGTGGCTTACAGTCTAGGTGAGGGAGACCATGGAAAAATGAACAAGCAATCTAATGTCAGAAGAGAACTAAAGCAGGAGCAGTGGCGGCAGATAAATAGCACTTGTCATTTAAGATGGGTTGAAAGGGCAGGTCTCTCTAAGGAGATGACATTTGAGTGGCCACCTGAATGAAGTGAGGGAGAAAACACAGTGGCTGCCTAGGGTATCCAGCAGAGTGGACTTTGGAGGAGAAGTGGAAGAGCACATGAGTTCAAAGAGATGCCCAGGGATGTTGGATTCTATTCTAAAAAGGATGGGAAGCTAAGGGAAAGTTTTGAGCTAAAGGGTGTCAGAACCTGAGGAACATTTCACAGGATGATGGAGGCTGTGATGGGTCATGTGGGGACCAGACCTAAGACCCAAGGAAGGAGTGAAAAGACCAATAAGGAGGTCACTGGGCACCAAGGTGAGAGAGGGTGGCTGCTACCAGGATAGTAGCATCAAGGTGATGAAAACCGAGAAGAGTCTGGATCTGTTTTGAAGGTGGGGCCCATAAGGTCAGGTCCATGCTGATGGATCAGATATGGAAGGTGAGAGAAAAGGAAGTGATAAAGATAATTACAAACAAAAAAGGGTTTGTTTGTTTTTGTCAAAAAAAAAAGAGAGCAAACTGAGGTAATATTTCCTATGGGGAGAGGTTTGGGGCAGGTGTAGCTGTCCAGGGGTGGCTGGAGTGAAGAAGGCAAGGGAAAGATGAGAAGTGGCAGGAAGTTGGGATGTCTCATTTTGTTTCATGAATTCAGGTATCTTTTCATATATTTCTGAGGATAGAAATTACTGTTTTCCTTCCAGAAATTTTTTTTCGGGCTCCTGCTTTGATAGTATTTCCTTTAGGTTTTTAGCATCTATTTGCATGTTTTTGTATCTTTTGTGTTGGTGGCTTTCCTCAAATGTCCAGTCACACTTGGCTGTTGGGGCATATTTAAGAATGGGGGTGTGGAGAGACACCTGGGTGGTGCAGTTGGTGAAGTGTCTGGCTCGGTTTTGGCTCAGGTCATGATCTCCAGGTCATGAGATCGAGCCCTGCGTCAGGCTCTGTGCTTAGTGGGGGTCTGCTTACGATTCTCTCTCTCTCTCCCTCTAGCCCCTCCCCCACTTGTTCTCTCTCTCTCTCTCTCTCTCTCAAATAAATAAATATTAAAAAATAGAATGGGGGTGTGGAACTTATTGATGGTCAATCACTACTATAGCACGGTTGGCTGGCAAGCTGGCTTGCTTATTGTAGGATCCCCATTTGTCTGTACCCAGAGGTCTTTGGTGCCTCTAGTTTCTCCAGAGAAGAATCCTCCAGTGTCCTGCTAGGGGTGGGATGGGGCAGTGGTGTGTACTGTTGGGCTGTCAGTACTTAAGGACCTGAGGCAGGGAAGAGACTGGCCTTTCACTCTTTAGCCCCATGACCTCATCCTCAGGCCAGTGTCCCCAAATCCAGTGCTTCACAGGCTCAGTTTCTACAGAGGAACTGGCATCCTATGGAGGGGAAGGGGCATCTGCCAGTTTTATAAGATTGGGGAGGGGATCAGGGGTTCTGAGTTTTAACCAACTCCCCTGTATTTAGCTCTGAGCCTCACTCACACCTCTGCCATTCCTGCTGCATGCACCTTCTGGACATTTCGAGGGTGATCCTGCCTGACACGCATTGGGGTTCCCCTATGTGAATGCTTGGGTTCTAGTACCTTCTGTTCCCTTAAGCCCATTGTGATGCCCCAACCACTTTCCACATTCTGAAGATGTGTTATCGTTTCTTACCTGCTAACATCTCTTCTCTTTACTCATGCAGGTTTTAAATATTTTATTGACATTCTCATACTGACTCACAATTTTTCCTTTTGGGGCACTCCTCATTCCTCTGTATGGATTTAAGTTTTCATCTGTTAACATTTTCCTTCCACTTGAGTAACTTCCTTTAACATTTCTTACATGTCTTCTGGTGATAAATTCTCTTAGCTTTTTTTGTTTGTCCACAAAAGTCTTTATTTCCCCTTCATTTCTGAAGGATATTTTTCACAGGACAGAGAATTCTAGGTCAACATTTTCTTACCCCAGCACTTTAAACATTTCATGGTAATGTTTTCTAGCTTGCACAGTTTCCCTTGAGAAGGATTCGGTATTTCCTGTAGTCTTCATAGTGCATCTCATTTCTCAAAATTATTTTAAGATTTTCTCTTTATTGCCAGTTTCAGCACTTGATTATGGTGGGCCTTGGTGTAGTTTTCTTGGTGTTTGTCTTGCTTGGAATTCGTTAAATTTCTTGTTTCTGTGGGTTTATAATTGTGTTAGTTTGTGCAAAAAAATGACCACAGACTGGATGGGTTCAAGCAACAACATTGTATTCTCCCATTGTTTTGGAGGTTGGGAGTCCAAACTCAAGGAGTCAGCAGGACCTCACTCATCCAAAGGCTCCAGGAGAAAACCTTCCCTTGCCTCTTCCAGCTTCTAGTGTCTCCAAGCATCTCTGGACTTGTGGCTGCATAATTTCAGTCTCTGCCTCCTCTTTACATGCGACTTCTCTCTTCATGGATCTCTCCTTTGTGTCTTATAAGGGCATCTGATTGGATTTAAGGCCCACCTGGATGATCCAGGGTGATCTCATCTTGAGAGCCTTAACTCTAATCTCATCCACTAAGACCCATGTTCTGGGGCACCTGGGTGGCTCAGTTGGTTAAGCAGCCGGCTCTTGGTTTCTGCTCAGGCCATCATCTCAGGGTCATGAGATTGATCCCCGTGTCAGGCTCTGCACTCATCCTGCTTGTTCCCCTCTTCCCCTCTGCCCTTCCACCCCCATCCTACACATGCGTGTCTGATATCTCTCTCTCTCTCAAATAAATAAATAAATAAAATATTTTTTAAAAACTTATTTATTTATTTATTCATGAGAGACACAGAGAGAGAGGTGGAGACACAGGCAGAGGGAGACACCTATGCTGAGAGAGCTAATTCAAAGGAAGAAGAGATTGCCTCCTTATTTTCCAAAGAAGGTTTCTTTTTTTAAAGATTTTATTCATTTATTCATGAGAGACAGAGAGAGACAGAAACACAGGCAGAGGGAGAAGCAGGCTCCCAGTGGGGAGCCCGATACGGGACTCAATCCCAGGACCCCTGGGATTATGACCTGAGCTGAAGGCTGATGTTCAACCACTGAGCCACCCAGATGCCCAATAAACAAAATCTTAAAAAGAGAAAGACCCATGTTCCAAAAAAGGTCACATTCACAGGTTCTGGGGTTAGGGTATAGATGTATATTTTGGGGGGACACCACCATTCAACCTCCTACAGTAATTTTTTTAAAAGATTTTATTTATTTGACACAGAGAGAGTACAAGCAAAGGACCTGCAGCGTGCGAGGGAGAAGCAGGCTCCCCACTGAGCAGGGAGCCTGATGCAGGACTGGATCCCAGGACTCCGGGACCATGACCTGAGCTGAAGGCAGACGCTTGACTGATTGAGCCACCCAGGTGCCCCTACAGTAATTAAAAACAATTTTTTTGGAAAAATATTTAATGTCATTTCTTTAAATTTGTTTTATTTTATTTATTTTACTTTTTAAAGTGTAGCTCTGCCAAGTGTAGTCTACACTTTTTTCTTAAGATTTTTTTTATTTATTCATTTGAGAGAAAGAGAGGCAGAGAGCACAAGCAGGGGAAAAGGGCAGAGGGAGAGGGAAAAGCAGGATCCCCACTGAGCAGGGAGCCCAATGTGGGGCTCGATCCCAGGACCCCAAAGGCAGATGCTTAATCATCTGAGCCACCCAGGTGCCCCCTCTTTAAATTTTAAAGAGATAATGTTATATCTTTAAATTTCTTATTCTCCTACTTCCTTATCCTATCCTCTGGGACTCCAATTACAAATATGTTAGAATATCTCTCTGTGTCTCTCATGAATAAATAAATAAAATCTTTAAAAAAACTCTTAAAAAAACCCAAATATGTTAGAATTCCTTATAGTGTCACATAGATTGTTGAGGCTCTTTGGAGGTTTTTCAGTACTATTTTCCTCCTCTGTGCTCCATTTCTGTTCTATGTGCTACAGTTTTGTTGTTGTATCTTCAAGTTCATTGAGTTTTTTTTTTAATTCTGTAGTGTCTATTCTTTTATCCAGTGAATTTTTTCATTTCAGATACTTATCTCTTATTCTTTCTTTATGAATATTGTGTTCATGTTTTTCTGAAAAATCATTAGTGCACTGAGCCATTCATCATCTTTATCATTTTTTAAAGATTTATTTATTTATTTATTTTAGAGAGAGAGAGCATGGGTGGGAGGGGCAGAGGCAGAGGGAGAGAGAATCTCAAGCAGACTCCGTGCTCAGTGGGGAACCTGATATGGGGCTCGATCTCATGACCCTGAGATCATGATCTGGGCTGAAACTGGGAGTCCGACACTTAAACTGACTCTGCCACCAAGGCACCCCATCTTTATCATTTCTGAATATGTTTCTATTAAATGAGTTTTCTCCTGATTATGGGTCATATTTTCTACTTCTTTGCATGGCTAGTAGTTTTTTTTCTAGCAGTTTGTAACCGGATATTAGATATTGCAAGCATTGTCACGTTAAGCACCTGGAATTTATTGTCTTTCCTTAAAGAGTGGTAGGCTTTGTTCTAAGTTAAGTTACTTGTGAATCAGTTTGATCCTTTTGAGATTATTTTTCATTTTTGTCAGATTGGATTAGGTAAGCCTTTTCTCTTAGGATAGTTTAGCCCTACTACTAAGGCATAACCATTCTTGGGTCTCTGTGGAATACCCTGGGTGAACAAGGACTCTCCACTCTAGCAGGTTAGAGCTTAAAGGTCTTCCTGCCCTGAGACATGAGTGCGGAGAATTTACCAGCTTATTGTTCATTTTCTGTCTAATGTTGAGTTTCACTCTACACAGGCAAAGTTTAATATTCAGCAAAGACTTGGAGGAACCCCATGCAGATTTCTGGAGCTGTTTGTTTGCATAGCTCACTCCTTCTTGGAACTCTGTCCTGCAACTTTGTCTCCTCAACTCCTTAGTAAGACTCCCATGCTCTGCTAGAGATTCCCTTCCCTGAATTGCTTTCTAGAATGTTCCTCCAGGTAAAGATGTAGGCAATCACAGGGCCTACGTTGTTTGTTTCTCTTAACTTCAGGGATCACACTCTTGGACTACTTGTTGCCTACTGTCTGAAAACAATTATTTCATGTATTTTGAAGCAGTAGTTTTCTGTTTATGGGAGGGTGATTTCAGTTTATCTCATCATGGTTGCAGTAGAAGCCTTTGACTGGCATTTTCATCAATTTTGAGGAAGGAGATGAGGAGTTATATGCATGTGAACAGTATATTGTATTTAGCTAGAGGTTCTTAGACTCCTGGAATATATTTAAATATTTATGTTTAACAAACATGTTTTTATCACCCAACTGAAATCTCATACAGTTAATCATGCTATTCACAAAACAGTAATAGAACTTGTAAAAAAAAAAAAAAAGTTTATACATAGTGTTTTACAGGCAAAGGACATGGGATTTTTTTTTTTTTTAATATTTTATTTATTCATGAGAGACAATGAGAGAGAGACAGAGACACAGGCAGAGGGAGAAGCAGGCTCCATGCAAGGAGCCCAATGTGGGACTCAATCCCGGATCCCGGATCACGCCCTGAGCTGAAGGCAGATGCTCAACCGCTGAGCTACCCAGGTGTCCCAGGACATGGGCTTAAAGTTGTACCATGAACGTATTCTTTCATTCTCATCAATCTATTACAGTAATTGTTTATCACTCAGTGATAATGTCAATGATCTAAATTGATAGCACTTCCTGAAGGTGTGACCTTGGACCTGCAGGCTGGGTCCTGCCTCAAGTGCCCTCCTTGGCCAACAGCTTCTCTAGACCAGCCTTCAACACTAGGCTTACTCTTCACAGACAGCCCACTATGGAGCCTTGGGGGAGCAAACCCAGCCAGGAGGCTTAGGTGGACAAGAAAGGAGGAAGGTCCTTCCTTTCTCAGAGCTGCCTCCTGCTCTGTCCTGCAACCCACCTAACCCCCACTCATGGTGTCTGACTCTTCCATTGCCTTGTAAGGTGGGCAAGGCAGGGCAGTGGGGTGGTTGCTGCCCATCTAGAGGCTGTTTGGCTCAGGTAGGCTGCCCCAGAAGTGACCAGGGTACATCTTCACCTCTTCCTCCAGGTGGACATCGAGCAGCTGGATCCCCGCGGGCGGACTCCCCTGCACCTGGCCACCACTCTGGGACACCTCGAGTGTGCCCGTGTGCTCCTGGCACACGGGGCAGATGTGGGTAGGGAGAACCGCAGCGGCTGGACAGGTTGGCACCCCTGCTCACTCCAGCCCCACAGCCAGGGTCCCCTGGCTTCGCATCTTCACCCTTGGTTAGCTGAGGGGGGCCCCAGGTAGGGTCTTGCCCTGTGACATTGCCCCCCAATCCCCAGTACTTCAGGAGGCTGTGAGTACCCGGGACCTGGAGCTGGTACAGCTGGTGCTGCGGTACCGGGACTACCAGCGGGTGGTGAAGCGGTTGGCGGGCATCCCTGTGCTCCTGGAGAAGCTGCGCAAGGTGAGGGCTAGCCTCCCGGCCTCTACACTGTAGCCCTTGAACCCTGTCTCCAGCACAGGCTCAGGCACTCTCCTTCTCATTCTCCAGGCCCAGGACTTCTATGTGGAGATGAAATGGGAGTTCACTAGCTGGGGTAAGGAGGCTGATGGGGGGCCTCTTGGCATTCTCCCACCTCAGGGCCTTTGCACCTGCTGCTCACCTGCTTGGAGTTCTGCTGTCATAGCTCTTCCCATCGTGCTTTCTCATTTTTTAGTTCCCAGCTCAGGGCCACCTCCTTAGCTAGGTTTCTCAGACACTGCCTTGATTCCATTCTTATTCTTCCTTCACTTTGTAATGATTCACTCATGTATTGGTTACTTGTCACTCCTTGCTAGAAGGTAAGCTCCAAGATGGCAAAGGTCCTGTCTTGTTCAATGTTGTATCCTCAGGGACTAGAATAGTGCCTGGTACATAGTAGGTGTTTAATAAATACTTGTTGGAAGACTGGATGGAAGATTGACTGAATGAATGAACAAATGGGACTTGCTAGTGGCTGAGACGTACGTGTCTCCAACTTCAGGTCGCTTACATCTGAGCGACTGGTCTCTGTTCTCACGGGGGAAGCTGGGAGAGGGGCTGCTCTCAACAGTTCTTGCGTCCTTTCCTAGCCACACCATTGACCCTGCCCCCCACGCCCTGAGGTGGCCCAGGTTGGGTGGGCCAGGCAAACTGAAGCTGCTCCTGCCCTTCCCTCCCACCTAGTGCCTTTGGTGTCCAAGATCTGCCCTAGTGACACCTACAAAGTGTGGAAGAGTGGGCAAAACCTACGGGTAGATACCACGCTCTTGGGCTTTGACCACATGACATGGCAGCGAGGGAACCGCAGCTTCGTCTTCAGGGGCCAAGGTCAGGCAGGCAGGAGGCGGGGGCAGGGTGGGAAGGCTGGAGACACTCCCCCAAGCCCCTGACACCCCCATGCTGTTCCATGGCTGGCAGACACAAGTGCCGTGGTCATGGAGATCGACCATGATCGCCGAGTAGTGTACACAGAGACTCTGGCCCTGGCTGGGCAGGATCGTGAACTGCTGCTGGCTGCTGCCCAGCCCACCGAGGAGCAGGTGCTAAGTCGCCTCACTGCGCCCGTCGTCACCACGCAGCTCGACACCAAGAACATCTCCTTTGAGAGGTGAGTGGGCATGGCCTTGGTAGCCTAGAGCCAGCCTGCCTGGGTGCCACCTCACCCGGACCACCCTGCTTCCCCAGGAACAAGACTGGCATCCTGGGCTGGCGCAGTGAGAAGACCGAGATGGTGAATGGGTATGAAGCCAAGGTGAGGCCACCACTTCCTGCTACCAGAGCCCGCCAAACTCCTGCCTAGGGAGCTGGCAGGGGTTTCCTGACCACCCTTGGGGGTGCAGAGGCAAGGCTGCGTGGAGAGAAGGGCACTAGACTTAACAGGTACCTGATGAGGATGCCAGAGTTTATCGAGCACTTACTGTACTCATGGTCGAGGCACTGGTCCCCGTTTTCTTTGGATGTGTGTATGAATACAGGTACACACCCACACTCACTCAATCCCAATAACCCTTTGGGGAAGGTGCTGTCAGTATTCCCATTTTACAGGTGTTTCTTGAGCCTTTCCCACAGTATCCCATTTAATCTTCACCACTGGCCCATTCTCTGATGAGGAAACAGGCTTGGAGTGGTCTCATGACCTGGACAGGGTCACATAGCTATCAGTGGCAAAGCTGAGGTTCAGACCTTGGTGGCCTGGCTCCAAAGTCTGGCCCTTACCACCTGAGGATACTGTGTGGGTCACTCTGGGATCCCTGTCACCCATGTGGGGCCACATGGTGTCACTGGTGAATGAAGGAACTGACATGGCTCTGCAAGGTTTCCCCCTGGAAGGCTTCTCTGGCCCCATAGGCTGGGTTAAGGCCTCTGCTTTTGGTTCCCACAGCCCTCTCCCCCCGCCACACACACACATAGAATGTGTTTCATGCTGCATTATAACTGTCCATTTTCTTGTGTCTTCAACTAGCTGTGAACCTCAAAAGATGAGGGTTGTCTCTAGTCATGCTTGTTCACTGTGGCCTGATGCCTGCCTCAGTGCCTGGCACTTAAAGGCTCTTCACAAAATGTTTGTTGAATGAATAAGAGAATGGATGAATGACTTCATATAATTGGAGTAAACAGCTCTGCCATCCCCTTAGTGGACCCCTTCCTTGCAAGAAGTGTTCATAATGCCCTTGGAGGTAGGGGGTAGGGTACCAGCATTGTCTTTGAGCCCTTTCCTCCTCTGTCCCCAGGTATATGGGGCATCCAACGTGGAGCTCATCACCCGGACCCGGACAGAGCACCTTTCAGAACAGCACAAGGGCAAGGTCAAAGGTAACTAAGCAGAGGTGGAATGGGGGGAGGTGTGAGGAAGCAGCGCCTGCTGGAGTACCTCCCCCAGTCTTCCCTGTGACGTCCCAGCAAAAGCCAGGAGAGTTTATTCATGCAAACACGTTTCAATTCAAGTGCCGAAAGCTAATAATTGAGAGTGACTGCCTGGAGTGCAGCCAGGAAGATTCTAGGCAACATTTGGGCCCAATGGGAAGGAATGCTGTAACTGGTAATTAATGTCTGCATTGGATTTGAGGTGCAAGTGTCACATGTGCTATTTATTGGCTATCCCAGTCTCATGGAGCATATCCTAAGAAGTAAGCCACAGGGCCTGCCACTGATCCTCTGTGCTTCTTGACCTCACACCTGACTCTCCAGGCATGAGTTAGTCTGTCTAGAAAGATGGTTCCTACCTCACAGGGGAACTAAATGAGGTAATTAAGATGGAAGTGCCTGAAGGAAGACGCACGCACACACATGCACACCGCAAAACTGCTCACCAAAGGCAGGTATATTTTGTCCAGTGTCACCAATATGGACACTTTTGAAAGTTTCTCTGGAGCCCCAGGTCTCCTTCTGTCCCTCCTGTGCTTGTAGTGGTCCTGGCCCCTGTCCCTTGGAGTCCTCAATCACCTCCAGATGCAGGTGCCCGAGTGTTTGACATGGGCGACCGTCCTCCCGACCTGCCAAGACCTAGTCTGCTCCCTGGGTCTGGGTGCTGTCATTTCTCAGGGCTGCAATGTCCCCTGAGATGCCACATTTCTTGTAGGCTGTAAGACACCTCTGCAGTCCTTCCTGGGAATTGCTGAGCAGCATGGGGGCCCCCAAAATGGGGTGAGTGTGTGCTGGGGTGCCCCGTGTATGGAAGGGTGTGGATGTGGCTCAGGAGGCCTGGAAGGCGTCCTGCCTAGAGTGGCCCATGTGGAACCACTTTACATGCTGCCCAGGGCAATGTCGGCTCCACAGTGGCAGGGGGGCTCACCCTGGGGTGATATCAAATGGTTGACCTGGCATCAGAGACTGAGAAGGGCTCATGGGCATCTCTTCATATGGTACAGACCCTGATCACTCAGACTCTGAGCCAAGCCAACCCCACTGCCATCACTGCAGAAGAGTACTTCAACCCCAACTTTGAGCTTGGCAACCGGGACATGGGCCGCCCCATGGAACTGACCACCAAGACACAGAAGTGAGGCCCCCTGATGGTGCTGGGGAGGGGTGGGCAGGGCGGGGGGGGGACCCTCCAGAAAGGTACAAGAGACCATGGCTTCTACTATGCCCCTCACCCCTTGGGATCTGGGGGGGCAGGTTCAAGGCCAAGCTGTGGCTGTGTGAGGAGCATCCCCTGTCCCTGTGTGAGCAGGTGGCCCCCATCATTGACCTCATGGCTGTCAGCAATGCGCTTTTCGCCAAGCTCCGGGATTTCATTACCCTGCGCCTGCCGCCTGGTTTCCCAGTCAAGATTGGTGAGACCCCACCCGTCCTTTCCTTGCAGCTGCTGGTGTGTGTGTGTTGGGGGCAGGTGGGGTCTAGACGGGATAAAGACTGAGGGTGCCTAAGGTGTGAAAAGGTCGGCGGTGGCACCCACTGTTTCTTCCCCCTCAGAAATCCCCATCTTCCACATCCTCAACGCTCGCATCACCTTCGGAAACCTCAATGGCTGCGATGAGCCGGTGCCATCGGTGCGGGGCAGCCCTGGCAGTGAGACCCCTTCCCCGGGCAGCGACTCCTCCAGCGTCAGCAGCTCCAGTTCCTCCAGTGAGACCTCCCCCAGCTGCGTGTCTGCCCTCCTACCCCTCCCCCCAGCACTGGCCGGCTCCCTCTCCCGGCCGTGGGCCCCTCCGGCTGCGCGCTGACCCCCAACCTGGTGCCCTCAGCCTCGTGCCGCGGCTGCGAGATCTCCCCCGCGTTGTTCGAGGCCCCACGTGGCTACAGTGTGCTGGGCGGCCAGCGGGAGGCGGCGACCCGCGAGGATGACGACGACCTGCTGCAGTTCGCCATCCAGCAGAGCCTGCTGGAGGCCGGCAGCGAGTATGACCAGGTGCGGGCTCACCGCTGCGCCGCCCTTCTAGACGGTGGACTGCAGTGCCACCCTCGCTAACTGGCCACGGTCCCTCCCTCCAGGTCACCATCTGGGAGGCGCTTACTAACAGCAAGCCGGGCACTCACCCCATGTCCTACGAGGCCCGCCGACAGGACAGGTCAGTGCCCGCCGGTCCTGACCCATCATCCCTGCCCCGAAATAACACATGCACGGAGCACCTCCAGATCCTGTCCCAGTGGCTGCGGACACCGATGGCTGGGCAGCTCCTCTGGGGCCCAAGGAACTGTGGTAACCGTGGTAACCCCAGTAGAGCCCCTACTGGTATGCAGAGGGCTCCCGCCCCACCCTTTCCTCACTCTGAGCAGTACTCCGAAAGCGCCTCCAGGCCTTCGGACCCTTACCAGGCAGGAGGTTGGGGCTGGGGTTCTAGATGATGCCCACATGGGCCCGTCTACCGTCAGCTGGGCGGATGGGCTTTGCAGGGACTGAGATCTGTCACAACTGGGTGGGAGCCAGGTGGAGCAGGACTCGTTGCCTCCACTGGAGGGTGGCGAGGCCTCCTCTGTCCCGGGGCCTCCACGCCGTCTCCCGGCCCCCCCTGACATAGGGGCAGGCGCGCTCCAGAACCCTCAACGTCTGTTCCCCCAGGAGCGCCCCGCCCACGCCGCAGCGCCAGCCCGCGCCGCCCCCGGCCCTAGCGTCGGTGCCAAGCCCTCGGCCCAGCCCGCGCCCGGGCCCTGGCGGCCACGTGTTCCGGAGCTACGACGAGCAGCTGCGGCTGGCCATGGAGCTGTCGGCCCAGGAGCAGGAGGAGCGGCGGCGGCGCGCGCGCCTGGAGGAGGAGGAGCTGGAGCGCATCCTGCGGCTCTCGCTGACGGAGCAGTAGCGCCCACTGCCGGGCCCTCGGCCACGCCCCGCGCGACCTGCCCCGGAGCGAGACTCGCTCGGCTGCCCGCGTACCCGGCTGCCCGCGTACCCGCCGGGACCGTGAAGGCGCGGCCTCGGGGGCGCGGAGGCTCACCTGGCACCAGACGGGGAGGGATTTGCGCGGCCACGGGGTGCCCGGCCCGGGCCCCGGAGGCTGCTCGCACGGTCCGGTACCCCTGCTTTGCTGTATCCTGACGCCCACCACTCTGTCCTGGGCTCAGACTTGTCGGAGGGGGCCAGGCCGTCCAGACGGGGAGCCGGGTCCTTAGAGGAGCAGTGTCCCCATCCCTCGCTCCTTCTGGCCCGTCCTCCTTTTCTGCTCTCAGAACCTACTGTAGGACACTGTCCGTGAAGCCTTTGCATCTCCGCTCTTCACCCCTGGAGGGCAGCTGAGCTCCCCACGTGCTGCGTTGCTGCTTTGTCCCAGACACAAACCAGCGCGTCAAGGGCCCAGCCCTCCTTCACCCCGGCATTTCAGCGTCAAGTGCACTTAGCGGGGTGCCCGGCTTCCCCAGCCCCCCACACCCCTCCCGGGTCTCAGGGTGGTCCCAGTTTCTCCTTGGGCGGCCAGAGGTTGGAGTCCCCATCCCCAAGGCACGCTTTTGTGATCAGGGAGGGTGCCCAAGGTGGCCCCCAGTTTGGGCAAGGCCAGGTTCCTTCACGATGTCTCGGCAAAGGGGGGACATATTTGGGCCGGGGGCGAGCACTAGACCCTGTCCCCTGGCCCCGCTTCTGGGCAGGTGCACCCTGGAGCCCTCTCACCTGCTCAGGGCCCTGGCACCACCCCCCACCCCTTCCCACCAGCTGCTGCTAGCCCTCTGTGGTCGTGTGTCCCACCTGCCCCCAGCCAGGGGCTGACTCTAAAACCCTTCATCCAATGGTGCTAACCCCCGGCTCTCCCCTGCCCCGCCCCACCTACCCAGAGAAGCACAGACCCCGCTAGGGGCAGGGGCCCACCGCACACCCTTGTCCACCTTCTCTCAGGCTGGACTTCCTGGCTCAGCCAGTGAGGCTGAGTAGGGACACAAAAGGGATGGAAGAAAAGAACAAAGAGAAACTGTTCCTCTCACCTCCTTCCCTGATGCCAGGGGCACCAGACTGACTCTGAGGCACAAATAAAAGAGGCTTCAAACCCAAGGCTTTTCCTAGCTGGCTTTACTGGGAAAGAACGCCCACCTACGGCTTGGGGGTTCCTTCTGAACCTCAGTGTGGGGAGGGCTCTGAGGTAAGAGAATGCCTGGTGGGTCCTGAGCCTTCGTCAGCACCCCTGCAAGCCTGGGGATACAGCATTTGCAGAGGTTGGGGGTCTGGCCCCCTCACCCCCACACATGCTGGAGGCACAGACTGAGCAATTAGTAAAAGAATTAAATTCAGTAAGTCTTGTTTTCCTCCTAGAGTCAAGGCCACAGCAGAGGGCTGGGGGCAGTGGGGGGCGGGGGGTGGGAAGAAGGGTATGAACCTGCTTCCATGCCAGTTTTCTGATTAGTTCTCCGGCGGGGGTGCAGTGAGGAAGCCGCCCTCTCCCCTCCGGGTGAAAAGAAGGAAGACAGCCCTCTGCCCTAGACTGCTGGGTGTAGCCGTGGGTTTGGCTCTACAGCCAACGGGTTTTGTGTATGTCTGTAGAACTGGGGTGACATCCGTCCGCTTTCCCACTTGGGGGAGTGGAATCCAGTGAGCTGATTAGAGGGGGAAGTCCTGTAACTCTCCCCGTTCGGTCTGGCGAGATCTGTCGAATCGCCACCCCTTTGAGGTCAAGCTCAAGCGCCCCGATATCCCCAAGAATAGCGCTAATACTAAGCACTTCCCCTGCCCCGGGCGGGGGACAGAAGGGACACCGCGTCGCCGTGCAGCACCATCACTGAGGTCCCCGTCACCCCGGGGCTCCCGAGGCCAGCTCCTGCCGAGTCCCGGAAGAGGCATGGAGCCCGGCGGGTGCCAGGCGGACGCGAGCCTTCGCGACGCTCCATTCGTCCAGGACTCCCGCGAGGGGGTGGTGTTCCCTGCCCAGTTCCGCCCCAGCCCCCGCCCCGAGAGGCGGGGTCCGGAAGTCCGGACCCAGAGTCGGGGCGGGGCCGAGTCCTGCTCCCCGCCCCGCCGCGCCCCCAGGCTCGGAGCTTCCCCCGCGCGCGCCGCCCTAGTCGGTGCCGTCCACCAGCTCGCACAGCATGTTCTCCAGGGCCGTGATGCGCTGCTCCTGCGCCTGCACCTGCTCGCGCAGGGCCTTGATCTCCTCCAGCAGCGTCTCCAGGGTGTGCTGCTGCTGGGGCGCGGAGGGCGGGAGAGGCTTTGTCACGAAGGGGCCGCGGTGGGGAGGGGGTTGGGGCCCGGCCGCGTGGAGCAGAGCGGGAGCTCACCGACAGGGAGGCGTCGCTGGCCGACTGGCTGCGGCGGGGGCCAGAGGGAGGGCGCACGTCCAGGATATTGCGCTTGGTGACGCGGAGCTCGCGGTGCTTGGGAGGCACGTAACCGTCCCTCAGCGAGATGAGCACCGGTTCGGCGTCCTGGCCAGATAGCCATTCGTCCGCTTCTAGGGCGGGCTCGGGGCCGGGAGTATCTGGGTATAGGTCGTCCTGGAACAAGTCTGACTGTGGGGGCGGGGGGGGGGGCCAGGAAGACCAGCGTTAGCAGAGGGCCGGGGCTGCTCCGTTCCCTTCGGCCTCGGAGCCCTCTCTGCCCAGCCCCTCTCCGGGCCCCCTCACCTTGCGGGGCACAGTCATGACGATGGGCTCACATTTTCTTTCGTGCAACTTGTAGAACCTGCAAGGGAGCGGGATTCAGCACCCCCGCCGGCTCCCACCCCTTTTTCTGCCTGGGACCAATAAGTTGGACACCCAACGCTTGCTGAGCCCCTACCATACACTGCACTTCAAAACACGTTATTGATCCAGTTGGTAAAACATCTCTGATGGGGGGCTTATCATCGTTTTACAGATGAGGAAACTGAAGTTTAGATTATGTTACACTAGTGAGCGCTGGGGGCTGGCATCGAAACAAGCCAGTTTGACACCCCCCCCAGCCCCCTCCTTCTCTTCCCCCTGCAAAATACCCCCACTCCTTCTGAAAGATGATACTATTGGAGAAGACTCTGTCTTCCCCGATGGCAAGTGGGGATGGCAAGAGAGAAAGGCAAAGGCTGCTGACCGGGCGATCTCACACTTGCTGACTTCCAGCCCCCGCTTGGGCATGAAACCCATGCCCCTCTGAGGCTCCTTGCTGCTGAAGGTGTTCAGGTAATGCACGAAAGGTGGTTCGTCCGTAATCTCAAAGTATCGAATGCTGCTGTCGCCCTGCAAAACCAGTGGGTTCGGAGACGCACCCAGGCGGGGCCCTCAACATGTCCGCCCAGCCCCTGCCACTCCTCCCGGGCCCAAGTACCTTGCCGCATAGGTAGACGATGCTAGAGTCGGGATCATAGAAGGGCAGTAGGACCCCGTTGCTTGTGTCCATCTCCTGCAGTGCCACTGGCTCCTCGAAGTTGTTCTGCCCGGGCACAGGAGGCGTGACCAGCTCTGTCCCGGCCACCGTGCCACTTCTGGAGCCCCTGAAGCCCCTTTACACTTCCTACCCGCTCCACAGCCCATGCGTTCCCAGGGCAGCTCTGGTGAACCGAGCCGCACGTCCCGCCCACGGACACATCACTCCCAGCGCCCCCGCCCGCCGGCACATCTGGCCCCTGCGCCGCCGCATGCAGTCACCGCAAACCACCCCCAGGGACTCGGCATCACCAGGTGGGGGTGCCAGCCTGGGCTCCTTCAGGCGACGCAGCAAAACTGGGCAGAGGGGTGGGTGTGGGGATGGCAGGCGCTGCAAAGGGGGCAGCAGCCTCCAGCCCAGTCCAGGTGGGCATGCCCTGCGGGTGGGGGGCGCCTGGCCCCTCTCCCGTGATGCCAGTCCCCGGGGCACACACCCCAAGCTTCCAGCTGCGTTACCGGGTCCCACAGGCCCAGCTCTCGCTGGCTCATGCGGGTGAAGCCCGTGGTGAAGATATGACCCTGGCGCGTGAAGACGGCCCGCATGGGCCTCATTCCCTCGTGGGCCGCAAACCTCTCCTGGGGGGAGGGGGAGACAGGGAGAGGCGTCACCCAGCTGCCTGCCCTGGGGGAGCTTGGAGGGACGAGCGACCGGCTTGCTGACTTTGGCGGGGGAGCGCCGGGGAGGTGGGATGAGGGGGCTGGAGACAGAAGAGGGCCTAACTACTCAGCTTCCTCCGGGGGGCCCCGGCTGGCCCCCAGGCCGGGAGGGAGCGGGAGGCGCGCGCCTCTCGGCCGATCCCGAGCCCTCAGGCGCGCTCGGAGGCGGGGCCCTAGAGCAAGGGAAGTCCGCCGGCTCCCCGGGGTCGCGGCGAGGCTTCTCCCGGTCGGGAGCTCCTCGCGCCGCTTCCGCCTTCTCGCGCACGGGCCGCGGCCTGGGAGGGCGCTCGTGGAGCCCCCGAAGGAGCGAGCGCGCGCGCCCAGCGCGGCCTGGCCTACCGGGTCCCAGAGCGCGAGTTGCCGCTCACTCATCCTGCTGAAGCCGGTGCTGAGTAGCTTCCCGTCTGCAGTGAAGACGGCCCGCAGCGGGCGGGCGCCCTCGTGAGGCCGGGCTCGCTCCTGCTCGCGGGGTTAGTGGGTTAGAGCGCCCGCCGGCCCGCCGGCCCGCCCCCGCCGCCACCCCCGCCGCGCCCGCCGCGCGCTCCCGGCGCAGACGAGCACGTGCCCCGCGCCCCGCGCCCCGCGCCCCGCGCAAGAGTGAGGCTGGCGAGGCGGGTGCCGCCGCCCCCCCAGGGCACCGAGCTAGGACTAGCGGGGCGCGAGGGCTGCCCCCTGTCCCCTCGCCCGGCGGGTCCACTAGGGCAGAAAGGGGCCCGCCGGAGTGCCGGTGTCGGGGGTCCCCAGACCCTGGAAGACGGCGCTGGGTGCCGGCCGGCGAAGAGGAGAGGGGTCCGGGAGGTTTCATGCAGGTTCTGGTGGAAGGACAGAGCTTGCGGCTTCTCCCCTGCTCAGTTACAACTCGCAGAGCACTGCTCTGAGCTTCTGAGATGGAGGGAGACGGAGGGAACAGGAGCGGGGCAGAAAATTGTGGGCTTAAGTGGGGCTTGGGGGTGGCGGGGGAGGCGAGAGCTGGGACTAGAGATTCCGAGGATCGAGGATCGAGGGTACGGGGGCCTGATAGTTGGTCCCTGGGGTAAGGGTTGGGGAATGGCCGAGCCAAGCTTACTCACCGCCACCACCTGGCCCTTGCGGGGGTCGATAATGCGCAGCGTCTTGTCCTTGCAGGTGGTGGCCAGCAGGCTACCGTTGCTGTTCCAGCACACGCTGTGGATGACGTCCGGGTGCAGGTCGTCTAGGCTCAGGAGCACCTCCCCGGTGCCCACATTCCAGATGATGATCACATTATCACCACCTGCCCCGAGCAGCCAGTCACTGTTACTTGGGTCCTGCCTTGCCCCCCCCCCCCCCCGCATCTACAGTAGGGACCCCTCCCTAGGCCCCCAGACCTGCACTGAGCAGGACATTCCGGGCAGTGGGGTGCCAGGAGAGGATGCCCACACGTTTGGAGTGGCCCTCGAGTGTAATGATGGGTTCTGTAATGTTGCGCACGGGAGTATAATCTGGAATTTGCCACACCTGGGAGGGAGGAAAAGGCATAGGGTGAGTGGAATGAGTAGCCTGCTTTGTCCCTCCACTCCTCCCCAATTTTGCCCTCCCTACTGCCCACCCCTACCGGCTCTCTTGAGTGGTAAGGGTCAAATGCAGGGCAGGATGTAATGATGTCTGTGAAGGGCAGAAGCAGCTGGGAGCCAGGAGGGGGCAGTGCCAGCTCTCCAGAGACCTCTCTATGCACCCCAGCAGGGAGACTTCAGAGCACTGCCCCTTGCTCTTCAGGCCTCAAGTTGGCCATGGCTATAATTAGTCCTAAGAAGTGCATCCTGGGAAAGGGTGGGCATGTGGCTAAATATAGCCTGGGAGCTGGGCAGAGCAGGGCTAGGGCACCTCTTATTCTGCCTTCCCTAGCACAGGTGAGACGGGCCTCCCCCCTTCCCCTGCCCCGCAGCATCCATTTGGCTCCTACCATGACCGTGGTGTCATCTGAGGCACTGGCAATGACGTTGTCATTGTGTGGGCACCAGTCAATGTCCAGCACAGGAGCAGTGTGCCCAGTGACCAGTGGGTAGTTCTTATCCACTCGTCCTGTCTGGAGGGGTCAGAGAGGGAGCTGTAGGGTCAATTTCCTGTGTGTTTTTTGGGGGCAATGGACCTGTTTACATCTCAATACTCTATCACCTATTTTCTCTTTGCAAACCCCTTTTCTGCACCTCTAACCGCATCCAACTACTTCCTGTATTTCACTGAAGGCAAAGAGAGTTGAAGTATTTAACATCAGGGGATCAGACACAAGAGAGGTAATGACTTAGCGAAGGACCCAGAGCAAGATACTGGTTGACCCAAGACCTGATTTCTCAGCCCAGTGCTCTTGCAAAAATACCTACTTGGAGAAGGCTATTCTTGGGCCTGTCCCCCCAGTTAGGACGTCTGTAGGAAGCCCCTGGTAGAAGAGGTCAAGATGAGGTAATATGCAATGCAGTGGCCAACAGCCCTTTCCCAGTCATCCTTGGCAGAACTCCCCCTTGACCTTGGAACCACCAGCAGCAGGTTCCCCACCTAAGCTGGGGCTCATCTACTTTTGGTCTTTATGGGCTTTTTATGGGGTCTCTGAGGCCTTTGCAGGGGCTGGCATCAGTCCAGACCAGGCAGTAGGGGAGAGGGGTGGCCGTGTGGCATTGGAATGGCAGTTGTACTGGGTGAGGAGGTGGCTCCAGCTGAAATTTGAGCCCTGGGGATGGTGTCCTTGGATGATGTCTGCATTGTCCCTGAATGAGTCACTGGCTATTGTCAGGCCTTTTCCTGACCCTGCCACCTGCAGGGTCTCCCTTAACAAGGTGTGGGGGCCAGATCAAGGTCATGACTTGGAGTGGCCATCCTGGGGGGTGCAGATTTCCAAGGGGCTTGAGGTTACTCAGCAAAGGTGGCAGTACTTGTCTGGCCCCCATCCCTGGGGTAGGAAGTGGTCTGGCCTTATGTATTATGTCCCTTTGCCCTTTGTTTTCATTCTATCTCACTATAAGAACCATAGTGGGGAGGTGACCAGGGACTATTTGCAAAGACCTTGATCCTGTCCTGGGTGTGCTGCTCTGGGGTATGATTTGATCAAATGGTCACCCTGCACTGGGGAGAAAGATCCCACACCCAAAACATGAGGTGGTGTGACATTAGGAGAGACAGGAACAGAATCTGGGTCAGGCCCTGGCTCTACTGCTTCCCAGCTATCTCCACAATAGCCTTCTGGACTCTGCTGGAAACAGGAGGCTGCACAGAGAAGGGGGTGGGCTATGAGTGGGTCCAGGCCGCTGTGATGCTGCTCTTCTGGGTGGGGTGAGGGAGCCTCTGAGTTGGTCCCCAAGGGCCTGGGGAACAGGGAGCAGCCGATGGATACAAGCTGCCCTCCTGACTGTAGGAGTCCCCAGGGGCCACAGCCAGCATCTTCCCACGTGCTTTCTTCCCCTCATCCCTCACCTTGGCCAGAGGCAGGACAATGAAGGCACCTCCACCCCCAGCCTCCACAATAATGGCCAGGAATTTGGGGTTGACCGCACAGAAGGAGCTGTCCCATGTGACCTTGGACACCCGGATGTCCTCGTAGGACTGGTCAGCCTTTGCGGCTTGCCCAAACACATGGCGGAACTTGCTCTGCCGAACCACACGTCGGCTCATGGCTGTGGGTGGAAATGGAGGATCTCAGTGCCCAGAAATGCCTTTGGTCTTGAGTCCTGTGAGCTGTGGGAGGGAGGAAGAGCAGGAAGGGGGGGGGTGAGGAGTGAGAAGGATTACTGGCTACGAGTCAGATCCTAGAAGCAGAGAGCTCTCTTCCAGGTGATTAAACTATGGGAAGGGTCTTTGCTGCCTGTAAAGTGCTGCTTAATTCAAGGGGTTAGGATTTGGGGCCTGACTTCTCCTTTGAGACCCAGGCAGGGGACAGTGGAGTTTGACTAGGCCTGAAAGCTTCCTGCAAGTGAAGTGGTTCTGGGAGGAGCCTCAATGCCAGGCTGCTCTCCTGCTGCCATCCTTGGATGAGCATCTCTTCAGGAAGTGGTTTATCTCCCAGCAGCACCTTGTCCAGAATCAGAGGCCTTGGTTGTGGGATCTTGGCTCGACGCCAGCTATGGGGCTAAGACTACAACCCCCACAAGGTCCTCAACTCTGTGTCTCTACCATAGTTCAGGCAGATGGGCTTTTGTCTTCTTCTAAAATTTTGCTAAGAAGTTCCTCCTGTCAGCTAACTTGAGTCTTTCCTGCTGTTTTCATCAATTTCCTCGCATCCTGTTGGGGAACACAATGTAAGGTGGATCTCTCCTCTTTCCACTCTTTTCTTCTCCGTGAGGTCCTGACCATGGTCTGGCTTTTGCCTACCATACATTGGTCTCGCTTCTCCTGTGGGTCCTCTCTCCTGTTGAACTCTCCCAGGGTGGGGTCCTCAACCCCGCGGGGCTAGGGCCAGATTTGCAGGAGTGGGGAGGGTGAAGTGCTTTTTCTTCAGCTGGGGTCTGTGCTGTGCTCTTCCCCAGGGGGCTCATCGAGCTCTTCCAAACCCCATCCCCTGACTCCTGCCCCTCCCCAGCCCCGGGCATCCTTGTGCCCTTCACGCCGCTCCTGCGGCCCCGGGCCTGAGGCCCGGGCCTCCCCGCACCCTCCTCGGGCTTCCAGCCGCGGCACTGCGTTCTCAGGAAGCGAGGTGTCGGTGCAGTGCAGGCGCGCGGGCCGCTGTCCGGCCAAATATAGACACCAAGTCCGCCCCGCCCGGGACCGAATTTGGCGGCGCGGGGGAGGGGGCGCGGATCTCAGCCACTTCTAGAGCCCCCGCCCGCTGGGTGGCTGCGGTGGGGGCGGGGGGCAGGGGGCAGGGGGTACCTGGTCCTGAGTGGGCGAGGGGCGCTCGCGCTGCGGCTCCTCTGCAGAGGGGCTAGGTGCGCGCTGGGGCCGAGGGAGTCGGGATGCCGGAACCTCCCCTCCGGGTGTCCGCGGCGTCTGGGGCCCGGGTGTTCCTCTGCGCGCTCGGGCCGCTGCTCGCGGCTCTCCGGGCCCGGCGTCGCTGCAGTCCCAGCTGCCGCTGCCATCAACCTGCGGGGGCGGGGCCGGGGCGGGGCCACAGCGGCCCCGCCCCTCCAGCGGCGGGAAAGTCGAGCGCCGCAGCCCGCGCAGCCCGGCCGCCCGCCGCGGAAAGCTGTCGGAGCGATGGAGTGTGTCCGGCGGGCTGCGCGCGCTCCTTGCCCGCCCTCGGGGCTCCCGGGCAGGCCGGGCGGACCGGGTTCCCGCACCGCGCTGGGCTCCCGCACCGCGCTGGGCTCCGGCAGGGAGAGCCGGCAGCGCGCAGGATCAGGTGCCTTCGCGCCGCATCCCTGCTGCAATCGCACTCCGAATTTAGCCCGCGCCGGCTGGCGGGCCCCGCTGCGGGCCTGCACGTCCGGACCCTCCCGGGGACAGGCTCCGGAGAGATGCCCTGACGGAGTCTTCCCAGCCCTTGAGTGAGCGCCGAGCCAGGGCTGCTCCAGTGTACCCGACAGGGCGCTGTGAATGTCGCTGTTACTGTTGTTATAAGGGGCCGTAGCGACCACTTGAGAACCTAACACCTTGGCACTGTAACTAGGCCTTTCACCCGGTTAGAGAGGATTCCGTGGAGCCTGGCAGAAAGGCAGCCCAAGGATGGGGAAGTGAATCCACCTCGACCCCGTGGGGAGACACCACAGCAAGGAGAAGCAGCTGCCACAGGCCTTTGGCAGTCACGTTTTATTTTATTTTTTATTTATTAAAAAAGATTTTAAAAAATTTATTCATGAGACACACACACACAGAGAAGAGAGAAAGAGAGAGAGAGAGAGAGAGAGAGGCAGAGACAAAGGCAAAGGGAGAAGCAGGCTCCACGCAGGGAGCCCGATGTGGGACTCGATTCCCGGACCCCTGGGATCACGACCTGGGCCGAAGGCAGGCGCTAAACCGCTGAGCCACCCAGACGTCCCTACTTAAAGAAGGATTTTATTCATTCATTTGAGGGAGAGAATGAGGGTGAGAACATGAGCAGGGTGAGGGGCAGAGGGAGAAGCAGACCCCCTGCTGAGAGGGGAGTCAGTTGGTGGCTGGGCTCCAACCCAGGACTTCAAATCATGACCTGAGCTAAAGGCTGATACTTAACCTACTGAGCCACCCGGGAGCCCCAGTAATCAAATTTTAGATGCCCAGCCTGACTCCTAAGTCTTCTGGGACTTGTTTGAATTGATGCCCAGCTGTGTACCAGGGAAGTCCCAGCCCTCATTCACTCCCCCTGAAACCCAAAGATCTGACTATCGATCAAGGCTAAGGAGGAAATAAAAAGAAACCTGTCAAAATACAGCCAGTGAAGAACCGCTTGTCCCTGAAAGCTGCTGTGCACCCAGCACTCATCCACTGCCTTGATTTCTTGCTTTGGATCATCAGGCCCTAGAGGACAGCATGAGGCTAGTTATTACCTCCAATTCTCCAAGGCACACCTGGGAATCAATGGAATGGCCTTCCAGAGGGCAGAGATTAGCATTGGGAGTAAAGGAGATGGCAGGTGGTAGCCCATACAGGGCTCCTTCTCAGAAAGAGTCCAAGTATCCAGTGGCTTGTAGGGGAACAGAATCAGAAACTGTTACGGGTGCTCCAGAAATAGTTTATGGCAGGGAGGGCCATAAGGGTAGATGAGTCTCCTTTTCACCTAAAGATTCCAGGCACATGATTAGGAGGGAAAGATCTGAGTGACTCAGTTGCTCCTTAATAACAATAGCTCATAGTTATTGTGTCAGACACTGTTCTAAGGGCTTTACACATATTAATTCCATTCTGATAATAGCCTTCTTATTAGCTATTATTATCCCTATTTTATAGGTGAGGAAACCAAGGCACACACAGAGAGATTAAGTAGCTTACCCATCACTCAACTGGTAGTTGGTGGAGCTGAGACTTATCCAGGGGTCCAGCACCTGGGTCCATGCTTTTCAGTTCCATGCATTTCTGTCTCTTGAAGGATAGTGCCACCTTATCTCATAAATGCTGATACTGAGATTTACTTTTTGTGGCACAGAGGAAAGGATGCTTAGACTAATTAGAAAACTGGAGTTCCAGCTCTGGCTCAATCACCCCAGTTTTGCAGTTCTCTGAGCTGTAAAGAACAGGAGAGGCCTGGATCAGTTTCTTTCCGACTCTGCACCACCTGTTGGCAGACAAGGAGTTTGACATGCTGCCTCCTACCTTTTCTTTCTCCCTTGCTTTTTCTCCTCTTTAAAGAGCCTTCTAAACTAGAGGCAAGAGTCTGAAACTAGGAAGTAGGAATCCTTTAATCCACCCTGCCTTTGGTTCTGTCATCTGAGAAGAAGGGTGCTCTCCAGGTACAGGAGCAGGGATTCACAGGTAATACTTGGACCAGGAATGCCTCAGCCCTGCCCTCTAGCTTTCTTCTGGCTGCCAAAGCTTGGCAGAGAGCAGGCAGGCAGATCCTAGGCATAAAGAACTAATCAGGGGAAGAAGCCATTTGGGCTTGGTGCTTTCCTGTGTGGTTAACCAATTGAATTATTAGCTGGGTTTTGAACTACAATCTGTAGAAGACAGGCATGGATTTAATCTTTCATAAAGTCTTTTTCTGGAAGAGGTGGCCTGGCAACTTAGACCCTATTTTCTTTGGCCATACAGACTGAGCTTATCTAGTCAGTGACGCCAGGCACCCGTAGAAAATTTTGTAAAATGACCTTGCCTTCACCATCATGCACTGGCACTTTAGCCAGAGACCAGTGATGTGCCCCTCCTTGATTTGGATAATTCAGAATGTAGCAGGCAGGCTTAACTTTAGTTTAAGGCAGTATTTTAGTATTTTTAAAAAAAGATTTCATTTATTTGACAGAGAGAGAGAGAGAGCACAAGTGGGGGGAGCAGCAGGCAGAGAGGGAGAAGCAGCTCCCCATTGAGCCGGGAGTCTAATGTGGGGTTCGATCCCAGAACCCTGGGATCGTGACCTGAGCTGAAGGCAAACACTTCACCGACTGAGCCACCCAGGTGCCCCTGAGGCAGTATTTTCTCTGGAAATGTCAGTACATTGTTTTGTTAGCAATTTGGAAACTAAGCTTTCCCTAGGTAATAGTGATGCCTTGTATGTGATGAATGATGGTACCACTAAATATCCCATGATGGGTCTGTGGAGAAGTGGGAGAATTGGAGAGCCTCTCCCTTCCAGACTCAGCCTGTTTTAGAGAACTGCCTGTTGATCTAATTTCCCTTCTTCCACCATTGACATCCAATGCTTCTCTTCTAATGGCAAGAGAGGGTTAAAAAGTTTTTACTTCTTTAGAAATCAGTGAGCTGAGGTGGCCTGCGCTGGGAGCTTGTGAGCTCTATCTCACAAATGTCCAGAGAGGTCAGCCACCCAATAAATCTAGTCCCTGTTGGGGCAGGTCACAGCAGCTGTCCCAGAGCAGTCACTCTGTACCACACATGGCAGAGGACTTTTGGTCCCTTTGCTTATTCATTCTCCTAACATCCAGGTGGTGGCTTTGGCAAGAGCTTCTTTGGCCAGGCAGGTTCCCAGCTTGGTCACTTGGTTGGAGCCACAAAGTCTGAAATAATCTTTAGTGATTCTATTTCCCATTCAGTCTTTATTTTCTGGGAGGTAGAAAGTTGTACTTCTTCCCAGAGCTCAGCTAACTCTTAAGGGTGTACATGACAGAGATCCATGTGCTGCATTGCTCATCAGTGTTCTCTTCCAATCCCTCCACCTTCTCAGCATCGCCCCCCTTTTGTGGCACTTTATCAAATACACGTTTCATCTTCAAAATAAAAATTTATTTAATCTGTAACAAGAACATTGAATCTGCACATTTGCGCACAAGTTCACATTTAAAAACAGCAGAGCACATCAGTAATAAAAAAAATCTATGATACAAGTGGAACATCCCAACCACCAGGAAGATTAAGGAAGGAGATGAGACCACTCTTTATATTCTGCTTCAAATGCCTCAAAAAGGTCCCAGAGATTCCAGGGAGCACCTGCTTTATTTAATAAAATGTGAGCATAAAAGTTTGGGACTGGCCTGGGGCAAAGTTAACAGTCAGTGGGAGAGTCTTTTGGACTTGCATTCTACATTTAGAACAAGTCCTATGAAATAAAGTAGGAAGAAAAAAAAAAAAGGCACCTTAAGCTATGCCAGGCAAACCAAAACCCCCCAAAAACAGAAAAACCAAACAATTGCCTGCAGGCCTGTTGACTGAGAATCATTTCAGGGCCAGTTACCCAGTTTCCAGATTGAGTCATCAGCTTCAATTAGGCCCTGGGTATTAGTTCTGCATGTGCACAGAGGATGCTGCAACCAGTGTCGCTGTGAGGACACAGATGACTAGCACTAGTCATAGACCCTTTGAGGCGTCTTCAAGCCAATGGATGACTCTAGTTTAGAAATCCTGTCCTGATCTCTGGGGCACTGAGAAAATGAGGCTGGTTTTCTTTTCATAGCAAGAGCCAGGCCCGGTCACCCTCCACTTCCAGGCTGGAAAAGTACAGAAGCACCTTGCAATAGCTCTCCATGGCATCAAGGGACCTCAAAGCCCTGGAACAGGAATGAGGAGCATGCAGCTTCCTGCTTTGGGGGTGGGCTTTTTCCTAATATGAGTGTCAGAGGAGCTGAGGCAGCAAGTACATTTATATATGTACTAAGGCCTAATATATGCCTTGATCTTCTAGTCTGGAAGGGAAAACAAAGTCCAAGATACTTTCAAGTTGCATTGGTGCTGAAAGAGCTAAAATTTTATCTACCATCAAAAAGCAAAACAAAATTAGACAAAAATGGCACTAGCCATTCACCATTATAACCATCACTGTAAGACACGCCATCACTGACTGAGGAAAGGGCTATTTCCACACAGAGTGCTGAACAGGAGTGCAGGACAGATGGAGTCAGCTCCAGGTCCTCCTCATTCACCCCTGAGGGCTGGCCACTGTGGCCCTGCTCTGTTTGAGGACTCACAGGACAGCGGGGCTGGGTGCCTGGACGAGGGGACTCAGTGGCTGTCAAGATGATGCACGTTTTAATTATCACAATGTAAACAAAGTATCCACAAATAGTTTTCAAAAAGAGCCTAAGAATGTATTTAAAAATTTTAAAATGCCCTTAAAAGTGACCCTCTTCGCAATAATGCTTTCTTTTTTAAAAGAAAAAACTCCCATGAAAACATCTTTACCAAACATGCCTGGATTGCTTAAAACTGAAATTCTCAGATGGAATAGGTGAAGATTTTTGTGAGCTGCTATGTCTCAGAAACTTCAGGTCTATCCAAAAGTATTTGTCTGGGTCCCTTTAGCAGGAGGGGACCTCAGAGCCTGGGCTATCATTCTCAGGCCGTCCTTGGAGCTCTTGGTAGTTCCCCAAATGAGAAAGAGCTGGGATAAAGGTACAGAACCAGGAAACTGCTAGATAGAGAGCCTTAAGAGGTTGGGATGCTAAGAATGATCCCAAGCATTAAGAAACTGAAAGGCAACCAAAATGAGAGATGAATATTACTACACTACAGTACTACAGGTCTACTCTAATATACACTACACCTAAGTGTTTCTGAAATCAAGAAAGGGTTGGGGTTTCTCTCCTTCCTAATGACCAGGTAACCCTCTAGATTACAGCTCAAAAGTTGTGTGCTCCTGGGGTTTCTACCCCATGCACCAAAACGTTACTTTGTTTTTGCATGTGCAGGTGTATGCACCTGCGTGTGCACACACATTTCTGTCTCTCTCTCTCCTCCAGAGTAACTGAGAGTCAGACTATGGTGGTTTTCAAAAGAGAGGCATTGAGCAAGAGGTCAAGACTTTTCCTACTCATCTCTGTCAACCTACTAGACCTGCTGTTCTGTATCTGAGTTTTCCATGAACAGAAAAGGGAAATAAACCACCCAAGATTATCAAAAAGTTTGAAGAGAATAAAGTCTGAAAAGTCCTTGATAGCTTATCATGTATTTTCCCTGGACATCACTCAGCTATGCAAATAAGAACACTCAGTTGTGGGAGTTTGAAAGGGCTGGCAAAACCCTATATGGCATGGTTGAATTACAGACCCCATGTAGAGGATGTTTATTTAAGTGGGCAAATTAAATGATAACAAAAAATGTAATTCAAAAAAAGGAAGGCAGACCAAGACTATTTCCTTTCTCCTTTTTCTTTAAAAAAAAAAAAAAAGTTTTCTTCACAGCATTAGAGGATCTCCTCCCCATCTCTGTTGTTATTTAATGCAGTGAGTATTAACCGCAGTAGCAGGGACGAGAGAGAACAGGGCAATACTGTCGATCCTGCTTGTACTTAATGTGAGGGAGGTCATCATTGCAAAGGGTTAAGGAGGGGACACTACTCTCTTCACCTCCATGCAAATCCTTCTCCCCAACCCTGCCACAACTTCCTGTCCTTTTCCTATCATAATGAGGGTGGTGGAACTGCCTCAACAAGACAGGGCCATTTAGATGGATGAGCCCTGGAAATTCATAACACTGTCTTGCGAGCCTCTTCACATTGATACAAATACCACCTAAACTCAAACACTTTACAGCACATTAAATATCCAGGAACCACAAAGCCATGTGGAGGATATATTTAAACATTTAAGGGAACTATTTAAGGACAGCACAAATACGTGTAATTACTACATCACAGAGACACTAAGAGCAGGAGGTTTCTGTCCAATCTACCTCCCAGCAGTGATGTGAGACCCAACTGTAGCTTCCACACAGGAACTGGATTCACAGCTCCCCTGGAGCACCAATGAATGGCCTCAGTCCACCTTTCCTCTCTCCTGCAGGTCACCCTACTATCTGCTCCCACCAAACTCTGGCCTTTGATATCCCCTCGACAGTCTGGGCATCTGTCTTTTCCTCTCAGTGCCGGGATGAGCCAAATACCAAAGCCCAAGGCTGTACTCGGTCAATCTCTCAGCAATGTGGACATCCACCGAAGCACCAGGAAGCAAATCTGCAAACCTCTTCAGTTTTGATGAGCTACAGGTGTTTCATTCCAGGCTGAATGTTTTCTGTAAGAAGCTCAAACTGGCTTGTTTATGGCAAGTGCTCCTGTGTTAGGCATCTCCACGAAAGCAGCAAAGCAACAGCATCCTAAAGTTGTAATGGCACCGGAGTCGTAATGGGTGCCTGCCCTTAGCATTAGAAACTTCCACCCTGGGCAGCAGGAACACTCATACACACTCCCTGGCTGTGGCTCAACTACTGGCAAATAACCCGCTGGGATTTCAGCCTCAAAGAGAATTCAGCTCTCAGTCAAAATGTGACCTATGGGAGCCTGAAGGAGTTTCTCCAAGGAGGAAGTTACTAAAACATAACTTGGCAGGAGCTGGCGATCAGAAGTCTCCATTTAAATGATTACAACCACCATCAATAGACTCTGCAGATTCCTACCAACACCCATCAGCTTTATTTCTGTGGTATGTGTTTTCTCCAGTTGCAGCTTTACTCCTTCTTAAAAAGATTAAATCAAAAAGACCCTACGACATCAACAACAAAACACTGTAAGGAAGTGACATTATGTACATAAATACTGTGTATAAAGTAGAGAAATGACAAATCTTCCAGGAAAAGGAGAAAAAAAAAAACTCCATGTCAAGTGTTAACGGTGATAACATCGATAAGAAAACTCTGCGTTCAACGGAGGTTATACATAGGTAACGTAACAATTTAAATATCATCTATGAAATAAAAAAAAAAAAGGCAGCACTGGGAGAAACAGCATGAGGAAGGAAAGTAAATTGGAAAAAAATGGCCATTAAACTCAGAAGGCCCACAGAATTATTCAAGTAATGGAAGTGTTAAAACCCTACGGATGTATTCATTTTACAAGAACACACTGACTTTCAATTGCTGTTTTTCAAACTTGTCCCTATTATGTTTTTGTTGAGAGGATGTTGCAGAGCACATTTCCTGGCAGGGAGGGCCAGGATAACTGCCTATGTGCAGCCCACTGACCTGGAAGATACTGTGCTGCAGCCTCTCCACACTTTGCTTCCAACTCCTCCTATACTTTCTTCTACACAGGATCTCTCAAGATTTCATTTGGGGTTCTCTTTTAATTTAAAAATTATGTGCTTGGGGGAAAAAAAAACTATTTGCTTGGTAAGTTTACAAAGCCAGCCATTATCATGCCTTTTGGTATGATATACCCTGGAATCCAGAAGTGGTTTCTGGAAGACCCCCCTTTGAAAGCAAAGCAGAATCAGCCCACTTGGGTAACTCTCAGTGGGCTGGGGCCCAAGGATGAGAGCACATGGACGTGTGGCTGCCCTTCAGTCCAATCCTATGCATCAGGTCTGAAGCCCAAACCATCATCACACAGGCCCAGGGGAGCATTTCCGATTTCCAGCTTCATCTCCATCCTCCCCATCTGCTTCCTTCCTTAAGCAAGCAGGCATGCTTTTTTCTCAGAGGGGAGCTGATTGAAAAACAGCAATTTGCCTTTGATAAAGGTGCTCTTTGAAAATGAGTATTTTTTGAGGTTTGAATTTTCTAAAAATAAAAAATGATAAAAATGGTCTAGTTGTCCAAATCAATCTTTCTCTCACACACATACACAGAGAAAAAAACCCAAACCCTGCATGCGCCAGGAACAGTAAAATGACCAAAATATTATAAAATTAACCAATAAAGTGCATGTTCCTTACATATTACACCTGCCCCTTTTATAAACATTTCTTTTAGAAAGTTCCATGTGTAGGCTCAGAATCACATGGTATTATAGAAGGGGTTGCTTGTCCGTTTTTTGTCGTTTGCTTTTTTCAGTCTCCTAAGGGGGTGAGTTCTGCCGTGCTGCTGACGGGGCGCCACAGCCAGCCCTGGAGCCGGACCCGCATACTGCAGTCCCTGGGATTGGAGCAAAGGCAGGCCTCCTTCAGAACTAGTCAACTCGGGGCCTGCCCTCGGGAGCGAACACTGCTGACTGTAACCAAATTCTTTGGCATACTGTACAATGGGCTTCTCCACTGGCTTGCTCTGCGCAATACACTCTGTTGTTCTGAGTTGCTCTATAAAATACTTGGTGGGCTCTAGGTTCTGGGGAGCATCTGGGCTTTCTGAGGGCTCCTGGGCCTCCATGGCATGCATGCCTGCATCCGTTCTGATGAAGGGCTGGAGCAGTTTGAGATGAGGGGGATCAGAGGAGACAGGCTCTCTCTCCGATAAACAGTTTTTACAGAGGTCCAAGTAACCTAACTTGGCAAGGGAAGCCGAATGCCTCATTTGGGATGGTTTGGTGAGCCCTCCCTGGCAAATTGCTCGGGACTCGATTTCTTTAGTGCGCTCCTTCACCACACTGGGGCTATTGCTGAGACCCTTTATATTGTCACTACTAGAGCTATGTGGGAGTTGACAGGCTATGAGAAATGGGTCCAGTTTTTCTTGTAACCCCCCACTATTGTCATCGAGTTTGCCTGGGTCTTTGCTGGTTAGCTGTGAGTCCTCGGACGGCACTTCACTGCCACCAGAAAAGGGGCCCTCCTGACTTTCTTCCCAGCTACCCTGCTCTGATGAGGGCTCATTGTCTGTGGTGCTGGTTTGCTCTGTGAAGCCTTCCAGGTGAACAACAGTCTGGGGAAGTGCATAATCCAAGTTGGCAGATGGTACGTGGGTTGTGTGACTGACAGAAGGCACTCCTGTGTCTGGGGCTGTTGACAGGCTGTTGTCCCAGTCCTCAGGGCTGCCCAGGGTAGAGGTCATGTCGGTGGGGCTGTCGTGCTCAGGAGGGGAAGAATGAGACAGAGGTAGCACGTTGGGGTGCAGAGGAGCCTGGGCGGGGCCCAGAGTCCTGTTCAGATTTTCATCCAGTGCACAGAGGATGGTGATGGAGTCCTCCACTTTCACTTTCCTCAGCCCTTGCTCCCCACTCTTTTTGCTGGTGGCTCTTTCACCCCCCAGCCCAGGGTGATCAGGGGGTGTAACTGTGTGGGTAGACTCAATGATTTCCACCTTCTTGGGAAGGGAAAGAAGGACCGCCTGTGTCTCTGATCCCTGGCATGAAACCACAGTCCTCTGCTCCTTCAGGACTCCTTCCTGGTTTGTTCTAGTATCTGACCCCGGGCGCTCCTGAAACACCAGCAGCTCAGGCGCTAGAACAATGGAATTTTGCTCAGAATGGGGTAGTGAACCAGTTTCAAACCCACCGCATTTCCCTTTGCACTTGTTAATCTCTGGTTCCTTGGGGATAAAAGATTGTTCAAGGGTAGCTTCATCACTTTTCCCTTTTGGTGCTGGGTCTGCTACAGAAGAATCATTCTTGGAATTCTTGCGAACAGACAATGAGGTACAACCAGGGGCAGCACCATGGTGCTCTTGCTCTTGTCGCAAGCGCTCTTCAAACTCCAAGGTGGCTCGCCTCACAGACCCAGGGCACCACTTGGCACCTGGGTGCATTCCTGGGCCCCAGAGCTCTTGTTCCTCCTCAGCTGGTTCCTCTTCTTCTAATTCTGTGGATGAGTGTGTCGTCAGGCAGCCTTCAAGGTCCCACTTCCCTGAGTCTTTGGCTAGTTCAAGCTGGGCTGTGTAGGAACCCTCACTCTGCTCCAGATTTCCAGGTCTGTTCTCTAGGGCATGGGCCCTTTCAAGGGGTAGCTCATGGATAGTGTGCTTCTTTGGTGTGTGGCATGGGTTAGATAGGAGGTCTCCTTTCAGTTGAATCTGTCCGACTCCTTGACTGATGGATTCGATCTCAGTAACGATTTCTTTGACCGAAATTGCATTTTCTGAGTGAGATTGCATGAAGATGTCTGGGCTGACCAGTTCTGAGATTGCCTAGGGAGAAAACAGTGAGATGGTTATGGCAAACAGTCTCATTAAGAATGCCAGATGTTTTGCTTATTAATCTTCTAATCCAGGAGAACCTTCTGGCTATGAGGACACAAATCATGGAGCGCCTGAGACTGTCCTCTGGCCATCTGTTTTATCAGACAAGAAAAAAAAAAAAAGAACAACCCAGATTCGTCAAAGGCAGAGATATAAAACTTGTTACAGGTTGAATCACGGTCTACTAAACTTTTGTTCTGTTTACTCAAACAGAATTCCAACCCAATATCTTCCTCCCAAATGAACATCGGAGAGCCTTGGAGGTTCCTATAATCCTTACTTTCCTAAGACTATTATTAGTCTTCAGGATTTAGGTCATTCAGGGGTAGATCAGATTTTTCTTCTCTGGCCTATCAACTTCCAGTTTGATTCTCACCTAGTTCAAGGGGAAGAGTTCCATTTAGGGGCTCAGTGGTCACCTTAAATATGCCCAGTGTTCAGGCAGGATGGAAGAGGCTATCATCTGATGTCTGATTGGAATTTCACTGTTCTCTTCTTTCCTGTCCTGCCAGCTTTCATCTTTATCCTCCCACTGCATCTTTTGGCAGTAGCATTCCAGCACATGAGGGCACTCTGTACCTGATCACACAACTTCCAAGTTTCACAAGGCTCCTTCCGGGCAAGGTTTACTTGGTTTATGGAGCCACATGCTTAAGCAAACTTAGAAACTGTGACTCTCTGACATTTTATTGTTCTACCAGTTACAAATTCCTAGATGGTTTAGAACAAGGCAAAAGAAAATTAGCCAATATAAAATCAAGTCCTATTGTTAAAAAAAAAGAAAAAGAGGATAAGAATTTCATAGTCTGAAAAATGGCCGTTGGACATCTCTTAAAATGGCATTATGATAACCATCAATTTACTTTAACATTTTCATAAACCTTCAAAGTTTAGTATTTCCCTTGGAATTGTTCTGGTCTTTCTCCTTCAAAAGAAAGTCAGAGCTAGTACAAACTAACAAGGTCAGTTACACCTTTGGGAGGAATCTGCTGGGACATTTGGCAGGGGTAAACTAGCCAAGACTGGGAGAGAAGCCACAGCGGGCCCAGTGTGTGCATGGGCTGTGGAGAGTGCTCATATGACGAGGGACTCTGCAGAAAAGCTATTTCTGTCAGAGCTACTATACTGACTGGTCCAAAGGAGAGTTCAAGCATTTCTGATTTCCCAGTAAAATAAAGCAGGGGCATAACTTTTGGAGAGAGAAGACAGAAGCAGAGGCAATGACTGCCCTGAGGTAGTTAGAGAAAAGATAAGTCAGGGACAAGGTGGTAAATATAAGTAGGCAGGTATCAGAAGATGTAAAAAATGTAGTCATCCCCAGTGGAATCATTAAGTGAAGTTTGGTTCATGAGAGTAAATCTGTCACCATTTGCTTCCCAACTACTGTATTAAACTGATCTAATATACCACTGCTTTTAAGATATATCCCAATTCTCAAGTGCAAAATGACATGTAAGTATGAGCTGTAGAACTGATGACACACAGTAGGTCTTTCCCTGGCCTGAAATGGCTCCTAAGGGCTCACATGCCATAGAGAAGAATCTTCAGATCCTGTCTGCTCTCAATCATTTCCCAAAACCATCCCTCAAGTCTTGGATACCATAGGGACTGAGATGAGGAACAATCCAGAAACATTATCAATAGCAAGAACTCATCATCGATTGCTACTCTAACGACTATTAACAAATGTCTAATTTTTGAATTTTCTAAGACGGAATTTCCTAAACAAATCGACGTCCTCAGAGAGACTCCGGTCTTACTAAGGCAGCATGTCAGTCCAAGGCACTTCATTATCTGTGAGATCTGATCCAAACTGCAGAGGTCCAGGGAGGGGACCTCTCCTTGTGCAGGCAGGACATTTGTTTCGGCTAATCCCTTTTTCCCCACATCCCCCTTTCAGAAGTGCTTCCAAAGACACCAAGAGCCTGGAAAGATAAATTCCTCAAAAGGCAATGGATTAAAAAATTTTTTTAAACTTAAGTTTTCAAGAAAAGTCTTAGCTACACTGTCTCTCCCATGCTGCCTTCCTAAATCTTTAGCAAAATCAAATACAAGATAAACACAGAATCCCAAAGATTTTGTCTTCCAAGAGAACTTCATTAGGTAGAGAACTACTATAGTTTTTACCTTTGACTGTTCCTCATCTATTGAAGATTCTTCAGATGCATGGGGAGTATTACTCAAAGAGCTGCTTCTCTGGTCATCGGTTGTCACTTCAGAAGGGGTGACTTCCACCACTGAGAGTCGACAGTTCTCACTCCTTCCTCCACCCAGCTCTTCCATCCTTGAGTGGGAAAAGGATCGGGATCGGGTTTCTTGGGACAGCTCTACAAACTTTTCTAGGGCGCTAAAGAAATCAATGCGATCTGTACTGAAATCTGAGACTTCAGCCTGGCAGCTGGGTTGGGGGCTCGGAGATTCAGGGTCAGGGGACATGGGAAGGTCTTTCAGGCGAGATGTTAACTCTTCCAAAGGCAGCAAGTGGACATTCACATCTGTTTTCAGTGCGTCTGTCTCCAAATCTTCCACTGTTAAGTCTGGGAACTTGCTGGCAATTTCTGAGGCCTGTCCAGGTTGGATTAAGGCTTTGGATGCATGGCAGTTGTCAAGAGGGAATTTTGATTCATTGAGACAACACCCTGATGAGCATCCATTGATGTCATTTAGATTTAATTCATCTTCAATCTGTCCAGCATGAAATTCCCTAGAAGTAAACTCCAAGCAGATCATTCTTTCTTTGGTACACAGACCCTTCTGATGTTCATCCTGTGGGACAACATGTTCCACAAAGACGGGTGGAATGGAGGGGTGACCCTCCATGGTCTTCACCTCAGCAATCTGGTCTGCTGAGCTGGTGATCTCCTTCTTGTTGAGTTCTAGCCCTGGTTTGCAGATGGGTTCATGGTGGTCTGAGAGGTCACTATCTGAATGAGATCTCCAGAGCTTGTTATGCCGCTGTTTGCTGTGGAAGACATACACAGGAAATGCCTTACTCTGGTTTGTGAAATCAATCAACACCCTCCCAGGAAACTGCTCCCAGATAAATTTAAATCTTAACCTGCAAAATGCTTTGTTAATACCCAAGGGAAGAAGTAGGCAATAAACATTTGTAAAGGTGTTCAATTTAACTAATAGCAAAAGATAAACAAAGCAAAATAACAATAAAAACGAACATGAGATCTGATTTTTTACCTATCAGACTGAGCTTAAAATGGATTGCTAGCAGCCAGTGTTGATGATGGCATGGCCAAACAAATCTTCTCATATACAGTTGGTAGGAATGTGAATTGTAGAAATTCTGAGAGTGAAATCTGATAACAGCTCTCAAAATTTAACTCTTTAACCAGCAATTAAAAATTAAATTAAATTTTTAATTAATTAAAAATTAAATTAAAAAACTCTTAACCAGCAACCAAAAATTCTTCTTTTAAGAATTTTTCTTGGAGAAATACTACTATAAGTGCACAAAGATATGGATATAAGGATATTTGCTATGTAATACAGTGGTACCAAAGGATGAGACAGACACATACAAAAGAGGATTTATTTAAATTACAGTCCATATACCTACATGCCATGCATGAAGCTGTTAAAAACAGGTATTTTAGTAGAAGGTTTAGTGGAAGGTTGTCCAAGGTATACTATTAAGTGAAAAAGCACGCTGACCACATTTAGAATGGTCAGCTCCCATGTTACAATAAGTAGAGGAAAATACCTGGAGGAACATAATTAAACTGGTAACAGGGTTTCTTTCTTTCTTTTTTTTTTTTTTTAAATACTTTATTTACTTATTCATAGAGACACAGCTAGAGAGAAAGAGTCAGAGACACAGGCAGAAGAAGCAGGCACCATGCAAGGAGCCTGATGTGGGACTCGATCCTGGGTCCCCAGGATCACGCCCCGGGCTGCAGGCAGCGCTAAACCGCTGTACCACCGGGGCTGCCCCAGGGTTTCTTTCAAGGAAGGCAGAATACTTCCGGGGAGGGCTTTACATTCTATATTCTGTATTTCTATAGGTTTTAAAATTTAAAAATAATGAGCATGTTTAACATTAATCACCAGGAGGGTAAAAGCTAAAACAAAACAGCATCTAAGCAATACAAAGAGAAGTATTCTATTGGAGGCCATTACAAGTCCCCATTACTGGAATAAAAATCTGATACAGGATCAATCACTCAAGTAGAAATGTGAGGAGGGTAGTAATCTTTCTTGAATTAGAAAGCAAAGATGAGGCCGGTAAATCTGCAGAAAAACATTGGTTAACAGAATGGAAGAGGATACGCCTAAAGTATAGGCTCCTTCCGTAAGAATCTTTGGATAAAAATCATGAAGCTAAGGGGAAGCATAGAAAAGCAGGTGGCCCAAAGGAAGATCACACACACATATCCATCCTTTGGCTTGTTTTATGGAGTTTTTTTTTTTAAGATCTTATTTATTTATTTGAGAGAGAGAGTGAGCGAGCGAGCGAGAGCACATGAGCAGGGGCAGAGGGAGAGGGAGAAGCAGACTTCCCTATTGAGCAGGGAGCCCGGCAGGATTGATCACAGGTTCCTGAGATCATGACCTGAGCTGAAGGCAGACACTTAACTGACTGAACCACTGAGGTGCCCTTAGAGAGAAGTTCGGATGGGATCGAATGTCATTTCAAACCATACTCTCTAACAAGGGAGCAGTTCCTAAAGCCCAAGCCAAAAAGAAAAAGGTGGTCCTGTGGCTGTCAGGATCACCTGCCCAGGAAACAGGTCCCTAAATGTGGCATTTAGGGGTGTGGTTTCCATGATTTATGAGTTGATGAAGAGTTACCTAACTGCAGAGTGTAATAGGAAATAGCCCAAAACAATTTACCACAGGCTCAGTGCCACGCCTGCCTGTGAATCTCTGCCGAGTCATGCGCCTGCACTAATGTGAACCCATTTGTTCTCAACTCTGCACCTGCTCTCAGTAACCCCTGTCTGTCTGCTGCTTGGGTGGGGCTTGCTCTGACTCAGGCCCACACAGCAGAAGGGTGCTTTTCCGGGTAGGGATCAGGTCATTCTGTTTATGAAGACAAGCTATAATCAATCAATAGCAGGGAGGAAGGTAGGGTTTTCACCCTTTCCAAGCTGCATGAACTCCAGCCACCCCTAGGAGGAGACAACATATCACACATGCCAAACGAGTGAGTGACCCTGGGGAGGGGCAAACTGAATGGTTGGAGAGGTGGAGCCTGAACTATACACTGTGACCAACCCATGCCAATGTGCTTCCCTTTAAAGTTTCTTTTATATCTAGACACTCTTGTTTCCTGACCTACATATGGCTGCGTTCTCCAATTTCTATCCCTCATCTATCCTGAGGATGTACAAACCTGCACCAACTTCCCTAGGCATCCATGGCAGGACAGTTCCTTGCGATGCAAATGACTGGGAAGACATTTCAGGGAGTAGCTGTTCTCACCTTTCTAGTAATATAAAGGAACAGCTTATTTTACCAGTCAACAGGCAAATGGGATTTTTCATGATCCTAAGAACCTTCCAAAGTATGATTTTCCAAAACTGCCTGCAAATCACTAATCAATCAGGAGGGAATGAGATTGAAGTTATGCTAATAGGTACCAACAGTATGTTTCAGAAGTGGCAGACATTACAGCTGCTTTTTGCCCAGCAGGGATTTCCTTCTCTTCTGGAGGGAAGTAATCATCAGAAAATATTAAGTCAGGGCTCTGGAATTAAACTGACACCGACTTGTAAAGGAGAAAGAAAAATCCCCACCAAAGATAGGTTTGATTCTGCTTTTTCATTTTTGTAGTAAGACCTGCAAGGAGAGTGGTAGATGGCTCTCTGATATAATCAAGATACTCATTAATTACCATGGTCTTGGAAGCACTTTCCTCCTCCCACCTTAGAGGTTTTAGTAAATTCTGTCCTGAATTTTGTGTTTATCATCTTTATAGTGTCATTAGGCTTTGTTCTTAATATACTGCTTAGTTTTGCATATTGTGAACTTATATAAATGAAAATATACTCTATGTATGTATTCTTCTACAACCTTCTTTTGTCCACACTGTTTTTGAGATTCATCCATGTGAGCAGCTGTAATTTCAGAGTGTGATGAATACACCACAGTTTATTTATCCATCCTGTTGATGAACAGTTTTGGCTACTATCAACAATTTTGGCTACTACTGCCATGGACATTCTTGCACTTGGTACATACTTTGGCTTATGAAAGATGTTAAAATATAGGAGCAGAAAAGGTGGGTCATAGGGCATATGTGCATCATCAGTTTTACTCAGTAACACCAAACTGTCAGTGCAGTTTTTCCCCAAGTCAGTTTTATTCTGATGCTTGATCACTGGTAGGGATAGATTTAAGGCACTGGACCATATTTATTATTTTTAAATTGTTAGTGTTCATTTATTTTATTTTTTAAAAAAGATTTTATTCATTCATTCATGAGAGACACAGAAAGAGAAGCAGAGGCATACGCAGAGGGAGAAGCAGGCTCTCTGCAGGGAGCCTGATGTGGGACTCAATCCCTAGATCCAGGATCATGCCCTGAGCTGAAGGCAGACACCAAGCAGCTGAGCCACCCAGGCATCCCAACTGTTAATGTTTAAATTCAGCTGACTCTCTCCATCTATTTCAGGTAGGCATCAAGTAAACAAGTCACCAAAAAGAACTTCAGAGTTGGTTTGTGGCCTGGATGATGCAAAGAAGCTTCAGGTTCTTTTCTCCCTTGAGAAATCTCAGACCTGAATTTGGATTCACATAAATACACCGACACACATGCGATGATTGGGCCATTCTGGGCAAGAATTTGGCTTTTTTTTTTCCCCATTTGTTTTTATTGAAGTTTGATTTGCCAACATATAGTATAATATCCAGTGCTCATCCCATCAAGTGCCCTCCTCAGTGTCTGTCACTCAGTTACCCCAACCCCCACCCACCTCCCCTAAAATTTGGCCTTTTACTTCATAAATGAACAAGAAGGAAATCTAAGGGACAGGATACATATGCTATCCCATTCTCTTGCCTCCAATTTGCTTTCTTTCTTCTTGTTACATGTTTGGTAAAGCACCAACTTTGAGAAAGTTATATAGAGGAAAATACTACTAAAAATGAAATATCAGCTATAGTAAAATCAGACTGTTATGCTACCTCTTAGGGCATTAGGTAGCCCACAGAAAGTAGAAGAAAGAAAAAGCATCAGTTGAGCATTTTCTATGTGTTGTCCATGGTCCTAAATGCTTCAAGATTATTTCACTGAAAAGCTATTAAGGAAAGCCTTTCAATCTCAATTGTAATGTGAGTTCATTCTCAGATTCCCTCCTGCTGACTGACCACTGTGCACCAGCTAACAAGACTTCAAAGTCTCCACCAGCAAAGCAGGGGAATGTAAAAGACACCTCTGCCTCTTTTGGCCCCGGCGATAGGGGCGTTCAAAGAATCAAAACTGACATCTATGAAGACATGTGGCATGGACTCTCCCTGGCTACCACCCAGTTTCTTCTCTGCCCCTTGTATACAGGAAACTAATATCACAGACACATGGTCCAGCTTGCAAATGCCTGAAATCTGAACTTGTCTAATGGAACAAAAATCTGCCAGATACCTGCATGATCAGAGTACAGAATGACAAACATGGCTGTTGGCAGTTTAATGGAAGGTTTCAACACGCACACACACACACACACACACACACACCCTCTTCCTGTCTCATTCCCATCCACCAGCTATAAAAACACAAAAAATAAAATTAGAAATGAACAGTATTAGTGGCTTTATAATACCCTCCCTTTTTAGGTCCAAAGGATTATAGTAAATACTAGCCTTCCCCAGGCTCTTAATGACATACTGAAGTATGCAAAAAGTTCCCTGCATTTTAGACAGGTGGTTACTGTTTGGCCCATAGCCTCACATTCTGATTAAGAGACTATGACCAATTCATAAATCACAGGAGCCTGGTATCACTTTGGTAAACTTCTTTTCCACCAAGATGTTGAAGTACCGAGCTAACACCCTCAAACAGAGGGCTGCCACCTCAAGTTAAGTACCCAGTGCTACTCTAGACAACCATGTAGTTGAAAGAATGCTAGTAGCAGGGCTCTATCTTTTTGAGAAAACTAGCACATCCTTCCTGGGAGAAGATCTGGAATATAAGATCTAAGTGCCTCCATAGGAAATGTGTTTCTTTGCAAACAGATGAGTAGGATTTTTCTAAGGACCTTCTTCTCCTGCTTACCTAAGCTGTAGAGCTTCAGACAGTTCCAGGAGTCTGGGGCTTCTCAGTCTTTACTCTTCTAAGCAGGCAGACCCTGGAGTAGCACTCAAGGGCTGGGCAAGATTCTGTTGGGCCCAATACACTTGGCAGCTAGTTTGCCAGTAGCCTCAAGTGTTGTCTTTTAAGAAAACACCAGAGACTGAAGATCCTAATGACTGTATACCCAGCAGGACTCGCACTCTTTTTCCTAACTGGCAGACGCCTAATTTGGTTTGGGTATTCACTGTTCCATGGGAGCCCCAGCAGGAGACAGTCTGGAGGGAAGAGAGTAAAAACTGGCCACTTATTCCTCTAACTCTCTCTTCCTGCAGGGTCACTTCAGGTTGGCTGTGTCCCCTGACTGAAGGTTATCTCTCTTCTCTGAAGGTGCCTTTTTCTCCAGGAGTTTCCTTCCAGGTTCTAGTAACTGCTCCCTCCCTCTTTAGGCCTCACAGCTATTACTAAACAGCTCTGCTGACGCAAGTCCCTTGATTCTACTACAATCCCACAACTTTGTAAAAAAATTGCTTTATAAAACCTTCCTCAAATAATCCTAATCTAAGCATGCTGTTTCTTGTTGAGAACTTGATTGATGGATGTATTCTATTACTTGCAGCTGAAAGCAGCCTAAGTGATATCCCTAGCACTAGATTCTAATTCTTAAAATCCAGGAAACATCACAGTACAGGAAATTCTAGGACCACTTCCTATTCTAGTTTCTAATGGAGTTAATGTGCCTGTGGGTGGTGGCAGGCAGTGGTTGGAGGAAGAAGGAGGGGATAAATGGCACATGTATGTATGTGTTTCTGGGTAGCCCTGGAGAAAAATGATGATAACTATATTAGAATAACCCTTACCAGTATATATTGTACATTTTTAAAAAAGATTTTAAAGTAATTTCTACACCTAATATGGGGCTTGAACTCACAATTCCAAGATCAAGAGTCGCATGCTCTAATGATTGAGCCAGCCAAGGCACTGTAGTGTACATTTATACACATTTTTATTTACAACAGCCCGGTGGCATAGGGTTCTTTAAAAATATAAAAAAATAATAATAAAAAATAAAAAAATAATTTAAATTCAATTTAGTTAACATATAGTGTATTATTAATTTCAGTGTGACATAGGGTTCTTGTCATTTTATAGATGGAATCAGGTGAGAATCAGAACTGTGAAGTAGGGCAGCCCCCGGGGCCCAGCGGTTTAGCACCACCTTCAGCCTGGGGTGTGATCCTGGAAACCTGGATCGAGTCCCACATCAGGCTCCCTGCATGGAGCCTGCTTCTCCCTCTGCCTGTGTCTCTGCCTCTCTCTCTCTGTGTGTCTGTCATGCATAAATAAATAAAATCTTAAAAAAAAATTCTAAACATTAAAAAAAAAAAGAACTGTGAAGTAACTCCTCAAAGTAGCAACAAGAGGATGAACCAGAGATAGAAACCAGATCTACTGACTCAAATTCTGTGGTTTCCTCATTCCCCAGGGCTTGCTCCTCCCTCCATGAATCAAGTCTAGGAAGGCAGGATAGAACTGAAAGGGAAAGGAAGAGGCAGTGTGATTTTGTGGGTTATGCTGCCCTTGGTATCCTCATCTGAGATTTTTCTGAAGTTCCTTTAATATCTAAGAAAAACCACATACGCTAAAAAAAAACCCAACCCAACAGCTTGCAGTAGCCTGAGATTCCAGAATAAATACTGAAATTGGCAGGACACATAGTATCCTTGCTCTCAATGGGTCACGTGAGGACACTGCCTAACATCCGTCATGTGTATGTCTGGGAACATACAATATTTGTGTCTCATCTAAACCCCCAGATGCCTCTTTCTTGTGCCAAAAAGAACTGCTGTGTCCTACCTTTTGATCTAATCTAAAAATGTCATCAAAATCTGGCCCCAAGGACCTCGAAGTTCTTTTTAAGTGGAGAAGACTTGAGTATCCTCCCTGCCTCCTAAAAGAATGGCTCAGATGAAATCATGCCAAGTACTGAGTAAACAGGAGGGTTTTTTTTAGTGGAAACCATAATGCTATGCTGTGGCCACATTTTCACAAGACTTTGGGGGTAGGAGGGTGGTCCCTCTGCCTGATAGGCTGGAAGGCTATTTAACATTTTGTTCAGGGAAATATAGCCCAGATTCAAGAGTCAAGACCAAGTCATGAGACTCACTGGAGTCACACTCTGGCACTGGCCCCAACTGCTTCTAGGCAGCTGTGCCTTCATCTGAACAAAACCACCTAGGACATGCCCATATGGAAAAAACAAAGCAAAATGTAGCACTCCACAGAACTTTAGCATGTGGCATCTCATGAAATTGATCCTTAAATCCAGTTTAATATACAAATCTCTTTCCTGAAAGTGGCTTCCACCACCAATGGGGTAAAATAATAATTCATTACTCATTTTATAACCGATTACAAAATTATTGTTGAAATGAATTCTTATTCATACAGGAAGATGTTCAAGATCTAGTACTGGGTAGACAGAGGAAGATAAATATTGAATGGTATCACTTATATGTGAAGTCTAAAAAAGCCAAACCAAGAGAAATAGAGAATAAGTGGTGGTTATTAGGGGGTGGAGGATGGGGGAAATGGGGAGATATTGGTCAAAGGGTATAAACTTCCAATTATAAGATTAGTAAATTCTGGGAATCTAATGCACAACCTGGAGATTATAGGTTATAAAATTGTATCATATACTTGAAAGTTGCTAAGAGAGATCCTAAATATTTTCACCATGAACAAAAGAAACAGTATGTGAAAGAATGGAGGTGTTAACTAATGCTGTGGTGATAATCAGTCTGCAATATATAAATGCATTAAATCAACACCTTGGATGCTTTAAATGTATATAATGTTATATGTCAATTCTATCTCAGTAAAGCTGAGGGTGAGAAAGGATGGTCAAATGATGGCTAAGTGCAGTGTAACTGTTCAATATACATTGCTGCAGTTTAATAAAAACAAAAAAAGAAGATCAGCTATTGGATGAAGAGGTAGGTAGGCTGAAGAATAGTTTTTTGTGAGAAAATATCCATTAATATATGTGGTAGGAGTCAGAGCTGGAGAAACACGCAAGATAGTGTTGATTGCTGTCTATGCGTATTGAATTTATAAATTATTTTTCTTTGTGTTTTCTGCATTTTTGCAAAGCACATATATAATCAGATTAAAATATTTTTAAAAGAAGAGAGTTATTTCCAGAAGTGCCTTCATACCCCAACTGTGATTTGTCACATAACCAAAATTCTGGAGAAGGCTCACTGAAACCAAGCACTGAAAAAAAATGATGCCTAAAATAGCACCAGGTATTTTTTATTTTTTTATTTATTTTTAAAAAATGGGCTAATTTTTTTTTAAAAGAATTTCATCTATGCTTAGCATTACTCTGGGAGCAATAAGTATCCATTTTGATAAGGCAGCTGTGTCTGGCCTTAGAAGAGGCTGAAAAATGTTTATGATAATCAGCACCAAGTTAAGAATTAAAGTAAGAGAACAGTATTTTCACCTTTTGGTTTAAAGATCATTTTTTGAATGCCTGATCTTCTGTATTATTCTTAAATGCTTGTACTTATTTTTTAAAAATTAGATTGACAGAGGTTTCAATTTTCAAAATGTATCATACATCCAAATTGGGCTGAGAATTAGCTGCAGGGAAGGATGTTTTATCTTGCCCCAGGGAGCGTATTGGAGGGAAAATCTGAGAAAGTCACTGAAGGACTCACCTTGCCAGTAAGATCCCCTGGTACTCTTCCAGTTGTCTCATGAAGCTGGGATTGGGCTTGGTCACTGTTCGCCTTTCCTTCACATAGTCATAGGCCCGGTCCAGATTCCAGCCATATTCCTTCATTGCATAGGCAATTACAGTGGAGGCTGAGCGACTCACCCCCATTTTGCAGTGCACAAGGCATTTAGATCCATGTTTCCTACATTGGGGAATTGAAATAAGTACACAATAGTGAGTATATGTTATTTTATTTATTATTTTTAAAGATTTTTTATTTTATTTAATCATGGGGGGTGGGGGCACAGGGAGAAGCGGGCTCCATGCAGGGAGCCTGACGTGGGACTTGATCCCAGGTCTCCAGGATCACACCCTGGGCTGAAGGTGGTGCTAAACCACTGAGCCACCGGGGCTGCCCTATTATTATTATTTTTTTATTGTTAAAAATATTTGTTAGTTGTTTATTTAACAAGAGAAACTATTCCATAATCCAGTATTTGTGTTTCATAGTTCAGGAACACAGGTAAGTGACAAACTTCAATGGAACTCAATCCAAAGAAATTCTTTATATTCCAAATTTACTTTGCTCTCTGAAAGATACCAGCCTTCTTCATCTCCTCAAAATCTTTCATGGAATGAGGGCAGCCCCAGTGGCGCAGCGGTTTAGTGCCTCCTGCAGACCGGGGTGTGATCCTGGAGACCCAGGATCGAGTCCCATGTCAGGTTCCCTGCATGGAGCCTGCTTCCCTGCATGGAGCCTGCTTCTCCCTCTGCCTGTATCTCTGCCTCTCTCTCTCTATGTCTCTCATGAATAAATAAAATCTTAAAAAAAAAATCTTTCATGGAATCATAATTTCTTTCTTTTCTTTTAAAGACTTATTTACTTATTTGAGAGAGAGAGAGAGAGAGAGATGGAGAGCAATAACAGGGTGGGGGGCAGAGAGGGAGGGAGAGGCAGACTCCCCATGGAGCAGGGAGCCCGATGTGGGGCTTGATCACAAGACCCCAGGATCACAACTTGAGCCGAAGGCAGACGTTCAACCGACTGAGCCACCCAGGCACCCCGAAATCATAATTTCTGTAGAAATCTGCATACGCCTTCTTTCTTGGTTCGGCCACAGCAAACTTATAGAAAGCTGCAACCCCAGGGATACAGTGACTGCTCCAACAATATGAAATCTCAGACGCTTGGCCAGAAGGTCTCACATCTGAGGTTTTGTCAAAGCGCTGGAAGTCATGTAGTTATTTTCCTTAACACCTACCTACCTCAAACCCAACATCCTTCCTAACAGAAATGGACCTAGTGAGTACATTTTAAAAGCTAGGTTTTAAATGTTTCCAAGTATCCTGTTGTCCTTCCATTTTCTTTCGATCCATCCCACCTTAGTGTACTTATATACATCCATAGTTGAATGTGCAAGGAAGGGAGGCAGTTCTAGTGTACTCAAACAATATTCAATGTTAATATTAATCCTTTTCAATTCATTCAGCAAACATTTACCAGGCGATCACTGTATGTAAGACAATGTGCAAGATACTAGGAGGTAATGATAAAGTAGATTTTCCCTGAATGGTAGTGGGAGAAAGAATTAAAATTCAAAATGGTAATTGCAATAACAGGTGGTCACAGAGTATGAAGGGAGAATTTTTAATTTAGAGACTGGGCCCCATGTTGCAGGTTTGAAGGCCAGTACCCTTGCAGTCCCAGGGACATGTTTCAAGGCTGGCACACTCTTGAGTTACAAATGTGACGGTGATTCATCTACTTTATCCAAATGTTCTGAGTTGCTTCCAGTTCAAATTCCAGTAAGAGTTGTCTCTGGAGGAAAGTACAAACCAAATGAAACTAGCCCTCCTCTTTTACTCAGATGTAGCTCTAGATATCACTTTTCACAACACCATCATCATATTTTGTCTAGGGACTGGCTCTATAATCCACGGAATTGGATGGGACAATGTGACACACCATGTGGTTTTCTCAGTGAGGAGGGTGGAATTACCTACCTGTTGTTGTTTTAATGGGGTGGAAGAAAGAGGAAGCAAAGTTACCATAAAGTGACACTAAGAAACAAACAAAACCCCATGGTCTCAATATGCCAGAACTCATTGCCTTGGATATGAACATTACTCAATTATGCTATGCTAATTCTGCTAATAACACAGTGTCTGGCACAGAGTAAGCCTTCAAATATTTACTAAATGTATGAACAAATTTATGGATCTGCTGTTAGATCTGTCAGCTGTAAGTAGAAACATTTTAGAATCTGGAAAAAAGAACAGTTACTCTTGAGGCGCCAGTGTGGCTCAGTGGTTGAGTGTCTGCCTTTAGCTCAGTTCATGGGGTCCTGGGATGGAGTCCCACATCAGGTTCCCCACAGGGAGCCTGCTTCTCCCTCTGCCTATGTCTCTGCCTCTCTCCATCTCTCATGAATGAATAAATAAATAAATAAAATCTTAAAAAAAAAAAAAAAGAATGGTTACTCTTTTCACTAGTGTATGTGGGCTAAAGATCCTTCCTAGGTGGCTATTCCAATAAATTAAAAAAAAAAAAAAAGTACATTAGCCTAATAGGGGAAATCTATTCATTCACTCACTCACTGTATTATAGTAAACACGCTTCCTTCCAGAGTCTTATAATTCTTCTGCTGGAGATAGACACACATGAAAAAGTTAAGTACGATGCAAGGAAGGCATGAAGTTATGTGCCAAAATGAGTGAGCCAGATAAGTGACAGGAATTCAGAGAATGATCTCCAATAATCAAAATAGTCTCAAAAGGAAGGTAAGATTAACTTCCTACCCATCATTTAGATGCAAAATTTTGGGGTCCTTAGGTTGGTGCAGGTGTGTGTCTCTGTGTGCTTAGATGATCCCAAAGGACTAGAAAATTTTTGTGTTGTTTACAGCACCATAGGATTTTCATTTAGACTACAGTACACAGTAACTCAGATAGAAGTTCAGACATGTGCTCTATATTTTCCCATCAAGCTCTGACATCAAATTTTAGGTCTATATCTGCAGGCATGGAAGGTATTCAAAGTTAGATAATTTTAAGAAAAATACAAATATGAAATCCACCCCTATAAAAGCATTTATTCATTTTGAATGAGGTGTTTTCAGTAGATGGCTTCTAACTCACATACTGAAGGATCTGAAGTCAGTTCAGAAAATCCAATTTCATCTTTCAGTTTCAGCCACATACCCTCCCCTCCTCTCCTGCCCCTCCCTATGCTGGGTTGTCTTAGATTAAGCCTGCTATCACTTTAGGAATGCTAAACCCACCCACCCATCTGTAGATCAAGTATGGAATTCAGGGCCCTGATCAGTGTGCCATCTCAGATGCTGACCTAAACTTGCAGGAGTAGGAGAGCCTGCTTACATGTAACCTGCATGCCTCACCTTGAGCCTTTCCTTTCACTGGGACTAGGGCTTGCCTGAACTCTAGCCTCTTTGGCTGTGATCCTCACAATTTGCCTAGTCTTTTCCAGTCTCCCTTACTTAGGATACTAGAGTCTTCCTAAATACTTGATGGACTCTGAGATAAGACATGATCTTTGGTTCAAGTCCTATTTTCAACCCTTGTTACTTAACCTCTCGGAACCTCATCTCTACAGTCTGTTCCTATCTGTACAAAAGGATGACAGTATATGCCTCTTTGGGTTCTGGAAAATATTACATGAGAGAATATGTGTAAAGTACCTGGCACACAGTAAGCATGCCATGAGTGGTATTATTGAGAACAATTTAATAATAGCCTTCAAGAATATAAAACACTATCTCAGGTGCTAGCTAGAGACTCAGAGTATGGGCTCAAAGCCAGTGTAGGAGGATTCAAGAT